>NC_091952.1:24447103-25049603 GCF_031021105.1 Erythrolamprus reginae | reverse complement strand
ATTCCCTCAACACTGTATTCTTCTTTTTTTAAAATATAATTTTTATTGATTTTTATAGGTTTACAAAAAACAAACATATAACAGTGCACAGTGCTTGTGCCCATCACCAAACAACACACACACCCCGTCACCCCCACCACCCCTACAGGAGGATTCAAAGAGGTTTAACTTGTTTATCTATCTATTAATCCTTGGCTCTATCTTGAGCAAATTTTACTAAAAGAGTGATTGTAGTTTATTTTTCGTATTTACATCACAGATTTTACTTAACATATAATCTTTTACCTTGTTCCATCGCACCATCAGCTTCTCTAATTTATTCTCATCAAAATTATTTAATCTTATTTCCATAATTTCAAAATATATGTGATCCACCATATACCAATACCAATTTTGTACTGTCCATTTTGTAGAATCTTTCCATCCTAAAACTATCACCGCTTGAGCACTTTCCAATGCTGCAGTTTTAATTTCCTTAAATTCTCCTAATTCCCTATATTTAATTAAAATTGCTGCTTCTTTTATAATAATCCAATTAATGTTTAACATTTTATTAATTTCATTCTGGACTACCTTCCAGAATTTCTGTATTTCTGCACACTCCCAGATCATATGCATAAATATTCCTTTTTTCTGGCACCCATGCCAACATTTGCTCTTCTCTTTCCCCTGGAAGTGTGCAATTTGTACAGGTGTATAATACCACTTATGTAAGATTTTTCTTCTCATCTCTTTAACTCTCGTATTTTTAATCTTATATATATTTTCTATTATTTCTTTCATTTCTCTTTCATCTAATTGTAAATCATCCTGCCAACATCTTGTTAAACTTTTAGCTACTTCTTCTTCCCTTTGCAATAACATCCTAAATATTGTGCTGGCTTGTGCTTTACTTTCATTTATCTTTTCATTTATTATTTTTTCTAAACTATTTTCTTCTCGTAAGAAGATTTCTTTATTCTCACTTTTGTTTAAATATGTACATATTGCATTGATCTGCAACCAATTCTGTTTACCGATCCACCATTCCAATCTGGTTCTACTAACTCTTCCATCTTTCTCATATAATTGTTCAATTCTCGTTACCCCTTTACTATTTAGTATTTTAATAATTCTACTTAGATTAGCATCATCCCCTATATTTAATCCATGTAACGTTGATAACTTGGATACTTTTATTCCGCTTGTCCTCTGCCATTTAAGCCATGTTTCTAAACATGCTTTAAAAGGATCACTTAAGGTAGCAATTTCAATTCTACTCCAATTTTTAAATAGTAGTTCTTTGTTATTTATGTTATTAATTTCTTTTTCTAATTCTACCCATTTCTTTTCCCCCATAACTGTATTCCCTCAACACTGTCAAACTAGTTACTAAGTCTGCACTACCATTACTACTAGATTTTTCTCATCATTCCTATCACACATCTCCTCCCATTTATGACTGTATGACTGTAACTTGTTATTTGTATCCTCAATATTTCTATTAATATTGTTTCCTGATTGCTTATTTGACCCCTATGACAATAATTAAGTGTTACATCTCATGATTCTTGACAAATGTATATTTTCTCTTATGTACACTAAGAGCATATGCACCAATGACAAATTCCTTGTGTGTCCAATAACTCTTGGCCAGTAAAGAATTATAATCCCAGCGACTGGTTAGGTCCCACAGAGTTGGCCTTCTCCCGGTGTCGTCTGGCGGGACCCAGGGGAAGAGCCTTCTCTATGGCAGCTCCAACCCTCTGGAATCAACTCCCCCTGGAGAGTAGGACTGCCCTCACCTTCCTTGCCTTTCGCAAACCCCTTAAAACCCACCTCTGTCATCAGACATGGAGAAATTGATTCCCCTGGGCCATTTCTGTTTTATGTATGGTTTATATGAGATGTATGATTGCTTTTTATATTAAGGGTTTTTTTTAAAAAGTTTAATCGTTGGATTTGTACTGTTTTATATTGTGAGCCGCTCCAAGTCTCTGGAGAGGGGCGGCATACAAATCTAAATAATAATAATAATAATCATCATCATCATCTATAAGGATCAATGCTTGCAACTGTACACTCACCCCAAGTGTCAACTCAGGCAGATTGGTTTCATGGGGTATTTCATGCAAGCATTGTTTCCAAAAACTGGCAAAACCGGTTTGACCAGTGCAAGGATGGGGAAAACATCATTTTTGTGATAGTGACTGATTCACACATTGTGTGAATCAGCCACTAGTTTAGCTCAGTCATAGTTGAACAAGCTATATCTGGCCTGACTCATCATACCCAACCATACTTTATACTTATAATGGCTGGTTTCATATATTTATTTATTTATTTAGATTTGTATGCCGCCCCTCTCCGCAGACTCGGGGCGGCTCACAACAAAGTGAAAAACAATTTATAACAAATCTAAATTTCTACTAAAAACATTTTAAAAACCCCATTTTCTAAACACACATACATACACCCATACCATTCATAAATTGTATATGCCCGGGGGAGATGTCTCAGTTCCCTCATGCCTGACGACACAGGTGGGTCTTAAGGAGCTTACGAAAGGCAAGGGGAGTAGGGGCAGTTCTAATCTCCGGGGGGAGTTGGTTCCAGAGGGTCGGGGCCGCCACAGAGAAGGCTCTTCCCCTGGGGCCCGCCAACCGACATTGTTTAGTTGACGGGACCCGGAGAAGGCCCACTCTGTGGGACCTAATCAATCGCTGGGATTCATACTACATACTACACTACTATTAAATAATCTACTATCCCGGGAAAATTTTACAACTGAGTTCAATCAATAAGTAACACGTGGCCACTACACAGCAGTGAAATCTACATTTGATTTGATTTGATTGATTGATTTTATTGGATTTGTATGCCGCCCCTCTCCGTAGACTCGGGGCGGCTAACAACAGTAGTAAACAGCATATGACAATCCAATATAAACAGTTAAAAACCCTTATTATAAAACCAACATAGATACAGACATACCATGCATAAAATTGTAAAGGCCTAGGGGGAAAAAGTATCTCAGTTCCCCCATGCCTGGCTTCAGAGGTGGGTTTTAAGAAGCTTACGAAAGGCAAGGAGGGTGGGAGCAATTCTAATCTCTGGGGGGAGTTGGTTCCAGAGGGTCGGGGCCGCCACAGAGAAGGCTCTTCCTCTGGGTCCCACCAAGCGACATTGTTTAGTTGACGGGACCTGGAGAAGACCCACTCTGTGGGACCTAACTGGTCGCTGGGATTCGTGCAGTAGAAGGCGGTCCCTGAGATAGTCTGGTCCAGTGCCATGAAGGGCTTTATAGGTCATAACCAACACTTTGAATTGTGACCGGAAACTGATCAGCAACCAGTGCAGACTGCGGAGTGTAACATGGGCATATTTGGGGAAGCCCATGATTGCTCTCGCAGCTGCATTCTGCACGACCTGAAGTTTCCGAACACTTTTCAAAGGTAGCCCCATGTAGAGAGCATTACATTAGTCGAGCCTCGAGGTGATGAGGGCATGAGTGACTGTGAGCAGTGACTCCCGGTCCAAATAGGGCCGCAACTGGTGCACCAGGCGAACTTGGGCAAATACCTTCCTTACTGGTTTGGAAGCATTCACTTTTTAAATTTGCACATGCCCAGTGGATTAAAAAGAAAAAAGAAAATGGCGACGTCCCACTGGGTGGGCGGAGCCTCACGTTGCCACCACTATGGGTTCTCCAAACCTCTAGCGCCTGCCGCTACTGGCACATCCGAACCATGCCAAACTGGTAGCATTTCACCCCTGCCACTACAGGTATGCCTCCAAATAGTTTTCTTGGTGATATTACTCCAAATGAAACAAACAAAATGTTTAAAAGTTATGATATTTATGTTGTTACTTACCGTGCACATCTAAATCATATTAAAGTAACCAAAATATCTTTACAATCCCCAAGGTGTGTCACAATTTTTGAGCACCCCTAATGTTTTGAAATTGAAAGTTGAAAAAATTGACACGCCCTAGGCAGTGAACAAATAGCTGTGTTAAGGAAAGAAACACACAACTTTGCAGTGTTTGCCAGGAAAGGAATACAATGGAGACAAATGATTTAATGACTCATGTACATGATGTCTAAATTCCCTCCATCTTAAAAAGGTTCTGCGCAATAGGCAGAATGACAGCTAAGAACCAATGGAACAATAAACACATAAAAGTATGAAAAGTATGTTATTATTAAGTACTGTAATTACACATGCATGCATCTGGCACTGATGGTTTCCATCCTAAGGCCCTAACATGTTCCAGATCAACCATGTTTTTACTAGCTTCTGGAAGACCTTGAAAGGGGACCCATTCTTCCTTTGTGGACAAGCTATTTCATAAGAGGGGAGCTCATTCACAGAATGCCTAACTAGTGATGGGTGAAACGAACCTGCACAATTCGGGTCCATACTGAATTTTGCGGTGTTCGGTATGCCAAACAGGAACCCGAATTTTTTTTCAAACTTCGGGCAAAGTTCAGGGTCGTGTTCAGCGTTCAGAGCTTTGACGTCACCGGCAGGTTGCTAAGGACGCCAAGGTGATCACTTCCTGGATTCCATGTTTATTTTTACGTTAAATGACTGCCCTTTGCTTGCAGCGCCGCTGCGGCATCCTTTTTCGTAAAACTAACAATGTTTATTTTTACATGAAGACCTCCCTTTGAAGGAGCTGGGGAATCCCTCCCACAAAGAGATTCCGGGGGTGGAGTTTTGACGTCACTGGCAGGTTGCTAAAGACGCCAAGGTGATCACTTCCTGGATTCCATGGAATCCAGGAAGTGATCACCTAGGTGTCCTTAGCAACCTGCCGGTGACATCAAAGCTCCGCCCCCGGAATCTCTTCATGGGAGGGATTCCCGGTTCGGGTTCAAGTTCGGGTTTGGTTCGGGTTTGGCCAAATTTTGCCTAAAGGTATAGAAACATAGAAACATAGAAGACTGACGGCAGAAAAAGACCTCATGATCCATCTAGTCTGCCCTTATACTATTTTTTGTATTTCATCTTAGGATGGATATATGTTTATCCCAGGCATGTTTAAATTCAGTTACTGTGGATTTACCAACCACATCTGCTGGAGGTTTGTTCCAAGGATCTACTACTCTTTCAGTAAAATAATATTTTCTCACATTGCTTTTGATCTTTCCCCCAACTAACTTCAGATTGTGTCCCCTTGTTCTTGTGTTCACTTTCCTATTAAAAACACTTCCCTCCTGAACCTTATTTAACCCTTTAACATATTTAAATGTTTCGATCATGTCCCCCGTTTCCCTTCTGTCCTCCAGACTAGACAGATTGAGTTCAATAAGTCTTTCCTGATACGTTTTATGCTTAAGACCTTCCACCATTCTTGTAGCCCGTCTTTGGACCCGTTCAATTTTGTCAATATCTTTTTGTAGGTGAGGTCTCCAGAACTGAACACAGTATTCCAAATGTTGTCTCGCCAGCGCTCTATATAGCGGGATCACAATCTCCCTCTTCCTGCTTGTTATACCTCTAGCTATGCAGCCAAGCATCCTACTTGCTTTTTCTACCACCCGACCACACTGCTCACCCAGTTTGAGACTGTCAGAAATCACTACCTAAGATATGGAATAGGACAGTGATGGCGGACCTATGGAATAGGTGCCATAGGTGGCAGGTAGAGCCATACTGCTGGTACGCAAGCCGTTGCCCTAGTTCAGCTCCAACCTGGGGTGGGCCACAGCTGGAATGCTGGGAAACACCGTTCAGGTAGGAAAAATTGAGCTGTGCGCATAGCTCCAGGTTACCCGCGCCCATTCATGAGCACAAATGGGGAAATTCTGTTGATTTTTGCTGGCTTTCTTTTTTAAAAAAATTGCAAAAATCGCAGAAATCTCACTCACATAAGGATGCTGGTGTGGGACTTTGCAGCAGCCAAATCGCATGCGAGGATGCTCACAAGAGATTTTGGTTGCTGTGCATGCGCAGTAGCCAAATATTGCCACACACCTGAGAGGCTCATCGAGAGCCCCAGCCAGCAGCAATAGGCTGCAGCAGGGCCAGGCTCTGGCCACTGGTTAGAACCAATTGGAACCCACCTCTGGAGCAGAATTTTCATTGTGAAGAAATGTAATCGTAAAGTGCAACATCACATGACTCGCTTCATTGCAGCATTGTCACATGACATATCATGAGTCATGACTTTATTTCCCTTCGTTAAACAGCCTGCGAGTTTGATGCCCCTGATGTAGGTCATTAAGTGAGATTCTCATATGATTATAAATTTTGATTTCCTGCCAGCTTCCCCATTGATTTTTGCTTATGGAAAGCCCGCAGGAAATTGCAATTATGTGACCACAGCTCACTGTAACCCCCTTCATTGCCAGCCAGGTGTCCTCATTATGATCATGTGACAATGGTGATGCTGGGGTATCCAGAACTTACAAGGATCCATCAGAAGTACCATACAAGCACCACTAATGCAATTTTGAATGGTCGCTGAACCAATTATCATAACCTGAGGACTACCTGTAGTACGCCTCCCTTTTCTTTTCTTTTTTGGTCTTACATTGCAATAAGGAGACTGTCACTTTAGCATTAGATAGACCAGAGGTGGGTTTCAACAGGTTCTGACCGGTTCTGGAGAACCAGTAGTGGAGATTTTGAGTAGTTTGGAGAAATTCTCTGCCTCCCAAGTCCCAGCTAATCAGGAGGAAATGGGGATTTGCAGTAACCTTCCCCTGGAGAGGAGAGGGAATGGAGATTTTATAGTATCCTTCCCCGTGCCCACCAAGCCACGCCTACCAAGCCACATCCACAGAACCAGTAGTAAAAAAATTGAAATCCCATCACTGAGACAGACATTACATTTTGAATCAGTTGAAGTTTTTGAGCAGCCTTCAAGGACAGCCCTATGTAAAACAAATTACAGCAACCCATAATGGCAAATAAAATGATTGTACATGAAGATACTCAAGAAAAATGAAGCAATTAACCAAAAAAAAATATCATCCTTTATAAAATGTGGAGCGTAGAAGCATAAGAGAGACCAAAATAGGGTTTTGCAAATGCAGAATGCAAAGTATATCAGTGGAACAAATTTCCTGGAACTTTTTAAAATCCCTCCAGAGAATGAATAAACAAAGTTTTCAAACCATCTGTCTACACATGGCCATGGACAATGTCCACGTTAGCTGTTTTGGCATGTGGCTCTTCACTGAATTGGAGGAGATAATTTTTTTTCGAAGTTCATATTCGAACCAAGCACAGGACAAGATAAGAAGACAAACCGCACCGATTGAAATGGACTTGAAAATCACAGGCTGGAAGATGTAAGTATTTTCCTCTCTCTCTCTCTCGGGATAGCAAAGGTACACAATAAAACACACGTGTCTCTCGTTTTATAGCCTGTCCCACAAAGAAAATCTGGGCACGGGGACAGAATCTCTGGCAGCGCACTTCAGAACACCTTCTGGGATCAATTTAATGTGCTACACAAACTTGGAAACAGAAGAGCCAATGTGGCGGAGTAGCTAGAATAAGAGTCTTGGAACAGGACTGGAAAAGAACAGGTTCAAAAGGACTCTGAACCTGAAGCACATTGGTTTCAACCAGATATTGTTTGTTTGTTTGTTTGTTTGTTTGTTTGTTTGTTTGTTCAATTTCTTTTGCCGCCCTTCTCCTTAGACTCAGAGCAGCTTACAACATGTTAGCAATAGCACTTTTTAACAGAGCCAGCATATTGCCCCCACAATCTGAATCCTCATTTTACTCACTTCGGAAGGATGGAAGGCTGAGTCAACTTTGAGCCGGTGATGAGATTTGAACCACTGACCTGCAGATCTACAGTCAGCTTTAGTGGTCTGCAGTACTGCAATATACCTGCTGCGCCACCTCGCCAGATATTATTTAATCTTCCTTGCAGGTTTGATGTCAGATTATAATAAGGGTAGCAGACAGTATTGGGCTGTCCCCGGTACGCCTGGGATTACCATTCCGGTAGCGGAAATGGCGATACATGCACATCTGCGCGAGTCTACGGAGAGGGGTGGCATACAAATCTAATAAATAATAATGATGATGATGATGATGATGATGATGATGATGATGATGATGATAATGATAATGATAATGATAATATGCACCCCCACGCATCCCTGCATGAGTGGAAGAAAAAAAATTGGTGAAAATTGCCAAAATCTTATGCATGCGAGCATCCATGTGTGAGATTTCAGCAATTTTCACCAATCATTTTGCTTCTGTGCATGTGCAGAATAAAATCTCTTACATAGGGGTTCAAGCACCCGCTGCCCATCCCACACCTGCACACCCGCACCAGCCTCATGGACCGATCTGGCAGGAAAAGGTAAGTGCGGCCATCACTAGTGGCAGAGAATCCCATGACTCACTTGCAGCTACCAATAACAGAGAATATTTATAGCTCAGGGCTGAAATGACAGTCTTTGGGGGTCTCAGAGCTTGATTGTTTTCTTGCTGCTTTGATGCAGCACTGGTGCTGTTCCCTCGCTGTAGTACTGATGATGTAATCTAGTTTGTGTAATGAAATATCTGCAAGAAAACAATCCACCTCAGAGACCATCAAGACCCTTCACTTTGAGATTCTTAGAACATGTAGATAAATAAGATAACAATACAGTGGTACCTCGAGATACGAACCCCCCGTGATACAAACATTTCGAGATGTTTGTATCACGGGGCAAAAGTTTGGGTTTGGGTTCGGGTTCCGGAGGCTGCCGAGAAGCGTCTGGCTGTTTCAGAAGGTTACAGCCGGATGGCGCCGCCCAGCGCAGCACCATTTTTACAATCGGTGCTGGCATTTTCGGCCGATCTGGAGGCTGAAACGGAGGTGGGGAATCCCAATAGGGAATTCCATGGGCGGAGCTTTGACGTCACGAAGACGTCAAAGCTCCGCCCATGGAATTCCCTATTGGGATTCCCCACCTCCGTTTCAGCCTCCAGATCGGCCGAAAATGCCAGCACCGATTGTAAAAACAGCGCTTCACCGGGCACCATCGCCTGGCTGTAACCTTCTGAAACAGCCGGGTGCTTCTCGGTGGCCTCTGGAACCCAAACCCGAACCTGAACTTTTGCCGAACTTCTGGGTTCGGTGTTCAGGAGAACGCCGAGAAGCCCCCCGGCTGTTTCAGAAGGTGACAGGCGGGCGGCGGTGCTTCTCGGCGGCCTCCCAAACCCGAACCAGAAAAGTTCAGCAAAAGTTTGGGTTCAGGTTCGGGAGAACGCCGAGAAGCCCCCCGGCTGTTTTAAAAGGTGACAGCCGGGCGATGACGCCCAGCCGGGCGGCGACGCCCAGCAGAGCACCATTTTGTGATTTTTTTTTTCCCCTTGCATGCATTAATTGCTTTTACATTGTTTCCTATGGGAAACATTGTTTCATGTTACGAACTTTTCGCCTTACGAACCTTCTTCTGGAACCAATTAGGTTCGTAAGATGAGGTATTACTGTATTTGTTTTAAAGAGATTGCCTGAGAATGCAAGGGTACTATTATTCACTCTGCCCAATGTTTCTGAAAAATACTTGAAGCTAGTCAAACTGGTGAATTAGCAGTCTTTATTTTTCTTTAGTCAGAACAGGCAAGGAAAACAGATCGGTTAAAGGTAAAGGCAAAATCTCTCTCTGAGGGAAAGTGGCGCGTCCCTAACTATTTATATGTTTCGCAAAGTAACAAACCTCTTTTGACATGGTAACAAGTCTCCCGCCAGAACGAACAGCCAATCAGAGGCTAATATGCAAATACAGAAACTTAGGAACCTTTTTCTCATTTATATGCACATATTTAACAGTTTCCGAACCACTACTGGTGGCAGCTGGCATTGAAATATTTCTATAATAATAATTAATATTAATTTGGTGCAAGTATCACTATAATTGCTGTGCAAGGGTCTCATACTGTAGTGGCACAATGGTTAGAATACAATACTGCAAGCTAACTCTGTCGACTGCCAGCTGTTCGATCCTGATCGGCTTCCGAGGTTACTTACTCCAAAACTGTAACCGGAAAAGACAGGGAGAAACCTCCGTGGGGCCTCTCTAGGAATTTCCTGGGAGGAAACAGGGCCAGAAAAGATAGGGAGAAACCTCCGTGGGGCCTCTCTAGGAATCTCCTGGAAGGAAACAGGGCCAGAAAAGGTGGGGAGAAGCCTCCATGGTTCTTCTGGGAGGAAACAGGGCTTCCACCCTCCCTGTGGTTTCCCCAATTGCATGCATTATTTGCTTTTACATTGATTCCTATGGGAAAAATTACTACTTCTTACAAACTTTTCTACTTAAGAACCTGGTCACGAATTACGTTCGCAAGTAGAGGTCCCACTGTATAGGCACAGCCTGAAGTTGTTCTTTTTTTTTTTCAATACCACAAGGCATTTCTTCACTGTATACTGGAGAGCACATGTATGAATGGGCCTTGCCATGAATTTTCTCTTTGCGTCCAGCAGCAGAGACAAGCGTTCCAGTGTCACATATTTAGCGAAAGCAAGCTGGATGATAAAGTAAGCATTCTGCTCAGTTCCCAACAAACGCTTCTTTCAGAAATAAAGTGGCCCACAGCTATCCTCGAGTCACACGACCCAGCCTGTGGATTTCTATGCACTCCACAGCAACCATAATACTCTAAATGTAGCAGCCTTGACCAGAGTGTTGAGTTCCTGAAATGCATTCCCTAGATCTCTACTGGAGAAGAGATTTATTCTAATGACATCCCTGAGTTTATACCTTGCTTCTAATCTATGCAAGCAGCATTCCCCAACCTGGTACCCTCCTTTATTTTTACTGCTTTTTAAGAAATAAAAAGAAGGACTACAATGTATTCACTAAAACATCAGAAAGAGTGCAGAGAATAGCAGCAAAGATGATTAGGGCACTGGAGGCTAAAACATATAAAGAATGGCTGCAGGAACTGGGTATGTCTAGTTTAATGAAAAGGACTAGGGCAAGGGTAGGCAAAGTTGATTCTTCTATGACATGTGGACTTCAACTCCCAGAATTCCTGAGCCAATCATGCTAGCTCAGGAATTCTGGGAGTTGAAGTCCACATGTCATAGGGGAGTCAACTTTGCCACCCCTGGACTAGGGGAAACATGATAGCAGTGTTCCAATATCTCAGGGGTTGCCACAAAGAAGAGGGAATCAAGCTATTCTCCAAAGTGCCTGAGGGTAAAAATAGAAGCAATGGGTAAAAACTAATCAAGGAGAGAAGCAACTTAGAACTAAGGAGAAATTTCCTGACAGAGAGTGCTTAATCAATAGAACAGCTTGCCTCCAGAAGTTTATTTTATTTATTTATTTATTTATTTATTTCATTTGATCTGATCTGATCTGATTTGATTTGATTTGATTTGATTTGATTTCATTTCATTTCATTTCATTTGAATGCCGTCCCTCTCCGGAGACTCGGAGCAGCTCACAACAGCAAAATAGTACAAATCCAATAATTAAAACAATTTTAAACCCTTAATATAAAAATCAATCATACATCTCATATAAACCATACATAAAACAGAAACGGTCCAGGGGACTCAATTTCCCCATGCCTGATGACAGAAGTGGGTTTTAAGGAGTTTGTGAAAGGCAAGGAGGGTGGAGGCAATCCTAATCTCCGGGGAGAGTTGATTCCAGAGGGTTGGGGCCGCCACAGAGAAGGCTCTTTCCCTGGGTCCCGCCAGATGCCATTGTTTACCCGGAGAAGGCCAACTCTGTGGGACCTGACCGGTCGCTGGGATTCGTGCGGCAGAAGGCGGTCTCGGAGATATTCTGGTCCGATGCCATGAAGGGCTTTATAGGTCATAACTATAAACTATTAAAGAAGATGTTGGATCTTCTTAAACTTAATGTAAACCACTGCAAACTCGACTGCAGAAAATGCCACTTCAGCAAAAGAGTGTTCAATGCCTGGAATTCACTACCTGACTCTGTGGTTTCTTCCCCAAACCCCAAAAACTTTAACCTTAGACTGTCTACTGTCAACCTCACTCCATTCCTAAGAGGTTTGAAAGGGGCGTTCATAAGCGCACCATTGTGCCTACCATCTCTGCCCTACTGCCCTCGTTTATCTGTACTAACCTTGCTTATGTTTGTTTATACCTATACCTGCTATCTCGTACATGTTTGACAAAATAAAATAATAAAATAAAAACATATGTCAGAAGGTTGGAATGAAAGTTAGAATCCTTCTCCTGATTATTTATTTATTTATTTATTTATTTATTTATTTATTTATTTATTTATTTATTTTGTCCAATACATAATGAGGGTTTTAGTGGGTATATATCTATATACACATAGTAAAATACATGATGAAGGTTATAGAGGAGATACTCATAATAAAATATATCTAAGAAATAATAGAAAAGAAGGTATAGTAATAGAACATATCAATGAAAGAATAGAGGAAGAGATATAGGAATAGAAGAAAGATATAGGAGATATAGGAGAGCAATAGGAGAGGGGATGGAAGGCACTCTAGTGCACTTGTACTTGCCCCTTACTGACCTCTTAGGAATCTGGATAGGTCAACCGTAAATAATCTAAGGGTAAAGTGATGGGGGTTTGGGGATGACATTATGGAGTCCGGTAATGAGTTCCACGCTTCGACAACTCGGTTACTGAAGTCATATTTTTTACAGTCAAGTTTGGAGCGGTTAATATTAAGTTTAAATCTGTTGTGTGCTCTTGTGTTGTTGTGGTTGAAGCTGAAGTAGTCGCTGACAGGCAGGACATTGCAACATATGACCTTGTGGGCAATACTTAGATCTTGTTTAAGGCGTCTTAGTTCTAAACTTTCTAGGCCCAGGATTGAAAGTCTAGTCTCATAGGGTATTCTATTTCAAGTGGAGGGGCTCTTCTGGTGAAGTATCTTTGGACATTTTCAAGGGTGTTAATGTCTGAGATGCAATATGGGTTCCAAACAGATGAGCTGTATTCGAGGATGGGTCTGGCAAAAGGTTTGTAAGCTCTGGTAAGTAGTGTGAGATTTCCAGAGCAGAAGCTACGTAGGATTAGGTTTACAACTCTTGAAGCCTTCTTGGCTATATTGTTGCAGTGGGCTTTGGCACTTAAATCTTTTGTTATTAGTATACCCAGGTCTTTAACCGAGCGGGGATTATCTGTGATTATTCAGTTCATATTTGGAGTTCAGATTCTTCTTCCCAATGTGTAGGACAGAGCATTTGCTAGTTGAGATTTGGAGTTGCCATGTGTTAGATCACTCAGAAACAGCGTCAAGGTCTTTTTGGAGAGTAGTTGTGTTATCGGTGGTGTTGAAGAGTTTTACATCGTCGGCGAAGAGGACACAGTTATTCCCAAACCCATAACCAGAAGGGAGGGGAGACTGCTACTAATGGTAAACAATACCAGAAAGTTCTTCCTGGTTGACTACAAAATATTCAAGGATTGGCTAGGATCAAATTTTACCTTCAACTTATCCTCTCCCTGAGGGAAGACACGCTTCGTCTCTCTTTCCCTTTACAAACACATATTTGCAGATGTTCCCACCAATTTTGAATGCCGGTTTTGTGGGACAGTTTCCTGATTCTTCTTACAGATTTTTCCACAGCAATGTGGAATGGATGACATGTCATGGAAAAAAAAGAAGAACTGAGTCACTAGGATGATCAAAATACCTAATTTGGGGGCTAATTAAGTTCTAGTCCTTAATTTTCACTGCCGAGTTAAATCTACTGGGAAAATAAACTCTGCCTTTAACCTCTGCCCTTAAGCATTCTTTTAAAAAGTCTGTCAATTTCCATGGCCAAGTCACCCTAACAAGAGATTTTGTTACATAAACATTCTGAAACTATGATATTTGGAATCAACCTTCTTTGTTTACTGCTGGCATTCTTGTGATGCTACTTGCATTAACATTAAACTGGAATTATCAAGTTATTGTTAAATGCTTGAAATTTATTGATTCCCTTTTCTTCAATTGCAATTTGAAACTATCACGTCAGGGCAAAAATGCTGGCCTGAATGAAGGGCCTCATTCAGGGGTAAAATTCAGCAAGTTCTGATAGGTTCCGGAGAACCGGTAGTGGAAATTTTGAGTAGTTCAGAGAACCAGCAAATGCCACTTCTGGCTGGCCCCAGAGTGGGGTGGGAATGGAGATTTTGCAATATCCTTTCCTCAGGAGTAGGAAGGGAATGTGGATTTTGTAGCATCCTTCTCCCAGGGGTGAGGTGGAATGTGGACATATTGTATTGTATTGGTATTGTATTGGTATTGTATTGGTATAGATTATGACCTATAAAGCCCTTCATGGCACCGGACCAGATTATCTCAGGGACCGCCTTCTGCTGCACGAATCCCAGCGACCAGTTAGGTCCCACATAGTGGGTCTTCTCCGGGTCCCGTCAACTAAACAATGTCGCTTGGTGGGACCCAGGGGAAGAGCCTTCTCTGTGGCGGCCCCGGCCCTCTGGAACCAACTCCCCCCAGAGATTAGAATTGCCCCCACCCTCCTTGCCTTTTGTAAGCTTCTTAAAACCCACCTCTGCCGCCAGGCATGGGGGAATTGAGATACCTTTTCCCCCCTAGGCCTTTACAATTTTATGCATGGTATGTCTGTATGTATGTTTGATTTTATTATAAGGGTTTTTAACTGTTTTAATATTGGATTGTTATATGCTGTCTTTATTACTGTGGTTAGCCGCCCCGAGTCTACGGAGAGGGGCGGCATACAAATCCAATAAATAAATAAATAAATAAATTGTATTTGTATTTGTATTATTTGAAAGGGACCATGCAGGTCACCAAGTCCAACCCCCTGCCTGAGCAGGAAATCCTATAGCACCCCAGCCAAATGTCAGTCCAATCTCCTCTTGAAAGTGTCCAGAGTTGGGGAGTTCACAACCTCCGCAGGCAGGCTGTTCCACTGGTTGATCGCTCTGACCGTCAGGAAGTTCTTCCTTATTTCCAGGTTGAATCTCTCCTTGGTCAGCTTCTAGCCGTTGTTCCTCGTCTGGCCCTCTGGTGCCCTGGAGAATAGAATGACCCCCTCCTCTCTGTGGCAACCCCTCAAATACCTGTATACTGCTATCATGCCCCTCTGGCCCTCCTTTTCTCTAGGCCAGTGTTTTTCAACCCGTGTGCCGTGGCACACTAGTGTGCCGCGAGACATGGTCAGGTGTGCCGCGAAGCTTAGCAAGAGAGAGAAAGAGAGAGAGCGAAAGAAAGCAAGAGAGAGAAAGAAAGAAAGAGAGAGAGAGAAAGAGAGGGAGGGAAGGAGGGAGAGAGAAAGAGAGCAAAAAAGAGAGGAAGGAAGAGAGAAAGAAAGAGGGATGGAAAGAGGAAGAAAGGAAGAGAAAGAGGGAGAGAAATAGAGCGAAAGGGAGGAAAAGAGAGAGATAATTTTTTTGTCCAAACTTTTTTTACCCCCCCCAATTGCCCCCACCACTCAATGTGCCCCATTATTTTGTATATGTAAAAAATGTGCCGCAGCTCAAAAAAGGTTGAAAATCACTGCTCTAGGCTATCCATGCCCAATTCCTGCAATCTCTCTTCATAAGTCTTGGTTTCAGGTCCCTTAATCATTTTGGTTGCTCTTTTCTGCATCTTCTCCAGAGTTTCAATGTCTCTCTTGAGGTGTGGTGACCAGAACTCCAGATGTGGTCTCACCAGGGCGCAGTAGAGTGGTGTTAATACGTTCCTGGTCTTGGAGTGTATCCCCGTTGATGCAGTTTAGGATTGTGCTGGCTATTGATTTTGCAGTATCCTTCCCCTGCCACATCCACCAAGCCACACCCACCAAATTGATAGGGAAAAGTTTTGAATTTCACCCTTGGCTTCATTCACAAGTAAATGTGATTGATTTGCAGGTGTTTCTCTTGATTACTATTTGGATACATTTGTTGGTATTGTAGTTTATCATATTTTAAACTTTAGTATTCTAGTAGTATTAGAAGGAAGCCTCAATAAGCATTGTGAACAGCCTAGAACTTGGAAGGGCAGTTATTTGTAACCCTATATAAAACTGCTTTTTTGCAATGCGCTATTTTTCTTGCCTCCTACATAAGCCAGGCCAAACTCTCATGCAAGTAGCAAATCTCCATGACATTAGCAAAACTCACATTCTTTACTATGTATCATCCTTTCTGTGTCTAAATAAAGTTTTGATATGTAGGTCAGCTGTCTTCCAATTATGTCGATTTACTCAAGGGTAAAGATAAACTCATTCAGGATTTGCAAATTTTAGAAAATAAGAGGAACATTGTTACAATAACCTGGAATGGTAATTTACTTGATATCCATGCATCTGATAAGCTATTTGCTAAGGTAGTACAATTTCTCTTCTCTGAATAAGCCTGCACTGTCAGCTTCCTTACTGAATAATTGTCAAACAATTATTCAATTAGACTGTATCCCTTCAAATGTAACATAATCTATGCCAGACCTACCTTGACCCAATATCAATTCTTGGCATTGCTTTCTATGAGTCTGTTAATCACTATTTCTTTGCTAGTTTAAAAGAAAACCAATTTTCTGCATGTCTCCAATCATTTATTTATTGATTGGATTTCAGAGGACACCTTCAGGAAGTCCTCGACTTACGACCACAATTTAGCCCAAAATATCTGCTGCAAAGTGAAACATTTGTTAAGTGAGTTTTGGCCCATTTTACAACTTTTTGTGCCACTAGAGTTAAGTGAATCACTAACTGCTAAATTAGTAACACAGTTGTTGAACTAATCTGGCTTCCCCATTGACTTTGCTTGTCAGAAAGTTGCAAAAGCTGATCATATGACCCCAGGACATTGTAACCGTCATAAACATGAACCAGTTGCCAAGCATCTGAATTTTAATCATGTGACCAATGGTTGCAAGTGTGAAAAATGTTCATAAGTCACATTTCCAATGCTATTGGAACTGCAACAGCCACAGATTACTGGCAGGACCGCCTTCTGCCATATGAGTCCCAGCAACGGATTAGGTCCCACAGAGTTGGCCTTCTCCAGGTCCTGTCGCCTGACGGAGCCTAGGGGAAGAGCCTTCTCTGTGCGGGGGCCTGTCCCTCTGGAATCAGCTCCCCCTGGAGATTTGCATTGCCCCCACCCTCCTTGCCTTCCGTAAGAGTCTTAAGACTCACCTATGTCCCCAGGCTTGTGGCAATTAGGTCTCAACCCCCTGGCCAATGAAATGAGATGCATGTTGTATGATTGAGTCTGTATGATTGTTTTTAAATATTGGATTTTTAGATTCTAATTTTAAATTTAATTAGATTTGCCTTCTGTGTTGTATTGTTATATTATATGTCATGAGCCACCCCAAGTCCTCGGAGAGGGGCGGCATACAAATTTAATTAATAAAATAAATAAATAGATAATGATGATTCAAGATGGCGCCAACGAAGTCTGCCTCGGTGAAATGCTCTTCAAATGGTTTCTTTATTTTCTACTATTCTCTGCATCCTTATGTGTCCAATCACAATTGGCCAATAAATAATTCTATTCTATTCTATTCTAAATGAACTTTTGTATGTTCAGTAAAAAGTTGTTTTATTTTTATCCTCCTCAAAAATACATATATGACAACACATATAACTTCGATAACCAACCGTATGTTTGTAATATCGCTTATTTGAAAATAATAAAATATCCTTAATCACCTTTCAAATTTTCAATTATTCAGTCTGTCTAAAAATGAAAAAAATATAACTCCAATAACTAATTTTAATTTCATAGATGACAGACTGAGCCATTTTTCTCACTTTTCAATTCCAGTACTATGGTACCTCTACTTACGAACTTAATTCATTCTGTAACCAGGTTCTTAAGTAGAAAAGTTTGTAAGAAGAAGCATTTTTTTCCCTATTTTGTAAAAGCAAATAATGTGTGCAATTGGGGAAGCCACAAGGAGGGCAGAGGTCCTGTTTCCTCCCAGGAGATTCCTAGAGAGGCCCCATGGAGGCTTCTCCCTACCTATTCTGGCCCTGTTTCCTCCCATGAGATTCCTAGAAAGGCCCCACAGAGGCTTCTCCCTGCCTTTTCCGGCCCCGTTTCCTCCCAGGAGATTCCTAGAGAGACCCCACGGAGGTTACTCCCTGCCTTTTCCAGTTACAGTTTCGGAGGCTCGGGTTTGTAAGTGGAAAATGGTTCTTGAGAAGAGGCAAAAAAATCTTGAACACCCGGTTCTTATGTAGAAAAGTTTGTAAGTAGAGGCATTTGTAGGTAGAGGTATCATTGTGGTCATATTCTTAAATCTTAATTTTTATTTCTAGTTTATTGTAATTCAATTTTTGGTATATGATACATATTTATCTAATGCTGCCTCCTTTTCTCTTTTGGCCATCCGAGTTATCCTAATCTCATTTCTCATTTCCTTTTATCTCTTTTATATTAAGTTTACATTAAATATTTTATCTATTTAATTTTTGAAGCCATTCATAAAATTTTCCCCAAACTTGATAAAACTCCAAATCTTCTTTATCTTTATTTTTCATTTTGTATGTTGAGGACGACCTACAGTATATGGTAGGTAGTTGAATTAGGTTCAATTATGGCTCATTTAGCAAACTGTGGATTAAAAGCCATGGATGGATAGAGTGTCTGAACCAGGTTAATGTGGTTCCCACAACTTCTAACCAACAAGATATTGACAGAGTGATGTGTGTAGATAACAAAATACATTGTTTTAATTTCCCCATAGAGTTGTTTAAGTAGAGTTCTTGGTGTAGATTGCCTGATTTATAGCTCTTAAGAACTGATAAAAGCCTGCTGAAAATTTGATACTCACATTAGAGCTGATAGTCAGATAAAAGATCTTAATCAACTGCTGAAATGGTCCAAAGAACAGATTATAGAGAAATTCATCAAACTTTTTATAAATGTTGCCTGATAATGGTACATCCTTATGATACTATACTGTTGGAACTGTGCACTGATCATGATAATAAATTAGAGATTAGAGAAAATATAACCCACTGGAGAATAAAATAGCCACCCACGTCCATTATTCTGCCAATAAAACCCAATGGCTTTTCATAACCAGGGTAATGTTCATATCCTGGAAAACTAGCCTCCCAAATAAGAACATATCTAATGAGCTTCTCATAAGGATTTTACTGGGAGCACCGTTTAGCTGCTATTGTGGTTAGAAGCAAGAGGAAACCTCAGTGATGAGATGGTAGGTAAGATTGTCCCATAAGTGATTTTTCATAAGTGGTTTTTCAAAACTGGATTTTCTGTGCCTTTCCTAGAAGACTTTTGCTTTTCATTAAGAAGTTTCTTGGATGAGAAATGAAAAGGAAAAACAAAGACAGTCCAGTTGCCTTTTGAAAAACCACATTTGGGACAACCATGATATGGATGACTGAAAATCTCCATAAGAATAGTACAGTGGTACTTCATGATACGAAACCCTCGTCTTACGAACAACCCGAGATACGAACCCGGGGTTCAGAAAATTTTTGCCTCTTCTTACGAACTTCTTTCTTCTTACGAACCCGCCGCCACCGCCGTCGAGAAGCCCCACCGCCCGGCTGTCGCTTTTTGAAACAGCCAGGGGGCTTCCCAGTGGCCTCCCGAACATCGAACCCGGAAGTTCGGGTTTGCCGTTCGGGTTCAGAAGGACGCTGGGAAGCACCCCCGGTTGTTTCAAAAGGTGACAGCCGGGTGGCGGCGTTTTTTTTTTGGGGGGGGGGGGTTTCCATTGCACGGATTAGTGGATTTTACATTGTTTCCTATGGGAAACAATGTTTCATCTTACAAACTTTTCGTCTTACAAACCTCCCCCTGGAACCAATTAGGTTCGTAAGACAAGGCATTACTGTACTTAGATTTCTATACTGCTTCACAGTGCTTTACACCCCTCTCTAAAGCAGTTTACAGAATCAGCATATTGCCCCCAACAATCTGGGTCCTCATTTTACTGACCTCAGAATAAGAAAGGCTGAGTCAGCCTTGAGCAGGTGAGAATCGAACTAGCGAACTGCTGTCAGCCAGCAGTCAGAAACAGCCTGCACCGCCACAGCTCTTAGATGTATGTAAGATTATTATATGGAATGTTAAAATCATCGTTCTGGGAAATTTTGGTGTTGACAGAGCAGAAATGTCAAAGAATGAATACTGACATTCTGGGAATTCACTAGAATGAAAATGGACTGGAATCATTCATTTCCCATCACGAGGCCATTAGTTGCTGTTATTATCAACCAAATGGTATAAAAATTGACACATCGATACAATCCAAAATGATTGATCTGAATTTGACTTCAAGACAAGGCAGATAGTATATTACAGGAATCCAAGCCAGTGCTCCGGTCCTTACTGTTTAGAAAACGGATGTCTGTTTTGTAAAAGTATTGGAAGCATCACTACTCAAAGGTTGCAACAGATACTTTATTTACTTTTATTTCAATGGTTTAGGACCAGAATAGGATTTTTCCAAAGCATTCTGTGTCAAGGTCAAGTGTTAAGAACTCTGAAAACTCCTATCCTTAATCCTTACGTAAATCTTAAAGCCTGCCAATGGTACTAGCCAGTTTCCTTTAAAAATCCAGGACTGAAAATTGTGAACATCTGTGTGTTTGTGCGGATAAAAGAGATACAATAATTATCATAAATATGTTTTTAAACTAGCAATCCTCCTAAGAATATGTGTGTCCTTTTTTCAACCATAGCGATACTATACTAATGGAATACAGTATTGTATTGGCAGCTCTGTGTTAGCAAAAACTTCAGAAGAAAAGGATTTAGGGGTAGTGATTTCTGACAGTCTCAAAATGGGTGAGCAGTGTGGTCGGGCGGTAGGAAAAGCAAGTAGGATGCTTGGCTGCGTAGCTAGAGGTATAACAAGCAGGAAGAGGGAGATTGTGATCCCCTTATATGGAGCGCTGGTGAGACCGCATTTGGAACACTGTGTTCAGTTCTGGAGACCTCACCTACAAAAAGATATTGACAAAATTGAGCGGGTCCAAAGACGGGCTACAAGAATGGTGGAAGGTCTTAAGCATAAAACGTATCAGGAAAGACTTCATGAACTCAATCTGTATAGTCTGGAGAACAGAAGGAAAAGGGGGGACATGATCAAAAGCTTTAAAAAGAGGGGGAGTTTAAAAAAACAAGGAAAATAAGTTTTTAAAAACTAAGGGGGAACGATCCTCAAACGCTGTTCATTGTATGCCGCCCCTCTTCGGAGAGGGGCGGCATACAAATCTAAATAAACTAAACTAAACTATTCTGAGTGTCATCATTCTTTCCGTCTCTCCCCATCCCTTCCATCCTCCCACTCAGCCTTATTGCTAGTCAGCAAAAAAACTCTTTTGGCATGGCTCTAACTATTAGCCCATTCCCTGGACAAGCTAAAGAGCTTGCCCAGGTTTTCATCCATGGAATTATAGTGCCATCATTACTAAAGGGGGGGGGGGAATGAGTGAGCGACAGGACAGACTTAATAGAAAATGCACAGTGAAAACTAATTAGCAAAATCAAAAGCATACTTTCAAAAAAGACCCCTAATTCCCCCCCCCCCCATAAATCCTGCTCAAATCCCATACATACTTCACCACAAAATGTAGCAATGACCTCACACGTCTAGCACAGGCAACATAGCAACCAGATTTTATATACTCAGATTCATATGTCTACATAATATATCGATTTTACTTTTAATTAAGTATTAAGTCCAAGTTCTGTAAATTTCGTTTTTCTTGTCTGAAATAGTTCCTGCTGTATCCAAGAGTAAAGCCAAGTTTTGTGCAACTGCTATTTCTATTAGAGGATTAATTTAAACTAGGCATACACAGTTCCTGCATCTGTTCTTTATATGTTTTAGCCTCCAGTCCCCTAATCATCTTTGTTGCTCTTCTCTGCACTCTTTCTAGAATCTCAACACCCTTTTTATTTTATTTATTATTTATTAATCAGATTTTATGCCGCCCCTCTCTGCAGACTCGGGGCGGCTCACAGCAATAATAACACAATGTAAACAAATCTAATATTTAAGTTAATTTAAAACCCCAATTTAGAAACTAATCATACATACTAGCATACCATGCATAAATTTTTATAAGCCTAGGGGGAGGGAAAGTATCAATTCCCCCATGCCTGAAGACAGAGGTGGGTTTTAAGGAGCTTACGAAAGGCTAGGAGGGTGGGGGCAACTCTGATATCTGGGGGGAGTTGGTTCCAAAGGGTCGGAGCCGCCACAGAGAAGGCTCTTCCCCTTTTTGCTACGTGGCAACCAAAACTGAATGCAGTATCCCAACTCTGGCCTTAACAAGGCATTATAAAGTGGTATTAACACTTCATGTGATCTTGATTCTATCCCTCTGTTAATGCAGTCTAGAACTGTGTTGGGTTTTTTGGCAGCTGATCAATACTGCTGGCTTATATTTAAATGGTTGGGCATGATTATTACAGTTGCTGGATTTGTGCTTCACAGATTTGGTGGACTTTATATCGGTGATACTAGAAAACATTTCTCACTCCAAATTGATTCTTTTTTTAATCAAATGACTCAATGCTGAGCCTTTTTTTCCCCTTTGCCAAATAGAAAATTGCTCCTTTATCCTTACAACTGTACTGTACTCACGAGGAACAATACTGCTACATAGAGTGTTAATGGGATGCGCCAAGGATTCAGAGAGTGTTAATGGGATGCGCCAAGGATTCTGCTGAGATAACACACAAAACCCATCCACCCAAGCGAGAGGCCCCAGAATAAGTCAATTTATTGTCACCACATTTACAAGTTTCAAGAACTCCTTATTGTTCTTTTGGTTTTGGTTTCAAGCCAATGAGCAATTCAACTGCCTGAACTGCTGATTCTAGGATGTAGAAGGTTCTAGCTGGACACAATTCATTTTGGCAAGACTGTACTTGTCTGAATTCTAGTAAGCCCTTGGAAACTAAAGAGAATATTTTAGGAGAAAAATCGAAGGAAGAGGGAAAGTGAATAGGAAATAGGAATAGGAAAGTGAACACAAGAACAAGGGGACACAATCTGAAGTTAGTTGGGGGAAAGATCAAAAGCAACATGAGAAAATATTATTTTACTGAAAGAGTAGTAGATCCTTGGAACAAACTTCCAGCAGACGTGGTAGATAAATCCACAGTAACTGAATTTAAACATGCCTGGGATAAACACATATCCATCCTAAGATAAAATACAGAAAATAGTACAGTATAAGGGCAGACTAGATGGACCAGGAGGTCTTTTTCTGCCGTCAGACTTCTATGTTTCTATGAAAGGAGATTTGAGACAGAACAATCTGTTTCCCCAGCATAAACTCAACTTACTACCCAGAATAGTAGATATCACAAGATTAAATAAGAATCTTGGTTGCATACAAGAATGAGCATTGTGGTTGGGCAGTAGGAAAAGCAAGTAGGATGCTTGGCTGCATAGCTAGAGGTATAACAAGCAGGAAGAGGGAGATTGTGATCCCCTTATATAGAGCGCAGGTGAGACCACATTTGGAATACTGTGTCCAGTTCTGGAGACCTCACCTACAAAAAGATATTGACAAAATTGAACGGGTCCAAAGACGGGATACAAGAATGGTGGAAGGTCTTAAGCATAAAACGTATCAAGAAAGACTTAATGAACTCAATCTGTATAGTCTGGAGGACAGAAGGGAAAGGGGGGATATGATCGAAACATTTAAATATGTTAAAGGGTTAAATAAGGTTCAGGAGGGAAGTGCTTTTAGTAGGAAAGTGTACACAAGAACAAGGGGACACAATCTGAAGTTAGTTGGGGGAAAGATCAAAAGCATCATGAGAAAATATTATTTTACTGAAAGAGTAGTAGATCCTTGGAACAAACTTCCATCAGATGTGGTTGGTAAATCCACAGTAACTGAATTTAAACATGCCTGGGATAAACATATATCCATTGTAAGATGAAATACAGGAAGTAGTATAAGGGCAGACTAGATGGACCATGAGGTCTTTTTCTGCCATCAGTCTTCTATGTTTCTATGAAGAGCTCCTAAAACATTGATTGTCCTCTGACAAACAAATTTCACTCTTTTCTAGTACTCCATGTAGTTCAAACCTATGGCTTCCCATCCCCAACCCAACTTTCTCAATGCTTACTGGACAATCTATATTGCATTTCTCAGTTTTGATGCTAAGTTTCAACTGATCTCTGACACTGGAAGTTTTTAAGAAGATATTAGATAACCATCTGTCTGAAGGTAGTGTAGGGTTTCCTACCTAAGCAGGGGGTTGGACTAGAAGACCTCCAGGGTCCCTTCGAACTGTGTTCTTATTTGTTATAATTAACATTCCTGCCTTGAAAAAATCAAAACATCCAGGATGTCTTTCCAGGATGTCTTTCCAAGACTACAGAAGCTCTTATTGATACAGATCACTCAAGAAAGAATGTTTTATTTACAGGTTGCCCTCTATTTATGATTGGTCACTTAGTGACCATTTGAAGATATGACTGATCTTTGGGATACTTACGGCCCAGTTCCACAGCTCTGACAGCCAATCACCCCTCTCCTCAAAGTCACATGAACATATGTCAACCAACTGGCAAATCCAGTTTATATCAAACCACTGGTTTACTTTAAAACTGAAACATTCAGTTAACAACCCCTACAATCATTGTCATAAATCAGATCAGTCATATTTGTGATCTGATATACAGCTTTCACTGAGCACAATGGCAGGAATGGCCTATAAGGACCCCATTTAGCTGCATAATTCTCAGAAGACAGACAAATGAGGCTGCAAGAGCTATCGTGGGGTTACCTAGATTCGCCCACGTCTCTCCAACACGTGGCTTGGACTGGCTGCCAATCAGTTTCCGGTCGCAATTCAAAGTGTTGATAATGACCTTTAAAGCCCTACATGGCATTGGACCAGAATACCTCTGGAACCGTCTTCTGCCGCACGAATCCCAGTGGCTGATAAGGTCCCACAGAGTTGGCCCATGTCCCATGTCGTCTGGCAGGCCCCAGGGGAAGAGCCTTCTCTGTGGCGGCCCCGGCCCTCTGGAATCAACTCCCCACATAGATTAGAACTGCCCACACCCTCCTTGTCTTTCGCTAATTACTTAAGACCCACCTGTATCGCCAGGCGTGGGGGAATTGAAACATCTCCCCCAGACTTATATAGTTTTATGTATGGTATGCTTATGTTGTACGGTTTTTAAATGCTGGGTTTTTAGATGCTTTTTAATATTAAATTTGTTTACATTGTCACATTGTTATTATTGTTGTTGTGAGCTGCCCCGAGTCTCCGGAGAGGGGCGACATTCAAATCTAATAAATTACTATTATTATTATTATTATTATTATTATTATTATTATTATTATTATTATTATTATTATTAAATGAGGTTGTGTGCATATGCATTCTTCTCAAATTATGTAAACTTCACCTGGGCCAATATCTCTTGCCAGCTCTGTGTTCATCCAAGATGACAATAATATGACCCCTTTGAACTTTGACTCTTTTGGGGTCAAAACAGTTGCTGTCAGGATTCCTGATTCTAGTTTGATCTCCATCCTACAAAATACACCAGTTGTTTTGTCTCAGTTTTAGAAAAAAGGGAAGAGTTGTTTCTTCTTCTTCTTCTTCTTCTTCATCTTCTTCTTCTTCTTCTTCTTCTTCTTCTCCTCCTCCTCTTCTTCTTCTTCTTCCTCCTCTTCTCCTCCTCCTCCTTCTTCCTTGCCTATTTCTCTCTGGCAGAAGGAAAAGAGAGACCAATGCTCTTTAAGTTCTTCAAGAGCAAGCCATAGGAATGGAAAAGAAATTATGTTCAAAAACAGCCATCCGATTCCATTGCTCAACCACAATCCCATCACTGGCTTCATTTTCATCGATGCATCGGTGAATCTAACAGCAAATATTTGGACTTTATGAACCCATGGAAACTTATTGATGGGCCTTGAATTGGTCTTCTTTGAAAGACATTTGGCTCCAGTCATCCACCTTACTAGGATATGTTCTGCACAGCTAAATATTAATATAAAAGGAAACATAATCTATCCCTCACTAAAGTTTTGATGTTTGCCAATATAATCAGTCATTTGAGTTCCAAATAATCCACTAAAAAGCTTAATGTGTAGAGATTTAAAGCATAAATTCAAAAAGAAAATGGAAGATTCCTCAGTTGTCTGGCTTGGTTGCTTGTAGATGAATTTATATAATAAATGGTAAATGAACATTATTTAATCTAGTGCTAATAAATGAAGAACAAAACATTGCATTCCATAGGGATTCCCCTACTTCAAATGGAAAATCTAAAAAGACGATGTAATTATGTTCTTTGTTATACAATTCTACCAATGTAGATCTTAGCAATACTTTTATTTTATTTTGTTTTAAATAGTCTTGGCAGGAAAACTGCATTGGGCAGGCCAGCATCCTCACGCTTCACTGTTGTTGAATGTTGGCACTCAACATGTGCTGCCTGAAACAGTCACTTTCTATACAACTGTTCCTAATAAATGCTTTGCTCTGTGGAACTTCTACTACTGTTGGCTGTATTTCAATACAACATAGCCTTAAGTTTGTTTTGTTTTGTTTAAAAAACCCTTCCTCGGATATACTCAGATTTTCATGCAACTTTTTCAAAAGTCATATATACTCTTCTAGCAAAAAAAGAAAGAAATAGAATAGATCATTTTAGGAGATCATGATATTTTTGTGGTTAAAAAATAAATCTTGAGCAGAAGATCCCATGGCATGTGTTACTAATAATATGCTGTAATTTGTTGGGCAACAGTCTTCTTCTTGAGTAGAATCACCATGTCTGCACAAAGGAAACACAAAAACAGCCTCAAGCTTGTGCTGAAAGTTTATTCTTACGGAAAAAGACTGAGCTGATTCCCATGGAAGTGGTTGTCTCAAGTGAATTCTCTTTGAAGACTAGGAACATCACAGGCGTTGGAAGTTTTTCAGTGGAAACACGTGAAGCTGCTCGTGGTTTTTCATTCCGTATGAAAACACATTGATCCTTTAAGACCAATTGGAAACATGGCATTGTTCCTTGGTTTTTCCATTTCTCCTCCCACCATATTTAATTTTTCCCTTCTCTCAACACCATCCTCCCCACCAACTCATATATTTATTTTTATTTACTTGTTTGTCAGGTACGTATTGATGGTATACATATAACAATGTTTATATACATGATACTAGTAAGAGAGAAACATTAGGACAGGGGACAGAAGGCACACTTGTGCACTTATGCACACCCCTTACTGACCTCTTAGGAATCAGGAGAGGTCAGCAGTGGACAGTCAAAGGGTAAATTTTTTAGGGTTAGGTGATGATACTAAAGAGTCTGGTAGTGAGTTCTATGCATCAACTACTCAGTTACTAAAGTTGTATTTCCTGCAGTCGAGTTTAGAGAGGTTTACTTTAAGTGTGTATCCATTGTGTGCTTGTGTGTTGTTGTGGTTGAAGTAGTCATCGACAGGAAGGACATTGCGGCAGATGATTTTATGGGCTATGCTTTCCGAAGAATGATTTTCCAGCCCTAAGTTTTTTGCAGGCTTTTTTTCATTGCTCTGAGTAAGTTTCTTTCCAGCCCTAATGAGATACTAATGATCTTCCCAACTTGCTGACTCTTTCATTGTTACTCTTTCCGAAGAATGTTTTTCCAGCCCTAAGTCTTTGCAGGCTTTATTTCATTGCTCTACTTGCTCCAAATAATTTGATTTGATTTATTGGATTTGTATGCCGCCCCTCTCTGGAGACTCGGGGCGGCTAACAGCAATAATAGAACAGTATACACAATAATCCAATAGTAAAAAACAATTAAAAACCCATTAAAGTAAAAACCAAACATACATTCAGACATACCATGCATAAAATTGTAAAGGCCTAGGGGGAAAGAGTGTCTCAGTTCCCCCATGCCTGACGACAGAGGTGGGTTTTAAGGAGCTTACGAAAGGCTAGGAGGGTGGGGGCAACTCTGATATCTGGGGGGAGTTGGTTCCAAAGGGTCGGGGCCGCCACAGAGAAGGCTCTTCCCCTGGGTCCCGCAAAACGACATTGTTTAGTTGACGGGACCCGGAGAAGGCCAACTCTGTGGGACCTAACTGGTCGCTGGGATTCGTGCGGCAGAAGGCGGTCCCAGAGATATTCTGGTCCGGTGCCATGAAGGGCTTTATAGGTCATAACCAACACTTTGAATTGTGACCGGAAACCGATCGGCAACCAATGCAGACTGCGGAGTGTTGGTGTAACATGGGCATACCTTGGGAAAGCCCATGATAGCTCTCGCAGCTGCATTCTGCACGATCTGAAGTTTCCGAACACTTTTCAAAGGTAGCCCCATGTAGAGAGCGTTACAGTAGTCGAGCCTCGAGGTGATGAGGGCATGAGTGACTGTGAGCTGTGACCCCCAGTCCAAATAGGGCCACAACTGGTGCACCAGGCGGACCTGGGCATTTCCAGCTCTAATGATATGCTAACAATCTTCCCAGTTCTTACCAGCATGCAGGCTCTTTCATTGTTACTCTCTCTTGTAAGGTTTTTTAAAGCCCTAACCAGGGGATAAAATAATGTGGTGAAGTTGACCAGACTAAGGAAACTAGCCAGATGAATACCTGGTAGGCAGATTTTTTTCCTTATTTTTCTCCCCCAAAACTAAAATGTGTCTTATACTACAGTGTGTCTTATACTCTGAAATACAGTAATACCTCGTCTTACGAACCTAATTGGTTCCCGGGGGAGGTTCGTAAGACGAAAAGTTCATAAGATGAAACATTGTTTCCCATAGGAAACAATGTAAGATCAATTAATCCATGCAACAACAACAAAAACCGCAAAAAAAACGCCGCCGCTCGGCTGTCACCTTTTGAAACAGCCGGGGGGCTTCTCAGCGTCCTCCGGAACCTGAACGCCAAACCCGAACTTTCGGGTCCCGCGTTCGGGAGGCCGGCGAGAAGCCCCCTGGCTGTTTTAAAAGGCGACAGCCGGGCGGCGGGGCTTCTCAGTGGCTTCCCGAACCCGAACGTTTGCCGAACTTCCGGGTTCGGCGTTCGGGAGGCCGCCGAGAAGCCCCGCCGCTCGGCTGTCGCCTTTTAAAACAGCCAGGGGCTTCTCAGCGGCCTCCCGAACACCGAACCTGGAAGTTCGGGCTTTCCGTTCGGGTTCAGGAGGATGCTGAGAAGGCTGTTTCAAAAAGCAACAGCCGGGCGACGGGGCTTCTCGGCAGCGGCGGGTTCATAAGAAGGAAAAAGTTCGTTAGAAGAGGCAAAAAATTTCTGAACCCCGGGTTCATATCTCGGGTTGTTCGTAAGACGAGGGGTTCGTATCATGAGGTACCACTGTATATGATAATTCTTCTCATCATTAGGAAATGTCTCCCTCATTCTAGGTTGAATCTCTCTTTGATTAATTCCCCCTTGAATGGTTTACATCCAATATGTATAAAGGGAGGAGACAGACTGAAAGCTGTTCAGTCTGGGACCCCTGTTAAGACTAAAGGTTTCAGGTTGCATTGAATATATCCACAAAAGAGTAATCTGCTTGGTATTTTGTTTGTTTCAGCTCCTTAAAAGCTGTGTTATTGCTAAGGGTGTGATCCAAGCTAGAGGGAAAAGTGAAATGAGGTGTGTTGCATCTGTCAAACTAATCCTGAAAACTATCCTTTGTATGCCTCTCCAAAAGCAAAATCGTAATAATTAATTACCACTCTGTTTACCATACAGCTGGGTCAAATCTGGCTTGTCATTTGATCACTGCTAAAAGAAAGTGAACTAGAGTTCCTATTCTGAAACTGTGAATTTGAAACCCCATTGGAAGCTTTGCAGAACTATTTTTACTAAAGAAACACGTTGAAGCATCCAGCACGGACTTTTGGTATGGAGGAAAGGCAACAAGCTAAATCCTGCTACACTCTTAAGGACAGTAGCTCATTGGCAGCCTTGTGCTTTTAATCTGGAAATTTCATTCCATCTTTGAAGCAGGCATGTTAATAAATGGCACAATAGGTTAGTGTAGAACTGCAGCCTAATTCTGCTACAGTTCAAATCTCACCAGGCTCAAGGTTGACTCAGCTTTCCATCTTTCCAAGGTGGGTAAAATGAGGACCCGGATTGTTGTGGGGCAATATACTGAGTCCGTAAATCTATTGGAGAAGGCTGTAAAGCACAGTGAAGCAGTGAATAGGTCTAAGTGCTATTGCTGTTGTCAGTTATTCTTAATAATATCATCTGCTTGGATTCCAAAATTGAAAATAGAATCTTACATGTACTAGTTGGAACCTCACCAATTCTTAAGATTCACTGGTTGCAGTCGCATAACACAATAGCTAACACTGGAGCTGTTTTAAGCTAAAATCAACATTTTCTAACTTAAATGATGACTGGCCTTTAGTATTAGCCAATCCGGATTTAAATTAGAAAACTCAGAAAAGCCACAGGTTCACTTAGAGCTAAATGTGCATCCCCCATTCACATATATGTATGTATGTATGTATGTATGTATGTATGTATGTATGTATGTTTATTTATTTATTTATTTATTAGATTTGTATGCCGCCCCTCTCCGCAGACTCGGGGTGGCTAACAACAGTAAAAAAGACAATATAAACAAATCTAATATTAAAAGTAATTTTAAAAAACCCCAATTTAAGAAAAAACAATCATACATACATATATACCATGCATAAATTTTATAAGCCTAGGGGGAAGGAAATATCTCAATTCCCCCATGCCTGATGACAGAGGTGGGTTTTGAGGAGCTTATGAAAGGCAAGGAGGGTAGGGGCAACTCTGATATCTGGGGGGAGTTGGTTCCAGAGGGTCGGGGCCACCACAGAAAAGGCTCTTCCCCTGGGCCCCGCCAAACGACATTGTTTAGTCGACGGGACCCAGAGAAGGCCAACTGTGTGGGACATAACTGGTCGCTGGGATTCGTGCGGCAGAAGATGGTCCCGGAGATATTCTGGTCCGATGCCATGAAGGGCTTTATAGGTCATAACCAACACTTTGAATTTTGACCAGAAACCGATCAGCAACCAATGCAAACTGCGGAGTGTTGGTGTGACATGGGCATATTTAGAAAAGCCCATGATAGCTCTCGCAGCTGCATTCTGCACGATCTGAAGTTTCCGAACACTTTTCAAAGGTAGCCCCATGTAGACAGCGTTACAGTAGTTGAGCCTCGAGGTGATGAGGGCATGAGTGACTGTGAGCAGTGACCCCGGTCCAAATAGGGCCACAACTGGTGCACCAGGCGGACCTGGGCAAATGCCCCCCTCGTTACAGCTGAAAGATGTTTCTCTAATGTGAGCTGTGGATCGAGGACCCTCTCTGAGGTGGGTTAATGATTCCCCCCCCAGGGTGATGGACGGACAGATGGAATTGTCCTTGGGAGGCAAAACCCACAGCCACTCCGTCTTATCAAACCAAGAAGGCTACCAACATGAAGTCCTAGATTAGTCTTGTAAAAATTGAGCAGGTATGGGGATCCATCTCACTATTTAGTCTACTTTTTACCTTTAGTCTAGCAGGAGGTATGGGGTGGAATGGAGGAAGTAATGATAATGATAAGTCTCTCTTGAAACTGTCCATGTACGATAACATATTTAAGCACTATAACTTTATTCTCTGGTTGTAACACTGCCAATGACCTCTATAACATCTTCGTGCTCGAAGTCAAAAAATCTATCAGACTACAAATACCACTAATGATCTAAGTGCCAAAGCCCACTGCAACAACATTGCCAAAAAGGCTTAAAGAGTTCTTAAGCTAATCTTACCCAGCTTCTACTCCAGTAATATCACTAACCAGAGCATACAAAACATTCACCAGACCAATCCTTGAATACAGCTCATCTGTCTGCAACCCACACCGCATATCAGACATAAATCCATTAGTGTCCAGAGATACTTTACTAGAAGAGCCATCCACTCCTCTACTCGCAACAGAATACCTTATGCAACCAAACTTGAAGTCCTGGGCTTAGAGAGCTTAGAATTACGTCGCCTTTGGCACGACCTAAGCATAGCTCATAAAATTATCTGCTACAATATCTTTCCTGTCAATGACCACTTCAGCTTCAACCACACAATAAACGAACACACAACAGATACAAACTCAAAGTGAATTGCCCCAAACTTGATTGTAGAAAATACAACTTTAGGAACAGAGTGGTTAATACCTGGAACTCACTACCTGATTCTGTGTTTTTGTCACCAAACCCCCAAAACTTTACCCTTAGACTGTCCACTGTTGACCTCACACGATTCCTAAGAGGTCACTAAGGGGCGTGCATAAGCGCACCAGCGTGCCTACCATCCCTGTCCTAATGTTCCCTCTTACCAGTACCCATCTTACGTATATAAACAATGTTATATCTCTGTATACAGTATTACAAATATGTACTTGATAAAATAAATAAACAAATAAACAAAAACCTGGTTGATATTGCTGTCCACAGGTAGACAAGTGAGGTTGTGTGTACCATGACATCATCGTGCACTGTCTATCTGTCCTCTGGACATATCCTGTCAAGATTGATGTCAGCGATTCTACTCATGTAAGTTATATAATTCACATCATTTGCATGATGATGTCATGATATCTGTGGTATCCTCATGTTTTTTTACTTGACATCTGTACAATACTGGGTGATAGATTACTCTGAGTTCACACAACAAATTATTCATTCATTCATTCATTCATTCATTCAATTCTTCTATGCCGCCCAATCCTGAAGGACTCAGGACAGCTTACAATAACATAAAAATACAAATATAGTGATACCTCTACTTACAAACTTAATTTGTTCTATGACCAGGTTCTTAAGTAGAAAGCAAGAAAGAAGAAGCAATTTTCCCCGTAAGAATCAACCTAAAAGCAAATAATGCATGCGATTGGGGAAGCCACAGGGTGGAGGTACTGTTTTCTCCCAGGAGATTCCTAGAAAGGCCCCGTGGAGGCTTCTCCCCGCCTTTTCCAGCCCCGTTGCCTTCTAGGAGATTCCTAGAGAGGCCCCTCGGAGGCTTCTCCCCGCCTTTTCCGGCCCCGTTGCCTTCTAGGAGATTCCTAGAGAGGCCCCACAGATGCTTCTCCCTGCCTTTTCTGGCCCTGTTTCCTCCCAGGCGATTCGTAGAGAGGCCCCATGGAGGCTTCTCCCTGCCTTTTCCGGGTACAGTTTCAGAGGCTCGGGTATGTAAGTGGAAAATGGTTCTTGAGAAGAGGCAAAAATATCTTGAACACCGGGTTCTTATCTAGAAAAGTCTGTAAGTACAGGTGTTTGTAGGTAGAGGTACCACGGTACAATAACAAAATAAGTCAAATAGAAGTCTAAAACTATTTTAAAAAACCAGTTAAAAACCCACAATAACCATCCAATCAACATACATGCATACCATTCAACATAATTTGGCCATGATAGATGTCAATTCATGGCCCCCAGGTCTGCCGGCAAAGCCAGGTCTTTACAGTCTTGTGGAAGGCTAGTAGGGCCGTATGCAGAAAGTCTCTTAACTGTCCCTTAACATGTTTGATATAATTATGAGCCTTTGCAATAGGCTGTGTCTGCATGTAAAACATCAGAGCTATGGAAAACTTTCAAGAGGTTAATGATGGGGTCATAATAATAATAATAATGTATTAGATTTGTATGCTACCCCTCTCCGAGGACTCATGCAATTATGGGTTCATGCAAAATACTCCAAACCCTTCAGTTTGGAGTAAACAGTAAACCAAACTTTGCTCTTGTCTTGCCCCAGTCTTTTGATTCTTCCAACTACTGGGAGAAGCTTTTGCAAAGATATTACAGATGTGCAGAAGTTTCTTCCAGCTATTAGATCTGGAACAGCGTGATGCATTTCAACCAGAACATATCATCTCTTTGACTTAACATGGCCCATTGGTTAACCTCCATTGCGCAAAGCACCTCAATCAGGAAATCTTTAGGTACTTCACAGAAGCCCAAAATAAATCACAGGAGGGGCTTTCCAAAAAAGAGAGAGAGAAATGCCTACAGAGAATGCTGTTGCAGGAGCTGGTTATCCAACCAGCTAAACATGATTGATATGGTGTTTCACCTGCGGGGCTGAAAATGCAAACCACATCTTGTGAACACCAGACTTAAAAAGCATAATTCGTTCAGCACAACGGGACTTCCCAAACATCACACTTGTTGGTTCCTTCTGTCCAGGCTGGAAGGAGTCTGTGTGAAACTGAGAAATATAGGATGATGCCAACAATAAATCAAAGAGGTTATATGAGTGCAGTGAAAAATATGTTTAAAGGGTGGGGGAATAACTACATGGAAAGCATCCATCCAAATGCACTCGGATAATCCCAAAATAGTACAGCAGGCTATTTAAACTTTCCAAAAATATTTCACTTCTCAGCTGACACCAAGCCCAAGACAATTTTAGCAATAAAATGATGGGGACAGGGAACTTCCACAGGGCAATTTCAGACTGAAAACATTTCCTCGTCACCAACGAACATCTGGGCGATTCAGTGAGGGGAAGGCTACAATCAGCTGCTATTCCAGCAAGCGTGCCACAAAATGCCAGTCTATTGTATACTTCCCATGCAGATAGCAGGTTTGGAAAAATCTAAATAGGACCTTCGGATGGGTTCCATTTTTAGTTTGCCAAGTGTTTCATGTCCTGTTTTCTGTGCTCAAATAAAAAAGCCATCTAATCCATGTTCTGTCGGGCTCTCTGGTAGAATCCTCCCCAAAATTCACAGGTACAAATTTCAGACATACACACGTTTGAAAATTCAAAACAATGTTCTTTATAATGAAAATTCACTTGAACCAAGCCCTCTTTTGGTATAGCAAAGAGCACTCGTCTCCAAACAAATTGGTAATTTGTACAAGTCCCTTATCAGTTTTGTGATACTTAGCTTGCAGCTGTGAGGCAATTCACAGTCCTTCTTCTTCCACAAAGTGAAACACTCTTTGCTCTGGTTTAGTTTCAAAGCGGGGAAAAATCAGCACACAAAAAGTCAAAGTCAGTAAAGCAGTCACGAAACACAACGATCAGATAATCCTCCACAATGGCCAAACCCACATGCTGCTATTTATAGCAGCCTCACTAATTACCACAGCCCCACCCAACCACAGGTGGCCTCATTTTCTCTCAGTTGTTGTTGTTGCCTATGCATCGCTCTCCACATGCGTGTCTGTATCATTAAATCTTGTTCTGAATCCAAGGAGGAGCTAGATAATTGAGCTGTCTGCCCCACTCTCCTCCTCCCTGTCACTCATGTCTTCTTGGTCAGAGGAGCCTTCATCAGCAGATTCCACCGTGGACAAAACAGGCCTGCAGCATGTGGATGTCTCCCTCACATCCACAGTCCTTGGGGCAGGAGCTGGGCCAGAGCTAACCACAACAATCCAGAGGTGGGTTCTGCCCCATTCGCGCTGTCTGTACAGAACCGGTAGCAAACCACTGGTGATGTCACAGAGCCGGTTCTGTCAGTGCTGGTCCATAGACACCGCCATCTTTTAGGGGGGATTTGTTTTTTAATTGAGGGCTTTTTTGCTGATTTTTTCATCTGTGCACATGCAGAAGCTAAGTTTCCGGCACTGTGCATGCACTGCCATCTTGGTTTTGGGTTTTGTTGTGAATTTTTGGCACTGCATGTGCGCATGGACACCACGGCACAAGAGGAAGTAAATCAGCTGCAAGATAAGTTAGAACCAGTGAAGGGCTACCAAAATATTTGCTACCACACTGTGGGGATGGCTTATTTGGGGGTGTGGCTTGATGGTTATGTGACCAGGTGGGAGTGGCTTGACAATCATGTGACTTGAACAAGGATTTTCCAAGAACCTCAAAACAACACCCATATCAATGGACTCAAAACAAGCAGGTCATCAAATTCACCCACACCCTAGCAGCTATAGAACCGTGAAATGACACAAACATCTCACTTAATATTTTGAAAGCACATTTTGAGCATTGTCATAAAGGTGCCTTCATGATTAAAATGGCCACTCACAAAAAAATCAGTTACTCAAAGGCAACAATCTAAAATGTTCCATGCTACTTTCACAGCCTAAGTGAACATCCCAAAATGCTCCATTCCACATAACAGTCTTAACCCTCCTTCCTGCCAAACAAAATCAAGGTTTCTGGCAAAACATTAGGTTTCAAGCATTGTTCATTTTATTTTCTAGAACAGGGGTCCCCAAACTTGGCAACTTTAAGACTTGTGAATTTTAACTCCCAGAATTCTCCAGCCACCTATGAAGACCTCTGTTCTAGAGAATACTATAGCCATTCGGAAAGGAGGGGGAGGCAGAAACCCAAATAACATAGAATTAATTCCAGATCTTATCTCATAGAAACATAGAAACATAGAAACATAGAAGACTGACGGCAGAAAAAGACCTCATGGTCCATCTAGTCTGCCCTTATACTATTTCCTGTATTTTATCTTACAATGGATATATGTTTATCCCAGGCATGTTTAAATTCAGTTACTGTGGATTTACCAACCACGTCTGCTGGAAGTTTGTTCCAAGGATCTACTACTCTTTCAATAAAATAATATTTTCTCATGTTGCCTTTGATCATTCCCCCAACTAACTTCAGATTGTGTCCTCTTGTTCTTGTGTTCACTTTCCTATTAAAAACACTTCCCTCCTGAACCTTATTTAACCCTTTAACATATTTAAATGTTTCGATCATGTCCCCCCTTTTCCTTCTGTCCTCCAGACTATACAGATTGAGTTCATTAAGTCTTTCCTGATACGTTTTATGCTTAAGACCTTCCACCATTCTTGTAGCCCGTCTTTGGACCCGTTCAATTTTGTCAATATCTTTTTGTAGGTGAGGTCTCCAGAACTGAACACAGTACTCCAAATGTGGTCTCACCAGCGCTCTATATAAGGGGATCACAATCTCCCTCTTCCTGCTTGTTATACCTCTAGCTATGCAGCCAAGCATCCTACTTGCTTTTCCTACCGCCCGACCACACTGCTCACCCATTTTGAGACTGTCAGAAATCACTACCCCTAAATCCTTCTCTTCTGAAGTTTTTGCTAACACAGAACTGCCAATGCAATACTCAGATTGATGATTCCTTTTCCCCAAGTGCATTATTTTACATTTGGAAACATTAAACTGCAGTTTCCATTGCTTTGACCATTTATCTAGTAAAGCTAAATCATTTACCATATTACAGACCCCTCCAGGAATATCAACCCTATTGCACACTTTAGAGTCATCAGCAAATAGGCAAACCTTCCCTACCAAACCTTCCCCTATGTCACTCACAAACATATTAATCTCCTTATACTTTTATATTATATTAATATATATTTTATATTATATTAATATATTATATTAATTTATATTAATCTCCTTATAATTTTCCTAGACACTTGTTTGTAGCAGAATCACCGGCTTTGGGGTTTTGTTAAACGCTTTCGGGAAGAACACAGAGGCTGCCCAAAGAGGACACCCTGCATTTTCTTTCAACATCTTTCGGTGCAAATTGGGTGCTCTGGGGTGAAGCTCCATTTTCTCTATCCTATTGCATCCCCCACCCATCTGGGCAGCAGTCCACCCCTGGTTAGAATTCACCCCTGATCTAATTCCTGGCTTTTTTCAATCCCTTAGCATTTATACTGGCATATGAATCCAGTAAATAAATAAATTTCAATTATCTATTTTAACTGTAAGTGGAGTCTGGCCTTTTTTAGCTTCCCCCTTTCCTATATGCAGCAGCTTCATTTTCAGTTTGCCTTTTGGTGCAAATAATTATATCCAGGCTGGCAATCTAAAAGTTCTCGCTCTTGTTTGAAGGACAGGAAATCCTTTGTGGTCTGGAGAAGGTTTACATGGAAAGAAGGGCTTTAAATTCAGAGCTGTCCTTTTGTCCACTCGGTTGGAGGGATTTATCCTCCAGCGTTGTGTAGGTGTCAGGTAAAAGACAAGGAGGATGCCACAGATATTGTGATATCAATGGGCAAATGATGCGAATTAGATAATTTGCATGAGTTGAATCATTGATATCAATCTTGGCAGTACTATGCAAACCTTGGCAGTACAATTCAAAGTGTTGGTTATGACCTATAAAGCCCTTCATGGCATCGGGCCAGAATATCTCCGGGACCGCCTTCTGTCGCATGAATCCCAGCTACCAGTCAGGTCCCACAGAGTTGGCCTTCTCCGGGTCCCATCGACTAAACAATGTCGTTTGGCGGGTCCCAGGGGAAGAGCCTTCTCTGTGGTGACCCCGACACTCTGGAACCAGCTCCCCCCGGAGATTAGAACTACCCCCACCCTCCTTACCTTTCGTAAACTCCTTAAAACCCACCTCTGCTGTCAGGCATGGGGGAATTGAGACATCTCCGGGCCTATACAATTCATGTATGGTATGTTTGTGTGTATGTCTGCTTTAATAATGGGGTTTTAATGTTTTTAAATCATTAGATTTGTCATGAATTGTTTTATTGTTGTTGTGAGCCGCCCCAAGTCTACAGAGAGGGGTGGCATACAAATCTAATAAATAATGAAAAATAAAATAATAGTAAATAATAATGCCCTCAGTGATGGGCTGCCAATTTTTTTTACTGCCATACTGTGGCCGTGGCTTATTTTGTGGGGTGTGGCTTGATGGTCATATGACTGGGTAGGAGTGGCCTGCCAGCCAGGTGACCAGGTGGGAGTGGCTTGACAATCATGTGACCGAGGGTGGCTTAAAGATCATGTGACTGGGTGGGAGTGGCTTATCAACCAAGATAGGTTTTCTAAAAGGTGCTTGGACTCTTTTTCAGTTGATTAAGTCACATTATTTGAATAGCCACAAAATGACAAATGATAGATATTTGTTGAGTAGCACAGTAACAAAGAAATTCCAGTTGCCTTTTGAAAAAGCACCTTTGAGACAAGCATATAAAGCAGCCGTTCTCAACCTGTGGTTCACAACCCCTTTGGGGGTCAAATGACCCTTTCACAGGGGTCACCTAAGACCATCAGAAAACACAAATTTCCAAGATGTGATGATTCACTCGCATCCTGCTCCACTATTCATCTCTAGGTGGGTCCACCCACATGAAAATAGACTATAGTGTTCCCTCGATTTTCGCGGGTCCGAACTTCGCGAACAATCTATACCACAGTTTTTTTAAAATATTATTAAAAAAATACTCTGTGGCTTTTTTGCACACCAAGGGTTTTCTGTGACTGCCCAATGTACAATACTGTGCGTTTTAACTCTCCTCCTCCCCACCTCCATCTCAGCTGTCCTGCTTCTTTAAATAAAAGCTCCGTTTCCGCCCCAGCCTTCCGATCCCACCTTTAATTCTTGGAGCGTTGGTACACTCCACTTGAAGCTGAGCCTTACTGCCGCCCACCGCCACTGCAGCGAGCACAGCAAAGCCCCCTGCTTGCTGCCCCATTGCCCCTGTTCGTTCTGGGGGTAAGTAAAACCAGGAATGGAGGAGGGAGGGAGAGGAAGTAAGGAAAGAAAAGGAGCATCTCTACATCCCGGAAATTTGACTTTCGCGGGAAGGCATGGAACGTATCCCCCGTGAAATTCAAGGGAACACTGTACTGCAAAAAATATATAAAATCTAATCCTACGTAGCTTCTGCTCTGACAATCTCACACTGCTTACCAGAGCTTACAAAACTTTTGCCAGACCCATCCTCGAATACAGCTCTTCTGTTTGGAACCCATATCATATCTCAGACATTAACACCCTTGAAAATGTCCAAAGATACTTCACCAGAAGAGCCCTTCATTCCTCCACTCAAAATAGAATACCATACGAGACTAGACTTTCAATCCTGGGCCTAGAAAGCCTAGAACTAAGATGCCTTAAACATGAAATAAGTATTGCCCACAAGATCATATGCTGCAACGTCCTGCCTGTCAGCGACTACTTCAGCTTCAACCACAACAACACAAGAGCACACAACAGATTTAAACTTAATATTAACCGCTCCAAACTTGACTGTAAAAAATATGACTTCAGTAACAGAGTTGTCTAAGCATGGAACTCATTACCAGACTCCATAGTGTCATCTCCAAACCCCCAACACTTTACCCTTAGATTATCTACAGTTGACCTATCCAGATTCCTAAGAGGTCAGTAAGGGGCGAGTACAAGTGCACTACAGTGCCTTCCGTCACCTGTCCTATTGCTCTCCTATATCTCCTATACCTTTCTTCTATTCCTATATCTCTTCTTCTATTCTTTCATTGATATGTTCTATTACTTTATCTTCTTTTCTATTCTTTCTTAGATATATTTTACTATGAGTATTTCCTCCATAACCTTCATCATGTATTTTACTATGTGTACATATATACCCACTAAAACCCTCATTGTATATTGGACTAAATGAATGAATGAATGAATGAACGAACGAACGAACGAACGAACAAATGAACGAACAAACAAACAAACAAACAAACAAACAAATAAATAAATAAAATATCTGTACCGTGTGAAGTTCTGAACGTGCGGAGAAGCTGAATTTCCATCACTGCACATGTCCCACCAGCTTGTTTTGGGCTTTAAAAAAAATTAAAGTTCGGCATTGCATACGGCATTGCAAGTAGGATGTTTGGCTGCATAGCTAGAAGTATAACAAGCAGGAAGAGGGAGATTGTGATCCCCTTATATAGAGCGCTGGTGAGACCACATTTGGAATACTGTGTTCAGTTCTGGAGACCTCACCTACAAAAAGATATTGACAAAATTGAACGGGTCCAAAGACGGGCTACAAGAATGGTGGAAGGTCTTAAGCATAAAACATATCAGGAAAGACTTAATGAACTCAATCTGTATAGTCTGGAGGACAGAAGAGAAAGGGAGGACAGGATGGAAACATTTAAATATGTTAAAGGGTTAAATAAGGTTCAGGAGGGAAGTGTTTTTAATAGGAAAGTGAACACAAGAACAAGGGGACACAATCTGAAGTTAGTTGGGGGAATGATCAAAGGCAACATGAGAAAATATTATTTTACTGAAAGAGTAGTAGATCCTTGGAACAAACTTCCAGCAGACGTGGTTGGTAAATCCACAGTAACATGCCTGGGATAAACATATATCCATTGTAAGATGAAATACAGAAAATAGTATAAGGGCAGACTAGATGGACCATGAGGTCTTTTTCTGCCGTCAGTCTTCTATGTTTCTATGGTGCACCCATGAGGCACGGCCATGCAGTGCAGGAGGAAGTGAACCGGCAGTGAGGTAAGTTAGAACCCACCCCTGAGTTTCCTAATTATTTTATTATTTTATTTTTGCAGGTGACCACAACATGGGGGACTGTATTAAAGGCAGTAGTGGGTTGCAGTCAGTACAGCTGGGATCGGAGTTCCAGTGGTGAAAATGAAGATGTGCATGCATCTCTGTGCCCCCTCAATGCATGTGTAAGATTTCGCTTCTGCGCATGAGCAGCACGCAAAATCTTACGCACGGATGTTTTCATGGGGAAGATTTAGCCGATTTTCTGCATTTTTTGCTTCTGCACATGTCCGGAGAGCATCCTCACGCAAGATTTCGCTAGCTGCGCATGCGCAGAAGCAAAATATTACACCAACAGGCACACGCGCCCATTGGGCACACGCACATCCCTGCAACAATCCCAGAGGGTGTACCATTAGCAGCCGGTAGGTGGAACCCTCGCCAGATTAAAGGGTCACGGCATTAGGAAGCTTGAGAACTACCAATATAAAGGAATAGAGAGCTTACTACATTTAATTTATTTTATGCCTTCAGCTCAAATCTAGCAAATAGCAAGGTTGAAATTAGGCAATTTCCACCCAAGGGAGTCTTGGTTGAACATTGTGGGATCTGCAAAATGGTTTTCAGGGGCTATATGCTACTATTGCTGGTTCAGAAGGTAATTGTCATTTTAAAGGCTTGAAAAGGACACGGTACACTTGGCAAACTAAAAATGGAACCCATCTGAAGCTCCTGTTTACATTTTCAAAACCTGCTATCTTCCTGTACAGACCAGTACTTTGTGGTGCAGCAGCTGTAACATATACCTGTATAAACGTAACAAATATGGCCTAGAAAGGATATTCAGAATGTAGTATAGTTATATTTACTTCCACTCCCAGGGTAAGAATGTCCATGAACGGAAATGCTTCCATTTTTTAAAAAAAAGTAAAGTTGCTTTCTCCTCAATATCCAATAACGTTTAGAATGTAATGTTTTAAGATTTCATCATCTTAAGGCAATTTCAGGAGTACTTTCTTGTTTTATGTTCTTTTGCTCCTTAGCCTTTGGGGTGTGTATGGCCACAATAAACTGCTCCCATAAAAGGCACAATTTTTTAAAAAAAAATGTTTCAAAATCATTCCAAGATTGAATAAAACCGTCTCGCAGGGACATAAATCATGTAGCCAATGCAGCATATTTTAATTGTTGCATGAGAAGTTTAAAATGTTAACAGATGTAGGACAGTACAGTCCACCTAATCACTTGCACATTATTTATTCACTTTCGCACACTCACTGACTCTCTCTCACACACGAACACATTCACACAGACATGTGTAAATTCTGAAATGCAATTTTTTCTAATTACCATCATTGTGGGAGAACAGACAATTGGAAAACGTGCTTTTCTATTTAGATTGTTTCTGTAGTAACACATCTGGCCATGTAATTCCCAGCCAGGGAATGCCAAACAATATAAAAGGGTGCAAATTATTAATTGTTGTCCATGAAAAGAGAAAGTAAACTACAGAAAGGAGTTTCAGTCCAGATGTGTTTGATCAGAAAGAAGTTTATCCACCATTACTATCTTCACAACAGCATGTATGTTTCTTTTGAGTCTCTTGTTGTTGTTTTTTAAAGAAGTAAGCTTTGGGAATGTTTAAATGTTTCATATAGTTAGACTTACACTTTAATTCTGCTGCTTGTACAAACATAGCAACTCAGTTGTGATTGTTACCATTTGAGCGTAAAATAATGACAGAAAAGCTTAGATGGTGAAATGAGTAAAAGCAGCCTGGATTTTTTCCTGACTACACGACACACTTAGGAAGAAGAAAAAAAAACCACCAAAACCAAACTTAAGCTGCTCTCAAATAGCAAACAATCATCCCTGTCTTTCTGAGAGGCCTACATAAATATTTTTACTGAACCTATTCAATAAGATAGGTAGATAGTGGATTACCATTACAGTTGCTACTGGTGTGCTGCGTGCGCAGTTTCACTCGTTTTGTATGCACGCGCATGTCCCCAGTGTGTTTTTGCTTCTGCGCATCCACAGGAAACAAAAACGCATTGAAATCTTGTGAGGGGACGTGTACAAGAGAGAGACTTTGGTGATTTTTTTTTATTCCATGCAGGAAGCAAAGAATCACCAAAGTGTCACATGTCTCATCACAAGATTGTGCTTCTGCATATGCGCAGGAAGTAAAAATATAAAAAATCAGTCACACTATTGTGGCAGCCATCTTTGTTTTGGACCCTGGGCGCACAGTCTCAATCACATCATTGTGGCAGCCATCTTTGTTTTTGGACCTTGGACGCACAGCCTCAATCACATTATTGTGGCAGCCATCTTTGTTTTTTGTCCCTCAACGCACAGCCTCAATCACACTATTGTGGCAGCCATTTTTGTTTTTGGACCCTGGACGCACAGCCTCAATCACATCATTGTGGCAACTATCTTTGTTTTTGGACCTTGGACGCACAGCCTCAATCACATCATTGTGGCAGTCATCTTTGCTTTTTGACCCTGGACGCACAGCCTCAACCACATCATTGTGGCAGCCATCTTTGCTTTTTGACCCTCAACCACACTATTGTGGCAGCCATCTTTGGGTTTGGACCCTGGATGCACAGCCTCAATCACATCACTGTGGCAGCCACCTTTGTTTCTGGACTCTGAATGCACAGCCTCAATCACATCATTGTGGCATCCATCTTTGGGTTTGGACCCTGGATGCACAGCCTCAATCACACTATTGTGGCAGCCATCCAGTGAAGGGCTACCAAAAATTTTACTACCACACTGTGGGCGTGGCCCTGCAATTTCTTTTAACATCTTTCAGTGCAAATTGGATGCTCTGGGGTGGAGCTCTATTTTCTCTACTCCACTGTGCTTTCCCCCCCCCCCCCCCGGGTCCGGGCATGCAGCCATCTTTGTTTTTTGACTCTTGACGCCTGTTGTTTTATTTATTTAATTAATTGATTTGACTTGTACGCTGCCCAATCCGGAAGGACTCAGGACTGTTGTTGAGCAATACAACTGCTTACACTGTTGCAGGCTGAACCAGCTGTAGCTTCCAGATGGTCTTCCATGGCAGGCCCTTTGCAAAAGTCCCTCTATGAGTTGAATTGGGAGTCAGTGATCATCTGAATAGCATCTCAGTTATGGAAGGGATACAACCGGTGCACCAGCTGAACCTGTGCAAAGACCTTCCTGGTCACAGCTACCACCAATTCATCAAGCGGTAGCAGGAACTGTGAGTCAAAAGACTCCCAAATGATGCACCAGTATCCTTGACCCACTGAAACAGCCTTCCTTCTCATCAACACCTGAAATGCCTCCAGATTTTGGATCAATACATGGACAATATCACTTGTGCAACTCACAGTAGAATTGCAGAATTGGGTACCATTCTGCCGCACGAATCCCAGCAACCGATTATGTCCCACGGAGTGGGCCTTCTCTAGGTCCCGTCAACAAAACAATGTCGTTTGGCGGGGCCCAGGGGAAGAGCCTTCTCTGTGGCGGCCCCGACCATCTGGAACCAACTCCCCCCGGAGATCAGAACTGCCCCCACCCTCCTCGCCTTTCGCAAGCTCCTAAAAACCCACCTCTGCCGTCAGGCATGGGGGAACTGAGATATTCTTTCCCCCTAAGCCTTTACAATTTATGCATGGTATGTTTGTTTGTATGTATGTTTGGTTTTAGAATTAAGGGTTTTTTAGCTGTTTTGTATTGGATTTACATGCTGTTTTTATTCTGTTGTTAGCCACCCCGAGTCTGCGGAGAGGGGCGGCATACAAATCCTAATAATAATAATAATAATAATAATAATAATAATAATAATAATAATAATTCACATATTGATGAGCTCACCTAGCAGTTTCCTGCAGATGTTGAATGGAAGGGGTTTAATTTATATATGGTATGCTTGTGTGTATGTCTGTTAGTATATGGGGTCTTTTAAATCTTTTAATTTAAAATTTGTTAGATTATTTATTATTTGTTTCCACGTGTTGTGAGCCGCCCCGAGTCTTCGGAGAGGGGCGGCATACAAATCTAAGTAATAAATAAATAAATAAATAAATAAATAAATAAATAAATAAATAAATAAATAAATAAATAAATAAATAAATAAATAAATAAAAGAAAAAAACAGACTTTCAACCTCCCCCTGTCTCTCAGCACAAAGCAATCTTGTAATGCATTAATGCCCTTCAGGGACAGACAGTAACTTATTCTGCAGCGATTCCTGACATGGGCTATTTCCAGTTTTGCAAGAATCAGAAAAGCACAGGATTATGTACAAAAAACACTTCCAATCTGTATTATTCTGAAGCAATCCATTCCCCACTGGCACCAGCTATGGTTCAGACTCAATCCCTAATGAACATGTGATTCTTCGACTCCACTTTGTTTCATACCACAGAGGCACTAATTTGCACAAGAAGTCACAGCACTTTGGCTCAGTCATTTCCAGGTAGACTTTGCTGGATATTGAGCTGGGCTCCAGGGACCTGCAATCCAAACTATTCAGGAGCCTTGTCGGGAGCACATAAATGGTACTAAGTGACTATTTTAGGTGGAGAAACTGAAATCCAGTTTCTTCTCACAAGAAGAATTCTGTATATTTTATCCTTGCTTCTGAGATTAACCATTAGGAACTCAACTGATTAGCCATTAGGAACTCAACTTTATCTACCATCTATCTATCTATCTATCTATCTATCTATCTATCTATCTATCTATTCATATCGTCTATCTATTCCTATCATCTATCTATCCATCCATCCATGTATCCATCTATCTATCATCTGTATATTTATCATCTGTCTATCTATTACATTTATATAGCTCTCAATCTCTGGGTGCCACACAGAAAATGCATGTAGAAAGCATGTTTTTTGAGTTCTAAGACCAGAAGTAGTCTTTTTTTCTTTCTTTTTTCTTTCTTTTTTCTTTCTTTCTTTCTTTCTTTCTTCCTTTCTCTTTCTTTTCTTTTTTCTTTCTTTCTTTCTTTCCTTCCTTCCTTCTCTTTCTTTCTTTCTTTCTTTTCTTCTCTCTCTCTCTCCAGTCTCTTCCTTCCTTCCTTATTTCTATTGATTATGCAATTTTGTGCAATCATGTCATTTTCAACTCCTAGGCACCGTTCCCAACCTGTTCTTTCACGTCTCCCAATGGTCACTGTAACTGAATGCATCCAATTTCCTGCTGGTCCTTCTCTTCTCTTTCCTCTGACCGTTTCCAGAGAGCTGGGTCTTTGCATGATGTTTCTGAAGTGGGATAATTTGAGCCTGGCCATTTGTGCTTCAAGTGAGAATGCTGGGTTGATTTGTTTAACAAGCCATCTGTTTGGTTTTCTTAACTGGCCACATATCAATCCCACTTTCCCTATCCTCCTTTTTCAATATTTCCATTAGAAAAACAAAAATGTAATTATCCCTGATCCTCGCCAAAGTCACGTCTCAATGGCTGACCAAAGTAAATTTCTGCTACCACTTTTTCATTGTTGCATAGGAATTAGGACTGTAAAGACTTTAAAGCCATGCTGAGAATTTCCAGAATAGAAAATCAGCTTGAAGAAAGATAATTGACAAGAGGAATGTATTTGAAGCCAACAGTACATCAGAAAATTGATTTTCCTAACTCTGGTACTGAGTACAACCAGTGGTGAGCTCTTACGGGTACAGTTAGGTATGCAGAACCGGTAGAAATAATTTGAATTTTTTTCTTTTTTTCCCTTCTGGGCTCTGGATATGTTTTTCCTATCACAGTAAATGAGGTTAAATGTGTATAAATTTAGAAGAGCTGTGCACGGGTGTGTGTGTGTACATAAACATACAGTTTATATAGTAGATAATGTATATTTTTTGTGTGCCTTTGTGTAACATGTATATGTGTAACATGTATAAAACCTAATGAATGACCTAAGTGCTAAAGCCCACTGCAACAATATCGCCAAAAAAGCTTCTAGAGTTGTTAACCTGATCTTACGCAGCTTCTGCTCAGGCAATCTCACACTACTCACAAGAGCCTACAAAACTTTTGCCAGACCCATCCTAGACTACTGCTCATCTGTCTGGAACCCATACCACATCTCAGACATCAACACCCTTGAAAATGTCCAAAGATATTTCACCAGAAGAGCCCTTCACTCCTCCACTCGAAACAGAATATCCTATAAAAATAGACTAACAATCCTGGGCCTAGAAAGCCTAGAACTACGGCGCCTAAAACACGATTTGAGTATTGCCCACAAGATCATATGCTGCAACGTCCTACCGGTCAATGACTACTTCAGCTTCAACTGCAACAACACAAGAGCACGCAACAGATTCAAACTTAATACAGACTGCTCCAAACTTGACTGTAAAAAATATGATTTCAACAATCGAGTTATCGAAGCGTGGAACTCATTGCTGGACTCAATTGTGTCAACCCCTAACCCCCAACATTTCTCCCTTAGACTCTCCACGATTGGCCTCTCCAGGTTCCTAAGAGGCCAGTAAGGGGTGTACATAAGTGCACTGGTGTGCCTTTCGTCCCCTGTCCAATTGTCTTATCTTTCTCTCACTTATCATATATATTTTCTTTCTTTCATATATCCTCTCCTCTAAGTTCACTTTACCCTTATATATATTACTACATGTCTATTTTTCTTCCTATGTATTTTTGTATTGGACAAATGAATAAATAAATAAAATAAATAAATAAATAAGTATATTTTGGATGCTCAGTACTGTAATAGTAAATAGATAGGGAAATTGTATCTCTTTGTGGAAAGGAGAGGCCAGGCACCCTAACCCTAACCCAAACCCTTGACGTGAGTGATGTAACGTTGGCCACCTTTAAGCCAGTCACATGACCGTTAATCCACCCTGGGTCACATGTTCGTCAAGCCAGTCCCACCTGGTCACATGGCCGGCAAGCCACACCCACAAAATAAGCCAAGCCTACAGTGTGGTAGTAAAAAAAATTGCAGCCCTTCACTGAGTGTAGCCCTGTCTTCTTGAGAAGATCAATTAATTCTCATCTTGTGTGTTATCTCAGTAGCTGGGTTTAGCTATTCCAATGGGACAAGGCAGCATACATGCCCAGTAAATTGTCCACTATTCCTAGGCAGGACCACATGACTCTCGTGGTTAGGATGCTAGCTTGATAAGCAGCAAGCTCATTTTCAAGACCCATGTGTTGCTGTGGGACAGGGTGAGCTCCCGTCCTTCACTCCAGCTCCTGCTGTGGACATGAAAGGAGCCTCCAATTAGTTGTGCTTTGACAACAGAGAGGTCACCTACTAAACCTTTCAACCTGGAAGCGCCTTGTTGCCCCTGACACAAGTGTGATGCAATCTATAGGCACAGAGTAAAAGAAAGGGCTTTGCATCTCAAACTGGTCCTTCATTAAACATAGAAACATAGAACATTGATGGCAGAAAAAGACCTCATGATACATCTAGTCTGCCCTTATACTATTTTTTGTATTTTATCTTAGGATGGATATATGTTCATCCCAGGCATGTTTAAATTCAGTTACTGTGGATTTACCAACCACGTCTGCTGGAAGTTTTTTTCCAAGGATCTACTACTCTTTCAGTAAAATAATATTTTCTCATGTTGCTTTTGATCTTTCCCCCAACTAACTTCAGATTGCGTCCCCTTGTTCTTGTGTTCACTTTCCTATTAAAAACACTTCCCTCCTGAATCTTATTTAACCCTTTGACATATTTAAATGTTTCGATCATGTCCCCCCTTTTCCTTCTGTCCTCCAGACTATACAGATTGAGTTCATTAAGTCTTTCTTGATACGTTTTATGTTACTCTGGACCTTCCACCATTCTTGTAGCCCGTCTTTGGACCCGTTCAATTTTGTCAATATCTTTTTGTAGGTGAGGTCTCCAGAACTGAACACAGTATTCCAAATGCGGTCTCACCAGCGCTCTATATGGCGGGATCACAATCTCCCTCATCCTGCTTGTTATACCTCTAGCTATGCAGCCAAGCATCCTACTTGGTGTGTATGTATTTTATCTATTGGTTTTTTTTTCTTTTTAGACTTTTTAATGTAAAACTGTTATTTTAGATTTTAATTACTAGATTTGTTACCATGTATTGTTTTTATCACTGTTGTGAGCCGCCCCGAGTCTGCGGAGAGGGGCGGCATACAAATCTTATAAATAATAATAATAATAATAATAATAATAATAATAATAATAATACTTGCTTTTCCTACCGCCTGACCACACTGCTCACCCATTTTGAGACTGTCAGAAATCACTACCCCTAAACTTTAAAGGTTTTTTTCTTCATGAAATATCATATACTTTTCATTCCAAAGTTCAGACTAGGCCAAATAATTGCCTGACATTCTGCCAATCTACTTCCCTTCAAATTTTTGGTAAAGTCACGTCTGTAATACATTAAACAGACACTGCAGACATGCAAGATGCTGTATGCTGATCTTTTTCCAGCCTTTCCTATATGGAATTTACCCAGAAAATTCTTGAGTAATTATATTCAAATATATTGTTTTCATGTCCTGATGCTTTGCTCAGCACAAGCCATTGGAGAACTGGCCAAACAAATGTCAAACATTCTGGGAGGTGATTGTGAGAAGCAGAGTTTACTATCCCCAAAGCTCACATCTCAAATTCTATTCCCAGCACATCCATCCATCAAAATCCTATAAAAAGTAAAAGGAAATGCCAGTCAGGTTCCCCAGGTGCATTAAAAATATCCTAACGATGCACAACAAATTCCTGTTGCAATTGGAGGAAAAATTCTCCTACTATGACCCGTTACTGGGTTCACATATTGAGCTGTTTACATCTTGCAACAAACCATGGTTTGTTTATCCATATATTATTGTCACAATGGCCACAAATATTTGTATTCACTGCCTACATAGAAATAGACTTTTTCTATTGGTAAAACTGAGGAATGGAAGGGGTTTTTTTAAAGAGTCATGCAGCTAAGAAATGAAGCAATTCTCTTCTGTTTTTCTGCAACATTTATCAAACAGCAGCAGAACAATGATAAAACTGGGAAAAAGAAATCAGAAGCAAAATATTATTTCTCATGTGAATAAAACCGAGGGTAGGATTCAGACCATGGCTTAATTAAAATTGAACTTGGCTGCCAACTTGCAAATAAATATTGATTTCTACCAGAAATTTTATTTATTTATTTATTTATTGGATTTGTATGCCGCCCCTCTCCGCAGACTCGGGGCGGCTAACAACGATAAAAAACAACATGTAACAATCCAATTTAATAAAACAACTAAAAACCCTTATTACAAAACCCAAACATACACACAAACATACCATACATAACTTGTAATGGCCTAGGGGAAGGAATATCCTAACTCCCCCATGCCTGGCGACAAAGGTGGGTCTTGAGTAATTTGCGAAAGACAAGGAGGGTAGGGGCCGTTCTAATCTCTGGGGGCAGTTGATTCCAGAGGGCCGGGGCCGCCACAGAGAAGGCTCTTCCCCTGGGGCCCGCCAAACAACATTGTTTGGTCGACGGGACCCGGAGAAGGCCAACTCTGTGGGACCTTATCGGCCGCTGGGATTCGTGTGGTAGAAGGCGGTTCCAGATGTATTCTGGCCCAATGCCATGTAGGGCTTTAAAGGTCATTACCAACACTTTGAATTGTGACCGGAAACCGATCTGCAGCCAGTGCAGGCCGCGGAGTGTTGCAGAAATGTGGGCGAATCTAGGAAGCCCCACGATGGCTCTCGCGGACGCATTCTGCACGATCTGAAGTTTCCGAACACTTTTCAAAGGTAGCCCCATGTAGAGAGCGTTGCAGTAATCGAACCTCGAGGTGATGAGGGCATGAGTGACTGTGAGCAATGACTCCCTGTCCAAATGTTGCCAATCCTTCCAGGGAGAGTTCTCAGACTGAACATTGCAGGGGAGATTGTCCAAATATTTCTCACCAGAGGATAGAATGGATCCTGGAGATCATCTCGTCCAACCCGGTGCCCAATGCAGGACTCCATTACTACAGAAACCCAAAAAGATACTTACTATTTGTGCTACTTCATTCAAAGAAATGAACAAACGACTCGTTGGGCCATTGAAATATTATATTGCCATCTGTCTTTTTTAGAACTGGTTAGGCAAACTAGATTGATTCCTGATTCTCCAAGAAATAGAAGCAAGAAGCTACCAGGTGGAGTTTTAAAAAGTCAAAATGGTGGACACAACTGTGTTACTGAAGCCCAAACCATTTTTCTACACACACATATGACTAAGAAGAAATATTTTTTTCATATTAGACTCCTCTTTGGTGTGTGTGTGTGTATGTGTGTATAGGCAGGTTGTTCCACTGATTCATTGTTCTAACTGTCAAGAAATTTCTCCTTAGTTCTAAGTTGCTTCTCTCCTTGTTCAGCTGCACACTTTGTGTATGTGTGTGTGCGTTTGTAATGTGTTATACTTTTTTTTAAAAAAACTTTCCATTGCAATACCTATTCAAGATCTGCACCCTTAAATTTTTTATTGATTGATTGATTTTGTCCAATACACAATGAGGGTTTTAGTGGGTATACACATAGTAAAATTCATGATGAAGGTTATAGAGGAGATACTCATAGTAAAATATATCTAAGAAAGAATAGAAGAGAAGATATAGGAATAGAAGAAAGGTATAGGAGATATAGGAGAGCAATACGACAGGGGACGGAAGGCACTCTAGTGCACTTGTACTCGCCCCTTACTGACCTCTTAGGAATCTGGATAGGTCAACCGTGGATAATCCAAGGGTAAAGTGTTGGGGGTTTGGGGATGACACTACGGAGTCTGGTAATGAGTTCCAAGCTCCGACAACTCGGTTACTTAAGTCATATTTTTTACAGTCAAGTTTAGAGCAGTTAATATTAAGTTTAAATCTGTTGTGTGCTCTTGTGTTGTTGTTCCTCTGGCTTGTTCATTATCATATTTTCATTATTTGCTCACTCCGTTCCTTAGAAAACAAAAATTCTAAATGTTCCTTTGAACATTTGCCCCTCCCAGTCCAGTTTATACATATAAAAACATGTTCTAAGAAAGCAACAAGGCAATGGTTAGCATCTTAACAGCACCTGAACGACCTGTTTGCAATACACTGAAGCTAAGTTCACATATCTCACTAAAGCATTTAGTTAGACTTTATTTTTTCCGGGATGATACGGTTTTTATATGACTAATATCAATGTTCACTTATGCAGGCTTATCAAAAGTGTTGTTTTAAGACAGGAAGGGGGGAAAAACTCTGCCCAATAAAATGTAGCTGAACACTGATACAAGACCTCATAAATATTAGTAAATAGTTATGTAATACTAAAAATACTGTAAACAGCTTGTAATTAATGCAATATAAGTTTACTCCATACTGCAAAAGTTTCTGTTTGAGATAAACACAAAGTTGCCAGAAATAGATTTACTAGTATGTTCCTGGATTACAGGGCAGATCGCCTAATTACTTAACATAGCACCAAAAGTGTTTCTTTATTCTAATTTAAGCTCCATCTGTATCAATAGATGACTGCTTTGTCTATGCAAGTCATCCCATCAGTATAGCTCACAAAGGCCTAAAGGCTGGGGGGCGGGGGGTGTCAGAAGTTTATAATTTAAAAAAAAAAAAAACATGTTTTGAAGAATATCTTTCTAAAATACCATTAGATCCCAGCATTATTGTTCTTGACCTGCACAGATGTTATCTTATTTATTTATTTATTTATTTATTTATTTATTTATTTATTTGTTTGTTTATATTTGTATGCCGCCCTTCTCCGCAGACTCGCAGACTTTATATCTGAAATCCTGAACTATTCTTTTAAAAACGTGTTTAATACAGTGATCCCTCGATTTTCACGATCTCGATCTTCGCGAAACGCTATATCGCAATTTTTCAAAAAATAATAAATTAAAAATACTCCCTGTTTTTTTTGCTATACTGTACCATGGTTTTTCTCACCCGATGACGTCTTTTTTTCTATCATTTCTCTCTCTCTTCCTTCCACTCTTCTCTCTCTCTTTCTTCCCCTCTCACACTCTCTTCCTCCCTCTCTCATCTCTTTCGGGGGGGGCGGCGGGCGGACGGGTGCCTACGGGGGACGGTGGATGCCAGCGCTGGACTCGGCGGTGAGAGGGGCGGTAGCGGCGAGTGAGCGGGCGGGCGGGCGAGTGGCGGGCAGGCGGGTGCCCACGGGGGACGATGGCCGCCAGCGCTGGACTCGGCGGTGAGAGGGGCGGTAGCGGCGAGTGAGCGGGCGGGCGAATGGCGGGCGGGTGGGTGCTTACAGGGAACGGTGGCCGCCAGCGCTGCTGCAGGAGGACTCGGCGGTGAGAAGGGCGGTAGCGGTGAGTGGGCGAGGTGCAGGTGCAGGTGGACAAGCGGCGGGCAAACAAGCGGCGGGCCGGCGGGCGGCGGACAAGCGGGCGGCGGACAAGCGGGCGGCGGACAAGCGGCGGGCGGCGAGCTGTATGTAGCGGAAGTAAAAACACCATGGAAAAGTGGCACACATGCGCAGATGGTGTTTTTACTTCCGCACCACTATATCGCGAAAAATCGAGTATCACGAGGGGTCTTGGAACGTAACCCTCGCGATACTCAAGGAATCACTGTATTAGGAATCGTCTACGTAGTAACACTTTTAGATTGGCAAGAGAGTGTCGATCGAACCATTCATCGATCAAATAAATATCTTATGACATTATTCTCATATGAGCTCACCTCAGATCACAAAATATGATTTTGTTTCTTGTAAAACTAAAAGCATTTTTAAATTATCCATGGGGTGATTTGATACAAATAGTATTTGTGCTTGAGAAGACTGCCAACTTCTTCCCTATGTAATAGAGCTCCAAATTCTAATAATTATGTTGAACAGAAAAATAAATCCTCTGTTTAACAGGTTTAAAGGAGAAAATAAATAGCTCTCACACTGAACAGTTTCACCTGGAATATTTGTGTCAAAGGTTCAGCAATGGTGAGAAGGCAGGATAAGAGCTCAGTTCCCTTTGGGATGTGATTTCTATAACCAATGGTATTATTTCTTGCCCTATCACACTTTTCTTATTTTTGATCCTGTATCTTTAAATGTATTTTTCCCTTATCTGACCCTTATTATGCCTATGCCTGCTCTATGTTCAGCTGCTTCAATGAGCACAAAGGGCATGGATAGCCTAGAGAAAAGGAGGGCCAGAGCGGACATGATAGCAGTCTACAGGTATACGAGGGGTTGCCACAGAGAGGAGGGGATCACTTTATTCTCCAGGGCACCGGAGGGCCGGACGAGAAACAACGGCTGGAAGCTGACCAAGGAGAGATTCAACCTGGAAATAAGGAAGAACTTCCTGACGGTCAGAACGATCAACCAGTGGAACAACCTACCAGCGGACGTTGTGAACTCCAATACTCTGGATATTTTTAAGAGGAAATTGGACTGCCATTTGGCTGGGATGCTATAGGGTTCCTGCTTAGGCAGGGGGTTGGACTTGATGACCCACATGGTCCCTTCCAACTCTAACAATAAATAAAATAAATAAATAAATAAAAAGCTATACTGATAGCCTGAGGAAAAGTGTTAGATACAAAGAAGACTCCTGTGGGATTCATCTCCTAGTAGGAATCTTTCCTATCCTAGCACTACTATAGAAACCCATCTATTTCTACATAGGTAATCTTAATAAAAAGCTTCTGCTGTGTTAATCCCATATTGATATTAAATGGCCACTATATGGCTGGATTTTCCTTTCCTTCCCTTCTCTGTCCCGGGAAAAGATATGTCTTATACTCCGAAAAATACGGGTAAATACAGGTAAATGAGGATAGTAAGACAGATTTATTTATTCATTCATTCATTCATTCATTCGGGGGTCGGGGCTACACGAATCCCAGCGACCGGTTAGGTCACACAGAGTTGGCCTTCTCCGGGTCCCGTCGACTAAACAATGTCGTCTGGCGGGACCCAGGGGAAGAGCCTTCTCTGTGGCGGCCCCAACCCTCTGGAACCAGCTCCCCCCCGGAGATTAGAACTGCCCCCACCTTCCTTGCCTTTCGTAAACTCCTTAAAACCCACCTCTGCCATCAGGCATGGGGGAATTGAGACATCTCCCCCGGGCCTATACAGTTTATGCATGGTATGTTTGTGTGTATGTTTGCTTTTAATAAGGGTTTTTTAGTGTTTTTTAAATTATTAGATTTGTTGTACATTGTTTTATTGTTGCTGTGAGCCGCCCCGAGTCTGCGGAGAGGGTCGGCATACAAATCTAATTAATAATAATAATAATAATAATAATAATAATAATAATAACAACAACAACAACAACAACAACAATAATAATAATAATAATAATAATAATAATAATTCATTCCAAGATACAATGTAGGTTGAAGAGAATATACATGTAGTAATATATATCAAATAAAGGATAGAAGAAAAGATATAAAAATAAAATACCTCAATGAAGAATAGAGGAAAAGATATATGAATGAAAGAAAAGATAAAGGAGATATAGGAGAGACAACAGGACAGGGGACGGAAGGCACACTAGTGCACTTATGCATGCCCCTTTACTGATCTCTTAGGAACCTGGAGAGGTCAATCATGGATAGTCTAAGGGGAAAATGTTGGGGCTTAGGGGTTGACACTACGGAATCCGGTAATGAGTTCCACGCTACGACAACTCACACTGGTGCGCTTATTTTATTTAATTTATTTAATTTATTAGATTTGTATGCTGCCCCTCTCCATAGACTCGGAGCGGTTCACAACAAAATAACACAGTATAACAAAGCTAATATTAAAAAACATTTAAAAACCCAACATTAAATCCATGCAACACAATCATTCCATGCATAAACTATGTATGCCTGGGGGTATCTTAGTTCCCTTATGCCTGGCGACATAGGTGGGTCTTTAGCAATTTACGAAAGGCAAGGAGGTTGGGAGTGGTTCTAATCTCTGGGGGGAGTTAGTTCCAGAGGGCCGGGGCCGCCACAGAGAAGGCACTCTCCCTGGGGCCTGCCAACCGATATTGTTTAGTCGACGGGACCTGGAGAAGGCCAACTCGGTGGAACCTAATCGGTCGCTGGGATTTGTGCGGCAAAAGACGGTTCCGAAGGTATTCTGGTCCGATGCCATGTAGGGCTTTATAGGTCATTACCAACAGGTCATTACCAACAGCTTATGCAGGCCCCCTTTAAAGACCTCTTAGGAATGGGGTGAGGTCCACCATAGACAGTTTGAGATTGAAACTGCCAGGGTTTGAGGATATAACAATGGAGTCATTGCTTCATTTCATGCTTTTCTTCATGCTGACATCCAAATATCACCACAATTCACAAGTAGACATCAGGCGGGGGCTGCCGGTCCCGCTGCTCCCAGTGTGCTGCATGTGCAGCTTTGTGTCTCTGGCATGCATGTGCGGTGCGTCTGAGCGAGATTTTGCTTCTACACATGCGCAGGAAGCAAAATCTTGCAAGGGGATGCGCGCAAGATATTTAAGTGATTTCTTTTTTTGCATCCGTGCATGTGCAGAAGCAAAATATCGCCAAAATCTCTCATGCGTGCACATCCCCTCGTGAGAGTTTGCTTCCTGTGCATGCGCAGAAACAAAATCTTGCTCGGATACACATGCGCATACACCAGAGACACAAAGCTGCGAGTAGGCAGCTCAACTTTCATGATACCCTTTAAGGATGAGGGATATATGCAGCTCTCTCCATATTCATGTGCTCTCCAATTTAGTAATACAATGATACCTCTACCTAAGAAGCCTCTACTTGCGAACTTTTCTAGATAAGAATCAGGTGTTCAATATTTTTTTGCCTCTTCTCATGAAAACTCAAAACTGTAACCAGAAAAGGCAGAGAGAAGCCTCTGCGGGGCCTCTCTAGGAATCTCCTGGGAGGAAACAGGGCCGGAAAAGGTGGGGAGAAGCCTCCGTGCAGTCTCTCTAGGAATCTCCTGGGAGGAAACAGGGCTGGAAAAGATGGGGAGAAGCCTCCGTGGGGCCTCTCTAAGAATTTCCTGTGGTTTCCCCAATCACATTGATTCCTATGGGAAAGATTGCTTCTTCTTACAAACTTTTCTACTTAAGAACCTGGTCACGGAACGAATTAAGTTCATAAGTAGAGGTACCACTATATAAGGGAATGAAAACAGAGAGCCCAAAGCATCTGAACAATCATCAAGGTCCACAGCAGAACATCTAACACCATGTTACTCTGCGATGAGCCCCAGTGAAATTTTGATTTATGCTGGTAAAAATAATACAGGAGGTTCCCTTTTTCCCACCATGCCGAGTGTTGTGATTCCGTCCGAGGCCCCTCAGGGAACGGCTGATCTTCTGTCGGTTTCCTGCTCAGAGGGGGAGGATGAGGAACAGGAGGTGCAGGCAGACGAGGAGGAGGAATCCCAGGCTGAGGAAGAGGGGGAACAGCCAGAGGCCCCCGAGAGGGAGCTCTCCCCAGCAAGCAGCCTGGATTCCTTAGAGGAAAATGCACAAGCAATAATCGATCTGCGACAGAGAAGAGCAACACAAAGAAGGGACCAATTGGCTAGGTACTTTCAGCACTAAAGAGGCAACAGCTGGGTTTGGGTGTGGTGCTCTCTGGAAAGGCTAAAAGGCAGACCCACCCTTCCTGGCTTGTGGAGTATTATCTTTGGGAGTCCTGGGACCTGGCTGTGATCTTTGGCGTCTTGGAATTCTGGTTTGTGACTTTGAATACTGAAACCTTGGGGGGGAAAGGTGGGGGTCTTATGCTCTACAGTGGTGGGTGTGCCAGCAAGAAGTTTGCTGTATTGTCTGGACATCAGGACTCTGCTGTAAAGTCTCCTAGCCTGCCTGTTGGGAAGAACAGGTTTTTCTCTGTGTTTATTTTTCAAGCTATAAAGTACTTTTGCTTTTACCAGCGTGTCTGGCTGTTTTTTCCAGTTGGTGTTGAGGTCTGGGGGAACCCAGACAGAACACCGAGGGATGGCTATCCTCCCATCATGACTACCCTCCCAAGCTGCCCTCCACTTTGGAAGAGCAAACTCACTACAACCTGCATTGCTATATTTTGCCTCTATGGTTTCCTCTCTGCAGGATATAGGAGCGGGAGTGAGAAAGAAAATCACAGAGCCACAAAATACTAGGCTGTCATTCTACTTGAGGCTAATTGATTGTTTTCTCTGTTTACAGCTACGTCACTAAATGAGAAACAGATGACATAGAACCATAGAATTGAAAAGGGCTATTCATGCCCCCAAGTCCAAAGCTCTGCTCGGTAAAGAAATCCAAATAGAGGATGCAGTTGGGTAATTTAACCTTTGGACCATTATCTCACTGGATAATTGGTTCCATCGTTAAACTGTTCTTATTGTTAGGAAGTTTTGTTCTAACACAAACTTGGAAGCTGAATGCATTATTTGACATTCTGCTTTCTGTAATGATGGAGAACATAGCTTGACCTTGTACAAGGTGTCCTTTCTGATAGCTAAATAGGTTTTCAGACATCATTTCCCAGGACTAACCATCTCTATCAGCTTCCACCATCCCTTTTAAGAGATTTTAATAATTTTTTTTTAAATAGAATAGTAAAGAATAGAATTCTTTATTGGCCAAGTGTGATTGGACACACAAGGAATTTATCTTTGGTGCCTATATTGTCAGTGTACATAAAAGGAAAGATATATTTGTTAAGAATCATGAGGTACAACACTTAATGATAGTCATAGGTACGAATAAGCAATCAGGACACAATCAATATTAATATAAATTATAAGGATATAAGCAATTCTCTGTGTTGGCTTCCTTCTTCTTGCATACAATGTTCAAATATCCTCTGTGTGACCTACCAGGGCTGCCTACTGCCTCTCCAAGTATTTCCACCGACCACACTGCCATTATTGCAATCATTCAGGTGGAAAGAGTGGGAAAAGATACAGACTATATATGATGGTTATCCGGAAAGTAAGGTTACAAGGCACGTAACTCTCGTGGGGAAAGTTGGTATTACTATCGTGTGCTGCAGTGTTTTTCAGCCAGTGTGCCACGGCACACTAGTATGCCGCGGGACATGGTCAGGTGTGCCGCGAGCCCGGCCCGGCTGGAGCTTCCCTGGCAGTGACAGCAAGTGAACCTTTGGGGCCCGGTGGGAGGGCGCCGGCCACTGTTGTCTCTAAGCTGCGTGCGCATGCGCCCGCACAGCCATTAGGAAACCCCCCCCCGCAGAAACATTTTAAGTGGCGCAAAGCCACGCAGTCCCAAATCTCTCCCTTCTCCGGCCAGCAAAGCCAGCTGCCCAGGAAAGCGCCGTGTTTGAAAAGCGTGCATTTAAAAAGCGCGCCGCTTTCCCAGGCAGTCGGCTTGCTGGCCGGAGAAGCGAGTGATCTGGGACTGCGTGGCTTTGTGCCATGATGACAACAATGGCCGCCCTTCGTGGCGCTCCACCACCCGTTCCTGCAAGTAGAAGTCGGGTGCGCTACTGGGAGGCGGAGGCGGTGCATGGCCGGGTGCTGAACACCGTGGACGCCTGGGAGGACGAAGGCGTGGATGTGGCTGCTGCCTCTTAGCTGCAGAGCCGGATGGGGCGGAGGCAAAGGCGACGATGGAGTCCGCGCTGGGGCCATGCGGGGCCACTGATCCAGGGGGCCGTGGACCAGCAAGCCGCCCTCTACTCTCTCTCCGCTCTCGCTCTCTCTTTCTCTCTCTGTTGCCGGCGTGGTGTATGAGAGAGAAAGAGAGAGAGAAAGAATGCAAGAGAGAGAGAGAAAGCAAGAAAGAGAGAAAGAGGGGGGAAGGAGGGAGAGGGAAAGACATAGAGGGAGGGAAGGAGGGAGAGAGAAAGAGCAAAAAAGAGAGGAAGGAAGGAAGGAAGGAAGAAAGAAAGAAAGAGGGATGGAGAGAGAGAGGGAAAGAAAGAGGTAGGGAGGGAGAAATAGGACGAAAGGGAAGAAGAGAGGGTTTTTTTGTCCAAACTTTTTTTAGCACACACACACACACACACAGCTCAATGTTCCCCAGGATTTTGTAAATGTGAATAATGTGCCACAGCTCAAAAAAGGTTGGGAAACACTGGTGTAATGGAAAGCCAGTGGAAGAGAACGAGCAGTGCGAGTGGTCAGGAGATCATCGACTGGCATTGTGGTGAAGGTTAGAGATGAGTGTCCTCATTCCATTTTCTTCCAAGTGCGAAGTGGCATGAATGCTAGCTGCTGCAATGGGTACCCAAGATTTGTGCACGATGGGTGCCCAAGATTTTTCTCGCCATTTGTTGAGTTTTGAATTTTTTGGCTGAAGGAGAATGGGTGATTGCATTGATTGATGTTTGGTCTCTGGAGTATGATGTTAAGCCCAAGTTTCATCTCCTGCCACCATACAGTTGAGAAAAGTCTCACCTTCAATCCCGAAAATCTGTTGATTTTGTGCGCTTCAGTAACCATCTTGGGCACCCATCGCAGCAGCGTTCATGCCCTTAGCATCCAGGTAGCATATTACAACACACACTTTGCACTTGGAGGGAAATGGAATGAGGATGCTCATCTCTAATCTTCACCCCAACGCCAGTCGATGACCACTGGCACTGCTTGTTCTCTTCCTCTGGCTTCCTGCCACCTGATAGTAATACCAACTTCCTCCATGAACATTCCCTGCAAGAGCAACGTGCCTTGTAACCTCATATATATCTCAGTGTTGTTCATTCTGTTGTTTTCCAAGTAACTGAATTCACACAATTTTATTTAACTATTATTTATTAATCAAATTTGTATGTCACCCTTCTCTGCAGACTCGGGGCAGCTAACAACAGTAATAAAACAATATAAACAAATCTGATATTTAAGTTAATTTTACAAAGAAACCCCAATTTAAGAGACAAATCATACATACAAACATTCCATGCATAATTTTTTTTATAAGCCATGGGGAAGGGAATATCTCAATTCCCCCATGCATGACGACAGAGGTGGGTTTTAAGGAGCTTACGAAAGGCAACGAGGATGGGGGTAACTCTGATATCTGGGGGGAGTTGGTTCCAGAGGGCCGGGGCCGCCACAGAGAAGGCTCTTCCCCTGGGTCCCGCCAAATGGTATTGTTTAGTCAACGGGACCTGGAGAAGGCCAACTCTGTGGGACCTAACCGGTCACTGGGATTCATGTGGCAGAAGGCGGTCCCGGAGGTATTCTGGTCCAATGCCATGAAGGGCTTTATAGGTCATAACCAACACTTTGAATTGTGACCGGAAACCGATTGGCAATCAATTCAGAGTGCGGAGTGTTGGTGTAACATGGGCATATTTAGGAAAGCCCATGATAGCTCTCGCAGCTGCATTCTGCACGATCTGGAGTTTCCGAACACAATACAATCTACATACCTCTGACCTCAAGAAAACAAAACACAGTAAGATGCTATGCCCAAATGGGGAAGAAAAAAATTATATTAACACTTGAACTTATAGCTTGGTTCATTCAACAACTAAAACAATGATCAAGTTTCCATAATATACTGAAAAATAGATTTCCCAGTCTTTTAGCTATAATGCTTTGTGCAAACCCAGCCATTGTGTTTAATTTCAATTGTCATAATCCCCCAGCCAGCTGTTGGTTGGGAAATTTTGGCAATTAGTCTTACACATCTGGAAAGTACTACGTTGAGGAAACCGTGTGTGTGTTTGTGTGTGTGCAAGTCTCTCTGTGTGTATTTCAATCTGTAATTTATTTACTAGTGTGCCATGCATTTTGTTTCAACACAGACATTCCATTACATTAAGTACAGTAATACCTTGTCTTACGAACTTAATTGGTTCTGGAAGTAGGTTCGTAAGGCGAAAAGTTCGTAAGACAAAACATTGTTTCCCATATTATTTTGTTTGGTGATGGTACACACATTTATATTTTTGAATTTATGTTTTTTCTTTCTGTAAAAATTTTAAAAAATCAATTAAAAATATATTTAAAAAAAGAAGGAAACAATGTAAAAGCGATTAATGCGTGCAAAGGGAGAAATAATCGCAAAATGGCACTTCACTGGGCACCACCGCCTGGCTGTCAACTTTTAAAACAGCCAGGGGGCTTCTTGGCGTTCTCCCGAACCCGAATCCGAACTTTTTACTGAGAAGCACCGCTGCAAGGCTGTCATCTTCTGAAACAGCCGGGGGGCTTCTCGGCGTTCTTTTGAATGCCAAACTCGGAAATTCGGGTTCAGGTTCCGGAGGCTGCCGAGAAGCGCCCAGCTGTTTCAGAAGGTTACAGCTGGGTGGCGCCACCGGACGGAGCACCATTTTTGCAATTGGTGGCGGCGTTTTCGGCCGATCTGGAGGCTGGAAAGGAGGTGGGGAATCCTAATAGGGAATTCCATGGGCGGAGCTTTGACGTCACGAAGATGTCCTTCCTGACGTCAAAGCTCCGCCCATGGAATTCCCTATCGGGATTCCCCACCTCCTTTCCAGCCTCCAGATCGGCCGAAAATGCCACCGTGGATTGTAAAAACGGCGCTCCGCCAGGCGCTGCCACCCGGCTGTAACCTTCTGAAACAGCCGAGCGCTTCTCGGCGGCCTCTGGAACCTGAACCTGAACCCGAACCTCCGGGTTCGGCATTTGGGAGAATGCCGAGAAGCCCCCTGGCTGTTTCAGAAGCTGACAGCCGGGTGGTGGCGCTTCTCGGCGGCCTCCCGAACCCAAACCCGAAAAGTATGGGTTTGGGTTTGGGTTAACGCTGGGAAGCCCCCCGGCTGTTTTAAAAGGTGACAGCTGGGCGGCGGCACCCAGCGGAGCGCCATTTTGCGATCTGCGGTGGGTTCGTAAGCCGAAAAAAGTTCGTAAGAAGAGGCAAAAAAATTCCGAACCCCGGGTTCGTATCACGAGGGGTTCGTATCACGAGGGGTTCGTATCACGAGGGGTTCGTATCACGAGGTACCACTGTAAATCTACCTTCTAGGAAGAAACTGATATTTCTCTAGGAGTTGCGAGTCAGTTTTTCTCAGGATAGAGATGTCAGTTATATCCACAGGCATAGAAGACAAAGATGGACAGTGGGAAAAGACCATTAAAATAAGGGAAGGGTGGGGGACGTGTTGGAATTAAGCTAATATAAAGACGGAATTATAATTTCATATTGACAGAGGTGAATCAGCTGTTTTTGTGACTTCTTCCTGACTCACAACAAATACTTTTATCTAGCCAAGCATGTCAAATGGCCTTAAGCTGAATTCAGACCAAAAGACTATTCAACTCATCCTGAGTTGAACTGGCTGTCTGAAAATTTTTGACAAGCCTGGCAATTTCCATGTGGTATATTATCTAAAAATAACAGAATGGTATAGTATCCCCTGATCTAATATTGTGGGCTGGCTCCACAACTGAAATCTCCACAGGTTTCATTAGATAAACTTATTCAGTACAGTAGTACCTCTAGATACGAGCTGCTCCACATGCGAGTATTCCAAGTTATGAGCTGCGACATGAGCAAAATTTCTGTTTGACACCCGAACTCAAATTCGGGATACGAGCCGAGCTTCCACTAGGTGGCGCAAGAATCTCCTTGCTTCTGGTTATCTCGGCACGAAAAATAAAGTCTAAAAACATTCGTTCGAGATGCGAGTTGATCGACTTAACAGCTCGGGTCTGGAGGCAGTGAAAGCCGCTAGTCTTCGATGCTAGCAGTGTGCTCTCCGAGGGGAGTGCGGCTGCATCTGGCAATCATGGGCGCGCCCGTTACCATAGGATTTGACTTCTGCACATGCGCAGCAAGCATAATTTTGTGAGATGATGCATGAGAAAGCAAGATTTTGGCAATTTTTGGCAATATTTTTGCTTCCGCGCAAGCACAAAAGCGAAAAATTGGCCAAAATTGGAGAAATCTCGCTCACATGAATGTCCACACATGAAATTTTGCCTGCTGCACATGAAAAGAAGCCAAATGTTGCACAGGGCAATGGGGCATGCGTTGGGGGGGCGCAGCTGCACACGCATCCCGGAATTTCCTACTGGAACGGAGCACCTGAACGCACCAGCTGCTGCCCATCACTGGAGGGAGGAATCATAATTGACAAGATGGCAGATGTAATGTTAGAATCCAAGCCACGCCCACAAAGGGGTTGGGCTTTTGCAACAATGACATACCTGCCATCTTGCCTGTTAAAATCCACCCTGCATAAATCCTGATGTTTATATAAAACGTTTTACACAACCAAATGATTAAAGTTTGTTGCCAAATCAAAGCCAGAAGTGCACACAGATGACTGATTCAGCTGGATTCAATAACTTCTTAACATAATAACAGATGAATTTACAATACCATTAGCAGAGTTCTTCTTCAGTGCAGTTACAAGTCAACACAAACAGGAGTTAGTTTCATTTCAGCAGAGAGCACAGAGAGGAGAGTGGAGACTGGAGCCACACCTAGCCTTAAGCTTAAATTCCAGTTTCGATTCTCTGCACCAACTCAGAAGTGGTTAGCTCTCATTGGCTGACTTTGTTGCTATGCCTATTCATTGGCTGACCTTGTTACCATTGGCTCTCCCAGTCCCTGAATATCTTAATACAAATGAATAACCTATTTCACACAACATTTTAAGGCAATGCCAAACCGCCAACCTTTCAACTCCAATTTAATCTAGTCTGAGTTTGAAGAAACCAAATCCAGGATAAGACTGATGCTGTTTTGGCTTCAAGTGAAGCTAAGCAAGTATAATGTAGAGTGGGTGCCAGGAATTTAATATACGAATGGCTTGACAAAAAGAAACAATATGATGCATGAAAATTGAATAAATATTGATTAATAATAATAATAATAATAATAATAATAATGAATAAGATAATGTACAATATTAATACCAAAATTGAGAAATATGTATAATAATGAGTGTTATAATTACATCTCTAATTGATGTAAAATAAATAATGAAGTTAACAAAAGAAATTTTAAAGCATAGAATAGGAGTCGATATGTGTACCATAATAGGATTAATAGATATCTACGTATATTTGTTATGCAGATGGTTTTTTACAATTTTATTTTTTCTTTTCTTTTTTCTGTATGTTTTTTTTTGTGTTTTTTTCCTCTTTTTTGTGGTGTTATTTTTCTCTTATTTTGTACTTTGTTTTTAAAGTTTATGATAGCTGTATACAGGTACTTAAGGGTTGTCATGGAGAGGAAGGAGTCACACTATTTTCCAGAGCACCAGAGGGCCAAACAAGGAACAACAGTTGGAAGCTGACCAAGGAGAGATTCAACCTGGAGATAAGGAAGAACTTCCTGAGGGTCAGAGCGATCAACCAGTGGAACAGCCTGCCAGCGGAAGTTGTGAATGCCCCACCTCTGGAAGTTTTCAAGAGGAGACTGGACTGCCCTCTGGCTGGGGAGGTGCAGGGTTTCCTGCTTGAGCAGGGGGTTGGACTTGATGACCTGTAAGGTCCCTTTCAACTCTAACAAATAAAATAAAAATAAAATAAAATATACCAATAAAAATTATTTTTTTAAAAAAAAGAAGAAGGGGTGCCAGAACCTGGAGTTGGAATTAAAAGAGGGATCAGTCTAGAATCCCTATGCAGCAATCAACAAATTAACTCCAACCCCTCCTTGAGTTCTGTTGACTCTTATCTAGCCTTGAGGCAAAATAGCCAGCCTATAAATTTTATACATAAATACCCCAATCCAGTTAATTAAGAAGATTCCAGTGCATAGCTGGACCTTCATGTGTGAACATGTTCTTTTGTTCCTGGCATGTAGTATTTTCAACAAATCATAGTTAACACAACTGTGATTAAACATAATGTTGGAACCGCCATTACATGTCCTTATTCTCTACGGAGGAAGGTTGCAGAGAAAGGTTGGACCTGCCCCTCCGGTCCCCGATCGTCCCAAATGGGTCTTACGTGAGGGAGCCTCCCCGTCCCCCCCCCTCCCCGCGAGCCTAGGAGTGGGTCAGATTGATATGAACTCAATATGTATAGTCTAGAGGACAGAAGGAAAAGGGGGGACATGATCGAAACATGTAAATATGTTAAAGGGTTAAATAAGGTCCAGGAGGGAAGTGTTTTTAATAGGAAAGTGAACACAAGAACAAGGGGACACAATCCGAAGTTAGTTGGGGAAAAGATCAAAAGCAACGTGAGAAAATATTATTTTACTGAAAGAGTAATAGATCCTTGGAACAAACTTCCAGCAGACGTGGTTGGTAAATCCTCAGTAACTGAATTTAAACATGCCTGGGATAAACATATATCCATTGTAAGATAAAATACAGGAAATAGTATAAGGGCAGACTAGATGGACCATGAGGTCTTTTTCTGCCGTCAGTCTTCTATGTTTCTATGTTTCTATTCTCTATTGCTATACCCATTTACCTAACAACAAATACTAATTAAATTCAGTGAGAAATATTGTATTTTGGTGTAGAAATACACTAGTTTGCCACTGGATCACATCTGTAATTAGCTTTGGTTCCTCACCCTTTAAAGGGGTGAATAATAAAGATTCCTGCACGAAGCAAAATAAATATGACCCGACAGTCTATTTTAAGCATACTCCTAATAATGATTTTTCTGTGATTTCCAGCACATCCTTCTGCAATCCCTCAGGTCAATACATCTTCAAGCTTAGTATGAAGTGGAAAGACATGTGGTCTCAAGCATATTTACTCGGAAATGAGTTTATGGAAGAGTTTAGCTCAGTTTATTTAGTGGAGGTTTGTGTTTGAGGCCTGAGCACCAAAAGCAGAGAAACAGATTATTATTTTTGTTGGTCCAAGTGTATATTTTCAAGGGATCCCAAATATGAACATATAAAGAATATAAGAAAGTCCAACATTTGACATGGCTTAGTTTCCAACCAAATGCAGACCAGAAGAAGATGGACTATGGCCTTCTTCCCATCTTTGCTCCCTTCCTACGATTATACTTCCTGTATATACTATATACAGTGATACCTCATCTTACAAACGCCTCGTCATACAAACTTTTCGAGATACAAACCCGGGGTTTAAGATTTTTTTGCCTCTTCTTACAAACTATTTTCACCTTACAAACCCACCGCCGTCGCTGGGATGCCCCACCTCCGGACTTCCGTTGCCAGCGAAGCACCCATTTTTGCGCTGCTGGGATTCCCCTGAGGCTCCCCTCCATGGGAAACCCCAACTCTGGATTTTTGTATTTTTGCGATGCTGCAGGGGAATCCTAGCAGCGCAAAAATGGGCGCTTCGCTGGCAACAGAAGTTTGGAGGTGGGGCTTCCCAGCGAGGGGAGCCTCAGCGAAATCACAGCATCACAAAAACACGGAAGTCTGGAGGTGGGTTTTCCCATGGAGGGGAACCTCAGGGGAATCCCAGCAGCGCAAAAATGGGCGCTTCGGCTGGCAAAAGGGGTGAGTTTTGGGCTGGCACGTATTAATCGCTTTTCCATTGATTCCTATGGGAAACATTGTTTTGTCTTACAAACTTTTCACCTTAAGAACCTCGTCCTGGAACCAATTAAGTTTGTAAGACAAGGTATCACTGTACTTCCTGCTATTAGGTACAATGTTCATCGTTCTCTAGGCATTAAACAACCATCAAGTGTTAGAGCCATTCCTAGCCTGTTTGCCAGGAATGTTTTCTGTTCTCTTTTAAAACCACCTAAATTAATATCTATCCCCACATCTGATGCTAGGAAATTTCATGGTTTAATTTAGGTTGTGCAAAGAATTCCTCCTCCTTTGCTTTCCGTTCTGAGTGTCTAGAGGAGGAGGAAGGAGAACTGTGAGGAAGGAGAACTTGGCTCTAGAAGCATTTTCCATACGACCCAAGCACCCTTTCGTAGGCTTCCCTTCCTTCTTTTCCATCGGAGCTCTTCTAAAAAGCCAGCCCTTTTAATCTTTTTTTTTTCTTATGAAGGGGAGCCAGTCTAATCACCCAGCATCCTTCTAATTGGCTTTGTTGGCATCTTTCCCCATCTATAGCATCACGTCTGACATGTGGCGACCAGGATTGTATACAGTCTCCAAACTGTAGCCTCACTATAAATTGCTTCAACGGCATTTCTCTGCTGGTGAGGGTTTCTTCCCGTCCACCCCCCAATGAAACACAGAGTTTCTCGCCCCCTTTTCCATTATTCTGGCTGGGTTTTCATTCAGCCCAGAAACTCTTAATTTATGGCGTTTGTCTCTTCTGCTTAGTCCCTATGGCTAGCTCAGATTGAGGTGCTGAAATTTGGAGTCATTTTTTTCCAAGGGAGAAAGCAGCCTTAAAGCAGAGTTAGAATTGTCTCCATAAGCCAGCCGGACACCCTCTCTCCCTCTCCCTCCGTCTCTCTCTCTCTCTCTCGCTCTTTCTCTGTCACTCTGTCTCTCTATGAGTCTCTGTCTCTATCTCAGTCTCTCTCTCCCTCCCTCTCTCTCTCTCTGTCTCTCTGTGTTTCTCTGTGTGTGTGTGTGTGTGTCTTTCTCTTTCTGTTTCTGTCTCTGTGTGTGTGTGTGTGTGTGTGTGTGTGTGTGTGTTTCTCTCTGTCTCTCTCTCTCTGTCTCTCTCTTTCTTTCTTTCTTTCTTTCTTTCTTTCTCTCTCTCTCTGTCTCATGTGTGTGTGTTTCTGTCTCTGTTTCTTTCTGTCTCTCTGTGTGTTTCTCTCTGTGGGTGTGTCTGTCTCTGTTTTTTTCTCTCTCTCCCTCCTTCTCTCTCTCTCTCTCTTCCTGTCTCTCTCTTCTCTCTTTCTGTCCCTGTCTCTTTCTGTTTCTCTCTCTGTCTCTGTTTCCTTGTCTCTCTCTCTCTTCCTGTCTCTCTCTTCTCTCTTTCTGTCCCTGTCTCTTTCTGTTTCTCTCTCTGTCTCTGTTTCCTTGTCTCTCTCTCTCTTCCTGTCTCTCTCTTCTCTCTTTCTGTCCCTGTCTCTTTCTGTTTCTCTCTCTGTCTCTGTTTCCTTGTCTCTCTCTCTCTTCCTGTCTCTCTCTTCTCTCTTTCTGTCCCTGTCTCTTTCTGTTTCTCTCTGTGTCTCTGTGTCTCCTTGTCTCTCTCTCTCTCTCTCCCTCCTTCTCTCCCTCCTTCTCTCTCTCTCTCTCTCTCTGTCTTCCAAACACGTCTTTAAATCAAAAAGTCTGGGATCCTATGCCAGTTTCTCCTGACCTGAGTCAATTCAACACACACACACAAACACACCCTAACTTCCAGGTAAGGCACCGGCACCGGCAGGCTTAAACTCCTCCCTCCCGCCCCGTCCCCTCCCCAAAGGCTCCGCTTCACCTTCCCTCCTCGCCCCCCCCCCCTCCACCACCTCCTACCTTCTGCTACATCTCCAGAAGCGGCGCCCGGAGGGGGCGAGCAGCTTTTTCCGTCCCCCTGGACAGCGACGCCACCGAGCGCACGAGCGGCTCCCCAGCCCGGTTGGATGGGGAAGACCCGGGTCTCTCCACGCCCTCTGGGTTGTCCTCCGTCCCTCCTTCCCGGCTGGCTCTGGAGATGCGCCCGCGGCTCGCTCGCTCGCTTTTCCCCCGGCAGCTCCTCCTGTTGCTGGGCTCTCGCTTGCCTGCGACGTCCCGATAGCACGCAGCTTATCGAGCCCTCGCAGCTTCTCGCCCGACTCGGGCGCCTCTTCCTGGAAAGACGCGCGCGGCGGGGAGGCCGGGGACGAGGAGCAGCTGCCTGCTTGTCGCCGCCTCTGCTCCGCGCCTCTTGCGCCTTCTCCGCCTCCTCGACCCCCTCCTAGGCTCGCGGGGGGGACGGGGAGGCTCCCTCGCGTAAGACCCGTTTGGGACGATCGGGGACCGGAGGGGCAGGTCCAACCTTCCTCGCAGCCCCTGCTGAGCAACGCCGTCTCCTTCCACCCCCTTCTGTTAAGAAGATATTGAAAGAGCGCAGAGAAGAGCAACAAAGATGATTAGGGGACTGGAGGCTAAAACATATGAAGCACGGTTGCAGGAACTGGACAGGGCTAGTTTGATGAAAAGAAGGACCAGGGGAGACATGATAGCAGTGTTCCAATATTTCAGGGATTGCCACAAAGAAGATGGAGTCAACCTATTCTCCGAAGGACGTGAGGGTAGAACAAGAAGCAATGGGTGGAAACTAATCAAGGAGAGAAGCCACTTAGAACTAAGGAGAAAATTCCTGACAGTTCGAACAATTAATCAGTGGAAGAGCTTGCCTCCAGAAGTTGTGAATGCTCCAACACTGGAAGTTTTTCAGATGTTGGGTAACCATTTGTCTGAAGTGGTGTAGGGTTGGACTAGAGCAGTGTTTCCCAACCGTGACAACTTGAAGATATCTGGACTTCAACTCCCAGAATTCCCCAGCCAGTATTTGCTGGCTGGGGAATTCTGGGAGTTGAAGTCCAAATATCTTCAAGTTGCCAAGGTTGGGAAACACTGGACTAGAGGACCTCCAAAGTCCATTTCAACTCTGTTGTTGTTGTTGTTGTTGTTACAAAGCATTAGCCAACCACCCATCCCCAGGGGAAAGCACTCCCTTGCAGCAAGACAAAGCAAGACTAGATTGGCAGGTCGAAGCTGTTTGCATGCTGGGTAGGCCCTCAAGCACCTGCGCTGGATATTAGAAAGTTGAAGGTGGAGGATCTGTTCTCCTTGGAAAGACCTGGGTTCCAATTAGTGTGAGATAGAGTGACTAGGGTAGTAGTAGCAGTCATAATAATAATAATAATAATAATAATAATAATAACAACAACAACAACAACAACAACAACAACAACAACAATAATAGCAGTAGTAGCAGCATCAACAACAACAACCATCTGTATAGTCTGGAGGACAGAAGGAAAAGGGGGGACATGATCGAAACATTTAAATATGTTAAAGGGTTAAATAAGGTCCAGGAGGGAAGTGTTTTTAATAGGAAAGTGAACACAAGAGCAAGGGGACACAATCTGAAGTTAGTTGGGGGAAAGATCAAAAGCAACATGAGAAAATATTATTTTACTGAAAGAGTAGAAGATCCTTGGAACAAACTTCCAGCAGACATGGTAGATAAATCCACAGTAACTGAATTTAAACATGCCTGGGATAAACATATATCCACCCTAAGATAAAATACAGAAAATAGTATAAGGGCAGACTAGATGGATCATGAGGTCTTTTTCTGCCGTCAGACTTCTATGTTTCTATGTTTCTGAAAAGATATTGACAAAATTGAACGGGTCCAAAGACGGGCTACAAGAATGGAGGAAGGTCTTAAGCATAAAACGTATCAGGAAAGACTTAATGAACTCAATCTGTATAGTCTGGAGGACAGAAGGAAAAGGGGGGACATGATCGAAACATTTAAATATATTAAAGGGTTAAATAAGGTCCAGGAGGGAAGTGTTGTTTTTTTTTTTTTAAATCTCTTTATTAATTTTTCTTATGTCATTCCCATCACATATTATTTTGAATTACAGATTATACATATTCTCAGTTAACATTCTGACAGTAAGTTTTGACCGGTTTTCTTTCATTATATACATTGTATTTTATATTTTTAAATTCTAAAATCTATTACGTTCATTAATTATACACGGTAACTGTAGGTCGTTTCAATTGTACTGTTGTTTCATATTATGTTGCTTTTATGTTCTCTTTTGAACCCATTCGTGCCATTTTTGCCATGTTCTTTTTGATTCTATTAATTTATTTCCCTTAATTGAGTTCGTGAATTCGTCCATCTCTACACATGCATATATCTTATCTATAATTAAATCTTCCGTTGGTATCTGATCACTTTTCCAGAGTTGTGCTATCGCAATTCTCGTGGCGGTGTTAATATGTGTTGTGAGGAGCATTGTTTGTTTTGAATAATGTTTTCTCCAAACTCCTAAAAGCATAGCTTCCGGTGTGAGTTCTATTTCCTCTTTCGTGATCTCTGTGAGCCAAGTATGAGTTATTGTCCAAATTTTTTGTATCATGGGGCAGGACCACCACATATGGAAAAACGTACCTCTTTCCTTTTTACACTTCCAACATGAGTCTGATAACGTTGGGTGGATCTTTGCTAATCTCGCCGGTGGGAGGTACCATCTGTAGAATAATTTGTAATAGTTTTCCTTATATGCTGCCGAAAGGGTTATTTTGGATATTGTGGTCCATGTTCTTTCCCAGTCGGCAATATGGATGGCGTGTTGCAGATTTTTTTCCCACGCTATCATTGGTGTTTTGGTCGTATCTTTTATTCTTTCCTGTTCTAAAAGTATTTGGTATATTCTGCTTATTTGTTTGTTTTCATTTCCTATCAGAATCTTATCTAATGGGTTCATAGATTTTTGAATACCGGGTGTTTGATTGTCTTTTTTAAATCTGGATTCTATTTGGGCGTATGTCCACCAATCCATTTTATGATTTAATCTTTCCAGTTCTTGTCTAGATTTGAGTTCCCCGTTTGGGTGTAATATGTCTCTGTACTGGATGGTTTTGGCTATGTCGATCAAATTTGGGTAGATGATGGCTTCCATAGTGGAAAGCCATCTTGGAATTTTGTCGTAGTGTTTATTTTTAATTTCGTACCAGGTTTTTAATAGTGATTTACGGATCAAGTGCCTGTCAAATATAGTTTGTTTTTGCAATTTATCTTTCCATAAATGCGCATGCCAGCCTGTTTGTAAGTCATGACCTTCTAATACAAGTATTCTCTTATTTTTTAAGTTAATCCACTCTTTTATCCAAATTAGGCTTGCCGCTTTGTAGTATAATTTTAGATCCGGGAGCCCCAGGCCTCCTCTAATTCTATTATCTTGGAGATACACATATTTTATTCTTGGCCTTTTGTTTTGCCAGATGAATTTGGAGATGATTTTATTGATTTCTTTAAAAAAATTTGGTTCCAAGTTAATCGGAGCTGTCTGAAAAAGATATAAAAATTTGGGAAGAATATCCATTTTTATTACAGATATTCTGCCTAACATTGATATTTGTAGGTCTTTCCATTTCTCTAAATTTTTTTTGGTATCTTGCAATAATTTGTCATAATTGTCCTTTTTAAGTGTAATTGTTTTGTTTGTTAATATTAATCCTAAGTACTTCATTTTTTTTGTAGTTTGGAGTTTAGTAGTTTCTTCTAATTTCCTAATTTGTCGTATACTCATGTTTTTTGTCATTAACATTGTTTTCTGTTTATTTATTTTTAGACCTGCAAATTCCCCAAAAATTTCAATTTCTTTGATTAGCTCTGGGCCAGAGCTGGTTGGTTCTTCTAAAAAGAACACGATGTCGTCCGCATATGCCTGTAATTTGTATTCTTCTTTTTTAATTTTAATTCCTTGTATATTTTTATTATTTCTTATTTTATTTAGTAGTAGTTCCTGTGTCAGTATAAATAATAAGGGTGACATTGGGCAGCCTTGGCGGACTCCTTTTTCTATCAAAATTGGTTTTGTAGTGTCTCCATTTATTATTGCTCTGGCCTTTTGGGTGGTATATATATTTTTGATAATGTTTTCAAATCTGTTACCTAATTTTAATTCTCTAATTAACTCATTTAAGTATTGCCAATTAACATTATCAAATGCCTTCTGGGCATCCAGGAAGACAAGAGATATTTGTTTTCCTGGATGGGCTTCACCATATTCTAAGACGTCTAAAACTGTCCTGGTGCAGTTGAAAATTTGTCTGGAGGGTAGAAAGCCATTTTGGTCTGTGTTGATGATTTTATTTAATATTTCTTTTATTCTGTCTGGAGGGAAGTGTTTTTAATAGGAAAGTGAACACAAGAGCAAGGGGACACAATCTGAAGTTAGTTGGGGGAAAGATCAAAAGCAACATGAGAAAATATTATTTTACTGAAAGAGTAGTAGATCCTTGGAACAAACTTCCAGCAGACGTGGTAGATAAATCCACAGTAACTGAATTTAAACATGCCTGGGATAAACATATATCCATCCTAAGATAAAATACAGAAAATAGTATAAGGGCAGACTAGATGGATCATGAGGTCTTTTTCTGCCGTCAGACTTCTATGTTTCTATGTTTCTAACCATAGAGTTGGAAGGGACCTTGGAGGCCTTCTAGTCCAACCCCTTGCTTGGGCAGGAAAGCCTACATCACTTCAGACAAATGATTATCCAACACCTTCTTCCAGTGTTTCAGCATTCACAACTTCTGGAGGCAAGTTTTTCCACTGATTAATGGTTCTAACTGTCAGGAAGTTCCTCCTTGCTTCTAAGTTGCTTGATTATTTATTTATTTATTTATTTATTATTTATTTATTTATTTATTATTTGGATTTATATGCCTCCCCTCTCTGAAGACTCCAAAGATTAGTTTGGACCCATTGATTCTTGTCCTACCTTCAGGTGCTTTGGACAATAGCCTGACTCCCTCTTCTTTGTGGCAACCCTTGAGATACTGGAACCATTGAGATACTGGAACCCTTGAGATACTTGAGATATCATGTCTCCCCTTCTTTTCATTAAACTAGACATACCCAGTTCCTGCAACCCTTCTTCTCATCGGCTCCTAGAGTATTGTCCAGCCAGCCCTAATGTCTCTTTGACAAAACTTGTGTGATCTCAGCTTTCTGCTGCTCCAATATCAACTCGAATTTGGAGGAGAAGGAGAAAGAGCAAACTACCTTCTGTTGCATGGTCTTCTCTACCATTTTCAAATATACAGACTGACTTCTTCATAAAATCATGGGGATACCTTGTCCAACTAACCATATCCATTTATTAGACCTATTGCAGATATACAGAACAGCATGCAGGCTTCTGTATCTCTTCATCTAGAAAAAAGGTCCAGGAGGGAAGTGTTTTTAATAGGAAAGTGAACACAAGAACAAGGGGACACAATCTGAAGTTAGTTGGGGGAAAGATCAAAAGCAACATGAGAAAATATTATTTTACTGAAAGAGTAGTAGATCCTTGGAACAAACTTCCAGCAGACGTGGTTGATAAATCCACAGTAACTGAATTTAAGCATGCCTGGGATAAAAATATATCCATCCTAAGATAAAATACAGGAAATAGTATAAGGGCAGACTAGATGGATCATGGGGTCTTTTTCTGCCGTCAGTCTTCTATGTTTCTATGAATTGCAGGGTAATTGCAGAATAACAGTCTTGATTGGAGCAGAGTTTTGAGAGAACCTGTGAACGATTTCTGCGACAATATTACAAGTAATCGCATTCTCTTTGCTGATGATGTTAAACTATTTAATACCTCTGATAATACTTCTACCCTTCAAAAGGACTTTGGCCATGAAGCTGAATGGTCTAACAACTGGCAACTGCAAATCTCATCCAACAAATGCTCTGTCCTACACATTGGTAAAAATAATCCGAATACTAAATATACGCTTGGACAAACTGAACTCGCAGAGGACTCTCACTCAGTCAAAGACCTTGGAGTACTCATTTCCAATGACCTAAGTGCCAGAGCCCACTGCAACAGCATTGCCAAAAAAGCACTAAGGGTCACAAACTTAATTCTATGCAGCTTCTTCTCTAGAAACATCAATCTACTAGCCAGAGCCTACAAAACATTTTGTCACCCCAATTCTTGAATACAGCTCACCTGTATGGAATCCACACTGCATAACAGATCTATACAAATCTAATCAATCAATCAATCAGTCAGTCAATCAATCAATCAATAATGCAATTGAAGGAGTCCAGAAATACTTCACAAGAAGAGTCCTCCACTCATCCTCACGCAACAAATTACCTTACTCCTCCAGACTTCAATTACTACTTTTAGAAAATTTACAGCTATGCCGCCTCCGAACTGATTTAACTGTTGTTCATAAAATCATACGTCACAATGTACTCCCTGTTAGTGACTACTTCACCTTTTGCAATAACAACACAAGAGCACGCAATAGATACATACTAAATGTAAATTGTTCCAAACTAGACTGCAGAAAATACAATTTCAGCAATAGAGTGGTCAATGCCTGGAATTCACTATCGGACTCTGTTGTTTCTTCCCCCAATCCCAAAATTTTCAACCTAACATTATCTACAATAGACCTCTTCCCTTTTCTAAGAGGTCTGTAAGGGGCATGCATAAGTGCACCTTCATGCCCACCATTCCTGTCCTAATGTCTTTTTATCTTTTTTTATCTCTACTTTATACTTATATTATGTTAAACATACTACAATACAATACTATATTTGTATGACAAATAAATGAAACAAATAAAAAATAAATAAATAAGTGGATTTCTCTGAGCAGAGAAATGAGTTTTGTTGCACTCAATTCCAATTTGATGGGCCAAAGCAATTTCACAAATATCTGTTGTCCCCACCTCAGTTTTCCTGGCAAAGTCAGCTCAGGTCATTTCACATGTTTAAATATTCACCTGCCTTTTCTGTAATCGGCATTGTCACTAGTTGGTCCTAGGATTCACTGAATTTTTACCAGTTATTGAGGGTTGACAATGCCCCCTTGTGATTGCTGTTCTACAACTGCAGCACTTTAACTGCTCAGTGCAACATGTGTCAGAACAGTCATTCCCAAACTGATCTTGCATTGGAATACAACTCACACGAATTCAATTTAGTGGAACAATCACTGCTCATCATACCTTGTGGATTTTATTAAATTGATAATCTAAACATTGGCGCGATGTTTCATTTTATAATAATAATAATAATAATAATAACAACAACAACAACAACAACAATAATAATAGGCGGCAGAGGACTTTTGCAAGTGAAGCAGACAGTGGAAGAAGAGAAGCATGCATTAGCTGACTATGTGAAGGAGAGCAAAGAGTCAGCGTTGATGGAGGTCAATAATAGGAAGCTTTTCAAGGTGAAGCAAACTAAGGACCAGTACAGAAAAACTGTAACTCAATGTCATATGGACAGTTGGCGGAACAAAGCATTGCATGGCCAGTTCTTGGAGAAGACTGAAGGCAAAGTGGATAAAGAAAAGGCCTGGTCATGGCTTACAGGTAGAACACTCAAAAAGGAGACAGAAGGACTGATACTGGCAGCACAAGAACAGGCCACTAGAACAAATGCTGTCAAAGCCAGAATTGAAAAATCAACAGACGATCCAAAGTGCAGACTCTGTAAAGAAACAGATGAAGCAATCGATCACATACTCAGCTGCTGCAAAAAGATCACACAGACTGACTACAAGCATAGACATGATGCTGTGGCACAGATGATCCACTGGAACTTGTGCCGGAACTACCATTTACCAGTGGCAAAGAAGTGGTGGGATCATAAGCCTGAAAAAGTGGTCAAAAATGAGCAAGCAAAACTACTGTGGGACTTCCGACTTCAGACTGACCGAATTCTGAAGCATAACACACCAGACATCCTGATTGTGGAGAAAAAGAAAGTATGGATCATCGACATCGCAATCCCAGGGGACAGCAGAATTGAGGAGAAGCAGCTAGAGAAATTAGTGAAATATGAAGATCTAAAAATTGAGCTGCAAAGACTCTGGCATAAGCCAGTGAAAGTGGTCCCAGTGATACTTGGCACACTGGGTGCAATGCCAAAGGATCTCGGCGGACATTTGAAAACCATCGGAATTGACAAAATCTCCATCTGTCAATTGCAAAAGGCTGCTTTACTGGGATCGGCAAACATAATTTGCCGCTACATCACGCAATCCTAGGTGCTTGGAAAGCACCCGACTGGTGATGAAATACGAAATCCAGCATAGGACTGCGTGATGTAGTGGCGAATTATGTGTGCCGATCCCTTTGCACTTGACAGATGGAGATTTTTTTCAATTCTGATGGTTTTCAAATGTCCACTGCGATCTTTTGGCACTGCGCCCAGTGTGCCAAGCACCACTGGGACCACTTTCCCTGGCTTATGCCAGAGTCGTTGCAGCTCTATTAATATTATTAGTATTAATATTTATTGTTGTTGTTGTTGTTATTAAGGTTGAAGCCTACAGATATCTAACATTTTACAATTTTGTACAAGTGTAACTTATCCAAACATGGGTAAGTTAAAAATGTAATTAGTAAAGAATGTGTGTAAAGAGAAACTTGCTAAAGGCAAAACTGAATGGTGGAAGCATGAATACCTGGGCCATAACTATGATATGATACTGTTGGAATTATTAACTGAACCCAAGCTGAACGGAATAAATTGAACCAAAAAAACCAAGAAACCTGATGACTATTTACTACGCATTACATCCCAATAGATCACTATTGGGATGTAATGCGTAGTAAATAGTCATCAGGTTTCTTGGTTTTTTTGGTTCAATTGATACAGTATATTGTTTATTTGTTTATTTGTTTATTTGTTTATTTGTTTATGTGTTTATGTGTTTATGTGTTTATGTGTTTATTTGTTTATGTATTTATGTATTTATTTATGTATTTATTTATTTTTTATTTATTTATTTGTTTGTTTGTTTGTTTGTTTGTTTGTTTGTTTATTTGTTTATTTGTTTATTTATTGGATTTGTATGCCGCCCCTCTCCGCAGACTCGGGGCGGCTAACAACAGCAATATAACAAAATCCAATACTAAAAACAGTTAAAAGCCCATTATATAAAAACCAATCATACATACAGACATACCATGCATAAAATTGTAAAGGCCTAGGGGGAAAGTATATCTCAGTTCCCCCATGCCTGGCGGCAGAGGTGGGTTTTTAGCAACTTTTGAAAGGCAAGGAGGGTGGGGGCAATTCTAATCTCTGGGGGGATTTGGTTCCAGAGGGCCGGGGCCGCCACAGAGAAGGCTCTTCGTCTGTTTGGTTGACGGGACCCAGAGAAGACCCACTCTGTGGGACCTGACTGGTCGCTGGGATTCGTGCAGCAGAAGGCGGTCCCTGACGTAATCTGGTCCAGTGCCATGAGGGGCTTTATAGGTCATAACCAACACTTTGAATTGTGACCGGAAACTGACCGGCAACCAATGCAGACTGCGGAGTGTTGGTGTAACATGGGCATATTTGGGAAAGCCCATGATTGCTCTCGCAGCTGCATTCTGCACGATCTGAAGTTTCCGAACACTTTTCAAAGATAGCCCCATGTAGAGAGCGTTACAGTAGTCGAGCCTCGAGGTGATGAGGGCATGAGTGACTGTGAGCAGTGACTCCCGGTCCAAATAGGGCCGCAACTGGTGCACCAGGCTAACCTGGGCGAACGCCCCCCTCACCACAGCTGAAAGGTGTTTCTCTAATGTGAGCTGTGGATCGAGGAGGATGCCCAAGTTGCGAACCCTCTCTGAGGGGGTCAATGATTCTCCCCCCAGGGTAATGGACGGAAGAAATGGAAGCAGAGATTTACTTCAGGTCAAACATTGTATAAAAGACAGCCAAAAACTAGAAGTTGCAAGTTAAACATTGGAAATTACTGAATATATAGGAATCAAAACATGAATATTGAAATAATTTAATAAAAACAAGAATAGAATGCTGGCAAAGAAATATATTAAATGGTCAATTTCTATGAAATTTGGAGAGGGGGGATAGATAAAAATAAAACCTGGCAATGGCTTATACCTGAAACATTAAAATAAGAAACTGAAGGCTTGATTTTGTCTGCATAAGAACAAGCTGTTCAAACTAATACATTCAATTATTAAAAGTGCAGATTGTGCAAAGAAACAAAAGAAACAATAGATCATACATTCAGCTCATGCACAAGATTATAAACAATGACAACACAGCTGCCAAATTTATTCACTGGGACATCTGTAAAAAATTTCATTTGCCAGTAATGCCTGTGTTGGTAGCAATACAGATTTGAAAAAGTAGTTGAAAATGAGCATATTAAAATATTGTGATAATTCTGAATACAAAGTCATAAAGTCTTGGCTCATAACACATCATTAACTGTAGTTGAAAAGAAGAAAGTATGGATAATTGATGTGGCAATAAAAGAGGATAAAAGACAAAAAATTGAAGAAGATCGCAAAGAATCGAAAGCAAAACTGAACGATTATGGCATAAAGTGGCCATGGTGTTCTCATGCTTTTGGCTCAGTGGATGCCACGTCAAAAAAATCTTGGATGGTATTTAGAAAATCTGCATATTGATAAAATTTTCATCTGTCTATTACAAAAGGTCACATTGCTGGGATATACTTGGATATGGCACATGTACTATGCCAATACATTATGACATCTTAGCATTTGGTGTATGAAGGCCAACACTAACTAAAGAACTGGTAACTGTGATTTCACATAATATTGTTTAACCCATGAGTTTTCTGGAGCACTTTAACTTTAAATGAACCAACTGCTCTTCTAATTTTCCTCTCCTCTTTTCCTTTTTCTGCACAAATCCTACTCTTAATGACTTTGCTCCTCATTCAAAATTCATCTCCCTTTGTTCTTGGCTCTATAACTGCTGCTTAAATTTCTTAATTTTGGGGAAAAGTGCTTAAGCAAGAGCTGTCATCATCTATTTTTTAAATTCAACAGAACCTATTGCTGCCACCCATTGACAACAATTTATCATTACAGTTTCTCAGTTCATACAATATTGATTGATTTATTTGCTCAAATTTCTTTGCCTCCCAACTCCTGAGGGACTCTGAAATCTAAATAGATTTATTCTGTTTTCCAGTTACTCCATACTCTTCCATGGAGTGCCTATGTGTATAATTTTTTAAAAGTAGAAATACAAATACGTTTTTAAGAGCTGCCAAACTTCCTTGCAGTTTGCTTCAGTTCCAAAATTATTCTGTAATGGAGGAAACCCCAGGAGATTAATTAGATTTTACATATGTGAATACAGGAATGAAATCATTATCACCATCTCAGATACAGAGGAATGGGAAGAATAGATTAATAACCTAATAACTTAATTAACTTTGGGGTGTATTAATAGCTTGATTGGCTTTCAGTATTAATGAATCTCCCTTTGGAAATAGGTTTAGTGTAGAGGATTATTTGCTATTATTTTTGACCCAACCAAAGGGGGGGGAGATGAATTATTTTGAGGGAGGGGCCATCTCTTTGAACATCCAAAAAAGTGTTGAAAACACTTGATAAATATAAGAAAGTGACCCCAACTGTGATGATTGCAACATGCAAGGAACAGTTTGTTTGTTTGTTTGTTTAGTTAGTTAGTTAGTTAGTTAGTTAGTCCAATACACAATAATAGAATAGAATAGAATAGAATTTTTATTGGCCAAGTGTGATTGGACACACAAGGAATTTGTCTTGGTGCATATGCTCTCAATGTACATAAAATAAATATACATTTGTCAAGAATCATGTGGTACAACACTTAATGATTGTCATAGGAGTCAAATAAGCAATGAAGAAGCAATATTAATAAAAATCTTAGGATATACGCAACAAGTTACAGTCATACAGTCAACATGGGAGGAAATGGGTGACAGGAATGATGAGAAAAACTAGTAGAATAGAAGTGCAGATTTAGTAGAAAGTCTGACAGTGTTGAGGGAATTATTTGTTTAGTAGAGTGATGGCGTTCGGGAAAAAAACTGTTCTTGTGTCTAGTTGTCTTGGTGTGCAGTGCTCTGTAGCGACGTTTTGAGGGTAGGAGTTGAAACAATTTGTGTCCAGGATGTGAGGGGTCAGTAAATATTTTACCCGCCCTCTTTTTGACTTGTGCAGTATACAGGTCCTCAATGGAAGGCAGATTGGCAGCAATTGTTTTTTCTGCAATTCTGATTATCCTCTGAAGTCTGTGTCGGTCCTGTTGGGTTGCAGCACCAAACCAGACAGTTATAGAGGTGCAGATGACAGACTCAATGATTCCTCTGTAGAACTGAATCAGCAGCTCCTTGGGCAGTTTGAGCTTCCTGAGCTGGCGCAGAAATACACAATGAAGGTCATAGAGAATATAGTAGAGAAGAAATATGAGAAATATGAGCGTGCAGTTCCAATCTCTACCTTATTCCTCTTTTTAAAAATCATCTTTTTTTTCTATGCTTCTATACCAAGTACTTCTGATTTCCATGTGCTGCCATGTACAACACATTTCCCAGTTGTAGTACGGAGGGATGCTGTTCTAAGAAGGTGTGTGTGAGACATATCAGGAGAAATCAAGCTGGGAATGTTTTTGCGGTCGTCATAAATCCGATCAGAAAGTTTTCTCACAGAGAAATGTGAGAAAGGAAGAAATTGTGAAATCTGCTGGAGAAAAGACAAAGCATTAAGGAAACAGCGGGAGGGCGGGAGGAGAGGTTCTGATTTCGGTATCTCCAAGAAACGGAGCAAAATAACTTATCTAAAACCAGAAGAATCACCTATATTAAATATATATAGGAATAAAACTGCTTGAATCTGCACGCTTACACAAGCAGGAAATTATAGCTGTAAAGACCCCATATATAGCAGCAATGGGAGTCTTAAATACTAAGAATATTATTAGCATCGTAGCCACCAGTTTCAAAAGCTTTATTCATACAACCCGATTACAGAATTAAGACATTTTCTGGGTTTGCATATTCCTGTGTAGACTCCAGGGGTCCCCAAACTTGGCAACTTTAAGACTTGTGAACTTCAACTCCCAGAATTCTCCAGCCAGCTATGCTATGCTGGAGAATTCTGGGAGTTGAAGTCCACAAGTCTTAAAATAGCCACGTTTGAAGACCTCTGCGATAAACAAATCAGAGTTTTAAGTCCTTATCAGATAGGAAGCTACAAAAAATAACTATGGTTAACCCTAAACAAGGTGAATTAAAGGTTAAATATGTATTTGTATTAAATGTATTAAATAATATTTTCTTGTTGGACAAACCCAACCATGTGGGAGGTTTGAGATGGCAAATCCTGGTTTAAACTACAATCTCTTCATCTAGCTGATGATTTAGGGGCCCTAAATCAACCACTAGCTTGTCCATATATTTGAATTTAGTATGTATGACTGGTACGTGTGTTATTGAATTGTTTTTAAAGTTTTAATTAGGATTTTAGATATTGCTCGTTTTTTCCTTGACTTCTTTTTATTGCTATTGCTAATATTATTGTAATTTTATACTGTTGTGAGCCGCCCTGAGTCCTTCGGGATTGGGTGGCATAGAAGTCAAATTAAATGAATGAATGAATGAATGAATGAATGAATTAATTAATTAATTAATTAATCAACAAATCAACGGATGAATGAATGAATGAATGAATAAATAAATAAATAAATAGTTTTATTTGATTCTACCAAAATGGTGAAAATTGTTACCATAACCAAAACTAGCTGGAATTATATGAGGAGTCTCTATACACTGTTCCCCGCACGCACTTCTTGTATCAAGTTGATAGCCTTGCCCATTTTTCCCACAATAAATGTCTGGTTTCTCAGAACGTACGATTTCCAGTTCTTTCTGGTGAGAATTTGGCCCTGTTGGTGTTCTTGCACTCATCACAAAATATCTCTTTATGATCTACAACTTGGAACTTGTATCTTCCTCTGGCATTGTTCTGAATTACTGTTTTATGGCATTCATTATTTTAATGGCCTCCCCTGGTTATGCAATCTCGGGAAGGGCAGCCCAACCCCCTCACCACATTGCTCAGCTATACATTTTCAGATTCAAGCTGGTATTTGGATCAATCAATCAATTATTAAATTAAGAAACAAGCACCCATTGACCTTCTAAACTTCAGGAGCATCCTTCTTCTCTCAAGATGACGTCGCAGATCCGTCAGAACTACCACCCTGAATGCGAGGCTGCCATCCAGGGCCGCCGATAGACGGGTATTACTGGGACTGCTGTCCCGGGCCCGGGCAAATTGGAAAATTGGGGGGGGCTGAAGACAGTTGACTGCAGCTTTCAGAATTCCTCAGCCAGGAATATGGAGAAGACAGTTTGAAAATTTAAAAGGGAAGGAAGGAAGGAAGGAGGGAGGGAGGGAGGGAGGGAAAAGAAAAAGAAGAGAAAAAAGGAAAGAAAGAAAAAGAAAAAAGAAAGAAAGAAAGAGAAAGAAAGAAAGAAAGAGGAAGAAAGGAAGGAAGGAAAAAAATCAAAAAAAGAAAAAAGAAAGAAAAAGGGAAGGAAGGAAGGAAGGAAGGAAGAAGGGAGGGGGCCCCCAGACACTTAGGCTGTATGGGGCCCCAAAATTCCTGATGGCGGCCCTGCTGCCATCAACCATTTGGTGAACATTGAACTCCATGCTAGCTATGTCTACTTGTCCATGGCCCATCACTTTGACCGTGATGATATAGCCTTGTGCCATGTGGCCAAATTCTTGAAGGAACAATCCGAGGAAGAGAAAGAACATGCCGACAAGTTTCTGAAGTACCAAAACAAGCGAGGGGGACGTATTGTCTTGCAGGATATCAAGAAGCCAGAGAAAGATGAATGGGGCAACTCTCTAGATGTCTTGGAGCAAGCCCTGAAGTTGGAGAAGGAGGTCAACCAAGCTTTGTTGGATCTGCACAAGCTGGCAACTGAGAAAGTAGACCCTCATCTTTCTGACTTTCTGGAGAATGAATTCTTGGAAGAGCAAGTAAAGGCTATCAAACTCCTGGGAGACCATTGCACCAATCTGAAGCGCCTGGGGCTGCCCCAGAGCGGCATGGGCGAATACCTCTTTGACAAGTTCACCTTAAAAGAAAGCAGCTAAACCTTGTTCCCTGGAAATATGCAGTTTGTTTTGTGGAAAAAAAAATTCAAATAAACAAATAATTAGCATTGTGAAAAAAATAAATAAATAAAATAAATTAAGAAACAAGCAAGCAGAATTCTGCAATGCACTGAATATTTTAGGAAACAAAACTTTATTAATCTATATGTTATTGTTCCTGGGTGATTTTTCCACCTTTGGAATCTGCTTAAAAAAAAAACTGCATGTATTCAGCTGGGGGTCTGAGTAAGCTCTGAATTTCATCACTAAGGGGCTTTAAAAACTTTAATCAGAACATATTTTAGAGCATGTTTGAGCATGTTTGCCCAAGTTCGCCTGGTGCACCAGTTGCGACCCTATTTGGACCAGGAGTCACTGCTCACAGTCACTCATGCCCTCATCACCTCGAGGCTCGACTACTGTAATGCTCTCTACATGGGGCTACCTTTGAAAAGTGTTCGGAAACTTCAGGTCATGCAGAATGCAGCTGGGAGAGCAATCATGGGCTTTCCCAAATATGCCCATGTTATACCAACACTCCGCAGTCTGCACTGGTTGCCGATCAGTTTCCGGTCACAATTCAAAGTGTTGGTTATGACCTATAAAGCCCTTCATGGCACCGGACCAGACTATCTCAGGGACCGCCTTCTGCTGCACAAATCCCAGCAACCAGTTAGGTCCCACAGAGTGGGTCTTCTCCAGGTTCCATCAACTAAACAATGTCGCTTGGCGGGACCCGGGGGAAGAGCCTTCTCTGTGGCGGCCCCGACCCTCTGGAACCAACTCCCCCCAGAGATTAGAATTGCTCCCACCCTCCTTGCCTTTCGTAAGCTTCTTAAATCCTACCTCTGCCGCCAGGCATGGGGGAATTGAGATACTCTTTCCCCCTAGGCCTTTACAATTTTATGCATGGTATGTCTGTATGTATGTTGGTTTTACAATAGGGGTTTTTAACTGTTTATATTGGATTGTCATATGCTGTTTACTACTGTTGTTAGCCGCCCAGAGTCTACGGAGACGGGCGGCATACAAATCCAATCCAATCAAACCAACCTGCGGATAAAACATTCAGCAGGTTTTATTAAAATTAACAAAGCCACAAAGATCATTAATAGGTTATTGGCTATTTAATATAGGCTTAAATTTTAACCTAAGCAACATGCCCTGTACAAGCCCTACATTTTAGAAGGCACAACCCCCAAAGTAATAAACAATATCAGAATATTTGGGAATCATTTTTCTAGCTTTCAACCATTCGTGTCAAATTGAAAAAACTAGTTTTCAGCTGATCTTGAGCTATAACTCTGATCCATCCTCACTAACTAATCAGGTCAGATTTGTAAGGGAAGCTTTGATCCTTTTTGAACCTGTTTATCACAGATGTTTCATTATACATCAATATAACTACAGTACTCTGATAATGGCTACTATGGATCTGAAGCAAGTTTCTGAAGGAAGGAAAGAGCATATTATGTCCTATTTTCAGGCTCCAGAAATATCTAAAGTAGAAAAGTAGCTCTTGTAGACATATTCCAATGGCTAATTCAGTGGGCCAGGGTTTGCTCATTTGTGTTATTCAGTTGTCCAGAACTTCGCTGTTCATGATCTTTCAGATAACAATAAGCTTGGCCACCCTGTCTGTCAATCATAAGGTCAACTCCAATTCATGATAATTATAGCCCAACTTTCCTATGGAGGCATTATGTTTGGGCTATTTAGAGGGGAATCAATGTTATGATGCAAAATGGATGGGGCTATGAAATTCAGTTAATTTTTTGTTCAGCTATTTCTATAGTGATACTATAGACATGATAGGTTCCATGGCTTAGTATGGCAGAAAGGAATTTTAGTGCTTTCCGGAAATTATATTTGCACTCCGAGAAGCACAAAATCAAGGGTTCAAGGGCCTTATGGGCTCCAAAACTTAGATTTTGCCCACTTCTGAAATAAACCAAGGATTGATCAACAATTTACTCTTTAGTCACCAGTGGAGGGCACTATTGTATCTCAAAAATGCCAAATGATAATAGCAATTGTGTTTGTATTGTAATAAATATAATTTTGTACATCAAAATTATGCACAAAGAGCAAAGCATCGTCCATCTGCTTCCACTCAAGAACTCTGGTGCCACTCAAGTGGTTTTCTTGAAAAATAAAAGCTATTTCCAAAAGTCTGTGGCACCCAAACAAAGACACTGTGGTTAAATTCATACCAAATGCTGCTCATAGTTCTTGGAATTTACATCCCAGCCACGGTAAGTGAACCAAGCAAAACATCATCATTATTCTCATGACAGTATAATATTAAAGTAATAAATAGTGATAACATATAATGGGGAACAAAATGACTCGGAACGTCAATTATTATACTAGACAATGTCTAAAATTTTAACTGTTTTTTTTTAAAGAAGTCTGTTTTTGAAGCTTAACTTCATACCTTAGCTTGACATTGTTTGCAAGTAATGTTTGATGCTCTATAAAAAGGCAAACAAAAAGGTATATGCAAACTAAAGCCTGCACTGTTGAAGAATTACAGTGGTACCTCTACTCACGAACTTAATTCATTCCGTGACCAGGTTCTTAAGTAGAACAGTTTGTAAGAAGAAGCAATTTTTCCCATAGGAATCAATTTAAAAGCAAATAATGTGTGTGATTGGGGAAACCACAGGGAGGGTGCAGACCCTGTTTCCTCCCAGGAGATTCCTAGAGAGGCCCCATGGAGGCTTCTTCCTGCCTTTTCTGACCCTGTTTCCTCCCAGGAGCTTCCTAGAGAGGTCCCATGGAGGCTTCTCCCCACCTTTTCCGGCCCTGTTTCCTCCCAGGAGATTCCTAGAGAGGCCCCATGGAGGCTTCTCCCTGCCTTTTCCGGTTACAGTTCTGGAGGCTCGGGTTTGTAAGTGGAAAACGGTTCTTGAGAAGAGGCAAAAATATCTTGAACACCCAGTTCTTATCTAGAAAAGTTCGTAAGTAGAGGCGTTCTTAGGTAGAGGTACCACTGTACATGAGTTTTTAACCTTACCTGCTGTTGCAAAGAGCAACCGGCTTTATAGAATAATTAGTGAATGAACTACACAGCTGTTCTTCTTTAAATAAATGCCATTATTGCAAAAATAATGAATACTAACTCTATTCCTCGTGATCACAATTATATCAGTTATATTATTCCAATTTTTAAATACAGGTAGTCCTTGGCTTGTAATCATAATGGGTACCAGACTTTCCGCTAGCAAGCAAGACAGTTATTAAGTGAATTATGCCAGATTTTACAACCTTTTTGCCATAATTGTTAAGCACATCGCTGTAGGTATTAAGTGAATCGTGTGATTGTTAAACAAATTCATCTTCTCTTATTAACTTTGCTTGTAAGAAGCCAGCTAGGAAGGCTGCAAATGATGATCTCATGACACCCGGCATGCTGCTACCATCATAAATATGTGCCAGTTGCCAAGGGCCTGAATTTTGACTGCAACCATGGAGATGCAGTGACAGTAGGGGTGAAATGTTCACTCATGCCTGCCAATCACTGGAGAGCTGGTTGCGAAGGGAGCCCGAGGCTTCTCCCATTCCCCCGGATGACACCATTTGGGTTCTTTTACCCTCTGCGCATGCACAGAATGCTTTGCATATGCGCAGAGGGTAAAAGAACCCAAATGGCGGTGTCCAGACAAGTGGGTGGAACCTCGTGCTCCCTTCGCAACGGGCTCTCCGACAACCGACAGGCATGAGTGAACTGGGATAATTTCACTCCTGAGTGACAGTCATAAGTACAAGGACCAGTCAAAAATCACTTCTTTTCCAGTTCTGTTATAATTCAGAGGATCACTAAACAAATGGTTGTGAATTGAGGACTACCTGTAATTACCATATTTTTGGAGTATAAGACACACCTTTTTCCTCCCTAAAAGAGGCTGATAATTCTTATCAGAATTATGCATCTTATATTCTGAATGTAGTTTTTTTTCCCCAGCCCTAACTAGCTGCTAACAATCTTCCTAGCTCTTATCTTGTAGGCTCTTTCATTGTTTCACTCTGCAAATAATGTTTTCCAAGCCCTAAGTCTTTGCAGGGGTTTTTTCATTGCTATAACTAGGTCTGAATAAATTTCTTTCCAGCCCTAACCAGGTGCTAACTGTGTTCCCAGCTCTTACCGGTTTGCAAGCTCTTTCATTGTTACTTTCTGCCAAGAATGTTTTGCAAACCCTGTCTTTGTAGGGTTTTTTTCATTGCTTTACTTGCTCTTAATGTTTTTTTCCAGCCCTAACCAGATGTTAACAATGTTCCTAGGGCTTGCAAGCTCTTTCATTGTTACTCTCTGTGAAGAAGAATGTTTTCCAAGCCCTATGTCTCTGCAGGGTTTTTTCCATTGCTGTACTTGGTCTGAATGTTTCTTTCCAGGTGCTAATGATATTCCAAGCTCCTACTGGCTTGCAAGCTCTTTCATTGTTACTCTCTCAGAATAAAGGATTTTTTTTAAGCCCTAACCAAATAATGTGCTGAAGCTGACCAGACTAAGGACACTAGCCAGATGAATACTTGGTAAACAGATTCTTTTCCCTAATTTCCTCCCAAAAAACTAGGGTGCGTCTTATACTCCAGTGCATCTTATACTCCAAAAAATATGTTACTTTATTAAAATAAAGATTTCATCCTGGTAAATCATTTGAATATCCCATCAGCCTGCATGAAAAATTCATAGTACTCTGCGGTGTTTTTGTCCCAAAGTCCTATAATAATTAAATAAAAATGCTATTTATTTTATTTTATCTGTTCTGTGGGCATCCAAACTTTGCATAGGCTTTAGAGATAGTTTCTGTAAGATACTTCTTCCTTCCATGCAATTTTGCCTTTGCAGCCTTGGGCAGCGATTAAACCTGCAAGTCTTTAGATGGCCGACAGAAAACAAAATACATACCATCTTTAATTGACCGCTGGAGCTCTTATCAGCTATACGTCAACTCAGGCTCAAGAAGGCTGAGTTAAGAGAAGCAGACTCTTTTCATCTGCATTGCCCACTGCAGAATTAAAGCATGAGCAGGCAGGAATTTCCAAAATTCAGACATCACCATGAGCTGGGCGCAGGGCTGGAATCAATCACTGGATGTCCACACATCGACAGAACCTTCCATTATTCATTTTGTTTTGACAAACATTTTTGTTAAAACCATGTATTCCACACGCTCACATGAATAGGACATGCCTGAATAAAACAATTTACATTTTCAACAAAGTCCCAAGATTGAGTTGTTACAGTGCAATGCAGGGTATCAAACTCACATCGTCATGCCGGCATCACATGACCAGTAATGGGAGGGGGCGCCTACGAGAGCGGGACCAGTGGGGGTAGTAAGTGTATGCACTGTTTATTGAATACTTAATAGTTTTTTTAATTGTCCTCCCTTCTCTACTACCTTAGTATGATTCTTAATTACTTTTTAAAATAGTAAATAATTAAATAGTACGTTTTTACACATAAATGGTTTAATCATTTTCATCATTATCTATGAACCTTTATAGCAATTAAAGAAAATTGAGCTACTTGCCTAATCTGTTATCGTACCGAACCTGGTGGGTTCAGTACAAAACCTTAAAATGTTGCTGTACTCCTCAACAAATAATGCTGTCTATCATTTGTCCTTTTTGCAGCTATTCAAATAATGTGACTTAATCAACTGAAAAAGAGTCCAAGCACCTATTTGAAAACTTATCTTGGTCGGTAAGCCACTCCCACCCAGTCGTGTGACCATTCCCGGTCACATGATTGTCAAGCCACTCCCACCTGGTCACATGACCATCAAGCCACATCTACAAAAATAAGCCACAACCACAGTATGGCAGATAAAATTTGGGCAGCCCGTCACTGCACGTGATGTATTAGGACATTTTCCCCTTCGCTAAACCAGAGGTGGGTGTGGTCAGTGGGCCTTCCAGCCTGTAGGCTGGAAGTTTGACAGTCCTGGTGTAATGTAGTGAATTAAAATGGTGGCTCTATCTGATTGCTAGTTGCTACTTAAATCAGTAATTGTCATTGGGTGTATCCTCCATTACCCTGGGGGGAGAATCATTGACCCCCTCAGAGAGGGTTCGCAACTTGGGCGTCCTCCTCGATCCACAGCTCACATTAGAGAAGCATCTTTCAGCTGTGGCGAGGGGGGCGTTCACCCAGGTTCGCCTGGTGCACCAGTTGCGGCCCTATTTGGACTGGGAGTCACTGCTCACAGTCACTATCAAGCCCTTATCACCTTGAGGCTTGACTACTGTAATGCTCTCTACATGGGGCTACCTTTGAAAAGTGTTCGGAAACTTCAGATCGTGCAGAATGCAGCTGCGAGAGCAATCATGGACTTTCCCAAATATGCCCATGTTACACCAACACTCCACAGTCTGCATTGGTTGTCGATCAGTTTCCGGTCACAATTCAAAGTGTTGGTTATGACCTATAAAGCCCTTCATGGCACCGGACCAGATTATCTCAGGGACCGCCTTCTGCTGCATGAACCCCAGTGACCAGTTAGGTCCCACAGAGTGGGTCTTCTCCGGGTCCCGTCAACTAAACGATGTCGCTTGGCGGGACCCAGGGGAAGAGCCTTCTCTGTGGTGGCCCCGGCCCTCTGGAACCAACTCCCCCCAGAGATTAGAATTGCCCCCATCCTCCTTGACTTTCATAAGCTGCTTAAAACCCACCTCTGCCGCCAGGCATGGGGGAATTGAAATACTCTTTCCCCCTAGGCCTTTACAATTTTATGCATGGTATGTCTGTATGTATGTTTGGTTTTTATAATAATGGGTTTTTAACTGTTTTTAGTATTGGATTATTATTATATGCTGTTTTATTATTGCTGTTAGCTGCCCCGAGTCTCCGGAGAGGAGCGGCATACAAATCCAATAAATAAAAAATTAATAAATGAGGAATTCACCAAGATCAAGAGATCCAATAGCAATCGCCTCCTTGAAGCTGGAAAAGCAGTTTTCCTCCTATCTGGATGCATGCTGAAACAAAGAAATTCAACAACAAAAATGTGAACATAACACAGGGTTTAGCACACCTCGCAATGTTGCACCATTCAGGTGTGCACCAATAAGTTGTAATATGTTGGATTATAGACTCCTGGCAATTCACCAATAAATTTTACAAACACATAATCCATTAAAGTGTAAATAAAGTTAACAATCTTTTCTTAGATGTCCACATAACTCATTTATTTATTTATTGTGCATGCACACCCATCTCATTTATATGAGGAGTGCAAACTATTAAAATAAAAACTAAACTAAACAGTCAAGACTGAAAAATAACTTTGACAGGATAAAAATAGCTGCTGAGGACATTCATAACATTGTTGGGGTCCTTGGTTGTCTTTGAGCCTGGTGGATTTCATGCAGACCTTTCATTACCAAACTAGGTAACATCATCATGAAACATCTGAAAGAAAACCACAAAGCTCAAATACCACAGATCCCACATTTCAATTCTGAGCTACGGATTTTCTCTTCTATCAGCATTCATAACTTTACACGCTCAAATCAACCATAAAAATACTCTATTTGTATTCCTAAGGCTCCTAGTAGAATGGTATAGAAGGTCCAATATTTTTATGCCTTGGAAAAGACCAGCAAAGTTGGGACAAGTCTAATCTCACAAACCCTTGATGTGAGTGACGTCAAGTTGGTCACCTTTAAGCCAGTCACATGACCTTTAAGCCACCACCACCCAGTCACATGATTGTGAAGCCCTCCCACCTGGTCACATGACCAGCAAGCCGGTCAATTTCCGATCACAATTCAAAGTGTTGGTTATGACCTATAAAGCCCTTCATGGCATCGGACCAGAATATCTTCGGGACCACCTTCTGCCGCACGAATCCCAGCGACCGGTTAGGTCCCACAGAGTTGGCCTTCTCCAGGTCCCGTCGACTAAGCAATGTCGTTTGGTGGGACCCAGGAGAAGAGCCTTCTCTGCGGCGGCCCCGACCCTCTGGAACCAGTTCCCCCCCGGAGATAAGAATTGCCCCCACCCTTCTTGCCTTTCACAAGCTCCTTAAAACCGACCTCTGTCGTCCGGCATGGGGGAATTAAAATTTCACTTCCCCCTAGGCTTATAGAATTCATACATGGTATGCTTGTATGTATGAGTGGTTCTTTAAATTGGGGTTTTTTAGATTATTTTTAATATTAGATTTGTTTACATTGTCTTTTTTATTGTTGTTAGCCGCCCCGAGTCTTCGGAGAGGGGCGGCATACAAATCCAATCCAATCCAATCCAATCCAATCCAAATAAATAAATAAATAAATAAATAATAAGCAAGCCGCATCCACATTTTGTGGCCATGAACCACATACCCCCAAGACTTAACTCAAGATTTAAATCATAACTTTTTTCATGCCTCTGTACACCCTCTGTAATGATATTATGGCCCCACAGGGGTTGTGGGCCAAAGGTTGAGAACCACTGCTCTAGTGAATGGGATCTCCTCCTCAGTTGAATCTAACAGGAGAGGTGGGGAGAGGTGGTCTGATAAGTAACCTATAAGTACTCAACAATAAATAATGTATGTATCACAGAGCAGCAATATCAGCACACTAATCACCGAGAAACATAGATAACATCACCTCATTTTCCATGTGCTTCCTGGAAGAACTCCGTGTTCAATAACAAGGCAGTGTTTTAGGACCAACACTCTTCCTATTCTACATAAACGATCTTTGTGATCATATTATAAGCAACCGTGTTCTCTTTGCTGATGATGTTAAACTATTTAATACCACCGACAACGGTGCTACCCTTCAAAAGGACCTTGACCATATAGCAGAATCTCAACCAACAAATGCTCTGTCTTACACATTGGTAAAAAGAATCAGAATACAAAATACAAACTTGGAGGAAATGAACTTGTAGATGACTATCACTCTGTCAAAGACCTTGAAGTACTCATATCCAATGACGTAAGTCCTAGAGCCCACTGTAAAAACATTGCCAAAAAAGCACTAAGAGTTATTAATCTAATCTTACGTAGCTTCTTCTCTGGCAACATTGAACTGCTAACCAGAGCATATAAAACATTTGTTAGACCAATTCTAGAATACAGCTCACTGGTCTGGAACCTGCATTGCATATCTGACATTAATGTAATCGAGAGAGTCCAGAAATATTTCACAAGAAGAGCCCTTCACTCCTCCGCTCGTAACAAAATACCTTACTCCAACAGACTTGAAATACTGCAATTAGACATTTTACAACTACGTCGCCGCCGATCTGATCTAAAAATCATATACCAAAATGTCCTTCCTGTTAATGACTACTTCACCTTCAACCGAAACAACACATGAGCACATAATAGATTCAAATTAAATGTAAACCACTCTAAACTCAACTGCAGAAAATATGACTGCAACAATAGAGTGATCAGTGCCTGGAATGCACTACTTGACTCTGTGGTTTCTTCTCCAAACCCCAAAATCTTTAACCTTAGATTGTCTATAGTTGACCTCTCCCTATTTCTAAAAGGTCTATAAGGGGCGTGCATAAGCGCACCACTATGCCTACCATCCCTGTCCTACTGTCCTATTGTCCTCTTTTATCATTACTTTTTACTTATGTTTATACAAACTACTTTCCTGTACATGTTTGACAAATAAAATAAAATAAAATAAAATAAAATAAAATAAAATAAAAAAATAAAATAAAATAAAATAAAATAAAATAAAATAAAATAAAATAAAATAAAATAAAATAAAATAAAATAATAAAATAAATAAAATAAATAAAATAATAAAATAAAATAAACTTTCAAAATAATAACATGGAGTTAAGTTTGATCTTCAGAGAAAGGCTGATCCACAGAGCAAATATACTGATTGAGGCCCTATTCACTTTACAGGAGTGAGAGACCAACAGCATTTTACCCGTGAACCCATGCATCAATTGAGTGGGTTCCAACAGGAGAGTATCAGCCCCATAAACCCCATAGTTAGTCCTCTTCTGAGCATCTGATCTCAGCTCTGACTGAAACTCATGGATGTCCCCTCTGTGCTATTCCTGGGATTACCTAGTGAGCAGAATGTTGGTGGCCTCTACCCCACAATTCCTCCCTTCATCTCTAACATCTTGCCAGCATGTGATTCTTCCTAGGTTGTCAAACTAGAACTCCCAGATAGCTCACCAAGCTCTTGATAGGAACCAGAGTTTCAGCTTCAATAAATGGAAGGTCATAAATTGTGCGTTCCTAACTCAATATTTGACATCGCCTAGCCAATTGGAGCTGCCTGGATAGGAAATTATTAATAGGGGGTTTTGTTCCAAAGAAAACTTGTCCTTCTACACTCTGCAAAGTTCTCTAGTTTTCTGCTGGCTCTAATTCTTCATTTGTTATATGCCTGAATGCACATTTTAATCCTACTCTTTGGCTTGTTCCTCAATTCTGCCTCTTGGCTCACTCTTTTGTCCTGATTAATGCTACCATCCAGTGTCTCCTGGGTTTTCATTGATGTTTGGGTCTTCTCACATTGCAGAGTTGAAATGCTATCCATTTATTTTCCATAAGGGATGGTTTTAAGTTGGACCACAGCGGATTGTCTGTCAATAACTGTATCAAGTTAGCACTTCAAAATGGGAAATATCAGAATAGGCAATAATCAGAACATATTTTTATTTATTTTTATATTTAATTGGATTTGTATGCCGCCCCTCTCCGAGGACTCAGGGCAGCTCACAGCATATACAAAAATAAAACAATAATATAAATCCAATTAATACTACATTAAAAACAACCATTATACTCAGTTAAAAGAAAGTAAAACCTATCAAAACAATCATTCAACACTTCATACTTAAAACATTCATACTTAAAACAGGATCGGGGGAATATCTAAAACATACCAACCAATCTTTTAAAAGGCTGTGTTATTTCAACATAGATACCAAAACTACAGTGAGTCACAATACCACCAATAAGACAAGGTTCTCAAACTTGGCAGTGTCATGAACCACAATTTCTAAATATGAAATAGTTCTGTTCACTTGTCTCATCACTTTGATAACACAAATCCAGGAATCTGCTCAAAATAATATCTCTGAAAAAATAGATTATAGTATAGTCAGAAAGAAGCTTCCATGTAAATATTTTTCATTGAATGGCATTTCTTGATGTTAAGAGCTTAGCAAATTCTTTTTTTTTTACTGAGAGAAGTAGCTTAATATCCATCTTGAATGTAGGATACACTCAACCTATTCTCCAAAGCACCTGAGGTTAGAACAAGAAGCAATGGGGGGAAACTAAACAAGGAGAGAAGTAACTTAGAACTAAGGAGAAATTTTCAGACAGTCAGAACGGTTGGTAAGTGGAACAGCTTGCCTCCAGAAGTTGTGAATGCCCCAATACTGGAAGTTTTTAAGAAGATGTTAGAAAACCATCTGTCTGAAGTAATGTAGGGTTTCCTGCCTAAGCAGGGGGTTGGACTAGAAGACCTCCAAGTCCCCTTCCAACTCTGTTGTTGTTGTTGTTGTTGTTACTCACTCAAGAATAGGAATACTGAAAGGTATTATTGTCATTAATCCTTTTAATATTGCTGATGGGTAGTAGTATTCAATTAGATAATTAAAACAATTTTAACAGCCTTACTAATTAAAAGGCATTATCTGTAATTCCATGCCCAGTGCCCATATTTCTTTTAAAAACTGAATGAATGTAATATAGTTTTGTTGGGTGGTATAGTTGTGCCCAAAATGCTGCTGTACTACAATGGAGACCACAATTTTCATTGTTGAGCAAGATAGCAATAGCAATAGCACTTATGTGCCGCTTTATAGCCCTCTCTAAGGGGTTTACAGAGTCTATTGCCCTAACAATCTGGCTCCTCATTTTATTGACCACGGAAGGATGGAAACTGATTCAACCTTGTGCCCGTTGAGATTCGAACTGCCAAATTGAAGACAGCCAGCAGTCAGCAGAAGTAGCCTGCAGTACTGTATTCTAACCACTAAACCATCACAGTTCTTACAAATACATCTTCACAAAATGGTTTGTTAAAGTGTGTTGTACCCAATTTTGCAATCATTTTTGCCATGGTTAAGTGAATCACTGCAATTGTTAAGTGAATCATATGGTCATTAAGTGAATCTACCTTCCTCTATTGACTTTGCTTGTTGGAAGGCAGCTGGAAAGTTCCCAATTCATGGTCACATGACTTCAAGATGCTGCAATGGGTCCTAATTGCTAAGCACCAGAATTTTGATCACATGACTATGATGACGTTGCAACGGTCATGAGTGTGAGGACCGATTGTAAATCCTTTTCTCAGTGTCTTGGTAACTTTGAATGGTTCTAAGTGTGCATAGATACACATTTACAAGGAAAAAAGCCATAATCATTCATAAACCATAATTGTGCATGTCAGGATCTAGTAATAAGAAATCGAGAGAAGCTAAATTCTTCATTTAATAATAATAATAATAATAATAATAATAATAATAATAATAATTTATTAAATTTGTATGTCGCCCCTCTCTGAAGACTCATTTGGTATTTACAAGCCTTTTAAAAAAAGCACAGCTAAGATAAAACATTTACATCCACCCCCTTTTCTCCTGCTTTTTCTGGATGAGCCAATTGTTTGGAAAGCCTGGAGTTTGAGCCAGTTGAATTTCCATGCACATACAAAGTTCAGTCCTTGTTAGACACAATCTAAATGTTTCTGCACTGCTTGAATTCTCTGTGCAGAACAGGGGGGGAAAATGTGAGTTTTTGGCTTAGGCAATTTAACTACCAGTTTAGCTTATGAATCAGACTCAACTGATTAGATAGCCTTTATCCTTGAAATTTGTGGTCCCCATTGTCATTCCTTCTATTGCAGCTGTTTCAAGACATTGTGGTTATTTAATTTCCATCCAAGGTGTTTAAACCTAAGCACTTTGCAACTTTCCTTAGATAGTGCTGGGGGGAAAAGCAGAGAAATGCTACTTATGCACCAGTACATCTAAGGATAATATAAACCTGCTTCACTCAAGTACTGGAAGATGGAAAAAAGGGCAATACTCTGGAGATTTAGCAGAGGAAAATAAGATACGTTGCCAAGGTGTTTCTAACCATTTTTAGTTTCAAGACGAGAAAGGCCTGTAAGTAGAGATACTGCCAGGTTTTAGCCATGATGGTTACAGCATTAGAACAGAAAAACATTATCTATGCATTTTTTTAAAAAATAGAACAGAGCAAATGTTTTTTTTTAATTCACTTTAGATGGAAACAAAAACCAATCACTCCTTATTTTGTGCAACTAAATGACCAACCTCTAGTTTGGTCTGGTTTTTAAGGCACCAGGCTAGAAACCAAGAGCCTATGAGTTCTAGAAGAGATTGTCTGAAATGGTAGAGAGTTACCTGCTTGAGCAGGAAGTTGGATTTGTTGTTGTTAGTCACAAAGTCTTGTCCGACCCATTGCAACCCCTTGGACAACTTTCTTCCAGACCGTCCATTAAAGCTCACTCCGACTGCTTCAGTGACTCCATCCAGCCACCTCATTATCCGACATTGCCTTCTTTTGCCCTCAATCCTTCGCAGCATTAGGCTCTTCTCCAGTGAGTCCTTCCTTCTCGTTAGGTGGCCAAAGTATTTGAACTTCATCTTCAGGATCTGGTCTTTGAAAGAACCATCAGGGTTGATCTCCTCTAGGACTGACAAGTTTGATCACCTTGCAGTCCAAGGGACTCGCAGGAGCCTTCTCCAGCACCATAGTTCAAAGGGCTCAATTCTTTGGCCCTCAGCCTTCCTTATGTTTAAGGTGACCAGATTGTAATATTGGTAAAGCAGGACATGGGGGTGGTGTCTTACACCCTCTTCCTTGGGCGCTCTTTTCACCTCAACGCCCTGAAGAAGCAGCCACCTTCGGGCAGCACACTCTGCCCCCTTCAGGTTTGGGGGCAGGTGGCTCGCTCCCATTTGCTTTTTTGAGCATCTCCGAAACCGCAGGCACTGAAGACTGAAACTTGACCCTCCCCAACATTTGAAGGTTGGCGGGGCCGGTCGGCCACAGCAGGCTGGGTTGTTCATGGCCGAGCGAAGTTTTGCCACCTCTCTCGCTGCTGCACCAACCAAAAAACGCCGTGTTCCCCTTGGAAGGACTCTCGGCTGGGAAGAGACAAAGCTGCTGAGACCCAAGCCCTGCAAAAAGTTCCCGGGAACTCCGGCGTGTTCCTGAAATTTGGGGAGGCCCTTTAAGCAGCTCTGGGGAGAGTTGGGAAAATAAGGTAATAATAAGGTACCTTATCTCAGTAACATAAACAGCTTCCTGGGCTTTTGGGGTAGCTCTAGAGTCGGAATCTGCCCGGGTGACCCCAAAGCTTCCTGCTCATCATGAGAGCTTCCTCATTGTCTTGTCCATCTTTCTTTCCCCCCATTTAAAAGGGCAGCCCTTGTAGGTGGGGGAATATCTGACAGCGTATAAATCTAATTAACCTAAAGAGCTACGCTTTGCGGAGAATCGGAGGTGGAAACTGGGAGCAAATCCTGAAATAGTGTTTTTTTAAAGAAAAATAAAGCAAAATAAAGCAGTGTTATACTCGAGCGTGAAAGTGGCGGGACTTTTTTAAAATGCTGCGGGACACGGGACAAATTGCTAAAAAGTGGGACTGTCCCACCAAAAGCAGGACATCTGGTCACCTTCCTTATGGTCTAACTTTCACAGCCATGCATTTATTTATTCATTTTATTTATTCATTTGTCCAATACACAATACATATGGAAGAGAATAGACATGAAGTAATATATATAAAGATAATATGTAAAAATAGAGGAGAAGATATATGAAAGGAAGAAAATATATATGATATATGAGATAAAGGAAAGACAATTGGATAGGGGACGAAAGGCACACTAGTGCACTTATGTACGCCCCTTACTGACCTCTTAGGAACCTGGAGAGGTCAATCGTGGATAGTCTAAGGGAGAAATGTTGGGGGTTAGGGGTTGACACTATTGAGTCCGGTAATGAGTTCCACGCTTCGACAACTTGATTGTTAAAGTTATACTTTTTACAGTCAAGTTTGGAGCGGTTAATATTAAGTTTGAATCTGTTGTGTACTCTTGTGTTGTTGCGGTTGAAGCTGAAGTAGTCATTGACTGGTAGGACATTGCAGCATATGATCTTGTGGGCAATACTTAAATCGTGTTTTAGGCGCCGTAGTTCTAAGCTTTCTAGACCCAGGATTGTTAGTCTATTTTCGTAGGGTATTCTGTTTCGAGTGGAGGAGTGAAGGGCTCTTCTGGTGAAATATCTTTGGACATTTTCAAGGGTGTTGAAAGGGTCCGAGATGTGGTATGAGTTCCAGACAGATGAGCTGTAATCAAGGATGGGTCTGGCAAAAGTTTTGTAGGCTCTTGTGAGTAGTGTGAGATTGCTGGAGCAGAAGCTATGTAGGATCAGGTTAACAATTCTAGAAGCCTTTTTGGCGATATTGTTGCAGTGGGCTTTAGCACTTTAGCATTGCAACTGGGAAAACCATAGCCTTGACTATACACACTTTTGTTGGCAGGGTGATGTCTCTGCTTTTGAGTAAGCTGCCTGGGGTTGGATTAGAAGACCTCAAAGGTCCCTTCCAAGTCTGTTATCCTATTAGGCATTATTTCATGCCTAATTTCTTTAATTATGAAAGGCAGCTGCAATAATCTTATGAGATGGATTGGGTTGAGAGAGAATGACTGACCCAAAGTCCCTCTCTCTCAGCCCAATCCATCTCATAAGATTATTGCTGTGGAAAAATAGGAGCCAAGAGTCATCATGTATGTTTATTGCCTTGAGTTATATATTTAAAAACTGGGATTAACAAATATTAATTATAATATCAAGACGTTTTGAAGTTGCTAAGATGTTTACTCAGAGATACAGCTGCGATGTGCCATTATTAGCTTGACATTTTTTATCTTTATTTCAGAACAAAATAGAGAAATATGGATCAGTTTTGCATTAGTGATGAAAACAAATAAGACTAGAAACACATCCATAACTAAAATATTTCCCTCCTGAAGATTTCTTTCAGTATACTAGCAATTTGGTTATGTACTATGTAATTATCTCAACCAGTCATAAGATAAAGACAGTCATACTGGCTGTAAAAAAATTAACATATTTATTATGGCAATACTCAACCTGGAAATGGTGTATATGTATCTGCATTCTTTTCAACTTATGATGATGATTTATCATTGAAGCATGGAGTTTAATCATACTTCATTCTTATTTAATGAGTAACTGTATTTCTGAAAGGTTCAGAAATAAAGTCCAAGGCCTTCAAACCTACAATTATGCACAGAGATTATTGTCCTGGCTCTTGAACAAGCCAAATTATATTCATATTAATTTATATTCATCTTCCTATTTTAAATGTTTGAAATTCCCCAACAGTGATTCAGAATCATCCTGGTAAAAGTGGATATAAATCTTATGAAAAGACTATGCACCTTGTAGCCTGCTATGCTAGAAAGGAGCTGAGGAAGGAAGGGAGGGAGGGAGGGGGAGGGAAGGGAAGGGAAGGGAGGGAGGGAGGGGGAGGGAAGGGAAGGGAAGGGAAGGGAGGGAGGGAGGGGAAGGGAAGGGAAGGGAAGGGAGGGAGGGGGAGGGAAGGGAAGGGAAGGGAAGGGAAGGGAAGGGAAGGGAAGGGAAGGGAAGGGAAGGGAAGGGAAGGGAAGGGAAGGGAAGGGAAGGGAAGGAAGGAATACCTTATTTTCAGTTTGGCATTATATCTTGAAAATAATCTTGGGAACAGTTATCCTTAAGAAAGAAATAAGTTTATTTATTTATTTATTTATTTATTTATTATTTAGATTTGTATGCCGCCCCTCTCCGCGAACTCGGGGCGGCTCACAACAAGGCATAACAAATCGTAACAAATCCAAATAAATTTAAATATTAAAAAAAGTTTAAAAAGAACCCCAATATACTAACAAGCACCCACACAAACATACCATACATAAATTGTACATGCCCGGGGGAGATGTTTCAGTTCCCCCATGCCTGACGGCAAAGGTGGGTTTTAAGAAGTTTACGGAAGGCAGGGAGGGTAGGTGCAGTTCTAATCTCCGGGGGGAGTTGGTTCCAGAGAGTCGGGGCCGCCACAGAGAAGGCTCTTCCCCTGGGGCCCGCCAACCGACATTGTTTAGTTGACGGGACCCGGAAAAGGCCCACTCTGTAGGACCTAATCGGTCACTGGGATTCGTGCGGCAGGAGGCGGTCTTGGAGGTATCCTGGTCCAATGCCATGAAGGGCTGTAAAGGTCATAACCAACACTTTGAATTGTGACCGGAAATTGATCGGCAGCCAGTGCAGACTGCGGAGTGATGGTGAAACATGGGCATACCTAGGTAAGCCCATGACTGCTCTCGCAGCTGCATTCTGCACGATCTGAAGTTTCCGAACACTTTTCAAAGGTAGCCCCATGTAGAGAGCATTACAGTAGTCGAACCTCGAGGTGATGAGGGCATGAGTGACTGTGAGCAATGAGTCCCGGTCCAGATAGTTGTAGATTATTGAAAAAGAACAGGTCAGAAACTCATTTCAATAGCAAATGAAAATTAATACTACAACTCTAATAACTTCATGAAATTTTCTGTAACAATTCAGAGAGTGGAAGTATGGAAAAATTAAGAATCTGTTGCATCAGACCAAAGACTAATTTAGTCCAGCATTATATTCTTTCTTGTTCTACTAAACAAATTTGAAGAACACTGTAAATAAAACTATCTTGACAGTGTTTTAAGAACTGAAAGTCTTAAATCTATGGTACAGGCAGTATGCCTACTTATTATTGATTTCCTCATTCCCACTTTGTTTAATCCCCTTTTATTGCTAATAAATTCTACACTTTAACAGCATCAAGACATTGATAAAAAAAAATGTCCGTATCTCTAATTTGTTCATGGCAACAGAAGAGAAGCTAAATTCATTTTTCAAAAACAGGGTGTTTTTTTCTTGAAACAAAATAAAGAATTCATTTCTCCCTACCTTTACAGGAGTTGGCTTGGATTAGGGAGGGAAAAAAAACTCAGAGGGTTTGATTATTCTTGTGATCTAAAATAGACCACAAAAATAATTTATGACATAGCTGAAGGGAGGGTAAAATGAGGGGGAAAACTGGACATACCAGTTTCTTTCCTTCACCTCTGGGCATTTATTCAGTATGGGAAGGGAGCTCCCTTTCTGGCAATTTATCTGTGAATGCCAACATTGGATTTCTGGATTTTCTATCTATCTCATAAGAGGTAAAAATATATAAGAATATTTTAAAATACGAGTGGTGGGCCAGTTTGTCATGACAGCTAGAATTAGAATTAGAATTCTTTATATCAGAAGAGAAGGATTTAGGGGTAGTGATTTCTGACAGTCTCAAAATGGGTGAACAGTGCAGTCAGACGGTAGGGAAAGCAAGTAGGATGCTTGGCTGCATAGCTAGAGGTATAACAAGCAGGAAGAGGGAGATTGTGATCCCCTTATATAGAGTGCTGGTGAGACCACATTTGGAATACAGTACTGTGTTCAGTTCTGGAGACCTCACCTACAAAAAGATATTGACAAAATTGAACGGGTCCAAAGACGGGCTACAAGAATGGCGGAAGGTCTTAAGCATAAAACGTATCAAGAAAGACTTAATGAACTCAATCTGTATAGTCTGGAGGACAGAAGGAAAAGGGGGGACATGATCGAAACATTTAAATATGTTAAAGGGTTAAATAAGGTCCAGGAGGGAAGTGTTTTTAATATGAAAGTGAACACAAGAACAAGGGGACACAATCTGAAGTTAGTTGGGAGAAAGATCAAAAGCAATATTATTTTACTGAAAGAGTAGTAGATTCTTGGAACAAACTTCCAGCAGACGTGGTTGGTAAATCCACAGTAACTGAATTTAAAGATGCCTGGGATAAACATATACCCATCCTAAGATAAAATACAGAAAATAGTATAAGGGCAGACTAGATGGATCATGAGGTCTTTTTCTGCCGTCAGACTTCTATGTTTCTATGTTTCTATTGGCCAAGGGTGATTGCACACACAAGGAATTTGCCTTTGGTGCCTATGCTCTCAGTGTACAGAAAAGAAAATATACATTTGTCAAGAATCATGAGGTACAACACTTAATGACTGTCCTAGGGGGTCAAATAAGCAATGAGGAAACAATATTAATAAAAATCTTAAGGATACAAGCAACAAGTTACAGTCATACAGTCATAAATTGGAGGAAATGGTGATAGGAATGATGAGAAAAATAACTCCAGGTCCTGTTAACTAGACAATGTCGCTTGGCGGAGCCTAGGGGAAGAGATTCCCTAGGGGAATCTCCCCCCCGGAGATTCGTACTGCCCCTGCCCTCCTCGCTTTCTGCAAGAATCTGAAAACCTATTTAGGCCGCCAGGCTTGGGGTCACTAGACAGTAGCCTCTGGCCAATGAATGTGTGGTATGTCTGTGGTTTAAATATGGAAGAATTATTTTTAATGTTTTAGCCTTTTTAGAATTGTTTTTTTAGATTTAGTTATTTATATTAATTGGATCGGATATGTTATTTTATATTGTTTTTTATTGATGTGTTGTGAGCTGCCCCGAGTCCAGGGAGAAGGGTGGCATACAAGTCCAATAAATAAATAAATATATTCAGATATTCACTCAGTAGCAAGATTCCCCTACTGTAACCTTACAATAAATCAATAAATGGAGTTTTATACCTCATCCCTGGTGTCTTTTTGCCTGATCTACCCTGAAGGGCTGACAGCTTCTTCTGTCCACTGCAGCCAGAAAATATTCTAGTATTTTATTTATTTATTTTATTTATTCATTTGTCCAATACACAATACGTATGGAAGAGAATAGACATGAAGTAATATATATGAAGATAATATGTAAAAATAGAGGAGAAGATATATGAAAGAAAGAAAATATATATGAGATATGAGATAAAGGAAAGACAATTGGACAGGGGACGAAAGGCACACTAGTGCACTTATGTACGCCCCTTGCTGACCTCTTAGGAACCTGGAGAGGTCAATCGTGGATAGTCTAAGGGAGAAATGTTGGGGGTTAGGGGTTGACACTATTGAGTCTGGTAATGAGTTCCACGCTTCGATAACTCGATTGTTAAAGTCATATTTTTTACAGTCAAGTTTGGAGTGGTTAATATTAAGTTTGAATCTGTTGCGTGCTCTTGTGTTGTTGCGGTTGAAGCTGAAGTAGTCATCGACTGGTAGGATGTTGCAGCATATGATCTTGTGGGCAATACTTAAATCGTGTTTTAGGCGCCGTAGTTCTATGCTTTCTAGACCCAGGATTGTTAGTCTATTTTCGTAGGGTATTCTGTTTCGAGTGGAGGAGTGAAGGGCTCTTCCGGTGAAATATCTTTGGACGTTTTCAAGGGTGTTAATGTCCAAGATGTGGTATGGGTTCCAGACAGATGAGCTGTATTCAAGGATGGGTCTGGCAAAAGTTTTGTAGACTCTTGTGAGTAGTGTGAGATTGCCGGAGCAGAAGCTATGTAGGATCAGGTTAACAACTCTAGAAGCCTTTTTGGCGATATTGTTGCAGTGGGCTTTAGCACTTAGGTCATTTGATATTAGTATTCCAAGGTCTTTTACTTAGTGTGGGTTGGCTGTGAGAATTTGTTTATTCAGTTTATATATGAGGTTTGGAATTTTTTTTGCCGATGTGGAGGGTAGCGCATTTGTTGGTTGATATTTGAAGTTGCCAGGTGTTAGACCAATCTGAGACAAAGTCAAGGTCTTTTTGGAGAGTAAATGTATTGCAGCAGTCAATTCTACCCACAGCCAGGAGTTTAATCCTGAGCAGTTCAAGGTTGACTCAGCCTTCCATCCTTCTGAGGTCAGGAAAATGAGGACCCAGATAGCTGGATAGTATGCAATGAGTTTGTAAACTGCTCAGAAAATGCTGTAAAGCTCTATGGGCAGTGATGGGTTCCTACTGGTGCGGCAGGCAACTCTGCACTGGTAGCAGTTACCAGATGGCACAATTTGCGTTCAACCGCTCCGGCCCATCGAATAGCGCCATATTTTTTCTGGAATTTTTCAGCTTTTTTGCTTTCTGTGCATGCTCAGAAGCAAAATCTTATGAGGGATGTTCACAATCACTGATATATAAGTTTAATTTAAATGCAAGTGAATGGCAGTTATCAAGAAGCTGACTTTTTGTGGGGATGCTGTGTAAATTTTAAGTGTAAAGACCAAAGTTTCTTCTTCTTTTTTTTAGCTCCATCGTAACTTTGAAAGGGAATGGTTTTAAGTCAAATTATAGCATCATCCATGAATCCTTCGCTTAGTGGAAAACTATACCTTCATGAAATTTGTTATTCCTATTAGGATGCTCCATTAACCTGCCTCCAATGCCTTGCTTCCCAACTACCGCTAATCAATTTTCCTTCTTCCAAGACAATAACTGACAAACTGAAACAAGCTTAGAGAGCAAACCACAACCAAATAGTTGACAAAGCCTAACAAATTTTCTCCACTTTGGAGCTTCCCTTCAAAATAAAGGGTGAAATATTATTTTAACACCAAGCCAGGAAGATATGACATAAGTCTATATCCACTCCTGGAAGGATGAAAGCAGAATCATAGAGATATAGCAAAACCTTGCCAGCATATATTTTTTGATATTGGTAGATATAAATGGAGATAAAGTCTTGACTGAGGTGAGAATAGGAGCCAGCAAACTTCAGTTAATCTACACTCTGCAAAGGGAGCTGATTATACCTGTTGTGGTTAGCTCTGGCCCAGCTCCTGCCCCAAGGACTGTGGATGTGGGGGAGACATCCACATGCTGCAGGCCTGTTTTGCCCCCGGTGGAATCTGATGATGAAGGCTCCTCTGACCAAGAAGACATGAGTGACAGGGAGGAGGAGAGTGTGGCAGACAGTTCAGAAGGAGATCAATTTTCTAGCTCCTCCTTGGATTCAAGAGTTAATGATACAGCCACGCATGCGGAGAGCGATGCATAGGCAACAACAACTGAGAGATTATTATCAAAGAAAATGAGGCCACCTGTGGTTGGGTGGGGCTGTGGTAATTAGTGAGGCTGCTATAAATAGCAGCCTGTGGGTTTGGCCATTGTGGAGGATTATCTGATGATTGTGTTTTGTGACTGCTTTACTGACTTTGATCTTTGTGTGCTGATCCCCCCCCCCTTGGAAACTAAAGCAGAGCAAAATGTGTTTCACTTTGTGAAAGGACTGTGAATTGCCTCACAGCTGCAAGCTAAGTATCACAGAACTGATAAGGGACTTGTACAAATTACCAGTTTGTTTGGAGGCGAGTGCTCTTTGCTATACCAAAAGAGGGCTTAGGTTAAGGGAATTTTCATTATAAAGAACATTGTTTTGAATTTTCAAACGTGTGTGTGTGTCTGAAATTTGTACCTGTGAATTTTTGGGAGGAGTCTACCAGAGAGCCCAACAGAACAATACGAAGAAGAAAACAGCTTAGTGACAAATTGTTTCCTAAAGTTCCTGTTTCTCTTACATTTTTAGGATATTAAGGCTGAGAAATTTAATTCAACAGAGGCTTAGAGTCATCTAGACTCTAGAGAATGGTAATAGTAAAAGGCACTTTTGGGTGGACTACACTCCTTGCTATATTAAGTCTCCAAACTAATACAGTATTGAAACAATGTCTGAAAAAGATAAGGTTAGTTGAAATATAAACAGGAGCTGTGAGAGACAGGGTACAATGAGAATACGATTGCTTCCATGTGGAACTGTTTTGGAGTTGTCTTAATGTAAATAAGGGTGGGCCCATGCTAACATATTAAAAGGGGCTATTTTAAAAAGCTCAACCTGAAATATTTAGAGGCAACACCCACTTATTTTTGAAATAAATATAATGGAAAATCCTCTCCAACCCACGCCCAGCAGCATCTAAATAGTGGGCTGGAATTCATCTGGGAAAATTCTAAATGAATCCAGGGTACTATCAGTATTTGCTCTTCCATGACCAAAGGAAATATAAACATTGAAGTATTAACAAAATTGCTGTTGGAACTGGAACAGCTGTTAGGGTATATATACTCATGGGACACAAAAGAAAGTTTGGAACAGTTCACTCAGGGAAGAATATAATTTACGAGTTGCCATTCAAAGGAGATAAAAGCTGAGTGTATACAACAAAACACCATTTTCCTTCAAACAAGTTTAATACATGGTCAATAATACCAAATACAAATTCCTTTCACTGTATCTGTCTTTGCTCTCCCAGAAATTATTGTGGTATTTGTATATATCCCTCACAGGGAAACCACAGCAGCAATTTTAGTCAATGTTGTGAAGTTTGAATTTCTAAAACAGTTTAAATTATAATTTAAATGATAATGATTTGTTTACTAGCAACAGCATTTAATCTTATAAACTGCCCCATAGCACCTTACAGCATCTCTGGGAGGTTTACAATATAGAAGCATTATTTGCATATTGCCCCCACAACTTGGGACCCCACTTTGCTGACCTCAGAAAGATGGAAGGCTGAGTCTACTTTGAGCCCCATCTGAATCGACTCCTGACTATGGTTAGGATTTACCTGCAATACTGCACTTCAACCATTGTGCCATCAGGGCATAATGAATAATGAATAATAATAAATGAATCAATCTAGTAGAATAACACAAACTAAATAAATGCAATTATGGCTTAGGGTAGTGTTTCTCAAACTTCCTGCTATTATGGACCATTAAATAAATAAATATACTGTAAAACAGAGAGCCCCCCCCCCAATTAAACAATATAGGTTTTCCACATTCTTTTAAGAGCATCGGCATTTCACTTTGTGAATAGGATACTCGAATGATTATTGCATTTGTGTTAGCCTTCTCCCCTAAAAAAGTATTCAAAATTGTCTATCACAGTGATGGTGAACCTATGGCATGGGTGCCACAGGTAGCATGTGGAGCCATATCTGCTGGCACACAAGCCGTTGCCCTAGCTCAGCTCCAACGTGCATGTGTGTGTCACCAGCTGATTTTTGGCTTGCACAGAGGCTCTGGGAGGGCATTTTTGGCTTCTGGGGATGGGTAGGGCATCCAGGGAAGCCCTTGGAGCCTGGGGTGGGCAAAACACTGGGCCCACCGGAAGTTCAGAAACTCGGCCCACCAGAAGTTTGGAAACAGGCCATTTCTGGCCTCCAGAGGTCAAGGGAAGCTGTTTTTGAACATAATAACATAAGAAGAGCCATGCTGAATCAGGCCAAAGCCCATCGAGTCCAGTATTCTGCGTCACACAGTGGCCCACCAATTGTCCATGGGGATCTTGAGCAGAAAGAGAAGACCCTTCCTTTCCTCTGACCCCCAACAAATGGTTCTCCCCTGGCATTAAATTATGGATGTGGGCACTCTTTCGGCACCCAAGAAAAAAAAGGTTTGCCATCACTGGTCTATCACTTCTATTATTTTACTTACCCTGTACCATAATATTTCTCAGTACAACGCTCGCAAGTTAGGAATTGTCCTTCAGTAGAGGCTTCTTGGATGCCAAAAGTTGAGTGAATCTCCAGTTTAATGAAACCCCATGATTATCTATTCACCATCCCATTTCCTATTTACATTTTTTTCTGGATTATTTATGAGAGATCATGGTTCCAATTAGCACTTGGTTCATGCAGACTTGCAATCAGCATTTGCAACCTGACATCAATTCACCCATATCAGCTTTCTGAATTTTAGTGCTCACATTGCTACTTGTTTTATCCCCTGCACATATCAATAGACCAGTTTTCAGCCACAATTTCATTGTTGTGAACCAGCTGCTTGTTGGGTTACCTAGGAAAGCAGGAACCGTGGCAGCAGAAGTCTTACCAGTTGAATATAGTTGATCCCGAAAGGCAGGGCTGAGACAATAAATATGCAGAAAGCAGCCCGAATCATCTGTTGAACTTGTGGATCTCTGTACTTTTAATGTCTAGACCTCAACCTTTGCAATTTTAAGATGATAGACTTCAACCCAGAATCCCCCAGAAGGCATGCTAGCTGAAGAACTCTGGGAGCTGAAGTCCACACATCTTAAAGTTGAGAAACACTAACACAAAGTTTTTAAAATGAAATGGGTTGACTGGAGGCAGATTTATACGATTACTTCTTTTTAAAAAAAATATTTTTATTAAATTGCATAGACAAACCTGACATACATAACATGCAACACTTAGTGGAGCTACAGTCGCTCCGCTCAGATTAGAAGTCATCTTTATATTTAAACATTTTAAAAAATGGAAAAATCTTGTTGTTGTTTAACACCATGTATAAAATACTTAAAAATATCAATTATAAAGTGGTAAATAAGAACACATCTAAAATATTTAGCAACATATGTAAAAAATTTAAAATTCTAACTTAAATTGAGCTAAAATAAAGGGAAAAAAGGGAAGGAAAAAAGACGAAAGAATAAGGGTAGAAGAAAAAAGGAGTTCACATTTATATTGTGAATAATCATCATCTACTACAATATAACTACTAAATGCTGATATGTTTAAAATAATGTAACAATAAAATTATCTCTCTTTCTTTGTATCCCGCCAAATATATACCTTTTGCCAAACATCATAGAATTCTGATTCTTCTCGGTTATTCTTTTACCTAGCATATAACATGTATCTCAGCTCCTTCTTTTCATGCTATTTTTCTTCAAGAACTCTTCATTTTTTCCCCCCTCTATGATTTTAAGATGACTTTTTTGGAGGAGGGGGAGGACAATTTCTATATGCCATAAGTTACTTTATAAAAAGGGGAAATCAAGTTGAGCAGCTTTCTTATTTGCACTGTGAAATTGACTAAAGAACTGTGAAATTAGGAAACAAGAATCTCTGGCAAAATTGGGTCATGAGGTAGATACAAAACAAGGGAGAGGAGGAGAGAATTTTCAATCTCTGTTTTTACCAAGGGGAATGGCAAGAAACAAACTTCTGGTTGGGCCATTGGGCCTGAAGCCTGGGGACAGGAAAAAATGGCCTAACGGCTAAACTGGGAGTTAGGAAACAGTTTGCCCGTTGGGCTGTTTTCGCTCTCCTCAGGCTTCAGGGAAGCCTCCTGAAGCATAGAGGTGGCAAAAAACAGCCCAACAGGCCAACCGTATGTTTGTTACTGGTTGGCCCGTTTGACCCTTTTTTGCCATCCCCATGCTTTAGGAGTCTGTTGTGAGGCCTGTGTGAGTGTCCCTCCCCTTGCTTAGCTGCTACTGGCAGGTTGGTCCCAGGGTAAGTATTGGGTGTACGTCTGTAGGGGGGTATGGGCTGTTCAGCGCTGAGGTGGAAGCAGCTGCTGAAGCCGGGAAAGTGAGGCTTCTTTGCCACCCGCGCAGCTGGCAAAACAGAAATGTTCACTGGTTCTGTGGACGTGGCTAGGGGGCATGTGACTGAGTGGTGTGGGCCATGCCCAGTCACATGACCATGAAACCACACCCACAAAAATAAGCCATGCCCCTAGAACCATTAGCAAAAAAAAATTGGAACCCACCCCTGGTCCATGATAAAATTATTTTTAATGAAATAAAATGGAAATTAAATTAAAGTCACAATTAGTGGCACAATTAAAATAGGAATGTTTCCTGGTTTAATGAAATTCTGTTGTTTTCTCTATTTGAAGAGCTTTCCAAGGATATCAATTGTTTTATTAAAATATATATTCAATAATTACTACATATACCAAAGTAACCTTTATACCCAAGGTTCACCTTCACAGACAGTACAGAATGTGTAAACATCTGTGGCTTTGAAACAAATGAGTATAAAAAAATCCCCTGATTTTAAAACTGGAAATACTACATAGAACTGGACTGGATGGAAGGAGATGATCTTTTAAAAATTACGATCTGAAAAAGATTGGAGTTTTGGCAGAAAAAAATAGAAAAAATATAATCTAAATGTCTAGCCAGGTTTTTCCCCTGCAGCATTGTATAGCAGATCTGTACTCGGCCTCGAGCAGTAATAAGTAAGAACAATATATGAAAGAAACAAGCTTTAAAAACAGTGTAAGGAATAAAGTTGTTTTAAGTACAACAAAGACAATCCACAGCACATCTAGAATTGGTGCATTAGCTTTATTGAAATGGTTTCCTGCCTGAGCAAGGGGTTGGACTAGAAGATCTCCAAGGTCCCTTCCAACTTTGTTATTCTGTTATTACCACCATGTGTTGGATTCGGCCAGAGGCAAATAAAAATGTAAAGTGCCATGTGTTAGCATTTCAAAGTTTCACCCAAATGCTTTTCTACCGGCAACGAGCTAAAGATTTTCTCGATATCTACAAAAATATTGTTTTAAGTTATTATTCAGATTTACACGGGGCTATTTCAACAATAAGGATGATGTGTGGGTAAGCAAATCTAGGAGACATGCTGTAAAAAACAATATGTATTTGATATTTAGTATTTAGCCTTATGTCTAATCAAAAGCAGGTCTCAATGTAGCAAGATTTACTCTAAGCCAGTGTTTCCCAATCTTGGCAACTTGAAGAGATCTGGACTTCAACTCCCAGAATTCTCCAGTCAGCATTCGCTGGCTGGGGAATTCTGGGAGTTGAAGTCCAAATATCTTCAAGTTGCCAAGGTTGGGAAACAATGCTCTAAGCAACTGGCAAAAGACTGCGATCTCCTTTCACAAATCTTGTTTATGAAAAACAGAAAAATACAGCCGCTGTTTTTACAAAAAAATCTGAGCATCTTTTTAAGACTTCAAACTGATTTAAAGGCTGACCATGTTAAGTTTTGGCATTAGGATTTTTTTAAAAAACAACACCCTCCGCATCTGGGTCTGAACAGCTCCATGAAAACAGATCATTCCTTTCTTTGGGGGCAGTGGGGAAAAAAATGTGTTAAATCTGACTCATGGATTTTTTTCACAGTTTGTGACTGTAATCACTATCTAAGCCTCTGTTCTTTCTAGGATCAGAAGTCTCGTCTGTTTCTCTTCTATATGAAACTAAAAAGTTTGCCTTTCCCTCATTGTTGTGATGTAATCGAATGGTGTGATAAATACTTTTTTCACCAGTTTGGATCCACCCATTCTACATAATGACTGTACCTTGCTGACTTCAAGAAAGCGTCTGGACACACCCTTCTTATCAGAAACTCCAACCATTTCAGGAATGTAAGGGGAGAATTTCAGCTTCCTTCATAGAAACCTAATAAACCTGTGGTAATAAAATTATACGCATGTAGGGTTACTTTAATCACTCAGAGCTTGACAGCTTAGCTCGTCCCCCTCAGAAGCTGGTAGGATCACCCCCTGGACAAAATCTCCCCAGAAACTTGTGACATTCTTCATATTTATTTTATTTATTTATTTATTTATTTATTGGATTTGTATGCCGCCCCTCTCCGGAGACTCGGGGCAGCTAACATCAACAATAAAGCAGTGTACAATAGTAGTCTAATGTTAGGAACAATTAAAAACCCATTAATATAAAAAACCAAACATACATACATACATAGAATTGTAAAGGCCTAGGGGGAAGATGATCTCAATTCCCAGATGCCTGATGGCAGAGGTGGGTATTAAGCAGCTTACGAAAGGCAAGGAGGGTGGGGACAATTCTAATCTTTGGGGGGAGTTGGTTCCAGAGGGCCGGGGCCGCCACAGAGAAGGCTCTTCCCCTGGGTCCCGCCAAGCGACATTCTTTAGTTGACGGGACCCGGAGAAGATCCACTCTTCTATATTGCAGTGCAATTCTGAGGTAAAAAGAGAAAAACAATCTGAAACTCTTGTGTCTTATGTTAGACATTCTGGGAATCTGAAAACGAATGAAATTAAAGCTTTAGTCCCTTTTTTTCTCTTAAGTATCCGACATTTAAAGACAGCAGCTGATTTCCACAAAGCAAGAATCCTGAAATGGCTAATCATAAAGCAGTTGAGCTGCTCTTTCCCTCAAATGTGATCATGGGAAAGTGTCGTTTTTGTATTTGTTTGGATAGTGAGATAAAATTCATTAATGATGTTCTTTGGTTTAGATTCAACATCTTGAGTTTATAGAGTCAGCTTTTAGAGAAAAAGCAAAATCAAGCCCAACCAGCTTATTCTAGAATAGCTATTGAAACTAATTTATTAAAATATCTAGGATGGGACAAGGTAAGACGATATATGGCGAGTAGGATCCGAGACCAAGCTATAAGAAACAAGTTGGAATCACTCTATAATATGTAAAGAAATATTTCACTCTTGGGTTTAAATGATTTATACAAGAAATACCCTCAACTGGTGGTGGGGTATGATTGATTGTCTGGTGGTGGGATCACTGAGCACATGTTATATGTTATATGTTGAGTGTGTGTTTTATATTATAAAAATCAATAAAAAAATTAAAAAAATTAAAATATCTAGGAAAGTCCCAATATCTCAAATAGTATCTATTCTTAGGGTATGTCCTATAGTCAATGATGTCGAGATTCAATTTTACACATTCCTTTATAAAGTTTGTTTGTCACTTATTCTATCAAACTCAGTATGTTACTTTAGCATGATAATCCTGAATACAAAGTAGCCTATTTATAGTTATGATTGTTTATTGTTATTTTTAATTATACGTGAGCCTGTGTGTGGGAGGCGGGGAAGGTATATAAATAAACAAGGAACTTCTAAACTAAAAGGCTCGTGAGATACATTAACTTTTATTTACTTGATGTAACAGACTGAAATTTATTCATGATTTCATAAGAATCCCTGAAAGGAAGTCCTTCATCTTCATTTTTAAAAACTTTAATCTGGTATAATTAATTGCTGTAGAATGTAAGCTAAATACTGGACCCTGTAATTGATCATTGAACCCTGTCATTGATTCATACCTATCACTTTATTAAATGAATATACTTTACCCAGAAAAATGCCTTCTTAAAAATAAAATATACCATTGCATAATGATCAAGCACAGCTAGACAGAGGTCCAAATCAAAAGAAATATTAACATAATGTAATAAGATAAAAAGGTTTATTATTAAAAAGTAAATTATTAAAAATTAAGATATAAAAGATATTTCTAGATTAATAGGCATTTTTCTGGTCCTGGTCATTTTTAGGTACAACTGAGAAATTTTAAAGCAGTACAACTCAATATAATAATAATAATCTATATGTACTAATTATTACATTATCTTGGTGTTAGCAATTTTAGTTCAAAGGCATTCTGGAATTAATGAATTTTAGGACTTTAATATCATTTTCATTTTAATCTCTTCAATTGTATGCCTTCTGCAATGTCCTGCCTAATTCCCACACTTTGAAATCTCAAAGGCTTATATGCTTTCCAGGTAATACCTAATGCTTAATATGCAAATATTCATAGACCTTCTTACAACAGCCTAACTTTGCAAGAAAATGTTTTACTATGAGCAAACTGCCAGTAATTTGTCCCCATATTTCATAATGTATCCAGTGATGATTTTCCAAAATCCTACTATCAATAAATCTTCTTTAAATTTTCCATACGATCTCCCAGGCATTTCTACTCCAGGTCACCAACCTGTGATCCATGGATCACTGGTGGTCCCTGAAAAAATGATGGTGGTCCGTGGAAAAAACTTGGCCCTAGGTCAGATCAATTAATCAGTTGAGCAATTAATCCAGTCCGGGAACAGGAAAGGAAAAGCTCTGGAATATGGGACTGACGTTCGCAACATCAGCAAGCCACCATCGAATAACCTTCAATTATTTTGTAATTACACTACCTTTAATAATTTTGTTACAATTAAACAATATTTAAAGATTTTGATATCATTAAATAAGCATTTATAATTTTGTTATAAATAAGCATTTGTAATTTTTTAATGTTAAATAGGTGTATTTCATATTAATAAAATGAAAGTTCTCTGATCATTATTTTACAAATGTATTTATCTTTTTAAAAAATCATATCAGTGGTCTGCAGGACATAAAATTATGAATTTGATAGTCCGTGGGATTTAAAAGTATGATGTTGGTGGTCCCTGAAGTCCAAAATGTTGGGGACCCGATATAAACAATGCTTTGCCACAACTTATCTTTGTTCCACACAGCACAATATCTACATGAATTTTTTTTTATTTCTTTGCATTGATTGGAATCCTTTTTTCAGGCAAAAGCCACATTAGGATTGTGTGAATCTTTCACCTGGATTCACATCTCACCCTTGGCTAAAATGAGGTCAAGCATGATGATAAATTGAGCCAATTGTGGTTGTTCAACCCACCCCGTCCACAACTACTGCATGGCTGAATGTAACAGGAGTTGCATCCTAATGTCCATCCTGTCTGTCTTCTTAGGATCAAGGCTTCTGGACTGACATTCCTTCATCTAAGAAGTTCCTAGGGAGTTGTTGGAGAATAAAAGTAATGAAAAAAAAGAATGACAAATCTCCAGTAGAGAATGTATTGACAAAATATACAGATGTGCAGAAATAGACGAATTAACAACATAATTGAAAGGATAAAGTGAGTCGGACTATTATAAAATTTGGACGGAATGGTACAACCTGATGGGAAAAATAAGAGAAAAACAGTGTGGTAGTATGGAAAAGACTAAGAATCAGAACAATGGAAAGATATGATATATTGTGAACAGATATGTAAATTGTAAAATATAACATTCAGATGTGGATTTGTGAAAAAAATGTTATGATGTTGAAAGAAAAAAACAATAAATAAATAAAAAGTAACGAGAAAAAATGGTGGCCTTCAGGGAAGAAAAAAAGGCAGAGCGCTCAAAAAGAGGAATTTATACAGAGAAGGCCTCTTGTTCAGAAACTTGCGCTTCCACCTGCAACCCCCACCTGCTGACAGAATTTCCCGATCTCTTTCGCCCAATTAATAATCTCCGGCGTCAACCAAGCGCGCATGCGCCCTCTAATCCCGCTTTGGAATCCAGGCCAGCAGGTATTTCACCTTTCCGCCGGCCGCAAGCGCATTGGCCACTCCACCCCCACCGCGTGGCCCTGCTTTTAAGCAGGTGTATCGCCTCTTTTTTTCCTCCCTCTTTCTCCCGCAGAAGCTAGCGCGCAGGCGCGTTAGGGTTCGCAGGTGCGGCGCAACCCCCCTCCCCACGTCTCGCAGATGGCCCCCGCGCGCGCATGCGTGCCTTCGCTCACCATCTCACACACATACACCCCGAATCCCCCCTCCCTGGAGGTGCAGGTGCCTGCGCTAGGCAGCCCGGCCGCCGGTAGACAGACGCACGCACGCGCGCGCGCACGCACGCACGTACGCTCGCACGCCCCCTCTGCCTTTACCTCCCTGGCAGGCGAGCTTGCGTCGGCTGTTCCGCAGAGCCAGGCGGGAGGCGGCCGAGCTGCGAGCCGCTGCCGCGCTGCTCCCCCCCACCCCGCCTTCGCTTCGCCCGCCCGAGCCGACCTTCGAGTTCCCGCGCGGCATGAACCGGGTCCAACGAGGTGGAGGAGGCGTTAATAGCGGGGGAAGCCGCGGCCTCGGCACTATGGAAGTGAAGAGCAAGGTGGGTGGCGTCCGCCAAGCGGAGTGGGAGCAGGAATAGGCTTCCTCGTATGGCTGGGAGTGGGGGAAGATTCACTCCCACCCCCCCAAAAAAATAAGATTAAAAAAAATGTAGTTAAAGGAGGGAAGAGAACATTACAAAGGGAGGCGGCTGTCTTGTTTGGGGGGAGGGCTAGGAAAGGTTTCGTTTAATTAAGGATTGGCTTTTATTGCCTCTTTGTAGCGGGGCGGGTTGAGAGAAAGGCAGAAGTGTCTCTCTGACCATGTGCAGAGGGCATTTCTGTTGAGGGTTTAAATCCCACTCGCCAGAAGGGACAAGTAGGGGAGGAAGAGGAAGTAGAAAAGGAAAAAGAGAGGAGGGAAGTAGGAAAGAGGGAGAGAAGGGGAAAGAAGGTGGAGGGGGAAAGAAGGAGAGAGGGAGGGGAGTAATAAATTCTGGGGGAGGGACAATTAATTAGTTAATTAATTAATTATAAATTTCTATCCAATATATCACACACATCCTAATTTTTCACCTTTTGTACTTTTATCTACCCGTCTGTTTCCCCCCCAGAATTTATTACTCCGCTCCCTCTCTCCTTCTTTTCCCCTCTACCTTCTTCTCTCTCTATATATATATAAATAAAAATATAAATTTTTATATATATATATATATATATATATATATATATATATATATATATATATTCGTAGATTTTCACGGGTACAGGTATGACGGTCTTGGTATATTCGGGTTTCTTCCCGTGTAGGATTTGGAAATTTCTGGCGACGTTTCGACGAGGTCTCACTCGTCATCTTCAGGCTGGTGTTTCTGTCCTTCTTCTCAGGCGAACACTCAGAGAAGAAGGACAGAAACACCAGCCTGAAGATGACGAGTGAGACCTCGTCGAAACGGTTCACCCTGAGTACCTGGGGAGTTGGGTGGCATAGAAATGTAGTAAAATAAAAAATATGTGGAGATGGAGAAAAAATAAAATAAATAATCCCACCTGCCTGCTTGCTCTCCCATTGTACCTAACTATAAGGTGTAATGAAATACTTTTGATCTGAGGTTGTGAAAACAGTTCACAGCCAACTTTGAATTACTGTACAACCTTTTTTTAAAAAAATCAGATCAGGATTAAGATGTGATTACGTGCTAAGAAACAACATTCTATGTGTGTTAATCTGCGTGATGAATTGCCCACCTGAAACACTCTTAACTCATTTTTTTGTCATTAAAACCTACTCTCCCATTCTTATGTCATGTTGGGGGATGTTCATTTAGCATTTAGATTTACCAGTAGATTTGTTAGGGGATGTTCATATAGCATTTAGATTTAGATTTACATGCTAAATATAGGATTAAGGTTGGAAGGTGAAAAGGCACTAGGGATTGGGTCAGCAAAATCTCAGTTCATTAAAAAATGTACTTTAAATGAGTAGTTGCAACAATTGCACTGTAAGAATTCACTAGAAGAAACCGACTCAATTCTTTTGAGTTAAGTATTAACTATTTTGTACAGAAAAATGCCGGAATTCCCTCTTGTCTTTATAATGTGTGTGTGTAAAGATACAGTAAGAAGCTTTTAAGGGAGTGTGGATGATTATAGAAATATAAGATGTAGGCCAATATTCATGATTGGTATAAACTAATAGGGTGTGGTTATGTGTAGGCATTACCTCTTTGCCACAGTTTGCATTCCCCTCTACGTACAGCATATTTGTTCCATGCTGTAATAACTAGTTTTGCGCAGATAGAAGAATCTCAGAAATTTTATTAGAATTCCTTCCTTTTGCTATTGGGGGGGGGGGGTATTCTTGCTTTTAATCACGTATGTCTTATCTGAGGAAGCAATGATTAGTCACCCTATCCATTTCCAGGCATAGCTGTTAATGCACAGATTCTGTAGGGTGCCATACAACCTTAGCTGACACTTAAAAGATGTGATGTACAGTATTACATTATACAGAAGTTGTCTTCAACCTCCTGGTTTTTTAAAAAATTTAAACATTTTTAATCGGATTGCAGATCAGATCACATTTTAAGAAATTGTAGAATCTCTTATCAAAAAAGGGTATAAGGGATGCCATTTTGACTATAGCCTTGACATTAGTGTTGATCAGGGTACCGTAAGCATTTTTGAAATTCTGCACACCTAGGTGCTTGAGTTCTGATATTAAAAGTGAACAAAATTGATGTAATAATATAATTTTACATGGATTATTTTTGGAAAAAGCATAGACTATGGAAATATCCATTTTAGGGGATTTTGGAATGCTCAGAGGCCCTGTCATTTACTAACTTTAAGCTCATTGTATCTGTACAAAATAGTTACCCTGAGGTGATTTCTAAACTTCTGTATTCTTGTACACACCCAAGTATATTATACTTTTCTATAGATTAAGCTGCCCTTGTATTATTTGTATAGTCATGCCACAAATTAAAGTGCTACGCTGTGATACACATGATATTTTGAGTAACAGGATGTGTCATACTATAGTCTGACTAGGAGAGAACATTTTATCAGTCATTTACTTTTGTGTTAGCTATTAGTGGATCGGGTGAAGTGTTTCGGCTTTGCTGTTAAGCACAGAGAGGAATAAACTATGTTTGGACAGTAATTGTTATGAGTTATTGTTTAAATCCTTTTATTGAAGGTAACTAAAATTTTAGATAAGCAACAAACATGATCCTTAAGACACATTTTACCTGGCACCCAGGATTTTAGATTTAACGTAAAATATAATCCACAATATCCTTGTTCTCTTGCCTATTTGTGTAGTGAGGTTTACCACTCCTTTTAAATATTAATCCATTTCTAGTCTAGTTTCTCTGTATTGTATTTCCTATATTCTTTTTAACTTTCTTTTTAACTAAGACAATTAATTTGCTTGCACTGATCACCATAACCCAATAATATGTAGAGTTTATAGATTGGCTGCATTTCTAAAGTGCTAGTTCCAGAGCTTTCTGAAAATGAAGGAATAACTGCAGTTCTAAGTTATATCTGAGTTAACAATATTTCATGTGTGTTGCAACTTTTCATGTTTCTTTTGAACATGTACTGTTGCATACAGAAAACCTGGCATGAAATCAAACTTTCCTAAAGCTCTTATGTTTATTTCTTTAATTATGAGTAACGAAAGCTAATGAGTATTAAATGTTTATTTATCTTTTCTTAATAAATATACAGCCATTAAAGATCTGTATTGAAGCTTGATGAAAATAGATGGGAAATATTTATAGAATTATGTAAAAGGACCATAAAGCAGAGAACCTGGGGCGAGCGGTTTGCATACATTGAATTTTGTACAGTCTAAGAATTCGCTGTACATTAAGAAATTCATTTTCAATAGTACTTGCATTTTGAGAGGATATCTAGCACTATAAATATTTTTATACTTACAGAGTTAAGTTGGGAAATTGAACAAGCCCGAAGGTGTGAGACAGACTTAAGAAAACTTTTTACCCTGAACAACACTGGAGCCTAGAGATACAATATTTCTCCCTTTCATCTGATCATTGATCTTTTACCTATGGCATGATGATGTGGTCAGGAGAAGAGATTTTTTTTTTAAAAAAAAACCTCTATTACCCTCTTAAGCATACAGCTGTTAATGATCTGTAACACAGCTTAATAAAAGAATAGATGAGAACATTGCTATAGAATAAAATTAAAAAAACCTTACAGGCAAAAAAAATATGTGTGTATTTTATGAATATAAGAAATACACAAAGGTATAAGATAGCATGGAGTGAAGTGACAACATTCAAGAAGAAAATGGATAAACTAAAGGAGCAATTTTCCAAAGCATTCTTACAAAGATGAAAGAATCATAATAAATGCAGACTTCAGTTTTCCTTACTTAAAAAAAAAAACAGATTTCCTTTTCAAACAAATAAGCGAATAATGGAAAGCCAATGTGTATCAAAGGTTATGGTGTCTGATCTAGTTTTTAAATTGTTTATGAGCAATGGAATCTCCCTGAATGACTTTGCACCAATCATTTCCTCTTAATCCACTTTTTATATCATACAAGTTTATTGATGTTATAGGACAAAAATAGGTCTTTTCTGGTACTTTGATATAAGCACACGCCGAATAAAAATACAAATATTGAACAAGATTGGCTCAGATTGGATCATGAAAAAGTGAGGGAACAAAGCATAAATATTGCAGAGTAAATATCTGGAAACAGCCTATAATTCTACCAATATGTTAGAAGTTATTCATGTAGCTTTTTTAAAAAATTAGAAACAAAGGTATGACAATGCAACACATCTGTTTTGCTTGATTATTGTGTAATATAAACTTAATAGACTATATAAGATTTTATTGATTTAGAAAATTTATATAGTTGTTTACTTGTTCACAGCAATTCTAGCTTACAAATAATAAAGATGTTTACAAGGATGCAAGATAGTTTGAAATTAAAGCCGTTTATTTAAATGCCTTATAAGCCAAGGTGGAGTATTGAGGTTGATCTCTTACAATCTAGTCACCCCCATAGGATTGTTGTGCTGAAAATAGAAGGCAAGGGGTATAAAGCTGAGAGATAAATCTAATAAGACATCACAGGGATGATTTTTAAAAAAAAAAAAAAGATCAGTTCATCCATATATGATCATTGTTTTCATAACTAGTTCTAACTTCATCATTGTATTGACTGCTAAAATTATGAACCCCTGCTCTTTCCTGAATTAGGAAGAGCCATTCACAGTTGCTAATGCCTTGATCATCTGAACTGCAATGTGGTCTACACCAAGCTGCCCTTGAAGAGCACTTTGAAGCTGCAATTGACTCAATATCGGGTTCCTATCGGAACGGGGGGATGGGGACACCGGACTGGTAGCGGAAATGGAGCTGCAGGCGGGGGTTTGGGTGACTGGCTTGTGTGCGCGCATGTTAGAGCAAGACTTGGCTTCTAGTGCATGCTCAGGACGTGAAATCTCGCAAGAGGACGTGCATGTGTGTGCGATTTCTGCTATTTTCAGCGATTTTTTGCTTCTACGCATGTGCGAAAGCAAAAACAAATCACTGAAATCTCATCTGCCCACACATCTTGCAAGATTTGCTTCCTGCACATGCACAGAAGCCAAATCTCGCTTCAATATGCACAATACGCACCGGTCAACTGGAGCTATTAGCGCATCAGTATTGGTAGTGGCGGTAGGTTGGAACCCTCACCTGGACCCAATATGTAGTGATGCAGACATTTTTGAGTATCCCTCAATATGCCTGTGTTGTACCACTGCTCTGCACTGGGCCCCCAAATAGTCTTCAAGGTAACAGTTACCACCTACAAAGACCTTCACGAAGCAGAGTTATTTATGGGATCTCCTCCTCTAGTTACCTCTGTCTATTTCTCTAACTCTGGCAAGGTAGGCATGCTCCAGGCCCCATCTATTAAGCAATACCATTGGGTGGACCAGGAAGCTTGCCTTCTTTGTCATTGTGCCTGGAACACCATGTCCCTTAAGATTCACTTGACCAATAATCCTGCTAGCATGTACGTCTTTGTAAACCTGGATGTTCTCTTAGGTCCGGGTTTCTGGAAATTGATTGAGCCCATCTTATGTCATTTTCTTTAGCATAGCTGTTACTGTTAGTCCTCAACTGACAACCACAATTCAGACCCAAATTTCCATTGCCAAGCAAGACAATTAAGTGAATTTTATGATCTTTCTTGCTGCAATTGTTAAGTGAATCACTGCAATTAAGTTAGTAACACGATTGATAAGCAAAGCTGGCTTCCTTATTTGCTTATCAAAGATGATTATGTGACGCCCAGGACATTGCAGCCGTCATAAATCAATGCCAGTTGCCAAGTATTTGAATTTTGATCACATGGCCATGGGGATGCTACAATGGTTATAAATGTGAAAAACAGTCACAACGTCACTTTTTTTAGTGCTCTTGTAACTTCAGTCACTGAACGAATGATTGTCAGTTGAGGACTACCTCTATATGGATTTTGGTTAGATTGTTTTGGGTGCCATCATGTTGTTGAGCTTCATCATTATTGATTGACAGAATCTTTATTAAAAGCTCAGCCAGTTCATAACAGAAAGAAAGAAACAAATTTGACACTTCATCAGGCAGAGAAGCAAAGACAGTTATAATGGAGTGCTTTAAAACTCCCTTCCGTCTTCATTAAATCTAACAGGAGTGAAGGCTTTCTGTGAGTTGGGCAGGGAAATAAATTTATTTATTTATTATTTATTATTTGGATTTGTATGCCGCCCCTCTCCAAAGACTCGGGGCGGAATACGGAAAATAACCAACAAAGGGCGAAAACCTAAATCTCTTTACTGATCAGCATTAAAAATCTGCTTTTCAGCCAAAACAAAGCCCTCTTGAAGCATATAGGCTCCAAAATCATAGATCCCCGTTAATGCTTGTTGTCTTTTGACTATGTAAAATGATCTTATAAAATCAAGGTGGTCAGGAATGTCTTGAAGATTAAGGCAAAATCTCCAGCAGCAAGTCTGCATGTAAGCCTCTAGAAAATGTAAGCCAAATTCGGGCCTCAGTGAAGTTGGAAATGTATCAAGTTTCTTAACAATTTAGGCCAAACAAGTAGAAATGTTATTTGAAATTCAGGTACACTTGAATTTCAGTTTAAAAACTGATCAAACTTGCCTATATAAAGATTTTCTACTGCTATCAATATTAATTCCTGTTACTTTGGCTCATTATAATTTCTGATAGGCTTTGGTAGATGTGGTTGGTTGCTTTGTATTTCGTTGCTTTTTCTACATTTTGGCTACTTTGGTTTCAAAGGTTTAGCATGCTGTTTTGTCATGTTTTTTAACTTTGTTAGGCTAGACCTGTGATGGCGTGCAGAGCCCTTTCTGAAGGCACGTGAGCTGTGGCCCCAGCTTAGCTCCACCGCGCATGCGCACATGCCTCCCGCCAGCCAGCTATTTTGGGGGCTCATGCATACATGCGTGAGGCAGGGTGCATATATGGGGGTTGCATAAAACGTATCAGGAAAGACTTAATGAACTCAATCTGTATAGTCTGGAGGACAGAAGGAAAAGGGGGGACATGATCGAAACATTTAAATATATTAAAGGGTTAAATAAGGTCCAGGAGGGAAGTGTTTTTAATAAGAAAGTGAACACAAGAACAAGGGGACACAATCTGAAGTTAGTTGGGGGAAAGATCAAAAGCAACATGAGAAAATATTATTTTACTGAAAGAGTAGTAGATCCTTGGAACAAACTTCCAGCAGACGTGGTAGATAAATCCACAGTAACTGAATTTAAAGATGCCTGGGATAAACATATATCTATCCTAAGATAAAATACAGAAAATAGTATAAGGGCAGACTAGATGGACCATGAGGTCTTTTTCTGCCGTCAGACTTCTATGTTTCTATGTTGTGTGCATATTTGTGGCAGTTGCAAGGTTGGGCGCATTCATGTGGACATGCACAGGGATGAGACACATGGGGTGCAGGGAACACAGTGTCACACAAACATTGCATTATGGGTGTGTGCGCTATTATTATTATTATTATTATTATTATTATTATTATTATTATTATTATTATTATTTGTATGCCGCCCTTCTCCTTTTTGGCACACTTGGTTCCAAAAAGGTTAGCCATCACTGGGCTAGACAGAGAAGAAGTTGAAAAAAATACCCTAGAAGACGGTAATGTCCAATTCCTTTAATTGACGCTGTCAGCATAGTTTGAAAACCATCTTTATCTTTAGGCTTTCTTGATTGATTGATCAATTTACTGATAGAACTTAAATGTAGAAAATAACATTTGAATCTTTTCCCTGTTGCTATTTCTGTCAAAGGCATTGCAAGATGTACAGAATGAAGCATATAGGCTATCCACAGGTATACCTATTGGAAAAGGAAACTTATATTTATAATTTTCTATTCTACAAACATGCCTGATATACAGGCTTTAATATTTATTTTATTATTTATTTTTATTTATTGAATTTGTATGCCGCCCCTCTCCGGCTAACAGCAATAATAAGACAGTGTACAATAATAATCCAATACTAAAAATGATTAAAAACCCATTATTATAAAAACCAAACATACATACAGACATACCATGCACAAAATTGTAAAGGCCTAGGGGAAAAGAGTATCTCAATTCCCCCATGCCTGACGGCAGAGGTGGGTTTTAAGTAGCTTACGAAAGGCAAGGGGGGTGGGGGCAATTCTAATTTCTGGGGGGAGTTGGTTCCAGATGGCCGGGGCCGCCACAGAGAAGGCTCTTCCCCTGGGTCCCACCAAGCGGCATTGTTTAGTTGACGGGACCCGGAGAAGACCCACTCTGTGGGACCTAACTGGTCGCTGGGATTCGTGCAGCAGAAGGCAGTCCCTGAGATAATCTGGTCCGGTGCAATGAAGGGCTTTATAGGTCATAAGCAACACTTTGAATTGTGACCGGAAACTGATCGGCAACCAATGCAGACTGCGGAGTGTTGGTGTAACATGGGCATATTTGGGGAAGCCCATGATTGCTCTCGCAGCTGCATTCTGCATGATCTGATTGTGTAGGTGACATGCCTGACCCCCCCCCCCAAAAAAAAAAATCCAACATCCTGTCCATTCAGGTGTAAAATGCTATCACCACATTCCTAATTAAATAATAGTCCCCAAAGCTAGGAAGGTAATGATTTAGAAGGATGTAGAGAAGTACTTCCTTCCAAAATAAATTTCAGATCATGAAGTGAATGGGCAAGAACAGGGGGAAGCATTTTGTAACAGAAGAGGAAGTAGAATTCAATTGCAGTGGAACCTGAAAAGGGGAAATGGTTTAGGAGATTTACTGTGTAATCCTGTGCATACTTAGTGAATAGCCAGATTGTGTTGGATAGAGAACTCATTTGTGGATTTGTATTGTTGGAAAGAGAAAAATACCAATGGATAGATGCATTTGTTTGCTGTGCCATAATTGGAATATAATGTGGGAACAATTGTCCTGTTTTGCCATGTTTGATTGACAGTCCCATCATCTTATTTCAATGGGATTTTGGCCATAGTATGTTTGTGTATTACTTTTCCTTTAATGTGTGATTCTGTTTTAAAGAGGTATGGGAACTTTTTGTGTGTGTGCTTTATTTTCATTGTTGTAGACTTCCCAGAGGAATATGGTTAGGCCAGGTTTTAAAGAAGTTAAATAAATGGTATGCAGATTTTAGCGCAATCACTTGAAAAGTAAATATCTATAACTGAAGCTCACAAATTTGCCTGAAATGGAAAATTATTCAGCCTACATTTCTGATTTTTTTGTAGGACGATTTTGCATAAACAGTCAAGAGTGAAGTCATTGATGCTCTCAGAGCTTGGTTGTTTGCTTGCAGATGTTTCATGATGATATTATTTAGTGAAGTAATGAAACATCTGCAAGCAAACAACCAACCACACTTGACATCAAAGACTCCACAGTTCAACACTGAGCTACATATAATCTATTAGATCATGATAAGTGGGAATTCACTATCTACCGCATAGAAGTTTTTTGGGATGTACAAGCCACAGAAGGATTTATGTATGTATGTACTGTATGTATGTATGTTGGAAGGGACCTTGTAGGTCGTCTAGTCCAAGCAGGAATCTCTACACCAGTGATGGCGAATCTTTTTTGATTCACATGCCAAAAGGGTGTGTGTACATGTGCTAGCATATGCGCACGTTCCCACACCTATTCTCTCCTCCCCCATGCATGCGCACCCCACCCGCTGCCCCTGTGCATGGGCAGAATCCCCCATCCCTGTCTCTGCGCATGCACACGGGCCTCATTGAAGCCTTGGACGGTGAAAAAACAGCCAAACAGGCAAACTGGAAGTTTGAAAAAAAAAACAACGTCCGGTTTGCCCATTGTGCTGTCTTTTGCACTCTGGAATCTTCATGGAAGTTTCCTGAAGCCCCAGAGTGCAAAAAACAGCACAATGGGGAAACCAGAAGTCCATTTTCTGAACCGGAAGTCCATTTTCTGAACTTCCGGTTTGCATATCGGGCATTTTTTTTCACTCCGGGGTTTCAGGAAACCTGAAGCTTCTGTAGGTAGTAATGGCCTTCCCCAAGGCTGAAAATTAGCTGGCTAGCACGCGAATGCATGCTTGAGCTGATATAGGGCAATGCCTTGTGTGTCCTTTGATATGGCTCCACGTGCCACCTGTGGCACGCGTGCTATAGGCTCACCATCACAGCCCTACACTATTTAATACAAATGGCAGTCCAGTCTCCCATTGAAAGTCTCAAGTGTTGGAGCTCTCACAACTTCTGCAGTCATGCATATGATGTCATTCATGCACATCAGTGAATGAAAATGCTACTGTAATGCAAAGCTAGGTAGACATTTCGGAAATGGTTGGGAACAACAATTCAATTTTCTTAACTTGCGTACAATCCCCACCATGTATTTGACAATTTGAGAATTATAAAGTATTCTGATACATTTCCTATTGCCTTGAGTGTTTATTAAAGTTTTCTGGTTCTTATAGTTTGGTGCAGAGTTCCGTCGTTTTTCTTTGGAAAGATCAAAGCCTGGCAGATTTGAAGAATTCTATGGATTACTGCAGCACGTCCACAAAATACCCAATGTTGAGGTCTTAGTTGGATACACAGATATTCACGGAGATCTCCTACCAATTAATAATGATGACAACTACCACAAAGCCGTCTCTACTGCTAATCCTTTGCTTCGGATTTTTATTCAGAGAAAAGGTAAGCTTTTAATTAGTATTACAGTCTTCAATGAGTTTCTTTATGTCAAATGCGTGCTATTTTTTATTCTTTCTGTTTTTGTTGGAATTACATGTAGTGCTGGCTTGAGAACTCCCAAATCATTTGAAATACCTCTGTGCTTTCTTCTTGTTACGTGATCTAAAATTGAATAAAGTGGGTTCCCTCTTGTTTTAGTGTGTTTCAGTACGTAAGATTAAATGGAACGATGCTTTCCCTCCCCCATACGTTTTTCACAACAAATGATTTCTCAACAGAAACACCTTTAATTTAATCCTTAAAAGTCATGCCTTATAACTTAAATATAGTTGTCACTTTCTTTGCAACATTTGAATTTTGTTTGCTGAACTTAATTCAATTCAATTCAATTTTATTTGATTAGTCAATTGACCATATCAAAGTAGAAATAGTGATCGCATCGGTCATGAAAAATGGCGACTTATCATAAACACTATACAGTAGTGTAAACTCAGTTAAAATACAACTAAATTAGATAAAATAAAAAAGAATTTAAATAAAATGAATTAAAATGCAAGATTAGATAGTAAAGCATGAAAGTATAACTCATGGAAAGGTTTGTATTAAAACAAATATATAGTACTGGTATAAGATATTCTTAAGTGAGTTCATCTCATGGAATACATGCGCAGTAGTAAAAGTGAAATCTCAAAATAAAAACACTAGCACAATTACATGAAAGAATGTAATATGATTGTCTTAGATGGCATATTAAGAAATAGAGGCTTTAATCTAAGTTTTAAAATTATTCATGGCTGTCCAATTGTTTGTTTGTTTTAAAAACTATTGAAAGACTTTTTTTTTAATTATTAGATTTTTATCCTGCCCTTATCACTTTTTCATAAGTAACTCAATGGGGTGAATAAGTAGTTCTAACTCCTCTTTTTCCTCACAATAACAACCCTTTGAGGTGGGTTGGGCTGAGAGGGAGGGACTGGCCCAAAGTCCCACAGACGCTTTCATGCCAGAGGTAACATCTCTGATTGTTCAGATTTAGTCAGCTGTGGTTGGATCAAGAAGGAGCCTCTTGGCTACATATTCCTCCCTTTGTGTTTTTATTTACCAACCCTTCGCATCTTGGACATAAATTTTTTCAACTCCTACCCTGAAAACGACGCTGTAGAGCACTCTGCACACCAAGACAGCTAGACACAAGAACAGTTTTTCCCCTGAACACCATCACTATCAGGTAGGTAGGTAGGTAGGTAGATAGATAGATTAGATAGATTAGATAGATTAGATAGGTAGATATAGAATAGAATAGAATAGAATAGAATAGAATAGAGGGATAGATGGGGTAGATTGATTAGGTAGGTAGATAGACAGCCAGCGAGACAGATGATAGAAAAGAGTAAAGAATATTTGGAAATACTTTCGTTGTCTTAGTTAAAATGTACATTTATTTGACAGGGCTTGAAATATATTTCTCTGATATAGCTAATAAAATGAAAAATCCAACTTCTCTTTGAGTCAGGTTTGACTGATGTTCTCTTGTTCAAAGTCCTCTTGAGAGCAAACTTATTTGGCTAGTGTGAAATGTGTATTAAACATAATGATGGGGACGCTGATGAGTGAATGGTGGCTGGACATTAGTAAACAATGGAATGCACATTCCAGTGGCCAATTTCATGTATAGTCAGTGTATCAGGTCTTTGTATTGTACTCTGGAATCTAAATAGCTTGGATACGCCAAGATAGTGTCTATTTCTGTGTTTTACAGTCACACAAAGAATCCATTCTGCTTCTGAGTGAAAGCAGAGAGGCCCGTTGGTTGCCCCAGTCACTCTCCTTCACTGGCAAGTCATAATTATCAAACCCAGAGCCAAATAATCCAATTGTTTACACTACCATATATATTTAAGGCCACGGTCCTAACACAAGTAACTCCCGTTGTATTGTATGCATACAAGTAAAGATGTTTGCAGTTCTGCTCTCTCTCCTGTTTTCTGATATCAAAGGTTTGTTCCTGGTGTTTCTGCTGTGTTTTTAGTTTCCCCAGCATTTCTGCCCTGTGTATTTTCCCAATGTCAATTTTGATAAGATCTAAGCTAAATCTGTTGAAGTAAGAGACTGATTCATAAGACAAATTTAGCAACTGTGTCTGAAGTCTTTTAATAGTCACATGATTAGGGCAAATAATCCACTTGGTAGGGTTGGGATTATTTCTTACCTTTAAGCTCCTTGTATATATATTGTTTATCTAATGATGTATATATAATGCATCCATATTTTCTAGTTAATCTTAAAGACTTTTTGCAATTATAAGTCTGGACAGGAAACAGCTCCTGTTTCTTCCAAAGAGATTAAAATTTTATATTGATTTTACAAATACTGAGAACTGGTTTTTACAGTATATTTGTTCAGGTTATTTTTAAATCACAGCTTTGTAATGGCTAATATATTAGTACATTTTACGGGATTGTATGTGGCAACCCTCTGGGTTTTAGCTCCTAACCTGTAGCTAGGCTCATTATAAATGTTAATCCTTTACCTCCCCCTAGCCTATATTTCATCTGTAGGAAAAGTTTTGAAACAGTTGTCTCCTCTTAGCTTCTGTTTGTCAAATCCTTGTAATTCAATGATTTTGTACAAATTCTAAAATCAGTAAAGATCTCATTCATAAGTGTACCGTACAGAAATGTTTTCAGTACTCAAGCCTTGGTACATTGAAATTTATGATACAGAATTACTTTGAAATGAGGTTCAGAGCATTGTGTAGATTTGTGCATGTGTGTGTCTTTATGTTATGTGAAATGGCTCAGCAGTTAGACACCCTGAGCTTGTCAGCTGGAAAGCTACCAGCCTGGGTTTGAGTCCCAGACACCATGCAACGGTGTGAGATCCCATTACTTACTACTCACCTACCAATTCAAAAGCATGCAAATGCGAGTAGGTAATTAGGTACTTCGGTGGGAAGACACCACTGTTCTGTGCATCTCAGCATATAGTCTTTTTTAAAAAAAATATTTTAATTTTCTTGCTTTTCACCCACAGCCCTCCCCCTCCCTTCCCTCAGTTCTTTCTTATTCATAGCCCCAGCCAGGTCAGAGTTCTAGACAATTTCTTCTTTATGTCTTCATTGGCCTTATCCCTTTCCACCCATGCAAAATAAAGTTTCCATTTTTTTTTCTTATCCTTTCAGCTTTTTCATCCCATGAACAGTTCAGTGAGATAATATGAGTTGTTTCCATTTGTACTTGTTCAAATATATAATCATGTCATCATTTTAGTTGTCCATTTACTTTTATCCTTCCATCCATATACTATAGTGCTGGGATTCTGCTGCACGAATCCCAGCGACCAGTTAGGTCCCACAGAGTGGGTCTTCTCCGGGTCCCGTCAACTAAACAATGTCGCTTGGCGGGAGCCAGAGGAAGAGCCTTCTCTGTGGCAGCCCCGGCCCTCTGGAACCAATTCCCCCCAGAGATTAGAATTGCCCCCACCCTCCTTGCCTTTCATAAGCTGCTTAAAATCCACCTCTGCCGCCAGGCATGGGAGAATTGAGATATTCTTTCCCCCTAGGCCTTTACAATTTTATGCATGGTATGTCTGTATGTATGTTTGGTTTTTATAATAATGGGTTTTTAACTGTTTTTAGTATTGGATTATTATTATATGCTGTTTTATTATTGCTGTTAGCCGGCCCGAGTCTCCAGAGAGGGGCGGCATACAAATGCAATAAATAAATAAAAAAATTAAAATGTAGTTGCATGAGCAACTTTTATCATAGTCCTTAGTACTTCTTGTTCTTCTGTCTTCATTCCTTGAGTTTCTTTAATACCTCCTTCTATTATGTCCCATCCTACCTGCAATTCATTTTTAACTATTCCATTTATATTTTTCAGTATTAAAGTCCAGAACTTTTGAATCTATTCACATTCCCACCAAAGATGTGTTGTACCATCCCACTACACGACCACAATGCCAGCATTTAGGGCTTAGTCCTCCAATCATATATGCCAACTGGGCAGGAGTTCTATACCATTTTAGATATATTTTCCTTTCCATTTCCTGAAACTTCTCTATTTTAATTTTTTGTATCCCTCTCATTATTCCTTCTATTCTTTCGTCCCTTAAATTAAAATCCTGACTCCATTTATTCTTAATTTGATTCAGCATATATTCCTCATCATCTGTCATTCATTTATATATCACTTTTACTCCTCTTAATCCTTTCTCTCTATATTTCAAAATTATATCTATTTTATTTTCTCTCAGACCCGTTTTTATCTTATCTATTAGCTCACTCCATCTTAACCAATTTTGGGGTCCACCTATTTGTATTATCTCATTGATTTTCATTAATTCACCCCCTTCTTAATATAAATCTTTTATTTGATTATACCCATTTATTTCTAACTCTTTTGCACCCTTCCCTATTACACTTCTTATAGATGCCCATTTTGATACTCCTTGCTTCCACTCTTTCTGCCATCTACTCCATACTTTAACCTCAGCATATAGCCATGCTGCCCATATGACCATAGAAATGTCTTTGGACAACATGGGCTCCTTCCGCTTAAGAAACAGCGATGAACAGCACTACTTAACATAGGACAAAACTGGGCAGAGTAGTTTGCTTTTTGCTTTTATGTATCTGAACTCAGTGGCAACGTTTCTGCACATTTATGCTAAATGAGATTTGTCCAAAATTATGATCTCAGGAGCCTTAGGAAGGTAACCAGGACTTGTTCTCTCTTGTTCTGCAGTGCAGGACATAGAATAATAGATCTGTGGTAAGGGGCAATAGATTCTTATTGAACGCTAGGAAAAAAAACTTCCTAAAATAGAAACAGTTCACAGTGCAATCAGTTGCCTAGAGGTGACAGTTTCCCCTTTATTGGATCGGCTCAATCAGAGGCTAGTTGGCAATCTGTCTAGGACAGTGATGGCGAACCTATTTTTCCTTGGGTGCCAAAAGAGCACGTGTGCATGCTATCACACATGCGCGAGTGCCCACACCCATAATTCAATGTCTGGGGAGGGCGAAAACAGCTTCCCCCACCCCTCGGAGGCCCTCTGGAGGCTGGAAAAGGGACTGTTTCCCAACTTCTGGTGAGCCCAGAAGGCTTGTGTTTCACCCTCTCCTAGGCTCCAAAGGCTTCTCTGGATTTGGGGGAAGGTAAAAACACCCCCATCCCCCGGAAGGCTCTCTGGAAGCCAAAAACGCCCTCCCAGAGCCTCTGTGTGAGCCAAAAACCAGCTGGATGGCACACACATGCCCGTTGGAGCTCAGCTAGGGCAACAGCTCGCGTGCCAGCAGGTATGGCTTCACGTGCCAACTGTGGCACCCGTGATATAGGTTCACCATCACTGATTTAGGATGATTTAATTTGGATTCCAGCCCTAAACAAGGCATTGTCCTAGGTGGCTTCTTTCAGCTCTATGCTTAAAAATAGTTTTTCTGAAACAAAACATCCCGAGAGATTGGTCATAGTACAGTGACCGAAGACATGCTTGCTGAAAGGTTAAGAGTGGGGGGGGGGGAGAAACTAATTCAACTTGCACAATAGCCATTAAGAGAAGTAATTTGATAGTTTAGACTTTGTACTGAAGGCAGCGTTTTATAAAGATACTCCTCAGCAGATGCAACTTTTCTACTCATTTGCAAAAGGCTATGTTCTCTTATCAGGCTTAATTTTTGCTAAGGAATTTAGAATGTGTCTCTCTTGATAAGGAGTACATCCAAAGTTATGCAAGAAATCTGCGTATGAGTGTATATCCCCACCACCACCACCACACATACGCACTGCCTCTCTGGAACTTCCTGGGAGGCAACATAGAAAGGGCAGGAAAACTAGTAAACTCTGATAGCAGACACCGTCTCATTAGAGAAATGCCCTCATTAAATGCAGATAAAGAAACTGTCTAGTTTTACATTCCAATTAAGCAAAGAATGTAATTTCTCAATTACGTGTTCATCCAAGAGATATAAATAGATGTATACGCCTTTTTTTAAAAAAAATCCTCACACAATCTTTGCTTTCAAACCTTGCATATATTAACAGAAGGCGATACATTGTAATAGCACTTTTCTTTTAATGTTTGCACATGTTTGCATTTACTGTTATGCTTGCAAAAAATGCGAAAGGTGGGGCTTTTTGCTTTCTCACTATTTGCGTAACCACCGGCAGAACATTTATGAATTCCTGTCTCTAGTACTGTTGTTACTTTGTGCAAATGGAATTTCATGATTGGATGCAAAACATTGGCTAATATTTGTTGCACATTAAAGAATAGCAAGATAGACCCCACAGCGAATTCATTTATGAGGGGCTGCATTAATAAGCCAATCATTGCTTGACTAACCAACTCAAGTATTAATACTGAGCATAAACTCTGGATGTGTCCTCAAGAGAAACATGGGGAAAAAAGTTCTTTGTTCATGGATTTGTTTTCTGGTGTCTTAATAATGGAAAAGCCCGAGTCCTCCATAAAATAATGGCAGGCCAGATGGCAGATAGTTTATTAGATCTATTTGTTCAAATGCAGACTGTATTGGTGCAAGCTAATGCTAAAACCTTATATGATTTACTGTGACTTTCAAAATATTCAGACGAAATAACCATTTTTATCACTTTTCAAACAAAAATTTCTAAAAGCAAGGGTGGACGAAGGAGGTTCTTGCATGTACAATGTATAATGCTGCTATTCTTATTGTCAATTCATGCTTTCAGAGGAGTGAATAGCCAGTCAAATACAAACAATACAGCATAAATCTATTTTAGACATCTATTGTAGATGTCTGATAAAGGCTTTGAGGTAGTTCAAATCAGTGTAGTTGGTGGATGCAAAAGTTAAGTGATATCTGGGTTGCATATTCAGCATGCAGATTTTGGTTCACATCAGTGAATATGTTTCTTAAAAGCAGTTCACCTTTTCTGCCCTGTAGGCATTCCTTCCTACTTATGATAACAGCTTTTACTTCTGGTTTCTTTACTGCTGCAAATTTAAACTGATTAGTTGTTGTCAGAACAATGGTTCCTCTGTGGGGAAGAATACTCCTTAAAATAAATTATTCAAGGGTTATCACAAGGCTATACAGTCATGCATGCTACCCTGGTGAGTTTTTAATTATACTGTATGGAATTGCATGCTCAGCTGTATTTTGGGTTAGGTCAGAATGTCACTCAGACCCAGAAATATAGTTATTTCATGGTAAGCTAAGAAGCTTTCAAGAATACTGCATGACCAAGTTTGTTCTTGGTTAAGTAGCGTCAGCAATCACTTCTTAGCATATTGCCTGAATCCATTAAATTGTGCTTAAACATCAGTCAGTCCTCCAGAAAAAGGATATAGGATCAACCCCAGAGCAGAATTTTTATTTCTGATATTTTATCTTCCGCACTATTTGAGAGAGGTATCACCAAAGAGGAATTGGTCAGAAAACTAAGACATACCTTAACTTGCCATCTCTAATTTTGGAGAGGCTTAAAATATTACATGAAGAGGAAACCAGTTTAGGGGGTAATATGAACATTATTTTTGTATATAAAAAGTGTGAGAGAATCGGCTGCATTGTCTCCAAACTACTGTGTGCTGCTGTTGGTGCCATAAAACAGATACAGATAATGACAACTTACCGGTACTCTACTTGTTAGGCATGTCTCACTTTTTAGTTATTCATAGTATTTTTCCTTGATCCTTGAACGTTAATGTTCAGTTCTATAGTACAGTGTCTGAGATTTGCTGCAAATCATTTGGTTTCTCAACAAGCAACTTGGGATCATATATATACGGTATATAAACATAAACATATATTCACAACCCCAACCAACCCACCTCTAATGTCACTGTAAGTATTTCTTATATCAACCAGTCAAGGAACACCACACATCTTTATCTTACTCCCTGCTTAAAGTTAAACTATTCCCCACGCATTCAATTTGTTGTAATCATATTCTACTCCCATTATGAAAAAATCGTGTGTTTAGCGACCAATTTTTAACTCCATATTCATGCAAGGTATTCAGCTTAGCAAAATCATTATGAAAACCTACAAATGACAGTACCTTTAATTTAAATGTACACACTTCTTTGTCAAGGTGTTGGTTATCACCTATAAAGCCCTACATGATTAAGGGTAAGACTATCATCAGGACCACCTTCTGCCACATTGCTCCCAGCGACCAATAAGGACCCAGAGAGGTGGCCTCCTCCAGGTCCCGTCAGCTAAACAATGTTGGCTGGCAGGGCCACGTGGGAGGGCCTTCTCTGTGACAGCTCCAGCTTTTTGGAACCAGCTACCCCCAGAGATCCATACTGCCTCCACCTTACTGGCTCTTCCAGCAGACCTAGGACTGTTGATTAAATGAGGTATTATCTAGATCTGGCCATGAGAGTTATGTATGGTTTTAATGGGTTTTAAACTATTTTTTAAAGTATATTTAAACTGTTTTTTAGATATTGTTCTTATTGTTATAAGCCACCCAGAGTCTTTAGGAAGTTGGGCAGCATATAAATCAAACTAATAAATAAATTAGTTAAATAACCAGATTGTAGTTTTTTCCCCTTTGTTCTAGGATTAGATTTAGATGTGTGGACTTCAGCTCCCAGAATTCATCTGCTAAATTCCCTGAGTTCAAGTCCATTTATCTTAAAATTGCCGAGTTTGAAAATAACATTGTCCTCCTGTAAAATTGCCCAATTTGAAATTAACATTCTTCCAATCTTAAGGAATAGATGGAATCTTCAAACTTATTTTAAACAAGTCCCACAAAACCTTTCTTCAATTGCCCTCTTCAGCATAATACTGCTATACAGTAGTCCCTCGCTATACCGTGCTTCACCTACTGCGGCTTCACTTCATCGCGGGTTTCTGAGGAAGTCGATCGGCAGATTTAAACAGCCTGCCGAACTCAATCGGCAGGTTTTTCAAAAAAAAAATATATCTAAAATTGTAAATACTGTATTTAAATACTGTATCTAAAATAAATACTGTGTGGGAAGGGTTTATAAACACTTAAAACAATGAAAACTTACCAAACAATTACAATATAAATAGTTAAATAAGTACTATCAGTCGATAAATTCCCCATCACGGATTTCACCTATCGCGGCCAGGTCTGGAACGTAACACCAGCGATAGGTGAGGGACTACTCTACCTATAAAAATGCAATCCCTCTCCCATTTTTAAATTATTATTATTATTATTATTATTATTATTATTAATTAGATTTGTATGCCGCCCCTCTCCGTAGACTCGGGGCGGCTGTGAATGCACTCTTTCCTTGCTCAAATAACAGATCCAGCCACTTGGGTTACTTTCTAACTGTTTAGGAACTTGAAATATTATCTGGATTCTTCCACCAGAGGTTTAAGTAGAACAGATTAGATTCCATGGAAAACAGCTTCTTGGCATTACTGATATTCTCCCCTGGTTTTTCTTGGTTTTTGAGTTTACAGGAATAAGTGAGATCTCATGGATTTTATCCCTGTATATGGAGTTTTGGTTAGAATTCTTACCATCATAGAACTACAGTAATCCCTTGTTATTTCGTGGGGTTTTTTCAAAGGGGGCTTATGGCCACTATATGACGGATAATGAAGGAAAATCCAGGAAAAGTGTGAAAGATGAATAACCCCCCCCCCTCCATCCCTATTCCCAGCAGAGGCCTCACGCCTTGGAATGCTGGGGCAAGGATGGTTTGTGTGTGGGGGGGGAACTGCAGCGGCGGCTTCCTTCACCCCGCACGTCACGAGGAAAGCTCGGCTTGTCTTGTCCTCCAGTTCGTAGATGTTTCTCAACTCTCTGAAGATCGTTCGCCACCGCCCAACTACAGGAAAGCCGCTACCACCTCTGCTAACCACTGAGAGAAGCCGGTCTCTCTCAGCGGTCAGCAGCAGTTGGTTGTTAACAATGCAGGGAGTTTTAAAAGTCCAAATACTCGTTAAATACATTTAAAAAAAATCTTTCCTCTACTTTGCGGAAATTCGTTTTTCGCGGGTGATCTTGTACTGTATAACGGCTTTTGTAAGGTGTGCAGATTTTTTTTTTTGTCAAATTGTGTAGTCCCTGACAAAGCATAGAATTATTTACGATCCATTTCCCAGTGAAGAAACAATTTACATACGGCTTTTCTGTGGCAAGTTGTGAAAGACCATAAACGATAATGTGTAACTTGATTGAAAATGAGATCAAGTATGTTTATGTCAGAATAAAGCAACTTTTAAGAGTCTTGCAACACTTTCTCGACATCTGTAGATAATTTTCCTGGAGGTACGAATACTCTTATCACAGTGGATTTCAAGATTCTGGTGGTTTTAGCATATTTCAGATGACTCTGTTACGCCGTACCATTGCGTACCAGTTACCTCAGCTCTGATTTTCAAACCGCATTGCTCTGTCTGAAAAGAGGCACTTTTTGTCAGAGATGACAAAATGGTTCGCTTGCAACATTTACAGGTTAAAACGTGGCTACAGAAATGCAAGTTTTTCCTCAAATGCTTATTTTCTTCTCTGTGAACTGAAGTATTTTGCAGTAGCTGAGGAACATTTTTCTATTTGCTGTGCAGGTTGCCAGGAATATTAGTTCATGATTCAGCCACTTGTTAAAAGTATTCTTCCAGTGTTTAAATATGTTACTTATTTAGTCTGTTGCCAGTCATTTTGCTTGCTCTGGAAGAGGGCAGAGAAGAAAGTTTGTGGAATGGTATTTGTTTTCAGGAGATTAAAACCAGGTCATTTAGCTGTTATCCAGATACTTGGCAGCAATGGGTCCCCTGGCCCTTTGCCCAACCTCATGATTTTTATTCTTATATACTGAAACTTGAGGAGTAAAAACAAAAATGGAAGTTAGAAGTACATTTCGAGTAAAGACTGCTCACGTACATCTCTTATCTCAAAAGATTGATTCTTCGTTTAAATGCTTTGAGTTTCTGCTTTTCTAGCAGTCATATCCCAGAACAAAAAAGGAAAAAGATCCAAAATCTATAATGGTCCTAATATCATCTTTGAGCGAAATGATTTTTAAACAAATTTATAGAACATGGAATAACAGGGCTGGAAGAGACCCTGGAGGTCTTCTTTCTATCTATCTATCTATCTATCTATCTATCTATCTATCTATCTATCTATCTATCTATCTATCTATTTTTTATTTTATTTTGTCCAATACACAATGAGGGTTTTAGTGGGTGTATGTATATGTGTGTGTATATATGTGTGTGTGTGTGTGTGTGTGTGTGTGTGTGTGTGTGTGTGTGTAAAATGTTTTGGAAATTTCTGGTGACGTTTCGATGAGGTCCCACTCATCATCTTCAGGCTGGTGTTTCTGTCCTTGTTCTAAGGCAAACACTGCGAGACCTAAGCTGCCTTCCTTCTATAAATACTGGTGGCTGGGTGTGGTTTGATGGCTCAGCAATTGCCTGCTGTGTAGAAACTTCCTGGTGAGTCAGTGGGGTAACATCTGGGGTCGTTGATGTAGCTGAAGTATGCTGATTAGTTAATGGTTGTTGATTAGGCGTGATATCCTGAGTAGTTGGAGCTTGCAGGCTACTTGATTGTTTTGCAATATGTGTTCTGAGTCTAGTTTCTGTTTTTATGGCTGGGTTATATATATATACATACACACACACATAGTAAAATACATGATGAAGGTTATAGAGGAGATACTCATAGTAAAATATATCTAAGAAAGAATAGAAATAGAACATATCAATTAAAGAATAGAAGAAGTGATATAGGAATAGAAGAAAGGTATAGGAGATATAGGAGAGCAATAGGACAGGGGACGGAAGGCACTCTAGTGCACTTGTACTCGCCCCTTACTGACCTCTTAGGAATCTGGATAGGTCAACCATAGATAATATAAGAGTCCGGTAATGAGTTCCACGCTTTGACAACTCGGTTACTGAAGTCATATTTTTTACAGTCAAGTTTGGAGCAGTTAATATTAAGTTTAAATCTGTTGTGTGCTCTTGTGTTGTTGTGGTTGAAGCTGAAGTAGTCGCCTACAGGCAGGAGTTGCCCACTCCTCCTTTGAGCAGGAGATCCTTTACCATTCTAGACTAATGGTTGTCCAGACTCTTCTTAAAAACCTCCATTGAAGTCATTCCACTGAATTGTTCTCACTGTCATGAAGTTTTTCCTTAGTTCTAGATTGGATCTATCTTTCATGATCTTCCAGCTGTTACTTATTTTGTCCCTTGAGGACTAGAAAACTGCTATCATATCATACCTACTCCTTTTCTGCAATAGACAAGACATACCTAGTTCCCGTAACAATCATTATACAGTTTAATCTCCAGACCCCTTATCACCTGTATTGTCTTCTCTGCACTCTGTCTAGAATCTCAAGCACAGAAACATAGAAACATAGAAGATTGATGGCAGAAAAAGGACCACATGGTCCATCTAGTCTGCCCTTATACTATTTCTTGTATTTTATCTTAGGATGGATATTTGTTTATCCCAGGCATGTTTAAATTCAGTTACTGTGGATTTACCAACCACGTCTGCTGGAAGTTTGTTCCAAGCATCTGCTACTCTTTCAGTAAAATAATATTTTCTCACTTTACTTCTAATCTTTCCCCCGCATCTTTTTTTGTATTATGGTAACCAGAACTAGATGCAGTGTTCCAAGTGCAGTTTTACCAGAGTAGTGTAAAACAATACACCTTGATACTACCCTTCTGTTGATTCAACCCAAGACTACATTGGCCCTTTTGGCAGCTGCAGCACACTTCTGGCTTAGGTATAAGTGATTGTCCACTAGGACTCCTAAATCTCTCTCATAGTCAAAAGAGGATATAAATAAAGATATAGTAAAATTAGAGTTATGGTATATAATGAAATGTGATATTAATGGTGAAATAGACTGAAAACTGAAAACCGTAGAAGAAATACAGTTTAACTTAGTAGACTCAGTATGGAAATATAACATCAATGCAGTTTACTGTAAAAGAAAGGGTTAGAAGGTTTTTGTTTTTGTTCTTTTTTGTTTGTTAAGTTTGTATAGGTTTGTCTAAAGGTTGTGGCTTAATGTTTTAAATGCATTTTTTAACGTTTATATTCAATAAAAAAATATTTTTTTAAAACAAAACTCTCTCATAGTCACCACTGTTGAACCAGGTACCACAATTCTACATTTTTGCATTTGTTTTTTCTAGCTTCTTTTACTTTTCTAATCACTGAATTATCTTTTAATGAGTGACGTTTTAGAGGCTGTTTGGAACATGTCTTGCCTTTTAATAATTACTAATACATTATTTTTTCCTTCTCCTACAGAAGATGCAGATTACAGTGCCTTTGGGACCGATACCATGACGAGGAAGAAAAACGTCTTATCCAACGTGCTCCGTCCCGACAACCATAGGAAAAAGCCACACATTGTTATTAGCTTGCCACAAGACTTCAGGCCGGTGTCTTCTATTATCGATGTGGACATACTCCCAGAAACCCATCGCAGAGTGCGCCTTTATAAATACGGAACTGAGAAGCCGCTAGGATTTTACATACGTGATGGCTCCAGTGTCAGAGTAACCCCACATGGGCTAGAAAAAGTTCCTGGTATCTTCATATCCAGGCTGGTTCCTGGAGGCCTGGCTCAAAGCACAGGTTTGCTGGCTGTTAATGATGAAGTCCTAGAAGTGAACGGTATAGAAGTTTCAGGAAAAAGCCTCGATCAAGTTACAGATATGATGATTGCCAACAGTCGCAATCTGATCATTACTGTGAGACCAGCAAACCAGAGGAACAATGTTGTGAGGAACAGCAGGACTTCCGGGAGCTCAGGACAGTCTACTGATAACAGCCTCCCAGGTTACACTCCACACATTGTGCCACGCTACCAACCCGAGGAAGAAGACAGCGATGAAGACGATATAATCATTGAAGACAATGGGGAGCCACAGCAAATCCCAAAAGCTGCCCCGTCCAGTGAAAGTCTAGATTCGCTGACACAGACTGAGACCCACCATGAATCCATGCAGAATGGCTTCGTTTCTTCCAGAGAAGTCAACCTGTACTGTTCAACAAGCAGCATTAATGTGGAATTTAAAATTCAGGATTCTGACCAAAAGACCTTAGAAGAAGATGGGACAATCATCACATTGTGAAAGTGTTTTATTTGCTTTCTCAAATTAAGAGGCCAAAAACTATACCTACTTGGCAGGCACCTATACAGTACATACCTCTCTCAATTATTATATTTCAGTGGCTTTTTATATTAACAGAATGGAGTTGTGATTCACTTCATTTATTCCATTTTGAAATCTTGCTGATTATTATTATTATTATTTTAAACATGGGCTGGCTCTCATCTTACATTTTCAAGACGGAACAATTATCCTACTGCTCAAAATGGGGTGTTATAATGTCCTGTTTTCCATTTATAAGGGCCAGTTTTTGGTTCTTATCATGGGTTTATCTGCATATATTTATTTCATTGCACACATCTTGAAGTCAAATAAGATCCAGCCCCAAGAATGCCTTATTTTAACCTAATAAAACAAAGTAATTAAACACAAGATACCACCATTTTAACCAATGTCCCAATATGTATTAATTAAAAAGTTACAGAACGATTTATAATAAATCAAGTTTCGATTTTCATAAATCTTAGTGCAACTGTTCACACAACTTTGGATTTACTAATGGAATGTTTAGTTGGGAGGTATCACTATTGTTGCTTTTAATTAATTAATATTTGACTGTATTGTGACTGTATTCCTGGTGCTGGAGGAATAAATTTCTAGTGGATAAGGCAACTTATTGAAAGCCAGTTAAATTGTTCCTCTAGGTCAGGGGTGTCAAACTCACATCGTCAGGTTGGCATCACAAGACATATTGGGACTTTTTCTCCTTCACTAATCCAGGCATGGGCATGGCCAGCATGTGACACATCTGGACCATGGTCTAGGAATTTGACAGCCCCGCTCTATCACTTATAGTTATCTACCCATTCAGTAAAAAATGATGTGATCAAAAACGTTGCAATGCAATCCAAGCCCATTAAAAGCAGTGGGATTTTCTGTTGACTTCAGGGGTTGTTGCAGAATGTAGTGTCAGGACCTGGTGTCCTTGAGCAGCTGCAAGAACCTTGACAAACCCACTCTTTTTATTTTGCTCCCCACACCTACCTGGTTTTTTTTATATATTCAGAACTAGAATTAACCTAACATAGCTTATTTCATTCAATGGAATTAAGAGAATTTTGAAAATGCTCGTTGCTGCTTGGAGCACTACCAATACACCCAGGTGAGCAAGCAACTTCCTTTATCGAAGATCAGGTCCATTAAAGAATCCTTTGCCCAGAAGGTTACCAAGCCAAGAAGTTGACTAGGATTTTTATTATATCTATAATGTGAATGTTTTATGTGGTGTTTTTAATTCCAAGGGCAAGTTCTTAAGAATAGATTTGGCAATCAGATATCATATATATATATATAGATTTGTTTTTAACGATCAGAAGTATCTTCTACAGTAAAGAGATCTTTAAAGAAGGCAAATTGTATAATCATAAATGTGGGAAATATCATTTGAACTTCTTTCCCTTTGACAAAAGGCTTTTTTTTAAATAAAAAAAAAAGCTCTAAGCAAAGGAATTTTATATATTTAACCTTTAGGAATATGTTTATACCTTTTTTCTTTATGTAGTTGTAACTGAGGTACAATCCAGAATTGCAGGAAAAAAAATATTCCACAATAAAAAATTTCTGTGTGTATGTTCGGTACTACTGTGAATTAGCTTGATGAATTATATTGTAGATGTCAAATTTTTTAACTGTCATGGAAGCATGGAATCCAGAACTTTAGTGGAAGAACTGGATGTTAATTTATTGTGGAAATACATTGGTTACTATGTTGCTTAACTCCTTGATTCTGATTTTTTAACATTTCTGTAAACATTATGATCATGTTTTATCATTTTGCACCTATTGTATTTACAATTACAACATTAAGGAAATGTTTATTATACCGTGCTTAATTTCCATTCCTTAAGATTGTAGCCTCAATCAGGTAGCTTGTATTATGAGAGGAATGTGTATGTTATAAATATATATTGTATATAAATATGCACACTCTTGTTTGTGTGTGTACCTGTAAAAACATCCTTCTTTTTTTTTGAGGCAGCATCTTATCCAAGAAAAACAGAGCTCTTTTTGAGTTTGGCAAAATCTTTGAACTCTAATATAGAGGGAGAGAGAGGCTAGTGCTTACGGCTACTAAATTGACAGGCTGCATCAAATATTACAATGTAATGCAGTTGCCAGAATGACAGAACTTTATAGAGTGTTTTATGACTACCGTGTTCTTACTGAATCTTCACCATATTAAACATAATGTAGTACGTATTATATTAAACATAATATAGTACGTATTATATTAAACATAATATAGTACGTATTAGCTTAAGATGTATAACTATAGAGAGAAAACTAGTAAAAGTACTGAGAGCTTCAGTATACAGTAACTGACATAGACTTATACATACTACCTCTAAAATTTTTATCGGTTGGTGTATTGGAGAGAAGCAGGAGGGTTTAGCCTTTGGGCTGGAGCTGTGATTTTCAAGCTCAGCAACTTTTAAGATAGGTGGACTTAAAACTGGCCAGGCAATTCTGGGAGTTTAAGTCCACATGTCTTAAAGATGCAGCACATTGAACTAGACAGACAGGTGTAGAGGGTTGACCTGTGTGCAACTTTTAATACCGCCCCCTACCCCAACATAGATAAGATATATTTGGTCTGCAAGGCGGCCTTGGCTTTCTCCCAGATACTGTACTTTATATATGCATCACACTCTGCTTTTTATTAAAGCTTCTCTATTATACGTAAGAGTGAATAATTGTATTGTTTCATCAGAGAATCAAAATTCTTTAGATCTTTAATCCTATAGAACAGAAGAAAATTTTAAACCTCTTCCCTTGTAGAATCAGATTAGCCTCTTAAGTGCACCTTATCTGAACAAAAGCAAAACGTGGCTACAATGATACACTTTTTTGGAGCTACTTTTTCGGCTCCTGATGAAGTCAAGCTAAACTGTGAAATCTTTGTTCTTCCATAAGTGTGTTGTGTAGGATTTTTGTCATGTACTGTTCTGTCTTACATATTTTCTAATTAAAAACTTTATGCAACATAATTTTTACATGAACCTGTATAAAATCTCAAATGTCAGTATTTTTCTTACCACTTTAATGTATGATGTACGACTAAATGAACTTTGATTTTACAAAAAAAAAAAAAACAATTGGCACTAATCATATGCTAGTCATATTTTTTAGAAACTTGGTAATAAAAAATTATGACTATTGCTTAATTTGAAGCTTGAAAGAATGGTTTGTTTTGTAGGCTGTAGATTTTTGAAATGTCCCTTGCTGATCTTCCAAGGTATATTTATTTGACAAGATTCTTGCTTTTTAAAAGGGGAGATCTCTTGGAGCAAGTAGTTCTGGAATTCCACAAGGCTAAAGCTGGTTATGCAGTCAAAGAGAAGATAACTCCACACCACTCAAACCTCTAGTTTTCATCAATAGAAGATATTATTTGTAGCTCAAGGTTGGACTGTGGGACCCTTGGTTCTCTGAGCTTGATTGTTTCATTACCAAACTAGGTAACATCATCAGTGTTAAAAGGGAGTGGAGTTTGCTCTCAGTTTATATGCTAGTGGCTTGCCCTATCACTGTTTCTGGGTGTGGTCTTGGTGATTCCTGGAGTGGGTTGTTTACTTGTTTGGTAATGAAACATTATACAAGAAAACCACCAAGCTCACAGAGCACCAATGACCCCTTAAGATTAAGCTTCCTGAATCCTTACTTTTCTTTGAAATTCTTTTTCAGCTGTTCTACCATATTTAGTAGAAGCACTTCAGATTCATTCTGCAGCACAATCCCAGGAAAAAATTGTAACTACTTTAAAGTTACAATTACAAACATACACTAGTGCGTGTTCCCAAACATGGTTTGGAGACTTGGATATTCCAAAGTAACATATAGCTCTAACCCCAATTCAATTATTTAGAATTTTAGATAATGAAATATCTCAGCTTAAAAACTGACACCTGTTTTAAACAAGTTAGTTTTAATTGGCGTAGCGTGGAAGAGATGGAAAATTGAAATACTAGAATGATATAATGTTGAAGGCAACAGTTTAGCTCCCAATTTTGTATAAACAGCATGTTGTATTAAACTTTAAGTCTGAGAAAGTATAGAGTAGGTGAACTGTCAACATGATGAAATTTATTTCTTTTTGACTCCATTATCAATTTATAAATACAACAGATTGGTCTGTGTGCACATGAAAGGTGCTACTTTTATAACTCAGAATCGATTCCATGGAAAATCCACAGCTGTGACCTACAAATCCAATTAGTCCACAGACTTTTGCCATTTACATTTCAATTTTTAAATATGAGTAAAAAAACTGATGAATTCAATAATGAAAAAATAGATGAGTTCTTATTCTAAAGCTATGAGTGCAAAAGTAGGTGAGATCAGAGAAATCAGATCAAAATGAGTTTTGGAAGACAAGTTACTTTAAGCTCCTTCAGCAGGATGAAATTTTTGTAATTTTATTAGCAATATTTTTTTTCCTGCTGCTGCTAAATATTTGCTGACTTGACACTGTCCAATACAGGTTATGGTAGAAGAATACCACATGCCACTGGCAAAATATTGAATTATGAAGTTCTTCTAGAGAACAGAAATAGGTGCACCAGTTGCGGCCCTACCTGGACCGGGAGTCACTGCTCACAGTCACTCATGCCCTCATCACCTTGAGGTTCGACTACTGTAACACTCTCTACATGGGGCTACCTTTGAAAAGTGTTCGGAAACTTCAGATCATGCAGAATGCAACTGCGAGAGCAATCATAGGCTTCCCCAGGTATGCCCATGTTACACCAACACTCCGCGGTCTGCATTGGTTGCCGATCAGTTTCCGGTCACAATTCAAAGTGTTGGTTATGACTTATAAAGCCCTTCATGGCATCAGACCAGAATATCTCCGGGACCGCCTTCTGACGCACGAATCCCAGCAATCAGTTAGGTCCCACAGAGTTGACCTTTTTCAGGTCCCGTCAACTAAACAATGTCTGGCGAGATCCAGGGGAAGAGCCTTTTCTATGGCGGCCCCGACTCTCTGGAACCAGCTCCCCCCGAAGATTAGGATTGTACCTACCCTCCTTGCCTTTCATAAACTCCTTAAAACCCACCTCTGCCGCCAGGCCTGGGGGAATTGAGATATCTCCCCCAGGCCTATATAATTTATGTATGGTATATTTGTGTGTATGTCTTGTTTTTAAATAAGGTATTTTTAGATATTTTTAAATATTAGATTTGTTATTGTACATTGTTTTATTATTGCTGTGAGCCGCCCCGAGTCTACAAAGAGGGGCGGCATACAAATCTAATAAATGACATGAATGAAATGAAACTGCAAACCACACAGCACAAACCACTATAACAAACTACGGCACAAACCACACCCATGCAAGGATGACACCCATGCAAGGAGTCTACGGAGAGGGGCGGCATACAAATCTAATAAATGTTACTCCTGTTATATAGGTTACAGCCTTCACTATGGTTACAAACCATTTAATGTACTTGCATTGTAATATTACCTCCAGAAATAAACTTATTTCTGACAGGGAATATGCAGTGGTTTTAGGACTGAGCTTGGCTAAGACCCTACTTCAGGTTCAGCCTCGATATTGCCACTAAGTGCCACTGTTCAGGATAGCTTAGAAAGGAGAGATAAATAAATGTTTCTCTCTTGTAGCGGTGTGTCTGTGTGTGTGTTTGACAGGCCAGAATCAAATTAGGCATTTTCGGAATTTTTGACAGGCCCAGTAATTCGTCATTGCTGGTGTACTTTGTGACGTAAAGAACATACTTGAACACCTTTGAAAAGCTTGACAAGAGGAAACTACAAAACAAACCTCTTTCAGGATTTGAAGATGAAAATACCACCAAAAAAAAAAAAGTAGGTTTTGGGGTATGGTACATTTCAGACGATGAAGAAGCACAAAACATTCAAAATTAATTTCATTTATAATTCCATTCAGCTATAAACAACATAGCGCATGGTGATCCACCAAAGACTGCCAGACATCTGAAGCCAGAAGAGCATTCATAGCAGAAAAGAAGTGAGAACTCCGCAAAGACAGAGCTGCAAATGTTGTGACAATTTATTTATTTGTTTGTTTGTTTGTTTGTTAGATTTGTATGCCGCCCCTCTCCGTAGACTCTGGTCGGCTAACAACAATAAAACAGTGTATGACAAATCTAATATTTAAAATAGCTAAAAACCCTTATTAAAAATCAAATATACACACAAACATACCATGCATAAATTGTATAGGCCTGGGGGGAAGGAATATCTCAATTCCCCCATGCCTGATGACAGAGGTGGGTTTTAAGGAGCTTATGAAAGGCAAGGAGGGTGGGGGCAATTCTGATCTCTGGGGGGAGTTGGTTCCAGAGGGTCAGGGCCGCCACAGAGAAGGCTCTTCCCTGGGTCCCACCAGACGACATTGTTTAGTCGATGGGACCCGGAGAAGGCCAACTCTGTGGGACGTAACCAGTCGCTGGGATTCGTGCGGCAGAAGGCGGTCCCGGAGATATTCTGGCCAGATGCCATGAAGGGCTTTATAGGTCATAACCTATAATGGTGCCCATACAATGGTGCCCATACACATCTGCCCAACATGTGGTAGAACATTTCGTGCCCATATAGGTCTTACCAGCCACCTGCAGAGACATTGCATATAGCCCTCAACTCATTAGATGTCAAGGTCCCCTTCGAACATGATGGACGAACATCAAACTAAATAAATTCAAATGTAATTTTCCCCCCTCTAACACTGCTTTGTTTGGGGAGGGTGGTATCACGCTGGGTTTATTATACAGACCACTTAAAATCTTTTGCATGCATTTGATCTTGGGACAAGAAAGTTTTTAGAGACGTGAAGCACAGCATGAGGGAGGCATGAAGTAGAAAATGCGATTCCAGGCTGCCCGATACAAAACAATTGTATAACTAAAGCTACACCAACACTGTTACCTTGGATGCCTAAAACCATATAGAAACTGCTTTGTGTTTATGTGCTCTGTGATCAGAGTTTAGAACAGGTTCTGTTGGACAAATACTTGCAGGTATCTCTTGTGTAACCATGGGTGTGTACCTTGCTCTCACCGCTTATTTTTTTTTATAGGTTGGCTTTTGCCTGCACTGCACCATGTCGTTTAGTACCCAAGCTGTTTTCTGCAATCTGAGCTCTCCTGTTCTTTGTATTTACACTGAAAATTCTTCAGGCATTGAAAAGGGAGGTGGAGATGAGCAAAAAGAGGAGGAAATTGTCAAACTGAAAACCCCACAGTGTGAAATAGGAGCAGGAGTTACAAGGATACATAATAAAAACGCAAGCTGAAATCACATTCCTTTCCAATTTTACACCTGTTTCAAATTTCCAGTACGTGCAGTGTTACTGAATAACATACATATTTTCCTTCAGAACAATATATTTTTTCAAAGACAATTGCAGTAAGAAAGATCTAATCATACATGTCAGAATAATAGATTTGAATTCAAGAAACGTTTTTTAAAAAACAAAACAAGAATTGCTTAAGGGAAGGAGGACAGAAGACAGGGGAGCTACCAAAAAGCCCTTTTTAATCATCGTTTTATCTATCATTTTGTTTGTCTTGCCTTTTGTTTTTTTAAACATTTGCTTTTCTCTTTTATAATCATTTATATATGTGTTGTATGTATTATTTCTTATTTATTGGATTTGTATGCCGCCCCTCTCCGTGGACTCGGGGCGGCTAACAACAGTGACAAAAGCAGAATGTAAAAATCCAATACTAAAACAGCTAAAAACCCTTGTTCTAAAACCAATGATACATACAAACATACCATGCATAAATTGTAGAAGCCTAACTAAGATTATCTTAGTTCCCCCATGCCTGACGGCAGAGGTGGGTTTTGAGGAGCTTACGAAAGGCAAGGAGGGTGCATTCTTTTACTTTTTCTCTGTTTTACTTCATTTTATATAAAATAGTAACGTTCAAAAATAATCTTCAATACAGTGCATCATTATAATTTATAATTTTATTAAGGATGTTAATTACAATAGGAAAATCTAATGCAAACTGGAAGAAGAGTAGAAAAAGGTGCAAAGGTCACAACAAATTTAAACATCTTTTGTAATTCTTCAGCCCTTCTTAAATTTACAACCAATAATCTCTTTATCAAATACCCACTTTTATTTCTAGACTAATCCATAAAACAACATATTTTCTGTCCTAATGTCATAGGAAGTCCATTGCCAGAAATAATAACATACCGGTACTTTAACCTCGAGCAAAGTTTGTATTCCTTCCTTAAGGTATATTGTTTTCAACAAAGAAATATTTCAGACTTATTAAACCCCATTGCATTTATATAGAAACTGTTATGTTGTTGGAGGTGCAATGAAATCAATGCTTCCTTTAAATATAAATTTCTATAGTGTCTAATACAGTATTTATTAATCCAGTTTTGAGATTCAATATCATCCCCTTCATGTTCTTTTATAGATTATAATAAAAACTCACATTTGCAATATAAAAACTCACATTTGACTAAGGGTAAAATGTTTACTGGAAAGATAAACATGTGGGGTCAATTGTGCAGTAAACTGTAGAATTTATTTTACCTGTTAAAAACCAATAACATTTCAATATGCATTATGGTTATAATTCATTAAGACTTCCATTCATTGAAATGTTTATTGTACAAGTTTAATGCATCTATCTGTGTCTATGAATATATGCCTTATATGTTTTTCCTTCTTTTTTTAGTCTCTCCTCCTTTCTTTATAATTTTATTTTTTCTTTTTGTATTCAGTGAATGCAAAAAGATGTGTAGGAAAAAATACAGAATAACAATATTGTTCTGCTGTCCTGTCCAGCTGGTGATGGCTTTGAAGGGCTTTGAAATGAGAGTTTATTCTTATTTTATTCTCTGTGACAGATTAAATAGATAACCTCATGTATAAACTGAATAAACAAATTCTCACAGCCAACCCACACTCAGTAAAAGACCTTGGATTACTAATATCAAATGACCTAAGTGCTGAAGCCCACTGCAACAATATCACCAAAAAGGCTTCTAGAGTTGTTAACCTGATCCTACGTAGCTTCTGCTCCGGCAATCTCACACTACTCACAAGAGCCTACAAAACTTTTGTCAGACCCATTCTAGAATACAGCTCATCTGTCTGGAACCCATACCACATCTCGGACATCAATGCCCTTGAAAACGTCCAAAAATATTTCACCAGAAGAGCCCTTCATTCCTCCACTCGAAACAGAATACCCTACGAAAATAGACTAACAATCCTGGGTCTAGAAAGCTTAGAACTACGATGCCTAAAACACGATTTAAGTATTGCCCATAAGATCATATGCTGCAACGTCCTACCTGTCAATGACCACTTCAGCTTCAACCGCAACAACACAAGAGCACGCAACAGATTCAAACTTAATATTAACCGCTACAAACTTGACTGTAAAAATTATTACTTTAACAATCGAGTTGTCGAATCGTGGAACTCATTACCAGACTCAATAGTGTCGACCCCTAACCCCCAACATTTCTCCCTTAGACTATCCACAATTGACCTCTCCAGGTTCCTAAGAAGTCAGTAAGGGGAGTACATAAGTGCACTTAGTGTGCCTTTCGTCCCCTGTCCAATTGTCTTTCCTTTATCTCATATATTATATATATTTTCTTCCTTTCATATACCTTCTCTTCTATATGTATTGTGTATTGTACAAAATAAACAAACAAATAAATAAATAAATTATATGCCTACCGGTAGGGGGGAAAGAAGGAAATTATTTGCAAGTGATTAGTGAAATTGGATCGCAGGAACCATTAGATGTAGCACTGGCACCAAATCTCCCCCCTAAATTGTCTAAACAGGCTTCATTTTAGTAGTCTGGGTATCGTCTTACATCACCATTCCTTAAACCTAGAAACATCCCCAGATACGTGTGTGGGAAGGATAATGGGAAAGAGAGTTGCAATGATGATGACATAAAATATTGTTTGGCCTCAGCAGCTAAGCAGGTGTTGTAGACCTGGTTGATACTTGGATAGAAGACTATGTTGAAATAACACTAATGACAGGGCGAGTTGGTGGAAATACTGTCATTAGAAATTAGACACAACTCAGTTGCGCCTAACTAAGAACCATGACAAAGTAAAGGTTGCAACAGAAGACATTGTGCTTATTCTATATATATACATGTGAACAGGGGTGGGCTACTGCCCAGATGGGGGAGAACGCAGTGGGGAAGCGAAAATGGAGCTCCACCCCAGAGCACCCAAATTGCACTGAAAGATGTTGAAAGAAATGCATAAGCCATGCACACAGTGTGGTAGTAAAAATTTTGGTAGCCCTTCATTGCATGTAAATGTATGTATGTATGTATGTATGTATGTATGTATGTATGTATGCATGTGTAAGTATGTATGTATGTGTATATAGTATATGTTAATTCTCTGCCTTACAAGGCAGAAGCCCCAGGATCAAATCCCAGTAAGGGTATGGCTAGCTGATGAGGCCAGAACAAGGCCGAAATAGCGCTATCCTAGTCTCCCTTAATTTTAAGTATTGAGCCAAAATATGTGATACATACAGAACATAGTTTGTTGGCTATGAATAAATTAACTGCCCTGGGTTGGGCCTAGAGGCAAAAAGGAGCTGTGACGTTCCTTCAATATACCAGGGTGATCCAACAGAAAAAACATATAGCCCCTCCCTGATACAAAGCTGAAGGGATCAGATTTGGTGGCCTAGAGGTTAATTCTCTGCCTTACAAGGCAGAAGCCCCGGGATCAAATCCCAGTAAGGGTATGGCTAGCTGATGAGGCCAGAACAAGGCCGAAATAGTGCTATCCTAGTTTCCCTTAATTTTAAATATTGAGCAAAAATATGTGATATACCCGAATATGCCAAGACCTTCATCTATTCATATATGTGTGTGTGTGCGTGTGTGTGTATGTATCACATGTTTTTGCTGAATTTTTAAAATTAAGGGAGACTAGGATACATACACACACATGCACGCACTATATATGCAATGAAGGGCTACCAAATTTTTTACTACCACGCTGTGAGTGTGGCTTATGCAGGACGCCCTGCGTTTTCTTTCAACATCTTTTAGTGCAAATTGGGTGCTCTGGGGTGGAGCTCCATTTTTGCTACCCCACTGCATTCCCTGTATATATGTACGTGTAAAAGAAGCACGAGGTTACCTAGCAGGAAATGGTTTGAAAATGAAATGTTTTAAGGCAGAATTATCCTCCAGCGTTTCTCATCGTCTCTCAGCTGGAAGGAAGAAAGATGACATTACTATACCGAGGCTGAAAATAGAATCCAAGAGAACAGAATAAGAGAGTTGCAAGGGAATATGGAGGTCATCTAGTCCAACCCCCTGCGCGATACCTCGTAGCATTTCAGACATGTAGCTGTCCAGGTTCTTCTTGAAAACCTCCATTGATGAGGCGTCCACAACCTCTGAAGGCAAGCCATTCCACTGATTAATGGTTCTCACTGTTAGGAAATTTCTCCTTAATTCTAGGTTGCTTCTCTCCTTAATTAGTTCCCATCCACATATAGAAAGCAGCTACACCCCCTGCATTAAAAAAAATATTTCTAGCCAACCCATGTGAACCTGAGGCTGGTGGACAGGTTGCCCTATATTCCATATAGAGAAGCTACAAATAAATTTTATGTTTTTAAGCCCAAGATGCCATTTTAAGCAGACAACTGTGAATGACAAACAACTAAGGATTCAGTTAAAAAGGAAAAAATGGTTGAAACAATGTTCTTTTTTCTTTGACAAAAACCTTGCAATTAAATTGCATTTAAATTGTCATTACTTGTGGTGGCATTAATAACACAGCACTTAAATGTTTGTAAAATATTAAACAGTCTATACTAGATAAATCTGGTGGTAGAACAGATAATTTTCCTGGTGATAAAAATGGTGGCAAGGTTGCCATCTAGTGATGGAAAAAGTAATTGTTTGAATAATTTATATATGGTATATGTAGTTGTGGAGAGTACATATTCAAAAACCTGTTGGAGATATTAATAACACTGTAGCTCTCATTGTTTTCCTTCAGCTGTCACAAGTAAATTGCAAATGGGCATGTTTCTCTATAAGCAAATGTATGGAACAATAATTTAAAGTATGTAGATGATACAACATCATTGTCTACGAAGAGGGGCGGCATAAAAATCTAATAAATAAATAAAATAAATAAATAAACACTAGAAATGAGGAAACATGGAAAAAATGATCTGGAAAATCAATGTTGAAAGTGAAAAAGTAGGATGGAGTCTTAACATCAGAAAAATAAAGGTAATGACAACAGCTGCCAATGGACATAAAATGTTTATAATCAAATAGGAGGAAATTGAACTATTTTGAGAATTTATCTTCCTTTGATCAAAAATTGTTCATGATGGCAGTTCTACTCCTGAAGTCAAATGTAGGATAACCTTAGGCCACCCCACAATGGTTAATATGAATAATATCTGGAAAAGCAGACATGTTGATATCTCTTCCAACATTATAAGAGCTGTATTTGTAAAATTCCCTTAGCAAAGATCTTCCTACTCTTTCAGGCTTATCTACTATCTATAGAAAAGGACATTTTCAAGTCTGGTAAATCGATTCCTGTTAATCAGTGTTTCCCAACCTTGGCAACTTGAAGATATCTGGACTTCAACTCCCAGAATTCCCCAGCCAGCATTCGCTGGCTGGGGAATTCTGGGAGTTGAAGTCCAAATATCTTCAAGTTGCCAAGGTTGGGAAACACTGCTGTTAATTACAAATGCTCATCTCTGAAAAGACACGATTAACAAAGGGAAGGGAAGGAGGGAGGGAAGGAGGGATAAAAGAGGAAGGGGAGGGAGGGAGGGAGGGAGGAAAGGAAGGAAGGAAGGAAGGAAGGAAGGAAGGAAGGAAGGAAGGAAGGAAGGAAGGAAGGAAGGAAGGAAGGAAGGAAGGAAGATTTCCGATGCTCCCTGCCAGCTTCCCACTAGGAAACTCCATGAGAAGGCCAAGAGGAAGTCAAAAATGTCTTCTGCTTCCACTGTTCTGTTCTGTTTTGTTTTGCCTACTCATGAATATCCTGGTTTTCTCTTTAAGTAAAAGAAAAAAATCTCTGAAAAAAATAGCTGACTTAATTCCTCCACTGCAATCTTATCACCTCTGAGTTAGCCATGGCTTGTGTCTGAATCAGTATTACAAAATTGTCAACAGTCTGGCTGCAATATGATGCCTTTGACACTTACATAGCAGGCAACAGTTGAAGATGCCCCATCATTCTACAAAGGGCAAAAGTACTTCTGCTTGCTGTGTGTGTGTGTGTGTGTGTGTGTGTGTGTGTGTGTGTGTTTGCTTGCTTTATAAATTGGATTTGATTGCTTATAAAGCAAACATGATTGTGCACACATACACACTCACACATAACCCAGTTTAATATAGTGGTTAATACATGAGGCTAGAAATTGGGAGATTGTGTTTTAGTCCCATGCTAGGCACAAAGCTAGAAACATAGAAACATAGAAGATTGACGGCAGAAAAAGACCTCGTGGTCCATCTAGTCTGCCCTTATACTATTTCCTGTATTTTATCTTAGGATGGATATATGTTTATCCCAGGCATGTTTAAATTCAGTTACTGTGGATTTACCAACCACGTCTGCTGGAAGTTTGTTCCAAGGATCTACTACTCTTTCAGTAAAATAATATTTTCTCATGCTGCTTCTGATCTTTTCCCCAACTAACTTCAGATTGTGCCCCCTTGTTCTTGTGTTCACTTTCCTATTAAAAACACTTCCCTCCTGAGCCTTATTTAACCCTTTAACATATTTAAATGTTTCGATTGTGTCCTCTCTTTCCCTTCTGTCCTCCAGACCAGTGTTTCCCAACCTTAGCAACTTGAAGATATCTGGACTTCAACTCCCAGAATTCCCCAGCCAGCATTCACTGGCTGGGGAATTCTGGGAGTTGAAGTCCAAATATCTTCAAGTTGCCAAGGTTGGGAAACACTGCTCCAGACTATACAGATTGAGTTCATTAAACTAAAGTTGTGACTTTGGACCAGTCACTTTCTCTTAGCCCTAGGAAGGAGACAAGGACAGAATACTTCTGAAGAAGTTTGCCAAGAAACCTGCAAGGACTTCTCTGGTAACACTCTGGTACTCTGGTAACACAAGGCACTCTGATAACAAGATTGAATAAAAATATATGTGTATGCAGACACAGATATGCAGCAAGGAGAGTCAGGACAAAACTACATTCGATTTGATGTTTTACTGTCTGTTCTGCACTTGGTTGGAACTGCATAATAAAAGTACTGCTATTATGTTTTTTTAATTAAATATTTTTATTGATTTTATAGAATATAAACACACACACAACATACAACAAGTGCTCTGTGAAAAGTACTGCTATTATGAATATATAGAAGATGCCTTGGATTCAATTGCAATCTTTCCAATGCTTTTCTCTAAAACTTCTCACAAGAGAGCTAATTTCAATAAACTTAATAGAGAGCTTAGGAAGGATTCCATGGACGAGAACCCTCAAGGAGGAAACAGCTCAAGAAGCTTGGGAAATTTTGAAAAGTGAGATTATAAAAGCCTAGTACAGCACAATACCAATGAAGAAGAAAGATAATAGGTCTCAAAAGAAACCAGCATGGCTGCATAAAGAACTCTCTGACAAAATGAAAGACAAAAGGGACAAGTATAAAAAAGTGGAAAGAAAGGGACTGGCAGGAACAGCCAACACTCCAGAAGATAGGCTCAAAATACAGAAGGATCTTGACAAACTTGAACATTGGGTGTTATCTAACAAAATGAAATTCAATGGTGAAAAAAATTAAGGTTCTACATTTAGCCCTGAGTCTTCAGAGAGGGGCGGCATACAAATCTAATAAATAATAATAATAATAATAATAATTATTATTATTATTATTATTATTATTATTATTATTATTTAGGCAAGAAAATCAAAATGCACAGGTACAGTATATGTGGGGATTATGTAAAACTATTCAACACCCTCCGAAAACACTGCTATCCTCCCAAAAGGCCTTGACTTTGTGTCAGAATGGTCAAACATCTGGCAACTCCAAATCTCAACCAACAAATGCTCTGTCCTACATATTGGCAAAAAGAATCAGAACACCAAATACAAGCTGAATAAACAAGATTTTTGTTAATTTTATAATTTTAAACTTTAATAATAACAAATAATTTTTGAGAACTCATTATCGAGAACTGCTTATCAAAGTTTGCATTGTTGATCATTTGTTAGAATTCGACCCCCATTGTTTGGACTTAATAAACAATGGCATTTTTTGGCATTGGCAACGACAAAAAAAATTGTAACTGTCTCTCAGCTGATACACATCATACTGCGTGCTAATGTTAGTTAAACAAGTGATATCAACAAATCAGCTATTCAGATAATTTAGGTAAGTAGTTTATTTATTTATTTCATAAACACATGATTTTTAAATCAAGAATACCTCACTCACGCCCCGGTCAATGGTGTCCCGCTTTACCAATGTTGAAATCTGGTCACCTTACTAAAGTTGTATAAGTGCGTAAGTGCACTACAGCGCCTTCCGTCCGGTGTCCTAATGTTTCTCTTTTACTAGTATCCTGTAAATAAATATTATATCTTTGTATACCACTAATACACACTTGACAAAACAAATAAATAAATAAAAATAAGTATTTCCTGCAGTCGACTTTAGAGCGGTTTACTTTAAGTTTGTATCTGTTGTGTGCTCGTGTGTTGTTGTGGTTGAGGCTGAAGTAGTCGTTGACAGGAAGGACGTTGTAGCAGATGATTTTATGGGCTATGCTTATGTCGTGTTTAAGGAGACACGAGACAGGATTGTGTCGACTTTTCTGTCTTCAAAAGAGTAGCCTTTTAAAAAGCAGATCTTGACTTTGTCTCAAATTGGTCTAACACCTGGCAACTTCAAATATCAACCAACAAATGCTCTACCCTCCACATCGGCAAAAAGAATCCAAACCTCATATATAAACTAAATAAACAAATTCTCACAGCCAACCCACACTCAGTAAAAGACCATGGAGTACTAATATCAAATGACCTAAGTGCTAAAGCCCACTGCAACAATATCGCAAAAAAGGCTTCTAGAGTTGTTAACCTGATCCTACGTAGCTTCTGCTCCGGCAATCTCACACTATTCACAAGAGCCTACAAAACTTTTGCCAGACCCATCCTTGAATACAGCTCATCTGTCTGGAACCCATACCACATCTCGGACATCAACACCCTTGAAAATGTCCAAAGATATTTCACCAGAAGAGCCCTTCACTCCTCCACTCGAAACAGAATACCCTAGGAAAATAGACTAACAATCCTGGATCTAGAAAGCTTAGAACTACGGCACCTAAAACACGATTTAAGTACTGTATTGCCCACAAGATCATATGCTGCAACGTCCTACCGGTCAATGACTACTTCAGCTTCAACCGCAACAACACAAGAGCACGCAACAGATTCAAACTTAATATTAACCGCTCCAAACTTGACTGTAAAAAATATGACTTTAGATTTAGATTAGATTAGATTTATTGGATTTATATGCCGCCCCTCTCCGCAAACTCGGGGCGACTCACAACAATAACAAAAAACAGCACAGTACATAATACCAAATCCAATGCCCACCAATCTAATTACAATTTAAAACTAGTAATCTCATAAAAACGGTATATATAAAAAACAGGCACACAGTCAATCAATCAACAAAACAACATGGGCAAGGGGGAGGTGTTTTAGTTCCCCCATGCCTGACGGCAGAGGTGGGTCTTAAGGAGTTTATGAAAGGCAGGGAGGGTGGGGGCAATCCTAATCTCAGGGGGGAGCTGGTTCCAGAGGGTCGGGGCCCCCACAGAGAAGGCTCTTCCTCTGGGTCCCGCCAGACGATATTGTTTAGTCGACGGGACCCGGAGAAGGCCAACTCTGTGGGACCTAACCGGTCGCTGGGATTCGTGCAGCAGGAGGCGGTCCCGAAGATATTCTGGTCCGGTGCCATGAAGGGCTTTATAGGTCATAACCAACACTTTGAATTGTGACCGGAAACTGATCGGCAACCAATGCAGACTGCGGAGTGTTGGAGTGATATGGGCATACTTGAAGAAGCCCATAATTGCTCTTGCAGCTGCATTCTGCACGATCTGAAGTTTCCGAACACTTTTCAGAGGTAGCCCCATGTAGAGAGCGTTACAGTAGTCGAGCCTCGAGGTGATGAGGGCATGAGTGACTGTGAGCAATGACTCCCGGTCCATATAGGGCCGCAACTGGCGCACCAGGCGAACCTGGGCAAACGCCCCCCTCGCCACAGCTGAAAGGTGTTTTTCTAATGTGAGCTGTGGATCGAGGAGGACGCCCAAGTTGCGGACCCTCTCTGAGGGGGTCAATAACACCCCCCCCCCAGGATAATGGACGGACAGATAGAATTGTCCTTGGGAGGCAAAACCCACAGCCACTCCGTCTTGTCTGGGTTGAGTTTGAGTTTGTTGACACCCATCCAGGCCCCAACAGCCTCCAGGCACCGGCACATCACTTCCACTGCTTTAACAATCGAGTTGTCGAAGCATGGAACTCATTATCTGACTCAATAGTGTCAACCCCTAACCCCCAACATTTCTCCCTTAGATTCTCCACGATTGACCTCTCCAGGTTCCTAAGAGGTCAGTAAGGGGCGTACATAAGTGCACTAGTGTGCCTTTTGTCCCCTGTCCAATTGTCTTTCCTTTATCTCATATCTCATATATATTTTCTTCCTTTCAAATATCTTCTCCTCTATTTTTACATATTATCTTTATATATACTGTATTACTTCATGTCTATTCTCTTCCATATGTATTGTGTATTGGACAAATAAATAAATAAATAAATATTTAATTAATTAATTAATTAATTAATTAATAAACAGACCGGCTGCTGAATCGCCCTGAACGGATTTGTTCTCCTGTGTTATTTGCCACGCCAGTTTTCTGCCACTTCTCCTCCTGAGGTAACCCGCCATGTGACACCCGCCACCTAAAAGACCCACAGAGCTTCCGAAAGCGTAATTTCGGCCCCTTCCCGCTAGGAGGCGCCCTGACTCCGTCCGCGGAAAGCCAGGCTCCCTCCCGGAGGAGCCGCTTCAAAGGCCCGGCGGCGCGCTAGCAAAGGCTTCTGTGGCGGCTGCAGCGGGGAGCGGCGCCGATTGGCTGCCGGCTGCGCCTCGGCCTCCCCGGCCCCGAGACGAGGCGCGCGGCTGACATGAGCCAGACGGCCGCCGAAGGGGGAGCCGGAGCAGCCTCCGGAGGCCGCCCCTTGTCGCCCGCCTCCTCCTCCTTCCCCGCAATCGACGGCCGGGAGGCAGAGCCGATCGCGGGCGCCGCCGAGGACGGAGAGCCGCCCTGGACTGAGAGGGAGGCCGGCGGGGCCCGGCCGCTGGCTTACGGTCTGCCCCCTAAGACCGGGAAAGAGGTACTGGGTGGGGTGGGGGATGCTTGGGGAGGGCAGCTGGGTTCCCACGACCCACCGAATCCCAGGTTAGCCTGCCGCGTGTTGTCCCAACGTACCATCCCTCCCCGTTTTATTCCGTGGATTGTGCAAATCCACGACACCGATTTTCCTTGAATAACACGGGTTAACGGGTCGCGGGGACGCAGCTCAGAGCCAGGAACTGGATGTGGAATAAAGAGGCGAACTTGCAGAGTGGCAGGCAGGGCGGCTAAGTAGTGTTTCCCAAGCTTGGCAACTTGAAGATATTTGGACTTCAACTCCCAGAATTCCCCAGCCAGCGAATGCTGGCTGGGGAATTCTGGGAGTTGAAGTCCAGATATCTTCAAGTTGCCAAGTTTGGGAAACACTGGGCTAAAGGATGTGAAACGCGTCTTTTTTGCATCCGTGCCACTCTTGTGGGCTTGCCTCGTGGTGGGCTTTCCTTCTGCTTTTTCTTTTCTTTTAATTTGTTTTTGTTTATTTACTTAATTCGACTTCTATGCCGTCCAATCCCGAAGGACTCACGGCGGCTTACAATAACAATATAAATACAAAAGGATAAAAAGAAGTCAAATTTAAAATATAAAAAATTAAAACATTTTGTTTTAAGGGATCACTTTACCTCTAGAAGCTATTCCACAGTGCGCGGTTACGGCATCCTTGTTTTATTTATTATTTATTTGTTTGTTTGTTTATTTATTTTGTCCAATACACAATAATACACAATGAAGGTTATAGAGCAGTAGTTCTCAACCTTTCCAATGCTGTGTGACCCCTTAATGCAGTTCCCCATGTTGTGGTGACCCCCAACCATAAGTCTAGCACCAATTCTTTCAACAGAGCTTTAAGCTGATTGGCAGGAAGATCAGAGGGATACCCCCACTGTAAACGCCTGATTGGTCATATTGTAAAAATATGTTCTAACACGCCAGAATAGAAACTTTAGTTCCTAACACCATGGGAAATTTGCCTTTTCCCATGGTCTTAGGTGATCTCTATGAAATGGTTGCTTGACTCCCAAAGGGGTCCCGACCCCCAGGTTGAGAACCACTGTTATAGAGGATATAGGAGAGAAGATATAGGAGAGACTATAGGACAGGGGATGGAAGGCACTCTATTGTGCTAATGTACGCCCTTTACTGACCTCTTAGGAATCTGGAGAGGTCAACCGTAGACAGTCTAAGGGTAAAATGTTGGGGGTTAGGGGATGATACTACAGAGTCCGGTAATGAGTTCCATGCTTCGACAACCTGATTACTGAAGTCGTACTTTTTACAATCAAGTTTCAGCGGTTAATATTAAGCTTGAATCTGTTGTGTGCTCTTGTGTTGTTGTGATTGAAGCTGAAGTAGTCTTTGACAGGTAGGACATTGCAGCATATGATCTTGTGGGCAATACTTAGATCATGTTTAAGGCGTCGTAGTTCTAAGCTTTCAAGACTGATATAACTGATATAACTGATCCAATATTTTTTTTAAAAAGTGATTAACTGTGGGGTGAGAACATGACCTGTTGATCTTCCTCCATCACTAGTGTTTTGATCCACCTGTATCCTTGGGGGATCTTTGAGCTGGAATTGCTTCCCTTAAGCTGTTTCTGGTCTTGAGGTCAGTCATCCTGTGGATTCATACTAAGTAACACAAGTTTCTCTTCTGTTTCTGCTACAATTCAATATCTAAATATTGAAAGATGTTAGATAACCATCTGTCTGAAGTAGTTTAGGGTTTTCTGCCTAAGCAGGGGGTTGGACTAGAACATTGATTTTCAACCTTTTTTGAGCCGCGGCACATTTTTTACATTTACAAAATCCTGGGGCACACCACCAACCAAAATGACACAAAATGACACTCTAACACAGTACATATTATACATATAGTTAATAATACAGTTTCTAAATGTTTCACATTTCACTTGTCAAATGGAGAAGTTTGCTTTCTAGGTAAGGATTCTGATAAATACTAGAGTTCTCCCTGAGGTTGTGGGTTCAGATCCCATGGTCAGCTGGGTGCCAAGGACCTTGGTTCCGTCTGTTTTGATGGTGTATATAGGAATTTGAGCTCTTTAAGAAGATGGCCCTTCAGGATTCCATATATAATATAGATAATATTGTGATGCATTGTGATGCATTGTATATCACCCTCTGTGGGGGCCTCTTATAAAAAGAAAAAGGTAAAATATCTATATACACCATCAGGATAGACATAATCATCTGAGGCTAAGGCTTCATCTAGTGGTGGCAACATTTACCTCCAGTCCTAACCAAGATTAGAAATCGGGACCATGGGGAGGAGTAGCAGCTTCAACTTCTTGCCGTGGCCACACAATGACAAGCCCGAGCGGGGACCTTCCTGGGTGTAGATGAGAGGCGGCCTGCTATTGGTTCATCGCTAGTGGTTGGGATGAATCCTAAAAGGTGATTGGTCAGTAAGCGTTCCCTGTGCCTCCACTCTCCCTGTCGCTGATAGCTGGAGGGATTGTGAGGGGAATGTTTATGTTCGGATGTAGACGGCTGGCAGTGGGCCGGATAAATGGCCTCCGCAGGCCGTATCAGGCACGCGGCCCGTAGTTTTGGGACCCATGTTTAATTTCCCCACGGCACACTGGTTGAAAAACACTGGACTAGAAGACCTCCAAAGTCCCTTCCACGTTGTTGTTATATAAAATGGAGAAAGTCACCAAAGGTCCCATCAACATTGTGAGGCCAAATTGGAAAATGTAATTTTTAAGATGGAATTGGCTTATTCCCTGGACGTTAGAAGCTTAGGTTATGTCTATATTCCACTTAATGTTCAAATTCAGTTTAAAAATATTGATATTAGTATCTAAAAAGTTAAATTATTGAACGTCTTTTGCTTCTGTGGATTCACTTATCTGTTAGCAGCAACAGGAACAAGTAATAGACCATTTTTCCATGTTGCACCTTTCTTATAATGGTCACATTCTACCCAGTTTTATGCCAAGGCATTTAAAACTTTTTCTTTTAAACTATTTTTAAAGGCTATTTAGTTTGTTATGCTAAATTTATTTTTAATTAGCTGACTCTCTGAACATCTGAGCTGTGAATATTGTACTATTAACATCCAAAAGTATTTTCAGTTGACTGAATTTCTGGATAATGCAAATTGCAAAAAATTGCATTGTTAGCATGTAGTTTTATACATTTATTAAAAATTGGAAGAGTGCCATATAAGGGAATAGTGGATTAAAAAACTTAATATCCAAAATAATTTATTTATTTATTTGTTTGTTTTGTCAAGTATGTATTGGTGATATACAAAGATATAATATTTATATACATGATACTAGTAAAAGAGAAACATTAGGACAGGGGATGGAATGCACTCTGGTGCACGTGCACGCCCCTTACCTACCTCTTAGGAATCAGGTAAGGTCAACAGTGAATATTCCAAGGGTAAAGTTTTGGGGATTGGGAGATGATACTAGAGTCTGGTAGTGAGTTCCATGCATCAACTACTCAGTTACTAAAGTCATATTTCCTGCAGTCAAGTTTAGAGCGATTTACTTTAAGTTTGTATCTGTTGTGTGCTTGTGTGTTGTTGTGGTTGAAGCTGAGGTAGTCGATGACAGGAAGGACAGGCCCATAATTAACAGACCCATACGGTACTGGAACTATGTTTCTTACCTCAAACACACAAACAGGAATGTCTTCAATCATATCAGTCTCATTAAGGATTTTCGGTGCACATAATTTTATTGCAGTATACTGGAAGTGATTTCTTTTGAACAACGCACAACTTTTTGTGATGGTGTCTTAGTATCAGTGTTGACTGAAAAACCCCATGCAATTTTTTTGACAATGATTTTGGAAATGGACTTGACATTTCCTTTCTTTAAAGGGCTGAGATAGAAAGTTATAGATATAGATATATTTGGATAGGGAGTCATTGCTCACAGTCGCTCATGCCCTTATCACCTCGAGGTTCGATTACTGCAATGCTCTCTACATGGGGCTACCTTTGAAAAGTGTTTGGAAACTTCAGATTGTGCAGAATGCGGCCGCGAGAGCTATCGTCAGGCTTCCTAGATTCGCCCACGTTTTTACAACACTCTGTGGCTTGCACTGGCTGCCGATCAGTTTCCGGTCACAATTCAAAGTGTTGGTAATGACCTTTAATGGCATTGGACCAGAATACCTCCGGAACTGCCTTCTACCGCACGAATCCCAGCGGCCGATAAGGTCCCACAGAGTTGGCCTTCTCCGGGTCCCGTTGACCAAACAATGTCGTTTGGCGGGCCCCAGGGGAAGAGCCTTCTCTGTGGCGGCCCCGGCCCTCTGGAGCAACTCCCCCCGGAGATTAGAACGGCCCACACCCTTCTTGTCTTTCGCAAGTTACTCAAGACCCATGTATATCGCCAGGCATGGGGGAACTAAGACATCTCCCCCAGGCTTTCTTATATTTTATGTTTGGTATGTATGTGTTGTATGGTTTTTAATTGTTGGGGGTTTTTTATGTAATTTTATTATTAGATTTGTTTCATTATTATATTGTTTTTTATTGTTGTTGTGAGCCGCCCCGAGTCTTCGGAGAGGGGTGGCATACAAATCTAATAAATAATAATAATAATAATAATAATAATAATAATAATAATAATAATAATAATAATAATAATAATAATAATAATAAAGTATCTGGCTCTAGGTCACCCAACTAGCTTTGTGTCTAAAGTGGTATTATAACTCATTGTCTCCTGGTTTTTAGCCTGATGCCTTAACCACTACAACAAACTGGCTGGCTATATTGAGCTTACAATTGAATGAATCCAGAAATATTTTGTAAACATTGCAAAGATACGAACATTAAAAGGAGTGAAACTTTCAGAGATCTCTCATCAGGAAGATTGAACAGATAGTTAAGATTTGTATGAATCAGAAGCACAATGCTGAAATTTGATTATAAATAAATAAATTTGATTTATATAATAAATAAATAAGCCGCCCCGAGTCCGCGGAGAGGGGCGGCATACAAATCTAAATAATAAATAAATAAATAAATTATTGAGAGTAATTTGGTAAATAATTACTGTGTGTGCATGTAAAATAAATATGAGCAAATCTATGTGCATTTTCCAGTTTTAAATTTTGAAAAGTAATAGTTTTGTTATTTACTAACAATTTGCAAATCTTATAAACAGAGATTCCAAAAGTTTCTTGAAAACTGAGAATATGATACGCAAAGCTGATGAACTCTGGCGCACAGCTGGAAGACCTGAAAAAGCAGGTTAAAAAGCAGGTTGAAACAGAGAAAATCTGTGTGGACACTACCAGTTGACATCAACTTGATGACAAATAATCCAAGTCGATTTAATTTGATTCAGATTGAATTGCATTTTTAAAAATCTTTATACAGTGTTCCCTCGATTTCCGCGGGGGATGCGTTCCGAGACCACCCGCGAAAGTCGAATTTCCGCGAAGTAGAGATGCGGAAGTAAATACACCATTTTTGGCTATGGACCGAATCACAAGCCTTCCCTTAACACTTTAAACTCCTAAATTACCATTTCCCATTCCCTTAACAACCATTTACTCACCATTATTACTGGTACTCACCATTGAATAGTGATCCTGATATTTATAAACATAATTATTTATTAACAATAATTATTTTTTTTGTTATTTATTTGCAAAAATTATTAGTTTGGTGATGATGTATGACATCATCAGATGGAAAAAACCGTGGTATAGGAAAAAACCCACTAAGTATTTTTTAATTAATATTTTTTGAAAAACCGTGGTATAGGCTATCCGCGAAGTTCGAACCCGCAAAAATCGAGGGAACACTGTACAGTACTATATAGTGTTTAAAGTAACAGTGTTAAAAGGAAATGTGATGGAAGAAAAAATAATTGACACATATGATTAATGAAATGAAAGCAGTACTTTTGCCATACATTTAAGAGTTGTTGTATGTCTCTATAGATAATATATATGAAGGTTATCCAAAACAAATGATATAAGGAACAATTTATACTGTTCAAAGTTTAATACCAGAATCCTAACATTGTTGATATTTTAAAATATACACTGCTGAAAAAAACAAAGGGAACACTCAAAGAACACATCCTAGATCTGAATGAATGAAATATTCTCATTGAATACTTTGTTCTGTACAAAGTTGAATGCGCTGACAAAATGTGAAATAGATTGTCAATCAGTGTTGCTTCCTAAGTGGACAGTTTGATTTCACAGAAGTTTGAATTACTTGGAGTTATATTGTGTTGTTTAAGTGTTCCCTTAATTTTTTTGAGCAGTATAGTTTTCCCTTGTATTTCTAAGGGTAGTCTGGGCAAATAAACCCTCGCTCTCCAAACTGTTTAATTCTAACAAGTTACATTACTATGAAATGTAGATTCAGCTAATTGAGTGATGGCAGAATCCTTTGTATGATTGTGAGTTTTAGTCCCACTTCAGCCATGAAAGCCAGCTGGGTGACTTTGGGCCAGTCATCCTCTCTCAGCTCAAACAACCTCACAGGGTTGTTGTTGTTGTGAGGAAAATGGAAGGAGAGAGGTATGTTCACCAGCTTGAGTTATTTATAAAATAATAAAGGTGAGATAAAAAGAATTAATAAATATATTAATTTTAAGTGGTAAAATAGGTGCCTAATTTGCAAGAACCTCACCTTAAAAAAAATCCAAGCTGTCACTTTGGCTTACTTGGTCGTGGCCTCATCCATTTTGGGAAGCATTTTATTTATTTATTTATTGGATTTGTATGCTGCCCCTCTCCGTAGACACAGGGCGGCTAACAACAGTGATAAAAACAGCATATAACAATCCAATACTAAAACAACTAAAAAACCCTTATTATAAAACCAAACATACATACAAACATACCATGCATAAATTGTATAGGCCCGGGTGATAAATCTCAATTCCCCCATGCCTGACGGCAGAGGTGGATTTTAAGAAGCTTATGAAAGGCGAGGAGGGTGGGGGCAATTCTAATCTCTGGGGGGAGTTGACTCCAGAGGGCCGGGGCCGCCACAGAGAAGGCTCTTCCCCTGGTTTCCGCCAAATGACATTGTTTAGTTGACGGGACCTGGAGAAGGCCCACTACTGGTCGCTGGGATTCGTGCAGCAGAAGGCGGTCTCAGAGGTAATCTGAAGCATGATGGTTGTCATGCTTCACGAAGCCCAATGCAGTGCTGCTAGTTAAATCAACATTGTCATTTATGTGACACAACCATAGTAGATGTGAACAGTTTGACTTGGGGTGGGAAGGCTGAACTAAACAGAGCAAGTTTATTCTACACTTTGCTTCAGTCTGCATTTTGTCCCTGTGACTTGGTTCACAGAGCAGACTTATTATTTGCTACTTCATAAATAATAACTTTCCCAGAATAAATTCAGTGAACTTCAACTGACACTTCATGAAGATATTTAAATATGTGCGTGTGTGCATGTGTGTGTTTAGAGTCAAAAAATTATCTCCCTCAAGACTGTTAAGAGCAAGATAAATACCTGAATTAGACCGTCAGTTTTCTCCTACTTTGTTTTTATAATAGCATCAATACTGTTTTATGTGCTCAGATTAGCCCAAGGGAAGAAAATGTCAGATTTGGTTTTTCTAATCCTTAAGAGTCCATGCTATCTATTGCTGCGTGATGACTGACACTCTTAACTTTTGTCGTGTTTGTTTATGATTGTGGAATAATGGCTACTAAACTTCCATGCCTCTGACAATAAAAACAATCTCGCATAATTGCTTTTGAACATGTCTGTTATGCCTGATTCAAAGCAAAATGCAAGATGTCATAAGCTTAACTAACTTGTGTTGGTTTGTGTTGAGTCTGTATATATTACCATGTAAATAGTTGCCTGAGGTGAATGCTGTTACCAGGCAGATTGAAAAGAATAGGACGCGTCTGATTGGCTCAGACGCAGCACAGCTCTTTTGGGCGCGAGCCTTAAGAGTATAAATAGAGCCGAGTTTCTCATTGCCGGCTGGTGAGTTCCCAGCTGATTGTCACTTGCGGAAAGAGCTGAATAAAGGGAACCACTGTTTAGCAATTCGTCTGGCGTCTCAATACATTTCACTGGCGACGAGAACCGGAGAGAACCTACAAGCAAGATGAATCCTTCGCAGATCGGCCGAGCACCCGACTACTTCGACCCCGAAAAAGCGTCTTGGGAAGCCTACATGACCCGCTTCGAAATCTTCCTGGAAGCCGCCGGAATGGGGACCGCCGAAGACGACAGGAAGCGAGCCATCTTCCTTAACTACTGCGGCCCCGAGATCTTCGACTTGGCTCAAACACTCACCGATCCGCTTCCTGCCAAGAGCGTGCCGTGGCCAGACTTACAATCCAAGCTTGCGGGTCATTTCAAACCCACGAAGCCAGCTGTGGTGTACCGCCATCAGTTCTCCAGAATGGCCCAACGAGAAGCTGAGTCTATCAATCAATTCGCCACAAGACTCCGAACCGTCCTGTCAAAATGCCGTTTTGACAGCCCAGAAGCTCGACTAACAGACGCGATTATATTCGGCATGAAAAACGCCACCGTACGAGGCAAACTCCTCACCGAGGACGAACCTACATTACAAACCGTCATCAAGCTTGCCCAGACAGCCGAGGTCGCCGAAGCGGCTGCCAAAGACCTCCAAAGCCACGTCAACAAAGAAACCGTCTCTAAAATCTCCTCCACAGCCGATCCAGCCGACGACCTCAACCCGCCATCCGCCACCGACGATTCCTGCCTCCTGCTTCCCAGCGACCCCGCACGACAACCGAGATACCCTCGCACACAAGCTCCATGCCCTGGTTGCCGGGGAAATCATCCGCGACTTCGCTGCCCGTTTCGGGAAGCCATCTGTCGCCGCTGCAATCGGCGCGGTCACATCGCTGAGGCCTGCCGGGCTCCCCAGCCAGAGGAAACCTTCTCAGCTCCGCGCCAACAGCGTTTCTCCTACCAGGCTCCACAGGGCCGTGAAAACCGGCCTCCCAGATCTTTTACCCGGAAAAACAACTTAGCCGCTAACCGCGACTACAACAGAGGTAACTGTCAAACTTACGTAAATTGCGCAAATTCAACGCAAGGCACCAAAATCATTATTTCCCTACTTTTAAATGGCAAGCCTTGTGATCTAGAACTGGACACCGGGTCTAGGCATTCTATTATGCCTTGGGACAAATTTAAAATGTATATGCCACATGTCTGTAAGTCTATGTTAACTCAAACTGCTTTGATTATAAGGGATTTCCAGGGACATGTAATCCCTGTATTGGGTAAAATTGATATTCCTGTACAATTCAAATCTGTTAATTGTTCCCTACCTTTGGTGATAGTGGATGGGGCAAGGCATTCCCTCCTTGGGTTAACCTGGATGGGCCCCTTAGGTATTGAGATCTCTGGCATCTGTTTAGTACAGTCCCCTTCTAATACCCCAGATTTTGTACTTGAGTTTCCTGAAGTATTCAGCCCCACTTTGGGAACGTATAAGGGGGACCCTATCTCCTTCTCCATAGACCCAAAGGTTCCGCCCATTCGCCTGAAACCACGAAGGGTTCCTTTACCTTTACTGCCTAAACTAGACCTTCAGTTAGATCAACTTATTGCTCAAGGGATCCTAGTCCCTGTAGAGCAAGGGCCTTGGGAGACTCCAATTGTCACTCCATTGAAACCAGACGGTTCACTAAGGGTCTGTGCAGACTACAAGTCTACTATAAATAAGGCCCTTCAGCATCACCCCTATCCCATACCTGTAGTTCAGCACCTCCTACACTCCCTAGGAGAGGGAAAAGTCTTTGCAAAGATCGATCTTGCTCAGGCATACCTGCAGCTTCCGGTCGATGAGCCTACCTCTTTGGCTCAGACCATTGTCACGCACAGAGGTGCTTTCCGATGCACAAGATTGCAATTCGGGGTAAGCATAGCCCCTGGGATCTTTCAGAGCTTAATGGAGCGAGTGTTAGCGGGGCTTGAAGGAACCATACCCTACTTCGATGATATACTAATTTCGGCTAAAACCATTCCCCAATTGAACCAGAGAATCAGGGCTGTCCTACAACGACTCCAATCCAAGGGCCTCAGGGTAAAAGCAGACAAGTGTGTATGGGGCACCACTAGTATTGAATTTCTAGGGTATAGAATAGATAGTCAGGGCATCCACCCCACAACCGATAAATTAAAAGCAATTACCGAAGCGCCTGAACCAACCAATAAGACTGAACTACAAGCTTTTTTAGGTCTTCTGAATTTTTATTCTATTTTTTTGAGACAGAAGGCAACGGTCGCAGAACCCCTCCACCGACTCCTTCAGAAGGGAATTCCCTGGACCTGGGGCAGACCTGAACGCCAAGCATTTTCTCTAATAAAGACCTTATTGACTTCTAATAGTGTGGTGGTTCAGTACAGTTCAGTCTTGCCCATAAGGCTTACATGCGATGCTTCGGCTTATGGGGTGGGCGGAGTACTGGCCCACGTAATGCCAGACAACACTGAGGCACCTATAGCTTTTTTCTCCAGAACACTAACCCCTGCTGAACGTAACTATAGCCAGTTGGATAAAGAGGCCCTGGCTTTAATAGCTTGCATTAAGAAATTCCATAATTATTTATTTGGAAGGAGGTTTGAATTAATAACCGACCACAAACCCCTTTTGGGACTTTTGCCTTCAGATAAACCTACCCCTCCGTTCATGTCCCCTAGACTGATTAGATGGGCTCTCTTCCTCTCCAGTTATCAGTACACCTTAATACATAAGGGAGGGAAGTCCATAAGCCACGCTGATGGACTAAGCCGGTGCCCCTTGGCACAAAGAGGGGAGGAACCAGTTCCTTCAGAGGATGTACTACTGCTAGAAATAGAAGAAACCCCCCTAACTTCAGCCAAGGAAGTGGCTGAGCATACTAAGGCAGATCCCATTCTTCAAAGAGTGATCAATTGTATACTCAGGGGTTGGCTTGGGGGACCAGAGGAGGGGGGACTGGCAGACTTTAAGACAAAGCGACTAGAATTGTCATACTTGAAGGGATGTGTACTATGGGGGGATCGAGTGGTCATTCCAACCACACTTAGGCAAAAGGTGTTAAGTATGTTGCATGTGGGACACCCAGGCATGGTCCGAATGAAGGGGTTGGCAAGAGGATACCTGTGGTGGCCGGGCCTAGATCTCGATATAGAACATTGGGTAGCTAAGTGTGACCCCTGTCAGGAGTCACGACCCAATCCCCCTCGAACTGCCCCCGTAGAGTGGGGAGAGCCCACTGGGCCTTGGTCCAGGATACATATAGACTTTGCTGGCCCCATCGGGTCCCAGTTTTTCCTGGTGGTCGTAGATGCTTTTTCTAAGTGGGTAGAGATAGTGACTATGCAGAATATAACAACATGTGCCACCATAAAGGCTCTGTATCACTTGTTTGCAACCCATGGGTGTCCTGATGTCCTTGTTTCAGATAATGGACCACAACTGACCGCACGACAATTTGAGGTGTTTTTGAGTAATCTAGGGGTCAGACATGCGCTAATCTCCCCTTACTCCCCATGGGCTAACGGGTTGGCTGAACGTTATGTGCGTGTGGCGAAAGAGGCGCTGCGCAGAGCAGGCCCTGGGGAAGTACAGAGTAAATTAGACCAATTCCTGTTAATGCAACATATTACTCCAAATGCTGCCACCCATAAAAGCCCTGCAGAAGTCTTAATGGGGCGGAAACTAAGGTCCCCTTTAGACAGGTTACACCCCCGATTCTTGAACACCATGGGTCAAGGTGAAATGTCTGTAATGCCTGAAAGAAGCATGTATCTAGGCCAGAATGTATTTGCCCGAAATTTTGATGGGGGAGTTCAATGGGTAAAAGGAAAAGTCCAACAACAAAAAGGGCCTAAAACATATTTAATACAATTAGAGGATGGCCGTATTTGGAAACGGCACATTGATTACTTAAGGGGGCGGATTAACTCTGAAAATACGCAAACCGCCATTGTAACCTCTTCCCCCAAAGCAGACTCTTATGTACAACCCGACTTATTGGATGTAAATTTGGGCTCACCGAGGCTGGAACGCTCCAACGACACCAACGAGCCACCATCATCCTCCTCCGACGTCGATTCAGCCTCCATCCGGACTTCGCTGCAGGCCGGAGCCCCCACTCGGGCCCAGCCAGGCTCCGGATCCGACAGAGAGCCAACCTCCACCAACGAAGTCCCAGACTCAACTGAATTGCGCAGGTCTGAGCGAGCCGCACGCAGACCTTCACGATTGGAGGACTTCATCACATGGCTCAGCTGATGGACAGTTGCAACTAACTAAGGAGGGAGGGGTGTTGAGTCTGTATATATTACCATGTAAATAGTTGCCTGAGGTGAATGCTGTTACCAGGCAGATTGAAAAGAATAGGACGCGTCTGATTGGCTCAGACGCAGCACAGCTCTTTTGGGCGCGAGCCTTAAGAGTATAAATAGAGCCGAGTTTCTCATTGCCGGCTGGTGAGTTCCCAGCTGATTGTCACTTGCGGAAAGAGCTGAATAAAGGGAACCACTGTTTAGCAATTCGTCTGGCGTCTCAATACTTTTCAGTTTGGATATTCTATAATTGACTACATGAATTAGCCACATTTATGCCGAAGTAAATAAGATTTTCTCTTAGTAATTGGGTCAAGAGGACATGTTTGTAAGGCTACTTTTAAATGCAAATTTATATGAGTAATTTCTTAGAAACATAGAAGACTGATGGCAGAAAAAGACCTCATGGTCCATCTAGTCTGCCCTTATACTATTTCCTGTATTTTATCTTACAATGGATATATGTTTATCCCAGGCATGTTTAAATTCAGTTACTGTGGATTTACCAACCACGTCTGCTGGAAGTTTGTTCCAAGGATCTACTACTCTTTCAGTGAAATAATATTTTCTCACGTTGCTTTTGATCTTTCCCCCAACTAACTTCAGATTGTGTCCCCTTGTTCTTGTGTTCACTTTCCTATTAAAAACACTTCCCTCCTGAACCTTATTTAACCCTTTAACATATTTAAATGTTTCGATCATGTCCCCCCTTTTCCTTCTGTCCTCCAGACTATACAGATTGAGTTCATTAAGTCTTTCCTGATACGTTTTATGCTTAAGACCTTCCACCATTCTTGTAGCCCGTCTTTGGACCCGTTCAATTTTGTCAATATTTTTTTGTAGGTGAGGTCTCCAGAACTGAACACAGTATTCCAAATGTGGTCTCACTAGCGCTCTATATAAGGGGATCACAATCTCCCTCTTCCTGCTTGTTATACCTCTAGCTATGCAGCCAAGCATCCTACTTGCTTTTCCTACTGCCCGACCACACTGCTCACCCATTTTGAGACTGTCAGAAATCACTACCCCTAAATCCTTCTCTTCTGAAGTTTTTGCTAACACAGAACTGCCAATGCAATACTCAGATTGAGGATTCCTTTTCCCCAAGTGCATTATTTTACATTTGGAAACATTAAACTGCAGTTTCCATTGCTTTGACCATTTATCTAGTAAAGCTAAATCATTTACCATATTACAGACCCCTCCAGGAATATCAACCCTATTGCACACTTTAGAGTCATCGGCAAATAGGCAAACCTTCCCTACCAAACCTTCCCCTCTGTCACTCACAAACATATTAAAAAGAATAGGACCCAGAACAGACCCTTGTAGCACACCGCTTGTAACCTGTCTCTGCTCAGAATACTCGCCATTAACAATAACTCTCTGATGTCTATGCTTCAGGCAGCTTGAAATCCACTGAACTATCCACTGAACTATTTCTTGGACTAAATGACTTGTTGGTTGTTCAAGATTGTGTCACTTCTCACTTTCCTTTCTAATTTACAATCTAGAGCAGTGATGTCAAACTCGTGACATCATATCATCAGGTGATGTATCATGACTTTTCCCCCTTTCGCTAAACCGGGAGTGGGTGTCATCAACATGTGACTCATCTAGTCCACGGGGCGTGAGTTTGAAAACCTTGATCTAGGGAATTTCTGGTGGTTTTCTATCCAGGGTAGCCAGATCCAGTACTGCTTAACCAAGTGAAAGAAAAGTGAACATATAAAGCTTTAGGCACAAAGTTTATTTCCTGTTTATTTTACGGATGATGGGTGAACCCAAAATGAATATTTCAATTAGGGATGGAAAATAATTTTGCTCTGGGTTCTGGGGAATTTGTGTGTTCTGCTTCTGCCATACTTCATAATACCAGTGTTTGTTTTCCAGCAAAAAATAAGCAGAAAACCTGTACAGTATATGAAATGAAGGTACAGTGTATTATGGAAAGTAGTATACAAATAGTAGTAAGTAGTCAAAAATTATACTGAAGAAATATAGAAGAAGAAGTTTAGAAGAAGTCTGCACTGGAAAATTGTTTGTTAAATAACAAAAACAAGATAAATTATATTGTCCAAAAATTGATTAGTACAGTACTTAAATCAGAAAAAGAATATTGTTAGGAAATATTGTGAATGTTAAGTAACAATGAATTTTTTGTGGATTTTTACAGTGCAATACTGCCATGTTAACATGAATAAGCAAAGTAAATGGAATTTTTAGTGATCTCCTTAGTTAGAACATTGAACATAAAACATAGAGCTAGAAGGACCTCAGAGGTCTTCTAATCCAACCCTCTGCTCAAGGCAGGAGACCTTATATTGTCCCGGTCATAGGTTTGTCCAGTCTGTTTTTGAAAACCTCCAGTGATGGATGTGGTTGAGTAAGATCTAAGTGAGAATAATAATCTCCATAAGGAGTATGTTCTTAATTCTTTCTTGAAAAAAAGATTCAATGTGCTTTTTTCCTCCAAGTTTAATATCAATGTAAAAAATTGTATTAATAATTTTTATCAATAAAACTGCAAACTTAATATATTTATCCCTGCTACAATAATTCTTTAATCTGAATTCATGTCATACTGGGGATGAGTATAAGTGATACCATGGCAGTTTTGAATTCCAAATTTGCAACTGACCCAAATTACATAATATGGATAAATTTGCTTAACAGTGTCCTTAACAATGAACAATAATTTTTGCCTTTAGTTTTTCTTGTTTGGTGTAAATTAGTTTCTCACAGTGGCATGGCAATAATCATTTTCATTTTAACAGAAGAATGTGATAATTGAAATCCCGTGGAGTCAAGAATGAAATCTGGCTTAAAAACACTTAATTCATAACATTTCGGAACATATTTTTGAGTGCTCTTTTCTACCACAAAAGCATTGCCAAATATTATTTATGGGCTATCTGGAAACATAATTTTATTTTTGTTTCTACCTGAAGAATTGAAGACTCTTCCCTGAAATAGTAGTCTTTCAATCCATTTTCTCGAACCCTGCCATTCAGAAGGCTACCACTTCAGAGATTAGATGAGATAATGATGCCCAAATAGGTTTATGTAAATTCTGTATACAGTATTCTGTAAATTTAGCCGACTGTCTTTCTGAAATTTCATTGGGAATATCAATTTAAATGTTTTTCAAATAAACACAGTGAATTATTGAAAATACCCTGCTTGTGTCTTTATGTATGTCTTTGTTTGTGTTTTGAACCAATGCAGAAATATCAAAAGAGAATTCTTGACTAATAATAGATATTGAGCTATATCATAGATTTGTCTCAGTCTTTCACAGACTCCTATTTTAAATCCTAAAAGGAGTTTATTTAAATGTCACACATTTTTGCTAGGCTGTTGCTGTCCAGAACTTAAGGCATATATTCATACCATTTGTTATCATGTTCAGTTTCTAAATTGTATGCAGTATAAGCACAATATAATAGCTTGCAGATTGCAGGGCTATCAACAGGCAATAAAATGTGGGTGAACAATTATTATATTGTAAAGTGTTTCTAAACATCCTGCCTGCTTGTGGAAAGGCCACCAGAGGAAATAAAGAGAATATGATGTAATGTTTATGTAAGGCCTGTTCCTTGAAATATTAGAAGAGAAGATTTCAAGTAATAGTCTATGACCTAAAAAATGAATTATAACTCTGATAATAGTGATCATAGGCTTTTAAAGGTGGTGTTGAATTTTACAGAAATACCAATGTATGAATGGATGGATGGGTAGGTAGGTAGATAGATAGGGAGAGAGAGAGAGAGAGAATGAATATACCGTATATGTGTTCGTGTGTATATTTATTAATTGGACTTATATGCCACCCCTCTCCGTGGACTCGGGGCGGCTATATGTGTTCTGCCGGCTTATGACACAAGCCTTCAATTAAAGGTAAAAGTAGCCAAAACAGACACACACACGGGAAAATGCAACAGTAGTTTCTTTATCCAAAGAAAAATAGAAGCAAAACTCCCTGTTTAAATTCGTGATTTCTTGTAAAAACAAAACACACTTGAATGCAGTGAGATAACAAAGACAATAAAACTCCAGTCAATTAACCAGTAACTGTGAAATTCGTCACAGCCACTACTCTTCAGACATTGTAAAACTCACTATGATTTATGGTCAAAGTCCTGAAATCCAAACAGAGTCCTGAGAACAATCCTGAACGGCAAGTCAAGGTCCACAAGTATGATCAGATAATCTTCCACACTGTGAGGCCGGCACACTGCCCATTTAACGGCAGCCCTAATTACTTGAACCCCACCCAACCACAGGTGGACTCTCTTATCGCCTGTAATACTTTTGAAGCTGTTCTCTCCTATGCATAGCTCTACGCATGCGTGGGTCTATCATTGTTTCCTCATCAGAGTCTATTGGGGATAATGAGGACTGGCTTCTTCCTTCTTCAGATGATAATTCACTGGCCGATTCTGTCGGCAGCAAAACAGGCCTGTGACATTTGGATGTTTCCCTCATATCCACCTCCACAGTCCTTGGGGCAGGAGCTGGGCCAGACATATATTATTATTTATTTATTATTTATTAGATTTGTATGCCGCCCCTCTCCGAAGACTCGGGGCGGCTCACAACAATAATCAAAAACAATATAACATTGCAACAAATCTAATATTAAAAGAGGACAATATATAAAACCCCGACAATTTAAAACCCATGCAACACATATATGTATGTAAATACATACATTTACATACATATATACATACAGTATATATGTATGTAAAAATGGATATACAGTACAGTGTTCCCTCGATTTTTGCGGGTTCGAACTTCGCGAAAAGTCTATACCACGGTTTTTCAAAAATATTAATTAAAAAATACTTCATGGTTTTTTACCCTATATCACGTTTTTTCCTGCCCGATGATGTCATATGTCATCGCCAAACTTTTGTCCACCTTTAATAAATATATTTTTTAATAAACTTTAATAAATAAACATGGTGAGTAATAATCTAAATGGTTGCTAAGGGAATGGGGAATTGCAATTTAGGGATTTAAAGTGTTAAGGGAAGGCTTGTGATACTGTTCATAGCCAAAAATAGTGTATTTACTTCCGCATCTCTACTTCGCGGAAATTTGACTTTCGCGGGCGGTCTCGGAACGCATCCCCAGCGAAAACTGAGGGAACACTGTATACTGAAATACAGAAGAAAGCAAAAATAATGCAACCATCTCAAAGTCACATCGTATTTTGAGGGTGCGTGGCAATCAGTCCATATTTATGGCTGTTTTCAGTGTCCTATTGTCCCATAACCACGATATATGATGTTTTTGCCACAAGTTGGCATGTATTTTCTGCAGACAATGAGTTCACTTGATAACCATGGAATTTGATTAATGACAGCAGATTCCCTCAATGATTGCTGCAAAAAGGTGTCATAAAATCAGATGCGTCAGAAGGGGACCCACTGACAGGCATCTCTTATGACCACAATGCCAGGCTTGCTTCCGGTCATAATTCAAAGATTCCCTGTAGGGGATAAAGTAGGGGAAGAAAACATTTTTAGAACAAATAGTGATGGTGGCATATGAATCAGGAATCCATCACGGGTTTTCCCACTCATAATTCTAACCAGGATTTTCTAAAACATGGTTTGTTGGATAAGCGATAGTGATCTGGCTTGTACATAAGCCATAATGGATGATACACAATCACAAACTGTTTTAAAGGCACTGTTTGCTTTTTAAAAAAAAATAAAGATAACCCTTGATTTTAAATTGTCTCTTTATTTCCAGATGAAAGAAGTAGAAGAATGTATAGAAGAGATGTTAATAAGACTGGATGAGTTCTGTGGCATGGCTGATATGGTATGTTTAGCTTCTGAAGACCTTGGACAGTCTAAATGCTTCCTCTTATGTTATTTCCTCTGGAGGCCATCTTGAGAATGATTTAGAAACAGCAGTTCAGCTGCAGTGAGCTGTGTGGGAAGAGGGAGCTACAGGACTTTCTCTCTTCTCTCTCACACACTCCAGCAAGCACACACACACATACACACACACACACACACATATGCTCGCATTCTTCCTGAGGCAGCCATCTTGATAACAACCTTCTCTGAAATGGTTTTTATTAGGGAGAACAGTGATGGTTAAGCCACAAGGTGGCACCATGGTGCATAAATACTTAAGGGCCTAGACAAGTGCTTTTTACTCGTAAATTTTATGTGCACCATTCTTACCTGCATGCATAGGCACAATAAGGAGCTCTGCTCAAGGATGTCTCCTTGGAGATGCTTGAATACCGTATGGAAGATGCCCCGTGTTTGTTTTAGAGAGAAATTTTGCACACTATCCAAGATTTCCCCTCTATGTTTCAGCGAAGAAGACAACCTAACATCATGATAGTTGCTCAAAGGTCATCTTGGAAAGCAGCTGTGGACTTTTTTTACTTTAGGACCAAAAAAACCCAAATTCCCAAGAGGCCCGCTGGTCTTGTGTCATGGAAATTGACCACAGTACTTTGCAACTGGTGATTTTAAATACAGCCCCGTTCATATCATCCGTGCAAATACAGCATTGGTTCTCTGCAGTGTCTTTAATCGGTGCTTTGCATTGTAAAGGATTTGTGAGCCCATTTTTGATCATTGCATTTTAAGTCATGATAACTAAAGCGTGACCCACATCAGTTAGAAAACAATGTTTAAAAGGCTTTCCAAAGAACATTATATATTTATCAAGCAAAATGTAACTTGCCTTTCCTAAGTATACATAAATAGTTTTCCTAGCTATTCAAATTCTGCCATTTCAGATTTCTCTGCTTCAGTTGTAACCAACAAAATATTTAAGGTTACTTTCCTGGGAATGGTCTCTTATCCATTTCAAGGACATATGTTAGTAACAGAGATAATGGTAGAATTATAGTCTGTTAGTGCCTCGCTTTGTAACTTTGTTGTCATTGTTTTCTTTGCTGTCTCTTGTACACAAGGAACAGGCAATTATTTTTATTATGTTTTTATTGGGTTTAAAAAATTTACAGTCTGCTGTTCAATATACTGTAGTACATTACAATAATAATGGTTAAACATAACAATAGCATGAAATACATCAAAACAAAAAAGAAGTACTAAAAACTTAGAACTCAAAAATAATGCGATTTCCTGATGAGTCTTCTTTGCGTGTCTTTGAGACTTTGCTTATATTAATTTTTTTTAATAAGATACATTTTGTTCTAATGATATTTTTTGACTAGTTAACAATCCAAAATCACTTATATATATTCAATAAATATTCAGATTTCCCAGAACACTTTTTGTCTAGCCCTTTATAGAAAAAGAGGACCAACTAACTTCATTTGATTGTCATTAATTGGAAGACTTAGAAGATAATGTAGAGTTAGTGAGTGCTTTGAAGAGGGTAACAAGTAATGCTGATCAAACTTAAAAGAAGCGGGGTTAATAAAAACTCAAATTCAATGGCAGGAGAAGCTCATGGGGAAACTCTCCCAAACTGCGATGTTATAAACATAATTCCAAACAATTCCAACGGTGGAAAGAAGTAGAAGATATCAGAAGAAGCCACTGAGTTTACAATACAGAAAAAAAATAGCAACATAGCAAAAATAGTTTAATATGTTATTACAAAACTATGATTATTGTTACTTTTTCCTACCTTTTTAAATATTTAGTGAATTCAAGGAAGCAAACATATTCCTGCATCTTATTCTACTCACACCAATTCTTCCTTATGGAAATTTATTATTTATTACATTTCTACATCACCCATTTCACCTAAGTGATTCTGGGCAGTTTGCAGAGGAATTACAGAAGAACTGAGTTTGGAAACGCATCTATTGACTGCTACATTTTCTTTTGCATAGATGGAAGAAAAGATTGTAATTTTCCACCAGGAACTATAGCGAGTCCGCTCTACACATCGAATGTGTTCAATCTTTAATGTGGCACCACATTATGTGTTTTTTTAAAGAATCCTATTTCAGCAAAGGTGTGCATAAAAGAAAAAAGTATTTGTTACACATGTCTTTCCTTACAAAGTACATAAAGATTTCTCTAGGAGAGTGAAAACTAAGTATAGTTGATAGTTAATATGGAATGAAAATCTCCAGGAAAGGCCCAGGGCTGTAGGCTAGATTGAGATGTTGATTTAGCATTCTGAGACAAGACAGTGGCAAACTATTTACAGTACCTATTGCTGACCAAAATCCAATATTGAGATGTCTATGAAGTCACCAGAAATCAGGCTTTATCGGAAAGATGCTATACCTTGTATGGTAAGATGATGTAGACTGTAGATTCAGAAGGTTCCCTTAGGTTCAGAAAATGTTACAAGCACTTGTGTTTACCTTGTTTAGCATGTTTCTAACAATCAGCGTTTCCTATTGATTCTCCTGTACCCAAATACTAATTATGTTTGTTGTGTTGATTTTACTAGAGAGTTTCTGATGGTATGTTTCCAAAACATACTAATTATTATGTGTTCTCTGTACACATTGCTGTACTCTGTACCCAAAAAGGGGGCATTGCTTTCCTGCACCAATTTATTTTTTTTGCTTTATTGTCAGAAAAGAATGACTGCTCCTATAATAAGGTAGGGTTTTCCCTTCATCCTTCTACAGGTGATAAATATATTTCCCCTTCCATTTCCCCCCCTTCCCTTCTCTACTCTACCCTACCTTCCCTTACCCTACCCTGTCATTTGTCTCAAATGATGTAGGAGGGTTGGATTAGAAGACCACCAAAATCCCTTTCAACACTACTACTCTATGTTCTATGAGACCCTATCAACCCTAGTTTGCTACTATTATACTGTTGTCTTCTAAAGCAGTGTTTCCCAACCTTGGCCACTTGGAAGATATCTGGACTTCAACTCCCAGAATTCCCCAGCCAGCATTTTCTGGCTGGGGAATTCTGGGAGTTGAAGTCCAGATATTTTCAAGTGGCCAAGGTTGGGAAACACTGTTCTAAAGAACTAGACCCATCTGTGCTATGTCAGTGTTTCTTAAAATTGTGGCATTACTATATCATTATATTGCTCAGCTGGCAATGCCGTAGGTATCCTAACTCTGCCTATTGCTGGATTTAATGCAAGTCTGGAAAAGCACAACAGTAAATAATGGGTAGAACTCTTTCCACCACTCACTCCTAAACAGAGAACAACAATCTGGAAGCTGACCTATGTTGTCCTGAAAAAAGAAAAGAAAATATAAGCATTGCTTCTGAACATCTTTTGTGATTTCAATCTGGGTTTAATTTTTTTTTTAGCTTTCTTCATCTACAATAACAACAGAGCAGAGTGTAGAAGAAGAGCACAAAAAGGAACCTAGCTCAGGAGATGTAGCCAGATCCTAGAGCCAGACTCACCCCAGTCCTGCTCTAGTTGTACAGTTGTAGGATGCTTTGTTAGCTAATTAGTGATAGGCAGAAGAGGATGGATAGCAAAGTCAGAACAGATATCAAAGAATTGTTTTTCTCCTGACATGCTGCACACACAAAAATCAGAACAGCACCTTTGGCTGTGAATCAGCAGATGCTAAGAATCAGCTGTGGATAGAGAAATGTATACTTGCAAACTTAAGCTAAAATAGGAAACATTCTGTGGCTTACATAGTATGGAGAACTAATAGCTGGTAAAGGAACAAGCTCTCAATGTAGCTGCAGAATATAAAATTCCTAGGAAGGGATTTACTGGTATGTTCATATATACTGAATTTTTTAAAGGAAAATGTTTGGCATCATATAACACAGGAAATGATATGGTTTACAGTATACTAAATATGTTTTTGTATGTATTGATAATGCTTTGTGATAGTGTCTTTTTTTCCCCCTCGTGCAGATCAGGAGTGATACATCCATTCTCTTGGAAGAGATGATTCCACTTATTAAGGCCAAGGTTTCAGAAATGAATAATGTCTACACAAAAGTGGATAAACTAGAGGTTTGTTTACATTGTGTAATGTTGGAACAGATATTTTTGCTTTCAAGTAGATTATGTTCTGTTAAAGTATTTAAAAAGATTGTTATATTAAGGATCATCATGCTGTTATCAGAAAACAGGTAAAAAAGTGGTGGATAGATTTTTTAAAAAATTAGAATTCTCTAAAAGCAAATGTAAATAATGTGACATATACCTATACCAATTTTGTATAAGTTAAAACTGTGCACCAGATTAGACAGCACCACACAGACATGGAAAAAATAAGGTATGAATTTTCAAAAAGGAAATATAGCTAACTCAGGTTTCAGTATTTAATATATCTCTTTGTAGCTTTCTACCCTTATAACCAGATTTCTAACCCTTATAACTGCCTCATTTTACTGCTACCTTGTGCATTTAAAATTTTTTATTATTATTATTATTATTATTATTATTATTATTATTATTATTATTTATTAGATTTGTATGCCGCCCCTCTTCGAAGACTCAGGGCGGCTCACAACAAAAATGCTCACATCTTCCTTTTTGAAAATCCCAGCTCAACTGAGCGGGACTGTCTCAATGTCCCATTGTGAGCCGCTCTGAGTCTCCGGAGAGGGGCGGCATACAAATCTAATAAATAAATAAATAAAATTTTCTATCAGGCATTCACTATTCACATGTTTGTTTTACAGTATAATTCGGTCCTCATTTATTGTCCCAAAGGTGCATTTTCAAGAGGCAGCTGGACTTTCTGAATTTAAAAAAAAACATTTTGCTTTTTCAGTACTCTTAGGAGGAGGAGTCACGTGTGGGTATTGATTTCCATCTGCCTGGAGACTGAGCTTGTATTAATTTTGACTGACCATTCTCCTTCACTCACCTGGGTTTGCCAGTGCCGAATAGAATAGAATAGAATAGAATAGAATAGAATTTTATTGGCCAAGTGTCATTGGATACACAAGGAATTAGTCACTGGTGCATATGCTCTCAGTGTAAATAAAAGAAAAAGATACATTTGTCAAGAATCATGAGGTACAACACTGAATGATTGTCATAAGGGTCAAATAAGCAATGATGAAACAATCAATATTAATAAAAATCTTAGGATGCAAGCAACAAGTTACAGTCATCCAGTCCTAAGTGGGAGGAAAAGGGTGATAGGAATGATGAGAAAAACTAGTAGAAATAGAAGTGCAGATTTAGTAAAAAGTCTGACAGTGTTGAGGGAATTATTTGTTTAGTAGAGTGATGGCATTCAGGAAAAAACTGTTCTTGTGTCTAGTTGTCTTGGTGTGCAGTGCTCTTTAGGGAAGTTTTGAGGGTAGGAGTTGAAACAGTTTGTGTCCAGGATGCAAGGGGTCAGTAAATATTTCCCCCGCCCTATTTTTCACTCGTGCAGTATACAGGTCCTCAATGAAAGGCATGTTGGCAGCAATTGTTATTTATTGATTTATTGATTGATTTGATTTGATTTGATTTGATTTGATTTGATTTGATTTGATTTGATTTGATTTGATTTGATTTGTATGCCGCCCCTCTCTAGACTCGGGGTGGCTAACAACAGTAAAAAGACAATATGAACAAATCTAATATTAAAAGTAATATAAAAAAACCCCAATTTAAGGAACCAATCATACATACACACATACTATGCATAAATTTTATAAGCCTAGGGGGAAGGGAATATCTCAATTCCCCCATGCCTGACGACAGAGGTGGGTTTTAAGGAGCTTACGAAAGGCAAGGAGGGTGGGGGCAACTCTGATATCTGGGGGGAGCTGGTTCCAGATGGTCGGAGCCGCCACAGAGAAGGCTCTTCCCCTGGGTCCCGCCAAACGGCATTGTTTAGTCGACGGGACCTGGAGAAGGCCAACTCTGTGGGACCTAACTGGTCACTGGGATTCGTGCGGCAGAAAACGGTCCCGGAGGTATTCTTGTCCGATGCCATGAAGGGCTTCATAGGTCATAACCAACGCTTTTTCTGCAGTTCTGATTATTAAAAGGAGATGTATTTTCATAAGCTCCAAGCAGATGGAAATTTCTACCTTCTTGTGACTATTTCCTTTCAAGGAGAGGCTTTTTTTTGTCAGGCAGGATTGCCTTCTGCAAATCTCTAGGGTCGGTGAGTGGTGAGCCAACCAGCTCATTAGCAACCGTGGCTCCAATGGGAGTTCTTTCCCTCAGACCTGTCTTCTAGGGCTTATCCCTTCTGGAAAGCTTGATGCTGCTGCGGGCAATTGCCTCTTCCTTGCTCCAGGGCTGTGGGTGAGTGTGCAGGTCCCCTCCTGACCCGCTGAGATGACTGCCACAACCCGGAATGTGATCAGCCCTCCATTCCAGGGGCTCTCACTTGTATGGGATCTTCCAATGACTTTTGAAGTTTCCCGTCGTATTTTGAGCTGCGGACGGGAGCAGGACTCTCCTGGTCATCTGGGAATACTGCTGCCGCTACCACAGCCTCCCTCGAGGCCAAGAAGGCAGGCACAGAGCTGGAGGTCATTGGGTGGCTCCCGGGATACAAGGGCTAGGAAATGGCAGTTTTAAATGGTCGTTTCATCTTGTCATCTGCCATTTTGCTGCCCTTTGGTGCAGCTTCCATTTTATTGCTGTGTGATGCAGCAGCCATTTTGTTGCCATGTGGCATGGCAGCCATTTTGTTGCCACGTGGTGCGGCCACCATTTTGGGGCAACATGATAGAGCCACTGTTAGCTCTGGAGACCTGGGACATCACTTGTTAAAGCAGAGTTCTCCACTTTTCTTGGACTTATATGTGCTTTTCCCCATACAGTGAGGCACATTCAAATCTTCCAACTCCTCAGGGAGATCTGAGGCCACCTTCACCCCAACCTCAGTTGGGCTCCCTCAGGTGAAGTCCAAGGACCCATCTTTTTTCAAGTCTTTAAGGACATTATCGCTCAAGTGGTGTCTGGAGTTTTCCCATCAGGCCCTGGTTCAACCCCAGTCACAACAGTGACCTCTGGCAATGGCCAAATGATCAGCTCGCAGGGCTAAGACTTTGTCTCAATGCTCTTTACTGAGCAAAGCATCAGTCGGGGGGAGGAGGAGAGAGAGGCAGGAGGCCAGGAAGTATCTGATGACAAAGGTTTGTTCAGGATAAGCCAGCCTTTACTGGCCTATTTCAACTCCCGCTTTTTAAGCCCGTCATCTATAAGGCCAGATCAGCAGCTCATATGGTTGCTCCTCACGAGAAAGTGGAATCCCATCCCCACCAGAACACTCCTGAGGCCTTATTCTCTTAACCCAGTGTTTCCCAACCTTGGCCACTTGAAGATATTCGGACTTCAACTCCCAGAATTCCCCCGCCAGCAAATGCTGGCTGGGGAATTCTGGGAGTTGAAGTCCAGATATCTTCAAGTAGCCAAGGTTGGGAAACACTGTCTTAACCTACCTGCGAGCAGCTTATCTTGCCATCTCCTCCATTGTTTTTAGAGATCATCCAGAGATAGTGGGCCAGTCCTGGATCACTGGCTGCTCCCACTGGTACTGATAAAAAATTGTATTGTGCGGGACGCGAGATGGTGGACCTCCTACAGCTCCCCCAAGTTGACAGCCCGGTAGTGTCAATTTCTTCACCAGCCTACCTCCACATGATTCCTCTGAAGTCTTAAAGGTGGAGGAGAAGAAAGTGGAGATGGCATACCAGAAAGCTCACATGTCAGCTGCCTAGGGAATTAAAGCGGCCACAGCCGCTTCGTTTTTCAATCGATCAACCCTGATCTGCCTATGCCAGTTGAAGGCCAGTCTTCCAGCTGAGGACTGTGGGCTCCGATTTGACATCAACAAGATCATTTCAGAGGGAGGCTCTTCGGAAGCTGCAGAGCCGGATTTTGGGCGAGAGAAAGAAAGACTTCTGCTGCATTCCTTTCATGCAGCTAAAAGCAGAAGCACCTCTGCGGCTTCCAAACTCCAGCCAGAGCAGCAGCTGCTTTGTGAGTGTGCTTCCTGCTCTGTGATGGAGGAGCTGGAACTGGACCCTGCAGGGGGAACTGGCCGAGGCCGTGGCTTCCACAAGAGTGCTGATGATGGGCGCCGGTGGCATCTGTGGCAAGCTCCTCAAGGACCTGGTGCTTACCAGCGTCACCCACATCGATATGAGACTTGGGAGATGCGCGAGTGGGGGGACGGGACAGGTGCTTGTGCTTCTAGAGTTGTTAACCTGATCCTACGCAGCTTCTGCTCCGGCAATCTCACACTACTCACAACAGCCTACAAAACTTTTGCCAGACCCATCCTAGACTGCTGCTCATCTGTCTGGAACCCATACCACATCTCAGACATCAACACCCTTGAAAATGTCCAAAGATATTTCACCAGAAGAGCCCTTCACTCCTCCACTCGTAACAGAATATCCTACGAAAATAGACTAACAATCCTGGGCCTAGAAAGTCTAGAACTACGGCACCTAAAACACGATTTGAGTATTGCCCACAAGATCATATGCTGCAACGTCCTACCAGTCAATGACTACTTCAGCTTCAACCGCAACAACACAAGAGCACGCAACAGATTCAAACTTAATACGAACCGCTCCAAACTTGACTGTAAAAAATATGATTTCAACAATCGAGTTATCGAAGCGTGGAACTCATTACCGGACTCAATTGTGTCAACCCCTAACCCCCAACATTTCTCCCTTAGACTCTCCACGATTGACCTCTCCAGGTTCCTAAGAGGCCAGTAAGGGGTGTGCATAAGTGCACTGGTGTGCCTTTCGTCCCCTGTCCAATTGTCTTTCCTTTCTCTCACTTATCATATATATTTTCTTTCTTTCATATATCCTCTCCTCTAAGTTCACTTTTACCCTTATATATATTATTACATGTCTATTTTTTCTTCCTATGCATTTGTGTATTGGACAAATGAATAAATTAAATAAATAAATAAACTTGGCACCTTCAGGCTGTTTGTGTTCACACAAAAACACCCAACAGGAGGGGAGATACTTGATGGCAGCGCGCAGAGGGAGCTTCTTTGCCAGACTCCCAAGTGGGAATGTGCAGCCCGCCCGGGGCCTCCTGCACCACCATAATAATAAGACATAATATAATATGTCTTATTATTAATAGGACATCCATAATAAAAAGGTCAAGCCCTGGGGAAACACACAGTACATAACAGAAAATTAGTCTGGAGGACAGAAGGGAAAGGGGGGACACGATCGAAACATTTGAATATGTTAAAGGGTTAAATAAGGTTCAGGAGGGGAAGTGTTTTTAATAGGAAAGTGAACACAAGAACAAGGGGGCACAATCTGAGGTTAGTTGGGGAAAAGATCAAAAGCAACATGAGAAAATATTATTTTACTGAAAGAGTAGTAGATGTTTGGAACAAACTTCCAGCAGATGTGGTTGGTAAATCCACAGTAACTGAATTTAAACATGCCTGGGATAAACATACAGTAGTCCCTCGCTATATCGCGCTTCACCCACCACGGCTTCACTTCATCGCGGGTTTTGAAGTCAGCGTTGGCACAGATACGGCGCTTAGAAGTTTGGAAGGGCAGGACAAGCCAACCAGCCCGCGTTTGGCCGAACTGCTGCAAAGAATAGCAGTGGGTCGGGAATACTCGGGGGCGGCGATTCTTTTGCCCCCTCCCCTTCTTTTCCTCAGGCGCAGAGTAAGTAGTAGTGGGGGGGGGGGGAAGGTTAGCCGGCCGTTGCTCGCCTCCAGGCATCCGGAGCTGGTGGGAAGGAGGAGAAATTCCCCATCGCGGATTTCACCTATCGCGGCCGGGTCTGGAACGTAACACCAGCGATAGGTGAGGGACTACTGTATATCCATCCTAAGATAAAATACAGGAAATAGTATAAGGGCAGATTAGATGGACCATGAGGCCTTTTTCTGCCATCAATCTTCTATGTTTCTATGAGAGATCCATGTTTCTTTGGTCAATTTAGTACATCAGACATAATTTCAGTATGCCTATTGATCACACAGACACAGACACACACACACAAATATTCTAGTTGCTGAAAAGTGATTTTGAGAAATCTTTTCAAAAATTAAGATATCAAACCAATTGTTTTGATGACTTAATCTCTGTTTCTGTCTCTTAGGCATTTGTGAAAATGGCTGGCCATCATGTTTCTTTCCTAGAAGAACAAATTATCCAAGCAGAGAAGATCCATGCTGGATGTCCTTCTATTCAAAAGCAGCTTGGGTCGCTGGTTTTCCCTTTATTTAAAAAAGTAAGTATGAAAAATTTCCAGACATTGGGAAAAAGCCACTCTGAACAATACTTCTGCCATTTTTCTAAAAGGGATTCCTTTTCAGCTATAGACAATTATTTTCACAGATTGTTCAAAACCTCAGAATTTCTAGGCCTCAAAATACCCTGGAATGAAAACCTCTGACAGTTTCTTTAAACAAGTTCAGCTTAGTTGCATATGCACTACAGAGAAAGTTTATCTATTCCTTAAATCACCATTCCGGTTTATTTATTTTATTTATTTATTTATTAGTTGGACTTGTATGCCGCCCCTCTCCGAAGACTCGGGGCGGCTCACAACAAGTAAAAACAGTCACAACAATCCAATTAACTAAAATATTTAACGATTTAAGAAAAACCCCATGTAATAGCAAACACACGCACAAGCATACCATGTATAATTAACATGCCCAGGGGAGATGTTTAGTTTCCCCATGCCTGACGGCAAAGGTGAGTCTTAAGGAGTTTTCGGAAGGCAGGAAGAGTAGGGGCAGTTCTAATCTCCGGGGGGAGTTGGTTCCAGAGAGCCGGCGCCGCCACAGAGAAGGCTCTTCCCCTGGGACCCGCCAACTGGCATTGTTTAGTTGACGGGACCCGGAGAAGGCCCACTCTGTGGGACCTAATCGGTCGCTGGGATTCGTGCGGCAGGAGGCGGTCTCGGAGATATTCTGCTCCGATGCCATGAAGGGCTTTAAAGGTCATAACCAACACTTTGAATTGTGACCGGAAACTGATCGGCAGCCAATGCAGACTGTGGAGTGATGGTGAAACATGGGCGTACCTAGGTAAGCCCATGACTGCTCTTGCAGCTGCATTCTGCACGATCTGAAGTTTCCGAACACTTTTCAAAGGTAGCCCCATGTAGAGAGCATTACAGTAGTCGAACCTCGAGGTGATGAGGGCATGAGTGACTGTGAGCAATGAGTCCCGGTCCAGATAGGGCCGCAACTGGTGCACCAGGCGAACCTGGGCAAACGCCCCCCCCTCGCCACAGCTGAGAGATGGTTTTCTAATGTGAGCTGTGGATCGAGGAGGACGCCCAAGTTGCGGACCCTCTCTGAGGGGGTCAATAATTCCCCCCCCCCCCCCAGGTAATGGACGGACAGATGGAATTGTCCTTGGGAGGCAAAACCCACAGCCACTCCGTCTTATCCGGGTTGAGTTTGAGTCTGTTGACACCCATCCAGGCCCCAACAGCCTCCAGGCCCCAACAGTTCACGGCAGTTCTGAAGAAGGATTTTGGATTATCCTGATCGTTTTCAACATGGAAAACAAAATTGTTTAAAAGGCTTAAGTAAATGCACTGTGTGAATTTGGGTATTTATGTGTCGGATGTATATCCGGGCCTTCCTCTGGGAGCATAAGACAACATAAACACTGTAGTGCTGCTTCATTTATTTCATCAGAACAAGGCTATGGTCTGTGAACAACTATCTGGTTCTCCCAGGGAAGCTTCATGTCTGAGTATCGTATTGGCAGTTCTGTGTTAGCAAAAACCTCAGAAGAAAAGGATTTAGGGGTAGTGATTTCTGACAGTCTCAAAATGGGTGAACAGTGCAGTCAGGCGGTAGGGAAAGCAAGTAGGATGCTTGGCTGCATAGCTAGAGGTATAACAAGCAGGAAGAGGGAGATTATGATCCCGCTATATAGAGTGCTGGTGAGACCACATTTGGAATACTGTGTTCAGTTCTGGAGACCTCACCTACAAAAAGATGTTGACAAAATTGAACGGGTCCAAAGACGGGCTACAAGAATGGTGGAAGCTCTTAAGCATAAAACGTATCAGGAAAGACTTAATGAACTCAATCTGTATAGTCTGGAGGACAGAAGGAAAAGGGGGGACATGATCGAAACATTTAAATATGTTAAGGGGTTAAATAAGGTCCAGGAGGGAAGTGTTTTTAATAGGAAAGTGAACACAAGAACAAGGGGACACAATCTGAAGTGAGTTGGGGGAAAGATCAAAAGCAACATGAGAAAATATTATTTTACTGAAAGAGTAGTAGATCCTTGGAACAAACTTCCAGCAGACGTGGTAGATAAATCCACAGTAACTGAATTTAAACATGCCTGGGATAAACATATATCCATCCTAAGATAAAATACAGAAAATAGTATAAGGGCAGACTAGATGGACCAGGAGGTCTTTTTCTGCCGTCAGACTTCTATGTTTCTATGATGAATTTGAATCCTGGTCCTAATTCAGTACTTTTCCCATTATATCCCACCCCCCTCCATATATAGATAGGGATACAGTGGCTCAGTGCTCAGTGGTTAAGATGCTGAGCTTGTTGATCAAAAGGTCAGCTGTTCAGAGGTTCAAATACCTAGTGCTGTGTAACAGGGTGAGCTGCCGTTACTTGTCCTAGCTTCTACCAACCTAGCAGTTCGAAAGCACGTAAGAAATGCAAGTAGAAAAATAGCGACCCCTTTGGTGGGAAGGTAACAGTGCTCTGTGCGCTGATCTTCAGCTTTAAAACAGAGATGAGCACCGCCCCCTAGAGTCAGGAACGTCTAGCACGCATGTACGAGGGGACTCTTTACCTTATATATATCATCCTACTCTGTATCCTATCATATTTAACTAGGCAAATATTTCAGTGACCAAGGAGACAGGCAGTGAGAAGGGAACCCTATGTATTGTTTGTTATTTTAATTATTTGAATTCTATGTTTTAGATAAAGTCTTCAAATGAAAAAAAAAGTATTAAAAACTTGACAGATTACTCAGTATCCCCAGATCTGTCAAATAAACGTTGCAGTGGACAAAGCTCAAAAACTGTTAGCATTAGAAGGCCTGGAGAACAAGACGTGTCAGTGGTTCTCAACCTGTGATCTGTAGTGGGTACTAAAACCTGTTGCTACCAGTTTTATGCATGCGACACTTCTGTGCATGCGCAGAAGCGTCTCAGGCAGGTGGGCAGAGCCTCCCGCCGCTATCAATTCGCAGAACCAGGCTGAACCGGGAGCAACCCACCGCTGCTGTGCCCCCATCGGCGGGAGTGTGCGTTTGCAATGTTATGATTTAAATCTTAAGTCTTGGGAGTCCAGGGCCATGATCCATGACCTCAAACAGGGGTTGAGCACCACTGGCATTTATTTACCTATCTATCTATCTATCTATCTATCTATCTATCTATCTATCTCTAAGCCGTCCTTCTCGAGGCGACTCAGGGCGGCGTATAACATTAATACGACAATATAATAATTAATAATAATAATTTATTACACTTGTATGCCGCCCGCTCCGAAGACTCGGGGCGGCTCGCAACAACAATGGAACATATAATGGAAAGGAACAATGGAATATATAAGAAATCTAATATCTCTAAAATATAAATTTTTCTAAACACGTTTTAAAAAAACCCCGTGAACACTCGCATACTGTACATTCATCCAATCCAATTATATCTCATATCAGTCAGAGACAGTCTCATCACTCAGGGTCCCCATGCCTGCCAGCAAAGGTAGGTTTTTAAGGCTTTATGAAAGACCAGGAGGGAGGGGGTGGTACGTATCTCCAGAGGGAGTTCGTTCCAGAAGGCCGGGGCCACCACAAAGAAGGCTCTTCCCCCAGGCCTCACCAGTCGACATTGTCTGGCTGACGGGACCCGGAGAAGGCCGACTCTGTGGGACCTAACTGGACGCTGGAATACATGAGGCAGCAGACAACCCCAAAGATAATCTGGTATATGCTTTCCTGGCTCCCAAAAGAAAGGATGAGGTGAACATATCTAGAGGTTAGTCCCATGTTTGGGATGCCTTACAGAAAAGACTTTATCTCTGGTAGGCATCTCGTGTGTACTTGAAATACTATGAAGAGCCTCCTTAGATGAGCTTGCAACTAAAACTCTTTAGAGTTTTAAAGTTCAAAACCAACCCTTTGGCTGGTTAATCAGAAATAAACTGGCTACTAGCGGAAATCTTTTAGCACTGGATTAATATTAATAATATGTTCTCAGTAATTCTTGCTGTGTAATGCTTTTTAAAGAGAAAAATCTTAGCTATAATGAATTGTAATGATCTGGTTTGAATTTTACCAGGGTATACATATATGTTGCTGGATTAGATCTGTGACTTGATAAATTTCTGTTTAATTGCTTCTATAAGTAAATTTGATATGCTTGCCTTTTTAAAAAAAGAATTGGAGCTTCTTGGTGTAGAAAAGTTTGAATATAACTCTCTTGCAACAATTTTACATGAAAAGTATTTTCCCACAATTGTAGCGATTCTTAAAGACATGAATGTATGTGGGTTTTCTCCTATTTGAATTTTAAAACATTGTCTGTCAAGCAAAATGTTTCAGAATTAAAACACTAGAAATTAAAACTTTCTGGGGTGCCATTCTTGTAATTTCACTTTTGGTATATGGACATTTAAAAGGGTCTTACAGTTTTAGTTTTATTACATAACATATATTCAAACAACAATTTCATATTTGAGAACAATACCTAACAATAGAAGTAGAAAATAAAACTGCATATAGAAAATAAAAATAAAATATCTGCCCAAGGATGTTGTAATGCAAAACTTACTTAACAACTATCTTGCTTAGCAACATAAATTTTGGGCTCAGTTGTGGTTCACAAGTCGAGGACTTTCTGTACAGTATTCAGAAATCCCAAAATATTTTTACCTGCCTGTTTTTGACTACTTTTTCAATTGTATATTCTCACCAATTTTTTATTACTGACTATAGATAATTTTTACCGATGTTCCAGTGAATCGCTTTGGAAAATGTATCATATTTAATCATTTTAATTTTAATTGTTTTAATCTTTTTTGTGCGATCTTCCTGCACAAGCTGATGCTGTGTAGTCAACTTTTGATTGATAATTATTTAATCGTTTATTTTCAATTATTATTTTTTATTGCCACCGCTAGTGCGGTTTAAATCAGTGTAAGAAAGGAGCTTCCTTTCTAAATACATTGGAACAGACTTGCATGGACTATAAAACTTTACTTCAGCCCTGTGTCCTGATCTGGTTTGTAAGCTGAGTTTCTCCTTCCTGTGTCTTCCCCCTCTCCCCCAACCTCCTCCTTCAAACAAGACTCTATTTGGGCCTCTATTAATCTCTAACATCATTTTTGTGGTTGAGCGATACAGCCACTTTAGGTCAAATCGGATTATTCATGCTTTTGGATACCATTTTAAAAAGGATATACGCTGTCTTCCTGGAAAAAGAAGCAGGACTCTGTTAATTTTTTTTTAATGTCACAACTTAACTCTTTTTTAGTGGGGGGGGGGGAATTTTGAGGAGGCAAATATGTGAATGGGAAAGTCTGTGAATGGGTACAAAGGAAATAACAAAGTTACAAAAGAATGAAAACAATATAAACGAGCATGCAAAGATATATTAAAAAATAAACACTATTGGTCTGTTCCTTGAGATAGATTTTTTAAAAGTAATTGTACAATAAAAGAAAGAAAGCACTGAGAATCTTTTGGAATTATTTAAATTTTGATGTAGCTTTTTCCACTGGGTGAATCTCAAAATCTGCCTTGAAATATTGTAGGATTTAAGGTACCTTAAAGTTGCCAAGATTGAGAAGCATTGGGGTGAATGTAACATTGCATTATGTTCTAAGAAGGGCATGACCAGTTAGGAGAGGGATAGGCAAAGTTGGCTCCTCTATGACATGTGGACTTCAACTCCCAGAATTCCTGAGCTAGCATGATTGGCTCAGGAATTCTGGGAGTTGAAGTCAACAAGTCATAGAAAAACCAACTTTGCCTACCCCTGAGCTAGGGCAAATTGTAGAGGAGAAAGCATCATGTTGATAAATGCAGAATCCTAGCAGGGTATAAAGGAATACCTGGCATGCCTATAACAATTCACAACAAATCTAATAAATTAAAAAAATTAAAATAAACCATTGTTAAACCAGACATACACACAGACATACCATACATAAATTGTATAGGCCCGGGGGAGGGGGGAGTGCCTCAATTCCCCCATGCCTGAGAGCAGAGGTGAGTTTTAAGGAGTTTACGGAAGCCAAGGAGGGTGGGGGCAATTCTAATCTCCGGGGGGAGCTGGTTCCACAGAGTCGAAGCCGCCACAGAGAAGGCTCTTCCCCTGGGACCCGCTAGACGACGGGACCCGGAGAAGGCCAACTCTGTGGGACCTAATCGGTCGCTGGGATTCGTGCAGCAGAAGGCGGTCCCGGAGATATTCTGGTCCGATGCCATGAAGGGCTTTGCTACTGGATTTGAGATGCGCCCGTGTGCTGCTTCTGCGTATGCACAGATCATCCATGATGACATCTGGGTGGGTGGGCAGAGCTGCTGCCGCTACTACCAGTTCACTAACCCGAACTCGCCTGAACCAGAGTGAACCGATAGCAACTCACCATTGCATTGGGGAGCAATTTTTCAGCCCGAAGATAGCGATGAAAATGGAATGAATGAAATGAAATCAAAATGGCTAGCCATTATGTTGTGCAGGCCTGATTTAGAGGCACTAGAAAATATACAGTAGTTCTGGGCCTGTCTTTAGCTCAGTTTGTTGTTACCTATTTCTTATTTGTATTCATTTCATTTATTAAATTTATATGCCACCATCTTGCTTTCCAGTGCAACACTGGAGGTTTACAATGCAATAGAAATATAAATGCAAACGCAATTTATAAATATTACAAATTTAACATTAAATTATAAACTTTAAAACAGTTAAATGCAGAAGCATGGGAGTAGATTTCATCTCTAGCAGCCAGCTATTCCAAAGGCTATGGCAAAAAAAGCTCTTTTCATGGAACCCCTCAGAGAGGGTACGCAACTTGGGCGTCCTCCTCGATCCACAGCTGGCATTAGAGAACCATCTTTCAGCTGTGGCGAGGGGGGCGTTTGGCCAGGTTCACCTGTTGCACCAGTTGCGGCCCTATCTGGACCGGGAGTCACTGCTCACAGTCACTCATGCTCTCAAGGTTCAACTACTGTAATGCTCTCTACACCTTTGATAAGTGTTCGGAAACTTCAGATTGTGCAGAATGCAGCTGCGAGAGCTATCATGGGCTTCCCTAGGTATGCCCATGTTACACCAACACTCCACAGTCTGCATTGGTTGCTGATCAGTTTCCGGTCACAATTCAAAGTGTTGGTTATGACCTATAAAGACCTTCATGGCCTCGGACCAGAATATCTCCGAGACCGCCTTCTGCCGCACAAATCCCAGCGACCGGTTAGGTCCCAAAGAGTTGGCCTTCTCCAGGTCCCGTCAATGAAATAATATCGTCTGGCGGGACCCAAGGGAAGAGCTTTCTCCGTGGCGGCCCCGACCCTCTGGAATCAACTCCCCCTGGAGATTAGGATTGCCCCCACCCTCCTTGCCTTTCGCAAACTCCTTAAAACCCTCCTCTGCCGTCAGGCATGGGGAAATTGATTCCCCCGGGCTGTTTCCGTAAGGTTTGTCTGAGATGTATGATTGTTTTTATACTAAGGGTTTTAAATTGCTTTTTATTTTTGGATTTGTACCGTGTTTTGTGTTGTGAGCCGCTCCGAGTCTCCAGAGAGGGGTGGCATACAAATCTAATTAATAATAATAATAATAATAATAATAATAATAATAACAACAACAACAACCTTCCAGCTGAAATCCCTAGCAGGTCTCTTTTTTGAGAACAAGTAAGGTAGGCCAATCCATTTGGCCAAGATGGATCCTCAGATATTCTGGAACCAAGCCATAAAGGGTTTTGAAGGCGATAAGTAACACCTTGAAGTGGACACTGAAGCAGATTTGCAAGACGATGGCAAATGAGAAGAATAGCAAGAATGGAAGGAGGTGAAGAATTGCAAAGGTTTTCTTGAAGAGGGTGAAAAACAGAGGTGGATTCCTCACGATTTGGACTGGTTCACCTGAACCGCTAGCAAGCCACTGATGACATCACAATGACGTCACAGAACTGGTTCTGTCGATGCCAGTCCGTGGATGCTGCCAACTTTTTTTGTTCTGGAATTTTTTTGGAATTTATTCCCAGGTTTTTTTTCTTCTGTGAATGCACAGAAGCCAAATTTGGGGCATTGTGCATGCGTCACCATCTTGTATTAGCCTTTAAAAAAAAAAAAAAAATTGGCCCTGCGCATGCGCAAATACCCGCACTGCCATGCTGCACAGGAGGAAGTGAACTGGCAGCGAGATAAGTTAGAACCCACCCCTGGTGAAAACCTTCTTTGTTCATTTCTCTCTCTTCACCTCCCCCCCTCTCTTTTAGGCATCTGGGAGTTTTTGTTAGGTTTGCATTGTTAAGTGAATTATTCTGATTTATGCTTCCAGAGCTAATCCACAAATCTGTGTACATTGTTTTGTTTTTCCTTTGCATTTTGCAATACAAGCCTTAGCTCAAAAAAAACCCCAGCATGAAGTAGGCTAGCCTGCAAACAAAAACTGGTTTCAGGTGACAGCACCGTTTAAGGTTAAAAGCATACAAAATGTATATTTTGTCTGTTACAAAGGTCAAACTTTCTGGTATGTTTCTTGTTTGAAGGAGATTCATTGCGGAGTATTCATTGCATATCTAGACTGCAGACTAATCTGTCTGTTCCCACAACACACCAAGCTCAGGATAGGTCTTTGCCTCCCCCAAAGCCAAAACACCAAATAATTTTTGTTATTTTTGTCCTTCCTGGCAATTGTGCTGGAAACAGATTCATGGAGCAATGCCAGACATGCTAAAGTAAGTTAAAGAACCAAACTCTTAAGAGAATTATGCAGTAATTTCAAAAAATTATATGACAACTCTGCTCCCTTCCTCTTTCCCCACTCTCAGCCTTCACTTAGCCTTGTGGAAACCTTGACTGCAGTTGGAAAATTATCAGTTATTTTGCACAAAATGTGTGCAGGCTACAAGATTCAGAATACTTTTTGGATCTATGTCTAGTTGGTAGAACATTGCTTCTTCATTCATTTTCCCACTAGTAACTTCTGGAGTCATCCCACAAATCATTATGTCAAAAAAACAATAACAGGCTTTACATCACTTTGGCAAACATTTAGTTATGAGTGAAGAAAAGAGTCAATATAGTATTGATATTGACTATTATAAATATAGTATTTATTATTACAAATGCAATATTATTTAAACAGAATTTGAAAAACCATTGCTTGTTGAACAAGCTCTAAGTTTATAGAAAGCCAAAATAAAAACTGCCCCACTTTCTAGCTTAGATTTATGAATTAACTGGATTACCAACTGTTGTCTGAGGTCACTTTATGAGACCTTTGTGCCAGTTCTACAATACAATATCTGCAGCCCCATAATACAGAATCTGCTGTGTTGAAGCACTTAGAGAATTCATTTCTGGATGTGCTACATTATCTTGAAACTGGTAAAAAAAAAAGTTTGGTTTTTTTCTTTTGAAAAAAGAAACTCTAAAACTGGCGCTTATAAATGATGTCTTTCCATATTTAGAGGAACCACAACTTTACTATACCATCTGTTTATCTAATGCAGCAAATGGATAAGGTGCCATTCATAAAACCAGAATCTTAATGGAGGAAAAGGGAAATAGAAAAGGTTTTAGTTTCTTCTTGAAGCAGAGCAAAGAAGGAAGTAATCTGCCCTTCAGGGCCACAGGAATTCCACAAGATAAATGCTACCGTCCTATATTGGATGTTTTTCCAAGGGATCACGTACAATAAATCTCTTGAAGATAATTGGAGTTCTCCATTAGCTATATGAGGAAAGCTCCTTTAGGTAAACCAAACCAAATGTATTTAAAAGTGTATATGTGAAAACAAGCACTTTGAACAAAATCTTTAATTTATTGACAAGCGACAGAAGAATCAATAAAGGCTCTATAACCAAGCTAAGCCAGCAAATCTGGAGACTGACAGAATGGCCAACTGATTGGAAGTAGCCAATCTACATTCCAATACTGAAAATATAATAGTTAAGTTATTGCACAATATTTTTAGCTTCACATGCTAACAAAATAATATTAAGCATTATCCAATGTAAATGAGAGCTGTACCTGGATAAAGAGATGACAGATTTCCAACCTGGCTTTAGAAAAGGCTGATGGACATTAGACATTATAGCTGATGGTCCACTGGATAATTGAGAAAGCCAAAGAATGCCAAAAGAAAGTCACTCTGTTTCATTGATTACAGAAATGTCATCAATTTGTGTGGACCACATCAAGCTGTAGAATGTGCTCAGCAAAATGGAAATCCCAGTACATCTCATTGTTCTGATGAGAAAGTTATGTACAGATCAAGAATTTACAGCATAGACATAACATAGTAAAACAAACTGGTGCCAAATTGCCAAAGGAGTGTAACAAGGCTGCATTCGCCTCTTATTTATTCAGTCTATATACTGCATGGTTATTAAAAATAGCTGAATTGGAATTAAGTGAGCTGGGTTTTAAAACTGCAGAAAGAAACATCAATAAAGTTGCATAATACTGATGACACTGTTCTGATAACTGAAAATGCAAAGGATCTGCAAGCCCTGGTAACATAAGTTAAGGAGAAAATGAAGAAATCATTATCAAGAATGTGATGACGTCAGGGGATGAAGATAAAGAAGTGGTAGATATTTTCTGTCCACTAGGATCAACTACCGGTATCAATAATGAAGGAATGAAAGTACAATATTCAACAGTAGTAACTGTCAGCGGGATCTTGGAGTCCTAGTGGACAACCATTTAAATATGAGCCAGCAGTGTGCAGTAGCTACCAAAAAAGCCAACACAGTTCTAGACTGATTAACAGAAGGATAGAATCAAGATCACGTGAAGTGTTAATATCACTTTATAAGGCCTTGATAAGGCCACACTTATATGTATGTATAAATTATTCATTCATTCATTCATTTGACTTCTGTGCCCCCAATACCGGACGACTCAGGGTAGCTTACAACAAAATATAAAAATACAATTAACAATAAAAAATTTTTTTAAAGAAATTAAGTTTACTATGTTGTGGATTACACATGTATTTTAGCTTACATAAATATTTGAACTGTTTCTTTACGCTTTTTAAAAGTTTGATCAGATCAGATCAAATCAGATTCTGGTTTGAACTATCAGAATAGAATAACAGAGTTGGAAGGGATCTTGGAGGTCTTCTGGTCCAACCACCTGCTTAGGCAGGCAACCCTACACCAGTTCAGACAAATTAATGCAATATTGCTATCTTTACAAAAAAAGAGCTGAAATCTGTCAGAAAGATACTTTCCTGCTAATGAAATCTGATTCAAGACAGCGATGGAAAAGAAATAGTCACTAGAAAGATAAAATGGCTGTGAGAACAGCCTCCAAGCTCTTTGTAAATATGAAGAGGCTAAGTTAATAAAAGTAATTGGGCCAGTTAACCAAACATAGTTCTGACATTCACATAACACATTATTTTATGGTTTAAGTTATGGCTTGGTTCACCTAACATGTTGACCAAATCCATTATAGCCTAGGGAGTTGTCCATCCATATCATTACTATTGTTTTATATTATGAAAATCCAGAAGGTACTAGGCTAATACCTCTGTGGGAACTTGTTTGATAAGGAGATTGCACTGCTTTTTATTTGCACTGTATTTTTTAGAGCAAAGCTGGCTGAGGAACTCTAGGAGTTGAAGTCCACCAATCTTAAAGTTGCCAAGATTGGAGACCCCTGTTCTAGGGAGTCATCTTTCTGCTTAGAACTTTATAGAGTAATAGAATCAGCCAATTAATTTTGTTTACTTAAGAATTTAATAAGAATTTAATAAGATATTGATAAAATTAAATTTACTTATTCAGTTCAGAAACTGCCCATTTTATCCACAGAGTGACTTTCAATGAGACAAGGAAAAAACCTTCCATACTGTTTGTTCAGATTTAAAAGCCGTATTTTAAAAAGAAATAGAAAGAATATGTTTACTTGGATTGGATCAAGCTGAGAGGCAATGTGATCCTTTTCATAGTAGTCGTTAAGTTACCTTAAATAAAAGACAAACTGCTATTTAGTCTACAGAGAGGGGCGGCATATAAATTTAATAAATAAATAAAATAAATAAATATTTAACTTCAACTGGCACCAGAGTGCCTACCGTCCCCTGTCCTATTCTCTCTCCTATCACTCCTATATCTTCTCTTCTATCCCTATATCTTTTTCTGCTATTTTCTTTTTCTGCTATTCTCTCATAGTTACATCTTACTCCTTTATTTTCTCCTCTATTCCCCCTTTAATACATTCTACCTGATTATATCTTCTATAACCCTCATTGTGTATTATTGTGTATTGGACAAAAAAATAAATAAATAATAATAATAATAATAATAATAATAATAATAATAATTTATTAGATTTGTATGCCGCCCCTCTCCGAAGACTCGGGGCGGCTCACAACAGACGATAAAACAATATATATAGGCACAAATCTAATATAAAAAAAAAAACAACTAAAAACTCTATCATAATTTAAAAACCAAACAGCACATACATACCAAACATAAATTATAATAAGCCTGGGGGAAAGGTGTCTCAAATCCCCCATGCCTGGCGGTATAAGTGGGTCTTAAGTAGTTTACGAAAGACAAGGAGGGTGGGAGCAGTTCTAATCTCCGGGGGGAGTTGATTCCAGAGGGCCGGGGCCGCCACAGAGAAGGCTCTTCCCCTGGGGCCCGCCAGACGACATTGTTTAGTCGACGGGACCCGGAGAAGGCCAACTCTGTGGGACCTTATCGGCCGCTGGGATTCGTGCGGTAGCAGTTTGAGAATGACATTTGATAATACAGGTAGCCCTTGACTTATAAACATTTGCTTAGTGACTGTTTAAAATCACAACAGCACTGAAAAAAAGGGACTTATTTTTCCCACTTAGGACCAGCATCATCAGGATCATACGATCAAAAGTGAAATGCTTGGCAACTGGCATGTATTTATGACTGTTGCTGTGTCTCGGGGGCACATGGATCACTTTTTGCGACCTGACGATGAAAGTCAATGGGGAAACCAGATTCACTTAACAACCACATTGTTTACCCGAGGTGGGTTGCAACTGCAACGATTCACTTAACATCTGTGGCAAGAAGGGTCATAAAATGGGGCAAAACACAAGGAACAACTGTCTTGCTTCATAACGGAAACATTGGGCTTAATTGGGATTGTAATACCCTATTTGCAGTAGGTAGGGTTAGGGTATGGGTGGATTCTAACTTACCTTGCCGCCAGTTCGCTTCCTCCCACGCCATGTGGCTGCACATGCACTGTGTGCCATATGGCCATGTTGCGTGGTTGCTTCGCATACACAAACATGCGCAGTGCCGAAAACCAACAAAAATAACCCCCCCCCCCCCCCAAAAAAAGCCAAAAACAAGATGGTGGCACCAAGAGAGACGGTTCCGTGATGTCACCATCAATTTACTATCAGTTAGAACCAGTAGCAACCCACCTTGGGTAAATGTTTGCTGGGGAAGATGGCATTTTTTGCTTGTGAAGGAATGGTAGTTGTAGTAAAGATGCTCTTCTCCGTCACAGCCTGAAGGAGTCGAAACATTGAACTGATCTCTAAACTCCTTCCTCTCCCTTTACACGCTGCCCTTCCCCCATCTTCCTCCACAGAGCTTCTCCTCAAGGCACATTTCCAGCTGAAGGAGGATCAAATATGCCCAGTCACTTTTCCTCCTCCTTCTCTCTGTCCAAGGAATTTCCCCAGAGTTGTTGTTCTTACAAACTAAACTAACAAGGCACTTCCCTGTCTCCTTTGCTTTGTTCAGCTTTGCGTAGTAGCTCCCCATTAACTAAATCTCAATCTCTCTCTCTCTCTCTCTCTCTCTCTCTCTCTCTCTCTCTCTCTCTCTCCTCTCTCTCTCTCCTCTCTCTCCTCTCTCTCTCCTCTCTCTCTTCTCTCTCTCTCCTCCCTCTCCTCTCTCTCTCCTCTCTCTCTCCTCTCTCTCTCTCTCCTCTCTCTCCTCTCTCTCTCCTCTCTCTCTTCTCTCTCTCTCCTCCCTCTCCTCTCTCTCTCCTCTCTCTCTCTCTCTCCTCTCTCTCTCCTCTCTCTCTCCTCTCTCTCCTCTCTCTCCCCTCTCTCTCCTCTCTCTCTCTCTCCTCTCTCTCTCTCTCCTCTCTCTCTCTCCTCTCTCTCTCTCTTCCCACCCCCTGTGTGTGTGTGTGTGTTACAATCCCAATTTATTTCCTGAGGTGCAAATGTAACATGAGCAGATGGCAAGTCTTAGCAGACAAAATATAGCCAGAACCTCTTGATGTTGATTTTAAGGATGATGTAAATTTCTGTCATGAACTTATAGTTAGTTAAATAGTGCTTACAACTTAATGGATTTCTTGCACTTCAAATGCTTGTTACAAGTAGAAGTTCAGCCATAAATGACCCACTTAGGAATAATCAAAAAGAATGCAGGTTCAGGACCAACTGGATATTCTACCAATGTTAGTGTTGTCAAATTGGTAAAAATATAAAAGGATGTACAAAACAGATTCCTTTGGTACTACTATTTTTCTAGCGTTTATAGTTTATTAGGAATGACGCTGCTCTTTATTATTAATATCTTAATTCTGAGTAAAAGCCAGATTTTTAAATATGGCTATATACACAATACTTTTAATAAATCAACGAACTGGTCCAGTCTATTATGCAATATTCATCTAATTATTTTACTTGTTATATTTGTATTAAATGCCATGTTCTTTGTAACGTGTAGATTATTATGATTATGTTTGTAACTTGCTTTAAATAAAATTTATACTGTTTTCCTAAATTTTGCATTGCACATTTAGAATAATTGTTCTTAAAAATTTGATTTCACAAAGAAACTTTACTGCCCCTAAAGACAGCAGCATAAATTGACATAGGACTGAATCAGGGTTGCATTCTGCACTTGTAATTGATATTCATGCCCATAACTTGCACAATAAAACTAAGGTACTTTTCTTTCCCCTAAATCTGGTAATGATTTGCAAACCTAATGCTTTTGGGAAAGGTAATGCAGTAACATTATTGTATTTTGTGTTTGCGGGGAAAGGGGAGATTTGGCTTTCACAAAAAATTCCATATATTCTTGGCATATCAAATTAGCACCAACACAAACTGTAGAGGTCTGCTCTACAGCATTTACAATGCCCTAAGCTGTTGTAAGATTTGTAGGTATTTGGAATAAGTTCTTAGCAGATACAATTTGAATTTTATTATCATAATTATCTTCCTGATGCTTTATTCTTAGTAGTTTTTTTCCTCCGTACACATTAAGGCAGACTTTATTACAGCATGTTGTGAGCAAATTCTTGTAAAAATAGTCTGTCGAGGGCTGCACTGGCATTGAGCAGGAGTCAAAATAAGCGATAGTGATACATATTCCTCGGAAAATATGTCCTCGGAGAGGGGCGGCATACAAATCCAATCAATCAATCAATAAATCAATAAATAAATTATTTCTCCTCACATATCTATTTGAGACAGGGTAGGTTGTTTATGCCAGCTGTATAAATTTCTTGCTTGCAGTGAGTTCTGGACATTAAAGTTTCTCATAAGAAACTTTAATTTAATTAAGTTCTGGACATTAAAGTTTCTCATAAGAAACTAATATCGAATGACCTAGGTGCTAAAGCCCACTGCAACAATATCGCCAAAAAAGCTTCTAGAGTTGTTAACCTGATCCTATGCAGCTTCTGCTCAGGCAATCTCACACTTCTCACAAGAGCCTACAAAACTTTTGCCAGACCCATCCTAGACTACTGCTCATCTGTCTGGAACCCATACCACATCTCAGACATCAACACCCTTGAAAATGTCCAAAGATATTTCACCAGAAGAGCCCTTCACTCCTCCACTCGAAACAGAATATCCTATGAAAATAGACTAACAATTCTGGGCCTAGAAAGCCTAGAACTACGGCGCCTAAAACACGATTTGAGTATTGCCCACAAGATCATATGCTGCAACGTCCTACCGGTCAATGACTACTTCAGCTTCAACCACAACAACACAAGAGCACGCAACAGATTCAAACTTAATATTAACCGCTCCAAACTTGACTGTAAAAAATATGACTTTAGATTTAGATTAGATTAGATTTATTGGATTTATATGCCGCCCCTCTCCGCAAACTCGGGGCGACTCACAACAATAACAAAAAACAGCACAGTACATAATACCAAATCCAATGCCCACCAATCTAATTACAATTTAAAACTAGTAATCTCATAAAAACGGTATATATAAAAAACAGGCACACAGTCAATCAATCAACAAAACAACATGGGCAAGGGGGAGGTGTTTTAGAGCACACAACAGATTCAAACTTAATATGAACCACTCCAAACTTGACTGTAAAAAATATGATTTCAACAATCAAGTTATCGAAGCGTGGAACTCATTACCGGACTCAATTGTGTCAACCCCTAACCCCCAACATTTCTCCCTTAGACTCTCCACAATTGACCTCTCCAGGTTCCTAAGAGGCCAGTAAGGGGCGTACATAAGTGCACTGGTGTGCCTTTCGTCCCCTGTCCAATTGTCTTTCCTTTCTTTCACCTATCATATATATTCTCTTCCTTTCATATATCCTCTCCTCTAAGTTCACTTTTACCCTTACATATATTATCACGTGTCTATTTTTCTTCCTATGTATTTGTGTATTGGACAAATGAATAAATAAATAAATAAATAAAATAAGAGAAATCTAATAATAATAATATAATAACAATAGAGTTGGAAGGGACATTAGAGGTCTTCTAGTCCAACCCCCTGCTTAGGCAGAAAATCCTACACTACTTCAGACAGATGGTTATCCAGCATCTTCTTAAAAACTTCCAGTGTTGGAGCATTCACAACTTCTGGAGGCAAGCTGTTCCACTGATTAATTGTTCTAACTGTCAGGAAATTTCTCCTTAATTCTAAGTTGCTTCTCTTCTTATTTAGTTTCCACCCATTGCTTCTTGTTTTACCCTCAGGTGCTTTGGAGAATAATTTGACTCCTTTTTCTTTGTAGCAACCCCTGAGATATTGGAGCACTGCTATCATGTCTCCCCTAGTCCTTCTTTTTATTAAACTAACCATGCCCATTTCCTGCAACCGTGCTTCATATGTTATAGCCTCCAGTCCCCTAATCATCTTTCTTGCTCTTCTCTGCAGTCTTTCTAGGGTCTCAACATCTTTTTTGCATCATGGCAACCAAAACTGTATGCATTGTTCCAAGTGTGGCATCACCAAGGCCTTATAAAGTGGCATTAACACTTCATGTGATCTTGATTCTATCCCTCTGTTAATGCAGCCTAGAACTGTGTTGGCTTTTTTGGCAGCTGCTGCACACTGCTGGCTCATATTTAAATGGTTGTCCACTAGGACTCCAAGATCCTCTTACAGTTACTACTGTTGAGCAATGTACCACATATATTGCACCTGTGCATTTTGTTTTTCTTGCCTAAATGTAGAACCCACATTTAATGATTTTTTAAAAATTCAATTTAGATAGCTGTCTACCTCACAGCTCTGATTCTGTGTATACCATTGATAACCACCGATGATTAATCAGAAAAAGAGGAATCCTTGATGGTCTCTGAACTTGGTTATTTTCTTGCAGATAAAGTATTTCATTACAGCACTAATGATGTTACCTAGTTTGGATAATGAAACATCTGCAAGAAAACAACCAAGCTCAGAGAGCCCCAAGGATCCCTCATTTCAGCCCTGACTACAAATATTTTATTCATTCATTCATTCATTCATTCATTCATTCATTCATTCATTTAGTCCAATACACAATGAGGGTTTTAGTGGGTATATATCTATATACACATAGTAAAATACATGATGAAAGTTATAGAGGAGATACTCATAGTAAAATATATCTAAGAAATAATAGAAAAGAAGGTATAATAATAGAACATATCAATGAAAGAATAGAAGAAGAGATATAGGAATAGAAGAAAGGTATAGGAGATATAGGAGAGCAATAGGACAGGGGACGGAAGGCACTCTAGTGCACTTGTACTCGCCCCTTACTGACCTTTTAGGAATCTGGATAGGTCAACCGTAGATAATCTAAGGGTAAAGTGTTGGGGGTTTGGGGATGACACTATGGAGTCCGGTAATAAGTTCCACGCTTCGACAACTCGGTTACTGAAATCATATTTTTTACAGTCAAGTTTGGAGCGGTTAATATTAAGTTTAAATCTGTTGTGTGCTCTTGTGTTGTTGTGGTTGAAGCTGAAGTAGTCGCCGATAGGCAGGACATTGCAGCATATGATCTTGTGGGCAATACTTAGATCTTGTTTAAGGCGTATTCTCCTTTACTAGAATTTGAAAAGATTTTTTTTCTCCAAGCAGAGACTGTCTATGAGTTTCAGAACTTGGGAGAAAATTAATCTGAATTATTAGCTATTCTAAGGAAAATCAGTAAGTCAAGGAATGTGGCATGTACTTTCTTTGCATAGCAGTACTTTTAATTACACATAACACAGCTTTTTTTTCCAAAGAAATCTAATCCAGTCATATAAATGAATCCTATTTGTGATTCTCAGTCATGAATGAAGCATATTATTGATCTTTGTGACATTTTGATCACTACCTCAAAACTGTCAAGATTTTATATTCCTGGTTTTAAGTAATCCAGTAGCTATTGTTTTATTCAAGCATCAAATGTGCCTTCTTTTTGTCTTGTAATGTTGTTAGGTTTTCAGCTCACTTTGATTTGGGATTTGCTGGCCTTCCAAGAGCATGCCTTGTGATCCCTACTTATCATTTTCTCCTACGCATTCCAGTGTCTAATCAATGTTTTCATGATCAGCATCTTATATACTTTTCTTAAATCATCTTGTTTGCTAAGTTAGATTGATTTGCCCTGTATGCACATAAACAACCTAATAGGATAATAAAATGCCAATTGAACTTAAAATTTAGTTCCGTATAATATGGTATACTCTGTAAACTAGCTGCTGTTCTGTTATCCTGCCACAGACACCGCATCCTATATTAGAGGGGGTAACTTTAAGGGTAAAGACTTCTGTTCAAAACAAACATTAAAATTACTTTGAGAAACATCTATCAGAGTCACACTTGCAAGCCAAACTGTATGCAATCTTCTGTCTGTCTGTCTGTCTGTCTGTCTGTCTGTCTGTCTGTCTGTCTGTCTGTCTGTCTGTCTGTCTGTCTGTCTGTCTATATATCTATCTATCTATCTATCTATTTATTTATTCATCTAATACACAATGTAGGTTATAGAGAATATACATGTAGTAAAATATATAAAAGAAAGAATAGAAGAAAAGATATAAGAATAAAATATGTCAATGAAGAATAGAGGGAAAGATATATGGAAGAAAAGATAAATGGGAGAAGGAGAGATAATTGGACAGGAGACGGAAGGCACACTATTGCACTTCTGAATGCCCCTTACTGGCCTCTTAGGTACTTGAAGAGGTCAATTGTGGATAGTCTAACAGGGAAAAATGTTGGGGGTTTGGGGTTGACACTACGGAGTCAGGTAATGAGTTCCACACTTCAACAACTCGATTGCTGAAGTCATATTTTTTACAGTCAAGTTTGGAGCGGTTAATATTAAGTTTGAATCTGTGTGCTCTTGTGTTGTTGTGGTTGAAGGTGAAGTAGTCGCTAACAGGCATGACGTTGCAGCATATGATCTTGTGGGAAATATTTAAATCATGTTTATGGCATCGTAGTTCTAGGCTTTCTAGACCCAGGATTGCAAGTCTAGTTTCGTAAGGCATTCTAAAAGAGCTTCTAAAATTTATATTTTTATATAAATTTCAAGAATGTCAGAATGACTGTCATCATTTTGGAATACTTTGTTCAGTTCTGAAGACCTCAGCTACAAAAAGATATTGATAAAATTGAACGGGTCCAAAGACAGGCTACAAGAATGGTGGAAGGTCTTAAGCATAAAACTTATCAGGAAAGACTTAATGAACTCAATCTGTATAGTCTGGAGGACATAAGGGAAAGGGGGAACATGATCGAAACATTTAAATATGTTAAAGGGTTAAATAAAGTTCAGGAGGGAAGTGTTTTTAATAGGAAAGTGAACACAAGAACAAGGGGGCACAATCTGAGGTTAGCTGGGGGAAAGATCAGAAGCAGCGTGAGAAAATATTATTTTACTGAAAGAGTAGTAGATGCTTGGAACAAACTTCCAGCAGACATGGTTGGTAAATCCACAGTAACTGAATTTAAACATGCCTGGGATAAACATATATCCATCCTAAGATAAAATACAGGAAATAGTATAAGGGCAGACTAGAGGGACCATGAGGTCTTTTTCTGCCGTCAATCTTCTATGTTTCTATGTCTCTATTATTTGGTCTCCCCATTATTGCTATGCATCATATGATTTAACCACACTTAGATTTGTAATTCCATGAAGTTCCAATAGTTCTGACCTGAAAATGGCTTTTTAAAAAATGTATGAGTAAAAAGGGATTGGATAGATTCTGGGAGATTCAGTGTTCCCTCTGGCATGTCTCTAAATATTAGTTTCAGGAGAACAGTGGAATGAGAAAGTTAAGGTTGTAGCTTCAAATTGTGGCCATCTCAGAGCAGCCCCTGGCATGAGAAGATGGATCGACTTCAACATACTGTAGAACAGGGTTCCCCAAACCTTTGGACCTCAGGGATCACCAAGGTCATACTTTTAAATCCCGCGGACCACCAAATTCATAATTTTAAGTCCTGCAGACCACTAATATTTTTTTTAAAAAGATAAATACATTTGTAAAATAATGATCAGAGAACTTCCCTTTTATTAATATGAAATGCACCTATTTAATACAACAAAATTATAAATGCTTATTTAATCATAACAAAATATTTAAAGGTTGTTTAATTGTAACAGAATTATTAAAGGTAGTGTAATTATTACAAAATAGTTGAAGCTAATTTGACAGTGGCTTGCTGATGTTTTGGGAAAGCCAGTCCCATATTCCAGAGCTGTAGCTGTAGTCCCTCCCCTCCCCTCCTCTTACATCCTTTCCTTTTCTTTCCTTTCCTTGTTAAAAATAGAGCTTGAGCCATTCATGACCTCTTCAGGAATAATCAAGATCAAACAAATAATTCCCTCAACACTATCAAACTTTTTACTAAGTCTGCACTTCTATTTCTACTAGTTTTTTTCTCATCATTCCTATCATCCTTTTCCGCCCACTTAGGACTGTATGACTGTAACTTGTTGCTTGTAATCTAAGATTTTTATTAATATTGATTGTTTTTTCATTGCTTATTTGACCCCTATGACAATCATTAAGTGTTGTACCACATGATTCTTGACAAATGTATCTTTTTTTTAATGTATACTGAGAGCATCTGCACCCAGACAAATTCCTTGTGTGCCCAATCACACTTGGCCAATAAAGAATTCTATTCTTTTCTATTCTATTCTATTCCTTCCTGGATTGGATTAATAATTAATTGCCCTTGGCCATATCTGTCCCAGGGCCAAGATTTCTCCACGGACCACCAACATTTTCTCACAGACCACCAGTGGTCCATGGGCTACAGGTTGGTGACCTGTGCTGTAGAAGATTACAATAATAAGAGATTACAAGGCAGCTGAACTATAATAAAATTCATTCCAAATTGTTCATCCAACCCCAGTGATAAACATAGTGGCTTGATCTTAAAGATTTAGAGGGCTGTTTATTACAAAGAATAGCTACTACTTATTTTTTCATAACTTAGCTAGCCAGCATAATAGCAATCAGTAAACTAGTCAAGACACGAAATCGAAATTGTGTGTTTGAATTTAAGGCTATATTTCTTGAAGTCCATGTAGGTACAGTATCTTCAAGCCACCATGGTTAAGAAACATTGCTTTAAGGAAATCTTGAAGAAAAAAAGGGGAGCAGAGATCATCATTTGCTAGCCTACATAAATGCCATTTCTCTCTGCTGCCTAAGAAATGAAGCTGTTTAAAAGAAATGATCATTGCGTAAGTGATGGATTCCACGCAGTTGGAGGGTTAATCACTATTTTAGGAAAATAGATGATGATCGTGGCTGATGATGATCCTGGCAACCAAAGCAGTTTAATGTCAAGTGATTCCATTTCCAGGTTGTGTTGCCACTAAATATGAATATGGATTATTTTTGGATATGTGTGTAGGAGTAACAGAGCTTTCCTCGTCTGCCTGTAAAAGGCTAGCTAGGATTATCATTATTATTATTATTATTTTGGGGGGGGGGGAGTTGCTGTGGCCAGCAGTTGCTATTACAGTTCTTCAGGTACCATAGTTTACTAGCAGACAGAGCTCAGCCTGCAGAAGTCGCCATGATTTCTGTGGCTTCCGTTCTGAGTGCCCTTCCCCCAGTTACAGGTCCAATTCCACAGAGAAAGAGGGAGGGAGAACGAGAGCCTTCCTGTAGCTGTGCACCAACTATTTTTATTTCCTCCTGAGCAGCAAAGCTACCCCAGGGTTGGATGGCGTTGGGGATTTGTTCTGCACTCTTTTATCACTTCCTCCAAAAGGTTTGATGGCTGGTTGTATCTGATGGAGGAATCCGCAGTTCAGGAAAACTCATGCTTTGTAATAAAATGGGCTAGTTAGAAAAGTACTGCCAGACCATAGTTCCCTCTAAGCTGAGCAGTGAGCAATCGCTCACTTAAAAATCATCATCAACTCAGAGTTTTCCAAACCTGCCCAGAAGCTGAGAGGGAAAGAGTGAGAGGGAAGGAGAGAGAGAGGAAGAGAGGAAGAGAGAGAAACAGATAGAAAAAAGAGAGGAAGGAAAAGAGAAAGAAAAAGAATGGGAGTAAGGAAGAGAGAAAGAAAATCAAAATCTAGTTTGAAACTAGCTCAACTATTTAAGTGGCATTTTGATATTGATAGAGTTGCCCTATTATGAGCTCACTGTTATAGACACACAGTACAGTATTTTATTTTGAAATTCTCTGAGGCAAAACAGGGTGGGTTTTTTATTTGTTTGTTTGTTTGTTTGTTTATTTATTATTTCTGTTCCACCCAGTCCCGAAGGGACTGCTGCTCAGACACTATACTTTTCCGGCCACCCCCCCAAAAAATTAGAGGGAACACTGTGCCAGACTCCTGATTTTTGATCAAGGTGGAAGAATCACTTATTTTTTCAGAAGCGTGACCCAGATTTGCATATCTTAAATACCTTTTGTTCTGTCTGGGTTTTCCCAGACCTCCACACCCACTGAAAAAACAGCCAGACACTCTGGTAAAATCCAAAAGTATTTTATAGCAGGAAAAAATAAGCACAAAGGAAAACCTGTCTTCACAGCAGACAGGTTACAATACGTTACAACAGGGTCCTGATGTCCAGTCAATTTCACAAGCTTCTTGCTGGCACACCCCCCCAAGGTTTCAATAGTCCAAGGCACAAACCAGGATTGTAGCCACCAAAGTTCACAGACAGGTCTCACGAATCTCCAAGATAAAACTCCACAAGCCAGGAAGGGTGGGGCCGCCTTTTATCCTTGCCCAAGCACCACACCCAAACCCAGCTGTGACCTCTAATGCTGGAAATACCTAGCCAATTGAGTTCGTCTCTGATTAGCTCTCCTTTGTCGCATATCTATGATGTCATGAGCATCTTCCCCCAGGGAATCCAGGCTGCTTGCTGGGGAGAGCTCCCCCTGGTGGAACTCTGGCTGTCCTTCTTCTTCAGCCTGGGATTCCGCTTCCTCGTCAGTCTGCACCTCCTGGTCCTCAGCCTCTCCCTCTGAGCTGGAAGCCGACAGCAAATCAGCCATTCCCGGAGGGGTCCCAGGCTGAACCACAACACCTTTTAAATGTTTTTTTTTAATTGAAGCAGCCACATTGGTAGGTTCTTTTTAAAATTAATACAGTGGCACCTCTACTTACGAACTTAATTCGTTCCGTGACCAGGTTCTTAAGTAGAAAAGTTTGTAAGAAGAAGCAATTTTTCCCATAGGAATCAATGTAAAAGCAAATAATGTGTGCGATTGGGGAAACTACTATTGGCGACTAGTTCAGCTTCAACCACAACAACACAAGAGCACACAACAGATTTAAACTTAATATTAACTGCTCCAAACTTGACTGTAAAAAATACGACTTCAGTAACCAAGTTGTCGAAGCGTGGAACTCATTACCGGACTCCATTGTGTCATCTCCAAACCCCCAACACTTTACCCTTAGATTATCTACGTTTGACCTATCCAGATTCCTAAGAGGTCAGTAAGAGGCGAGTACAAGTGCACTAGAGTGCCTTCCGTCCCCTGTCCTATTGCTCTCCTATATCTCCTATACCTTTCTTCTATTCCTATATCTCTTCTTCTATTCTTTCATTGATATGTTCTATTACTTTATCTTCTTTTCTATTATTTCTTAGATATATTTTACTATGACCTCTATAACCTTCATCATGTATTTTATTATGTGTATATAGATATATACCCACGAAACCCTCATTGTGTATTGGACAAAATAAATAAATAAATAAACCACAGGGAGGGTGGAGGCCCTGTTTCCTCCCAGGAGATTCCTAGAGTGGCCCCACAGAGGCTTCTCCCCACCTTTTCCGGTTACAGTTTCGGAGGCTTGGATTTGTAAGTAGAAAATGGTTCTTGAGAAGAGGCAAAAAAAATCTTGAACACCCGGTTCTTATCTAGAAAAGTTCATAAGTAGAGGCGTTCTTAGGTAGAGGTACCACTATATATAGTTTTCAGCCAACAACCTCACAGGCTAAAGTCTCTAACTCCAAATGATGGCTTCGGCCTGACACAAATCTTATTTGGTGTTCAAGCTGCACATTCTATGTAGAAGCAAGAGCCAACTTCTCCTTGTACCAAATCCAGAGTGATAGTAGACATAGTAAGGTGATCAGGTTAATGACAAATATATTTTTTAAAAATGAGTCCAGTTTATCATCATGTAGGCTTACAACACTAATCTAGTTCTATGTATTGTAATATAATTAAAAGGTCAGAGAATATAGTAGTATCTGTTGGCCCAGGTGAGCTCTTGAAATTTCAGCTGTTTCTATTTATTTTATCTTTTTGGATTCAAATTCATTTTGGGTAATAGAGAAGAGAGATAGATGTGTGCCTCTTTGCAGTATGCGGCTCCTAGAAAATGCTATGGAATCAAATTGTAATTTTAATTGGATAGAAGGGGAATTAATAAATGCATGACAATAGACTATTGTTACTAGCTGTTCATATCTAAATTTCCATTGATATAAAATGAAACCAAAATTTGTTTTTGTCCTGGTCACATTAATTGTTTTTGGGAGAATGCCTCCTGGCACATTAGGCAGAAACCATCTGGGGCCCAGCATAGAAGAAGCTGCACATCCATGCCAAAAGTGAAATGCAATAACATTTTGAACATTTCTTAATGAATATGATAAATGGGATTGTATGATCCAACCATTGTTAGGTTTCTCCGTGGCTCCATATTTATTTGCATGACATTTTTTTCTATCAGTGAAAGTGATGGAGGTTCCTATTGTCTGCTGCTCTCTAAAAAAAAATATTTGCAGCAATCGTTAGGGAAATCCTTATTCCATAGCAAATGTTGAACATGCATTCTATGTGAGGAAATCTGGTTATCAGTTCCTTTTGCATCTTTTTTGTACCTTTGAGATGCGTTTTATGAATGCATATTTAATATACTGCTCAAAAATAAAATAAAAGGAACACTCAAATAACAGATCATAGATCTGAATGAATGAAATAGTATTCTCACTGAAATACTTTGTTCTGTACAAAGTTGAATGTGCACAACAGCATGTGAAATCGATTGTCAATCAGTGTTGCTTCCTAAGTGGACAGTTTGATTTCAGAGAAGTTTGATTTACTTGGAGTTATATTGCGTTGTTTAAGTGTTCCCTTTATTTTTTGAGCAGTGTATTTAAAATATGGCATGCTTCTCTTACTGAAGTTTTATTTGTATGCCCTTTGTGTTAAGTATTGCCAAGAGAGGGAGTAAACATGGAATTTGGGAGGGGATTTTTCATTTTCCATCCTTAGCTGAAATATCTGGTGTCCTAGACTTACATGCTTAGGAAGCCTGCTCTCATCTACTATCCTTAGCAGATATAAAACTAGTAGTTACTGTTTGTTGTATCTGCTATCTGTAAAATGTTCTTGGGCCTAGCATGATCAATGTACATTTGTACACACTGCTTGCTGCCTGTTTCATGTCGTGCTATTTGATTTTAAACCATAGTGCATCAGGCTGTTCAGATATTTTGAGTAAGGCTATTGTTTCTGTGGCTGATTACAAGAGGTTGCTTCTAAGTAGATCAGGATTGTCCACGCTAGTTAATAGCGTTACTCAGCTGGAAATCTAGTGATGGGCTCCTACAGGAACGGTCAGGAACGCAGTTCCGGTAGCAAAATTTGGAGCTCCACCCCAGAGCACCCAATTTGCACTGAAAGATGTTGAAACAAAATGCATAAGCCACGCCCACAGTGTGATAGTAAAAATTTTGGTAGCCCATCACTGAGTATGGGTATACTCAGTATGGATTGAACTGGATGAATGTTTATTTATTTATTTTATTCATTTATTTAGTCCAATACATAAGACACATTGAAGGAGAATAGATATGTAGTGATATAACTAAAGAAATGAATAGAAGAAAAAATATAAAAGTATAGTTGAACAAATTTGAAAGGAAGAAAAGATAAATGAGATAAGGAGAGACAATTGGACAGGGGACGGAAGGCACACTGGTGCACTTATGCACGCCCCTTACTGACCTCTAAGGAACCTGGAGAGGTCACTCGTGGATAGTCTAAGGGAAAAATGTTGGGGGTTAGGGGTTGACACTACTGAGTCAAGTAATGAGTTCCACGCTTCGACAACTCGGTTGCTGAAGTCATATTTTTTACAGTCAAGTTTGGAGCGGTTAATATTAAGTTTGAATCTGTTGCGTGCTCTTGTGTTGTTGCGGTTGAAGCTGAAGCAGTCATTGACAGGTAGAACGTTGCAGCATATGATCTTGTGGGCAATACTTAGATCGTGTTTTAGGCGCCGTAGTTCTAAGCTTTCAAGACCAAGGATTGTGGACGACTGTGTTGAAGATAGATGGGTTTTTTAGCCTTTTATTAGTTTTGTAATATTTTTTAAATAATTAGATTTCTACACATGTGTTGTATTGTATTTATTATGCTGCATACCGCCCTGAGACACTTGAGAAGGACGGCATAGAAGTCAAATAAATAAATAAATAAATAAATAAATACATACATACATACATACATACATACATACATACATACATACATAAATACAGTACGTACATACATACATACATACAAATGGGGATGTACTAGAGTAATTTAGTAACTGAGCAAAAGCATGTGAACGTATTTCTCTTTGCTCGACAATATTGCTTACCTCTCAGAAAAGAGAAGCAAACGGCTTAATCCTTAAGGCTGCCTATTGATTCTTGCACTATTCCAGCAGAGGGTCTGGTCTCATAAGGGAGAAGTGAAGCATGTGAAGGTAGAGGGTGCTTTGTTTATGGTTTTTTTTAAAAAAAAATGTGTTCCTATCTTGTATTATTATTTAAAACGTTGGCAGTCATTTATCTTTTGTCAATGGAGAAAGGGAGGAGCTAGCTGCTATCTCAACAGTGGGAGAGTTGACATTCTTCTCTAAAAAAGAATTGCAGAAGTCCTAAGTGGTTTCTAGCCACTTGGTTTTGGTGGGTAGTTATTTGAGCTGCACACAGCAACACAACAGGACATTCCTTTACTCAACCAGGAGGCCCCTCCTCCACACACCATCTGGGGCACATTCTTCACTTAGTAGGCCTCAGAATGGTTGCTTGGCTTTTTCCACATCATCAGCCAGATGCCAGAGAGGACAGTATGAGAGCCTACCACCCACCCTGTAGCCATAGTTCCCTCTAAGCTGAGCAGTGAGCAATCGCTCACTTAAAAATCATCATCAACTCACAAACCTGCCCAGAAGCCGAGAGGGAAAGAGTGAGAGGGAAGGAGAGAGAGAGGAAGAGAGGAAGAGAGAGAAACAGATAGAAAAAAGAGAGGAAGGAAAAGAGAAAGAAAAAGAATGGGAGTAAGGAAGAGAGAAAGAAAATCAAAATCTAGTTTGAAACTAGCTCAACTATTTAAGTGGCATTTTGATATTGATAGAGTTGCCCTATTATGAGCTCACTGTTATAGACACACAGTATAGTATTTTATTTTGAAATTCTCTGAGGCAAAACAGGGTGGGTTTTTTATTTGTTTGTTTGTTTGTTTATTTATTTATTTATTTATTTAATATTTTTGTGCCGCCCAGTTCCGAAGGGACTGCGGCTCAGACACTATACTTTTCCGCCCACCCCCCAAAAAAAATTAGAGGGAACACTGCCTGTAGCTGCTTAATGTTTCATTGACAGAGAGAGGAAATTTATTATTGTTTATTTATTTATTTATTTATTTTATTTGATTTGATTTGATTTGATTTGATTTGATTTGATTTGATTTGATTTGTATGCCGCCCCTCTCCGTAGACTCGGGGCGGCTCACAACAGTGATAAAAACAATACATGGTAACAAATCTAATAATTAAACTCTAAAATGACAGTTTTACATTACAAAGTCTAACCCCCCCCCCCCATAGATAAAATACATACATACAGTCATATCATGCGCAATGTTACATAGGCAAGGGAGGGATGTCTCAGTTCCCCCAAGCCTGATGACAGAGGTGGGTTTTAAGGAGTTTACGAAAGGCAAGGAGAGTGGGGGCAGTCCTAATCTCTGGGGGGAGTTGATTCCAGAGGGTCGGAGCCGCCACAGAGAAGGCTCTTCCCCTGGATCCTGCCAGACGACATTGTTTAGTTGACGGGACCAGGAGAAGACCAACTCTGTGGGACCTAACCGGCCGCTGGGATTCGTGCGGCAGAAGGCGGTCTCACAGATATCCTGGTCCGGTGCCATGAAGGACTTTATAGGTCATATTTATATATTTGTTTGTTTATTTGTCAAGTACATATTGGTGGTATACAAAGATATAATATTTACATACATGATACTAGTAAAAGAGAAACATTAGGACAGGGGACAGAAGGCATTCTGGTGCACTTATGCACACCCCTTACCGACCTCTTAGGAATCGAGAGAGGTCAACAGTGGATAGTCTAAGGCAGTGTTTCCCAACCTTGGCAACTTGAAGATATTTGGACTTCAACTCCCAGAATTCCCCAGCCAGTGAATGTTTATAATCAACAAGGAGGAAATTGAATTGGTTCGAGAATTTATCTTCCTTTGATCCAAAATTGTTCATGATGGCAGTTCTATTCCTGAAGTCAAACGCAGGATAACCTTAGGCCACACTGCAATGGTTAATATGAATAATATCTGGAAAAGCAGACATGTTGATATCTCTTCCAACATTATAAGAGCTGTATTTGTAAAATTCCCTTAGCAAAGATCTTCCTACTCTTTCAGGCTCATCGTTTCTACTATCTATAGAAAGGGACATTTTCAAGTCTGGTAAATCGATTCCTGTTGTTAATTACAAAAGCTCATCTCTGAAAAGACATGATTAACAAAGGGAAGGGAAGAAGGGATGAAAGAGGAAAGGGAGGGAGGAAGATTTCCGATGCTCCCTGCCAGTTTCCCACTAGGAAACTCCATGAGAAGGCCAAGAGGAACTCTGGGAGTTGAAGTCCAAATATCTTCAAGTTGCCAAGGTTGGGAAACACTGGTCTAAGGGTAAAGTTTTGGGGATTAGGTGATGATACTACAGAGTCTGGTAGTGAGTTCCATGCATCAACTACTTGGTTACTAAAGTCGTATTTCCTGCAATCGAGTTTAGAGCGGTTTGCTTTAAGTTTGTATCTGCCGTGTGCTCGTGTGTTGTTGTGGTTGAAGCTGAAGTAGTCATTGAAAGGAAGGACGTTGTAGCAGATGATTTTATGGGCTATGCTTAGGTCGCGTTTAAGACAACGTAGTTCTAATCTTTCTAAACATAGGATTGTGAGTCTAGTTGCGTAGGGTATTCTGTTGAGAGTGGAGGAGTGGAGGGCTCTTCTCGTAAAGTATCTCTGGACATTTTCTAGAGTGTTTATGTCCGAAATGCGGTGTGGATTCCAGACAAATGAGCTGTATTCAAGGATTGGTCTGGCGAAAGTGGCTGAATGTGGAAAAGGCAAGGAATAAGGAATGCTTCAGGAGTATTCACGTAGAGCACCACTTGGCAATTGCAACCTATGAGAACTTGTTTCTGCCATTTTATGGTTGAAAACTTTGAGAGTTGGAATGCTCCTGCATACCTCCATGGCAACAGCTTAAGTCCGTTATCAGTCTTCGGGGAAGTAGCATTCCTAGCCCAGGCTGAAGAGATGAAGGAAGATACGCTGCAGTGTTGCTTCAGTTGCAAAAGAAGAAACTGCTTTAGTAAAGCATTTGGGATTTTGCAAATATTTTGATAAGCACCTAGTGTTTACTTATTTATTTGTCAAAATATGTACAAGATAATAGGTATGATATAAACATAAACAAAAGCAAGATAGGTATAGGTAAATTTGGACAATAGGACAGTAATGGTAGGCACAATAGTGCGCTTATGCACACCCCTTACAGACCTCTTAGGTGTTCTGTCTGGGTCACTCCAGAAGCCAATACCAACCCAAAAAGAGAAGCCAGACACACTGGTAAAAGGCAAAGGCAGTTTTATAAAATTCAAGAAAAACACAGGTAACAGAAAATGTCCTTACAAACAGGAAAATGCTGTATCTTCAGATATATCCACGAAGGCAAAAGTCCATGCAGCAATACAGAATTCTTGCTGCCAAGCCGAGGCTGTAGATAGCAGACCTACACCTCCCACGGGTCTTCCAAAGCTGCTGGGCCACAAGCCAGGAACAGAGATGCCGAGAAACAAGACAGGATAACGCAACTCCAAACTGATAACACTCCACATGGCTTCAAGGGCTGGCCTGCCTTTTAAAGCCTGCTAAGGAGGACCACACCCAAACCCAGCTGTTCCTAATTCAGTGCTGATAATACTTCTTTAATTGCTCCTTTCTTTGATCTGAGTGTCTGTGTCACATGTCAATGACGGCTTGAGCTTCATCACCTAATGACTCCAAACTACTGGCTGGGGAGAGCCCCCCCCCCCCCGGGGCTCTCATGCTGTTCTCCTTCATCCCATTCCTGATTTTCCTCTCCCCTGTCCGACTGTTCAGCCCCCTCCTCTTCGCTGTCCTCCTCCTCCGGGCATGGAGCCAGCAGAGACACAGCTGGTCCCTGAGCAGCCTCAGGCTGAATCACAACATTAGGAATGGGGTGAGGTTGACTGTAGACAGTCTAAGGCAGTGGTTCCCAACCTTTTTTTTTGCCCATGCCCCACCTAAGCATCTCTAAATTCCTGATGCTTTCCCTCATGACATATAATTCTTACTATTCAAAAAGTGAACTCCTACTCATATGGAGAAAGCCTAAAAGGCCATTAACTTGGTTTAAACAAGGTTCCATTTGCCCCCACCCCAGCCGTGGGGCATAGGCTCTACATTGGGAACCAGGAGTCTTCTTTTTGCTAATCAAGAGATGAGTGGTCAGCATCTATATCAACTTTTTAAAAGTTGTAATTGATTATACAGTGGTACCTCTGCTTAAGAACTTAATTTGTTCCGTGACCAGGTTCTTAAGTAGAAACGTTCTTAAGAAGAAGCAATTTTTCCCATAGGAATCAATTGCAAAAGCAAATAATGCGTGCAAACCCATTAGGAAAGAAATAAAAGCTCGGAATTTGGGTGGAAGGAGGAGGAGGAAGAGGAGAGTCGCTGCCGAAGGAAGAAGGTGAGGTGAGGGGGGTCAAAAAAATCCAAAACTTTCTCTGGAAAGACATAAAGAAAAATCACTTTTTAAATATCCCAGAATGGCTAGCTCCTTTAGAAGCAATAACGCATCCAAAGTCTATAAAGGACAAGAAAATAACGTATAGATATAAAGAATTACTAAATGATCAGATGAAGCTTAAATCTAGAATTGAACTACAAGAAGAAGGGATAATAATAGATTGGTGGCACTATGCCCAGATCCGATCTAGATATCAGAAGGATAAAACTCTTTACTTTTTAAATAAAAGTAAGAATCCTTTAAGTACTTTAATTACTACCAATTTAATAAAAACGATAGGGAAAATATATAAACTACTCATTGCTCATAAAAATATAGAGCTGACTTTAAAAGATACTATGATAAGATGGTGTAGAAATATCGGCAAGGAAATAGACATAGATACACGGGAGAAAGTGTGGATTAATAACTGGAAAATGACTAAATCAGTTTCATTAAAAGAAAATCAAATTAAAATGTTCTATAGATGGCACCTCCCACCAAATAGGATAGCAAAAATGTTTCCCAAAACATCCCCAGTATGCTGGAAATGTAAGAAGGATATAGGAACCTATTACCATCAATGGTGGACATGTGGTAAAGCTAAAATATATTGGAAGATGATAGAGAAAATTTTAAAAGAAATAATAAAGCAAGATATAGATAATACCCCGGAATTCTACTTACTAGGTGTTACAAATCAGACCTACAAGAAAGAAATTCTTTATTTAATTATACATATATTAACCGCGGCTAGAATAATATATGCGCAAAATTGGAAAGGGGAGGAAATCCCCAAGGAAGAAGAGGTTATAGCCAAAATATTAGATTGCGCTGAAATGGACATGATGACAAGAAGATTAAACGATCAAGAGGATACTAAATTTTATGAAACATGGAACAATGTTTATAAATGGATAGATAAGAAAAAATAAGACATATATTTTTAGATCTAGTTAATTTTCTGCATTTGCTTTTACCTAGGTGATAACAATATTAATATTAGTTCAAATGTACTTTTTGACGGTTATGACATAGTAGTGTATGCATAAGTATAAGTAACATATCAAGATTTGTGATGTATAACAGTTGAAATTAGTTTAAATGTTTGGTTTGATGGTTTGATATTATTTTATCATAGTAACTAGGATTACATTAAAGGTATGTTTTGACGATTATGTTATACTAATCTTATCTAACATCTACATTGTATTCAAGACTTGTAAAACTTTAACTCAAATTCACTAATTTTTTTTTTTAATAGTTAATATATATTTAACTATGTATTCTTTTTCTATATTTGAATGTATACTTTCAAAAGAAGCGGGGGAAATACACCCCCACTTTATGTTTATTGTTTGTATGTACCTGTTTGTACCTGTTTGTTTTTTATGTGAGTTTGATTCAGATGACCTCAATGCTTAGCGTTCTTGCAAGCCCCCCATTCCGGTAAGTGACTATACCATTTCTTATGAAAAAACTAAAGGGACTGAGATAAGCCGACTAATTTATTTATTTATTTATTCGATTTTTATGCCGCCCTTCTCCTTAGACTCATGGCGGCTTACAACATGTTAGCAATAGCACTTTTAAACAGAGCCAGGCTATTGCCCCCTCAATCCAGTTCCTCATTGTCTTACTCATGAGAGGATTAGCCAGAATTTGGGAGATTTCCAACCTTCAGCATGGTAATGACATGGGGATCTGCAGGCTGTAGTTATGGTATTAATAGTATCTTTCAGTTTTGCTTGTCCAGAAAGGGGGGGGGGCTTGCTACCAACTACACCCGTACTGTTGTAGCCTCCAGTACAATAACTTCACATTTGGAAATGTGGCAAAATTCAGAATATTAGTAGCACCATTCAGGGAGACATAATGACTTCCATGCGCAACTGCTCCAGGATCTGGCACATCATGATAATAATAATAATAATAATAATAATAATAACAATAATAAATACCCAGGAGCAAGCACATAAGAAAACCCCCCTGTTACCAAGTACTCCTTTAGTGCAGTACATCACTAGTTAAGTATGGCCATAAAATTAACAAAGATAATTCCTCAGGGCATATTTGACCAGGAGGATTGCCATTAAGCCAACTTGAAAGTGAAGAGGAAAACATACCAAAGTAAACCTCTGGCCTGATAACATGTATATATTCTCAACAAAAGCTTTAATAAACAAATTTTTCTATGTAAGGTGTAGAACATGTTTCACCTGCCATAACAGTTTATATTAACACTGTCACCCTTCTTAAAGCGTGAGAGCAATTATTTATTTATTTATTTTAAATTGAGGGTAAGGGAGCAGCATGAGGCTATGTTTACTTACCGCCCAATAACCTAATTGCTATTTTCAATGTGATAAAGAAACATATGCCAGACCTGTCTGCCAAACAGCTTCTTAGGTCCCCATTCCACCGTGCTTCAAAGAAAGGCCAAGATATATTTCTGCACAGTGCTCTCGGTAGGAGATCCTTACATAGGAAGAAACAAACCCTTTTATATTCAGCAGCGCTGTTCCAAATGGAGTGCAGGGATATATGTTTGATAAAAGTGTAATAAAGATTACCAGTCTCCCAAGTAGCAGAAAGCCTTCGTCATTTGTTGTACTGTTTCTGCTAAACCCGCTTCTGAGCAGAAGCCAAGGTTTTAACTGCAAAGTTGCTGTCAGAAGCCAGCTAAGTCCCCTGAAGCTATGATGAACAAAAGGGGCAAAGGTCTATAGTAAAGCTACCATCTTTTGATCACTAAAAGCCATTTTTCACTGACAAGGCAGTCTTTCCATAGACCCAGTTGCTCAAAACCCCTAACCTGGTTTCATGGCTACTATCCCTGATTGATATTGTCCCTCTTTGTGAGAAAAAATGCCATAAGAGGGCACCATTATCCACTGGGTATGAAAGAACTGTTAACAAATGGTAGTGAGACCGGGTTGCTGAAAAGCATTTCCGAATATGAAAGTTTTACTCCCCCTACCATTTCTATGTCCACCACATTATGGCTCAATTATAAATCTTGTTCTAACCAGTGCTCGAAACCTAGTGGCTTGTTTGGCCTAAAGGGGGCCTTATTTGTCGCTAAAAATTGCCTTAAAGGAATGCTCACAGTGCCCTGTGGAATTGGTGGGGCGCGCAGAGGGGGGGGGATTTGCCCACCAGCCCCGCTGTCATATCACAACCCATGTGTTGTGCCCCCCAGTAAATTAGTTTAATTGCAAATTAATTCATTTTAAGCGCACTCAATTCAAATATATTAACTTAATAAATTAAATCATTTTGATAATTCATTAAGCACAATCCATTCCCATATACTGACTTAATAACCTAAATCCTATATCTATATCTATATCTATATCTATCTATCTATCTATCTATCTATCTATCTATCTATCTATCTATCTATCTATCTATATATATATATATATATATATATTGATCACTTTATGTTCAACTAATTCAAGTATAATCATTTCAATAACTTAACTCTTTTTAATTCATTCCACTTAGGATCAATTCAAGTATACTAGCTTAAATTAAATTAGATCATTTTGATTCATTCCTTTTATGCTCAATCAAAATCTACTGACTTAAATCGATTAAATTTTAATAATTTGATTCAAGCTCAATCAATTTCACTATACTGACTTAATAAATTAAATTGTTTTTACAAATCAGTTTATGCTAAACCACTTCAAGTGTACCAGTTTAAATAAATTAAATTGTCTGAAACGTTCAGTTTATACTCAAGTATACTGACTTAAATAAATTAAATCATTTGATTCATTCCTTCTATGCTCAATCAATTCAAGTTTACCTGCTTAAATAAATTAAATCGTTTTAATTTGTCCATTTTTTTAAGCAATTCAAGTATACATGTACTTAACTTTACAAGATTGAAACATTTCAATTCCACCATTTTATGCTCAATCAAATCAAGTAAACCAACTTAAATAAATTAAGGCATTTTAGGATGGATATATGTTTATCCCAGGCATCTTTAAATTCAGTTACTATGGATTTACCAGCCATGTCTGCTGGAAGTTTGTTCCAAGCATCTACTATTCTTTCAGTAAAATAATATTTCTCACATTGCTTCCGATCTTTCCTTCAACCAACCTCAGTTCACTTTCCTATTAAAATGCTTACCTCCTGAATCTTATTTAAGCCTTGAAAAAGTTACATGTATTAAATGCCTCATGTGCCTTCAGATATGGCTCTGAGTGTCACCTATGGCGCACGTGCCCGTTTCCCCATCATGATAACATTTACCTACTTTAATATATCTGACAACTTATTTACTGAATGCAACAGCTCATTTGCATACTTGGGAAATCATTCTTCTAGGTAAGTTGCAACTTAACATGAGGTGATAGCTTTGAAAGTTTCCAAAATGCTGCTAATATAATTATAAATTTAAAGTCTTACTTCACGGCAGCCTCCCAACGTGGCAGCCCCCCCCCCCAGCGCCGCCCTGCACGCGGAACACAAACCACGTGGGGGAAGGGGGGAAAAAGGCCTCCCCGTTGCCGCTGCTCGCTCTCAGCGCTCGCCTTAGTTGCCCGGCACCGAAACGCTCTGGCGCGTTGCCAGCTGGGCCGTCAGAGCCCTTGCTAACCTGCCCGGGCGGACCCACAGTCCCTGAAGCCGCGCTCCCAACAGGCAAGCCGGTAAAAGCCCCTGCATGCCCCGCCGCTACAAACACAAGGTTGAGGAGGGGGTGTTGGGGCCGTCAGCCCACGCTAGCCATCTGACCACCTCCCCCTTTCCCCAAGCAAGCAAACCGGGCGGGAACAAGGGAATCTTCGAAGTTCCTGTAGGCGCCGTCCTGCGCGCTGCCGCCAATGAAGAAGGAGCGGTGATCCAACGAAGGAGGCGAGCTCCGTTTTGCGGCGAGCTCGTCGGCAAGGGAAGCCAGGGGAGGGCAAGCAAGCCCTGATAAAGGGCACATGCCCCGCCCCTCGGCTTTCCCAGAATGCCCGAGCGGCCGCTGATTGCTCAGGGGCGTTCCCACGCTATCGCGGGGAACGCCCCCCAGCTGATGGGGGAGCCGAGTTGGTTCCCGCCATCGGCAATTTTCGTCCAGGCGATATTTCGCCTGGCCTTTCATTACCCCGGAATTTTACTTACTAGGTGTTACAAATCAGACCTACAAGAAAGAAATTCTTTATTTAATTATACATATATTAACCGCGGCTAGAATAATATATGCGCAAAATTGGAAAGGGGAGGAAATCCCCAAGGAAGAAGAGGTTATAGCCAAAATATTAGATTGCGCTGAAATGGACATGATGACAAGAAGATTAAACGATCAAGAGGATACTAAATTTTATGAAACATGGAACAATGTTTATAAATGGATAGATAAGAAAAAATAAGACATATATTTTTAGATCTAGTTAATTTTCTGCATTTGCTTTTACCTAGGTGATAACAATATTAATATTAGTTCAAATGTACTTTTTGACGGTTATGACATAGTAGTGTATGCATAAGTATAAGTAACATATCAAGATTTGTGATGTATAACAGTTGAAATTAGTTTAAATGTTTGGTTTGATGGTTTGATATTATTTTATCATAGTAACTAGGATTACATTAAAGGTATGTTTTGACGATTATGTTATACTAATCTTATCTAACATCTACATTGTATTCAAGACTTGTAAAACTTTAACTCAAATTCACTAATTTTTTTTTTTAATAGTTAATATATATTTAACTATGTATTCTTTTTCTATATTTGAATGTATACTTTCAAAAGAAGCGGGGGAAATACACCCCCACTTTATGTTTATTGTTTGTATGTACCTGTTTGTTTTTTATGAAAATTAATAAAAAAAATTGAAAAAAAAAATCCAAAACTTTAAGCCTTAAAAAAAGAAAAAGAGGGACTCTGAGGCGGCGAGGAGGAGCACACGCCTCCAATACACCGGGCGCGAGGCTGCCTCCCATACACTGTCTGTTGCTGCTGCTACCTGCTACCTCTTCCCTCCCATGCTGAAGGGCTCCCATCTCCTCTCACTCGCTCGCTTTGTAGCCGGTGCCTTTTCTTCGCTGTGGTGACTCCTCGGCTGCCCAGAGCGAAGGGAGCGTTTATTTTCTCTGGGCGCTGGCAGAGGTTTATTCCCTGTCCAAGCACACAGAGAAAGGAAAATGCTTCATTCGCTTTGGACTGCCAAAGCCTCCTTAAGCGCCATCGGAAGGCTCCTCTGGCAGCCCAGGAAAGCCCAAGATGGCCTAGATTAAAGGGGGAATGGCAGGAAACTGGCCGGGCCTTCATGCCGCTCTCAAATTTCCTGGGAAATTTTTCCGGGTTCAGGTTCTTAAGTAGAAAATGGTTCTTAAGAAGAGGCAAAAAAATCTTGAACACTCGGTTCTTATCTAGAAAAGTTCTTAAGTAAGGGCGTTCTTAAGTAGAGGTACCACTATACTTTTATTGTGGTCATTTTTGTAAGGACGTATATTGAGACAAAAGTCAATCATGCTCTGATCACTGCTGGAAAAGGCCTCTATTATTTGTAGTCCATAAATTGAGTATAAACCGTTGCACAAGATGAGATCAAGACAATTGCTGAGTCTAGTATTGTTTGATACTAGCTGTTCAAGCCCTAGATTAGTAATAGCATTGTAAAGGATTGAGTGTATGGATTCAGTTGAACATCGATTTAGTGTCCATTTAATATGAGATAGGTTGAGGTTGCCAAGAAAAATGAGAGGGTGTGGGTCGGAGGCTGCCCACATTAGTAGTGAGGTTAGCTTGTTTGCATGTGTGATATCATAATCAGGGGTTCTGTAGCATAGTAGGAAGTGAAGTGTAGTATTTAAGATCAGTTTGCAGATAATAACAACAACTATTATTATTATTATTATTATTAATTAGATTTGTATGCCACCCCTCTCCATAGACTCGTAGATGATGGTTTCTGGAATATCGAATTCATGTCTAACTTGGATATTTTTAAGGTTTAGTGATTTTTTGTAGAAGATAGCAACTCCACCTCCTCTACAGGTTTCACGATCGGACCAGTAAACTTGATAGTCTCTTACTGTAATAATGGAGTTGGGGGGGGGAAGCGTTCGGTCATATTTCACAGACAAAAATATCGAATTTAGCGGGGGTTTTGTAAGAGGAGTTCGGGAATTTTGCATTAATTGATTAACATTTCTGTTTTCTATTTTGCCACCCCCACCCCCCCCCCCGCTTATCCTCCACAAGGAAGAACCTCACATTCTCAGGTATTTAGCTAACTCCTTGGAGCAGTATTTCTCAACCTTGTCAACTTTTTAAGACATTTGGACTTCCTGCTAGCTGGGAAATTCTAGGAATCGAAGTTCACACATCTTAAAACTTGCCAAGGTTGTGAAACTGCCTTAGAGGCATAGATTTCTTATTTTCAGAGCCATGGCTTCCATTTCATGTTGATAGATAGCAGTAGGTCACTTACTCTCTCTACTTGTCAGAATTCCAAGTAATAACTCCATAGAAAGCAGAACTCCCAGGCAGGCAAGTTCCTAAAAAAAAAATGTTTTTGTTGGATATCCTATTGGCACAAACTGATGAAAGTCCCCCCTCCCCAAACTATCAGTCACATTGTTCAATCAAGGTGCTAGTTGGTCACATGGTGACTGGATTCCTTCTCCCCCCCCCCCCAGCCACCTGTTGGAATGTGCTTGGTATTTTGTTTTGGCTACAAACCTCCATGTAAATATGTTCCCCCCTCCCTATCTCTTCAACCCTGAAGCCTCCAAAGTGGCCCCAGTCAGGTTCGCTTCAGAGTTGACACTTGTGACATTTCAAAAACTTCTGTCTACAGGGTTCCCTCGATTTTCGCAGCTTCAAATGTCGCGAAAAGTCTATACCACCGTTTTTCAAAAATATTAATTAAAAAATACTTTGCGGGTATTTTCCCTATACCATGGTTTTTCCCGCCCGATGACATCATATGTCATCGCCAAACTTTCATCCACCTTTAATAAATATTTTTTTTAATAAACTTTAATAAATAAACATGGTGAGTAATAATCTAAATGGTTGCTAAGGGAATGGGAAATGGTAATTTAGGGGTTTAAAGTGCTAAGGGAAGGTTTGTGATACTGTCCATAGCCAAAAATAGTGTATTTACTTCCGCATCTCTACTTCGCGGAAATTCGACTTTCGCGGGCGGTCTCGGAACGCATCCCCCGCGAAAATCGAGGGAACACTGTACTTCTTAGTTCAATATGAATTAAGCAGGCTCATTCTTCAGTGGATCTTCCATAACAAGATCTTTGAACAAGTTATCTTTGATCCATTAAGCTTCTCTGTGAATTAACGTGAAATTCTGAAATCCTTTTCCAGTATTGAGACCTGAAACATTAACCTATTTTATTCATTGAATAGTCCATGCTAATCTAGTTGAGCAGTATGGAGATGCTTTGGTTGCATGTGAGTCTTCGGAGAGGGGTGGCATGCAAATCTAATAAATTATTATTATTATTATTATTATTATTATGCTCCAACTTCCAAGTGAGCGCAGCAGGCAACTGCATGATCTAGAAACATAGAAGTCTGAAGGCAGAAAAAGACCTCATGGTCCATCTAGTCTGCCCTTATACTATTTTCCCAGGCATGTTTAAATTCAGTTACTGTGGATTTATCTACGTCTGCTGGAAGTTTGTTCCAAAGATCTACTACTCTTTCAGTAAAATAATATTTTCTCATGTTGCTTCTGATCTTTCCCCCAACTAGCTTCAGATTGTGTCCCCTTGTTCTTGTGTTCACTTTCCTATTAAAAACACTTCCCTCCTGGACCTTATTTAACCCTTTAATATATTTAAATGTTTCGATCATGTCCCCCCTTTTCCTTCTGTCCTCCAGACTATACAGATTGAGTTCATTAAGTATGAACTCAATCTACATTGCAGAAGTATCCCATCAACATTTTTAATGTTAAGTTGTATTTCTTTAATAACCCAGAGGTACTTTAGGAGACAATAGCAAAATGCCAAGTTTTGCCTATTTTTGATACCTCACAAAAATACAAGACAGCCTGCTTACTCAAGTTACTTGTTCTTACAGGGTAAATCGACAAAATATAGGTGGTTTAAGGGCATAGAAGCAAAGCATTAATTAAGAATGTGTTGGGTATCACATTTTGATGAGTGGTATCCCTACCTTTGTGCATAAATACACACTTTCCATTTGTCATTCAGATCTTCTGTGTTACATGTTATAAGGGCCGCAGCTAAAGATTTTCCCTTTGACATCTGGATGGAATGTCTTGATCTGTCAGTATAACTTCATTGTATTAAATTAAAGATAGGGTGGTTTTTTTTAAAAAGCATTAAATGCAGTTTCGGAATGTTTTATTGAAAGCTAACTAGAATCATCATGAAACCTGTGCGTTGACTCTAATTGAAACAGAATATCCTCAACTTAAAAACACTCCAGCTCAACATTCCTTTTACTAAGGGAGACATTAAAGTGAAATTTCCCCCATTTTACTATCTTTGTCAGTTAAACAAATCAATACAATACAGTTAGTAACACAGTTAAGTGAATCTACTTCCCTGTTGACTTTGATTGTTGGAAGGTCGCAACAGTGGTGAAAAAGTCAGAACGTTTTTCAGTGGCATTGTAACTTGAAACAGTCATTAACCACACTGTTATAAGTGGAGGACTTATGTGATGGCAAACTTATGGCATGGGTGCCACAGGTGGCACATAGAGCCATATCTGCTGGCACGTCTTTGCCCTAACTCAGCACCAATGTGCACCTATGTGCCGGCCAGCTGATTTTTTGCTCCTACAGACGCTATGGGAAGATGTTTTTGGCTTCTAGAGAGCCTCCAGGGGTTGGAGGAGGTCATTTTTACCCTCCCCCTGCTCCAGGGAAGCCTTTGGAGCCTGGAGGGTGAAAAACGAGCCTGATGGGCCCACCAGAAGTTGGAAAACAGTCCATTTCCAGCCTCCAGTGGGCCTCCAGTAGGTGGGGGAAGCTGTTTTCACCCTCCTTAGGCATTGAATTATGGGTGTGGGCACTCGCTCATGCACGATAGCGCATGTGCATGCTCTTTTGGCAAGGGGAAAAAGGTTCGCCATCACTGACCTATAAGATCAAGAATAAGATTTAGACTGGCAGCTATATCTCCCCAAAGGTCTACATGTTGAGCACAGTAATAATGAATGAGGGGTTTTCTCCCCTTGCATTTTTGGGGAGAGGGAAATAGTTTAATTTGAAGTTTGTTGGTTCAGTTAAATACAGCCTTAATCCTGAATTTACAACCTTCATTTAGGAAAAACTCAGTGGAAGTCAAAAAGCAAAAAAATAGTTTCATTTAAATATCCTAATACACTACAATTGAATGTGTAACTTCTGAATATAATTTATCTTCACTTAAAAATGTTTTTAATGCCCTTACTTCCATTTAGGTATTCAAAAATCAATTGTGGGTATATGTGTGTACACAGAGAGATAAGTTGTTAAAAGCAATTTAATTAAATATTTTAATTCTGTGGTATCCAACTTAATTCTTTTTTGTTTTTGTTTCAGACATGTACTCCAGATGTACAGCAGAGTTATAACCTGCCTGAACTTTATAGAACGGAAGATTATTTTCCTATCAAATGTATTGGTAGCAAGTATCAAAGCCATTAGTTTTGTATTTATGCTTATTGCCTTATAGTCAAATAAACTATTTGGGTATTCTCCTTCCCATCTTATTTCACATTTGTATTAGGGCAAAATTCATCATGGTAAAGAAAACTTTGCTATTCCCAACATATTGTTGTAATCCGACTGGGGAAATGATTTTTTTATTTATTTTTGTGTTTATGATACTTGAAGTATGTTTACATAAATAAAAAATCAGGAAACAAAATTTAAAGTGGAAAGAAAAAATATTTATGTTAGAAACTGTATTATCACTTTGTAACTGTTAAAATCCGTTGTTTCCGCCACTTCAGAACAAAAATCCCATTTCAAAAATAACCTACGTAATTATGTAGTATATGTATTCAAAAGAAAAAAGTGGCAGAGATATTCAAACATATTACCAAATGGTAGGAAAAAATTCTTAAGTGTATTTAGTGGAAGGAGACTTTCTACACCATTAATGTAATTTACAGTATAAAAATCAATTTGGTATACTAGTTAAGGGCAACATATTGTCTAGAATCCAGGAATTCTAATTATGCCTTATGCACAAAATCAAGACAGGTAAAATTTGGTCTCTCTCAGACCTAGGAAGAAGGCAGTGACAAGCTATTTCTGAAAAATTTTGTCCAGAACACAAGGACTTTTCCAGGCAGCCACCAAGAATCAACACTGACTTGAAGACAAGACAAAATAGTGTACAATGAAAATTAACTCAGTTCTATTTACAGTTCTCCTTACTACGACTGCAACTAGAATATATGCAATTATTATGAACTGTTAACTGAAAAATGGTTTGATATTTGGTTATAGCCCTAAGGACACAACTGTTAGTTGTGTTTAAAAATTAAAATGTTTCACTGTTCGACGCCGGACAAACAGGAATTCTAAGGTCATTGCAGTCTATTTAAATCTGCAAGAATTATCAGCAATCTGGTGCTCAGACATATCAATGAATATAGTTACTGGAAACAGCATGAGAATATTTGTGCATAGAGAAAGGAACTATAAATGAAAGGCAGCAGGACCTGCTAAAGCTAAGGTAGGCAAGCAGTCCAATTAATAGCAAGTAACTATTCAGATGAGAAAATCCTTGTTCAAATTAGAACACAGTGGATAGAAAACAAATACAATTTAAAGATTACCTAGAGCTGAACTCAGCTCCTGGTGACTACGAGGTAGTATCATTTCCTCATGTATTCTTCGAAAGAAAAATATAGAAGACTGTAAAAATAGTCTCCTTCAAGCCATCTTGTAATACAGTGATCCCTCGATTATCGCGGGGCTTACGTTCCAAGACCTCCCGCGATAATCGATTTTCCGCGGTATAGTGGTGCGGAAGTAAAAACACCATCTGCGCATGCACGCCCTTTTTCCATGGCCGCGCATGCGCAGATGGTGGAGCCAGGGAGCGACGAAAGTGCGGAGGCTGGCAATGGTTGTATTTAATGTTGGCCACCCGTAGGCACCCACCCGCCCTTCGCTCGCCGCCCGCCCTTCGCTCGCTCACCGCTCGCCCGCTTGCCACTCGCTTGCCGCTCACCGCTCTTGCCCATTCGCTCGCCCGCCGCTTGCCCGTCCACCCGCCGTCCGCCCGCCCGCGGGCGAAGAGAAAGAAAACAAGAGAGGGAAAGTGAGAAAAAGAGAGAGAGCAAGAGGGGGAGAGATAGAGAAAGAGAGAGAGTGATAGGAAAGAAAGAGACAGAGAAGTGATTCTTGGTGATGACGTATGATGTCATCGGTGGGAAAAACCGTGGTATAGAAAAAAAACCGCGGAGTATTTTTTAATTATTATTTTTTGAAAAACCGTGGTATAGCGTTTCGCGAAAATCGAGACCGCGAAAATCGAGGGATCACTGTATATCTTGGAATTTCATGGACAAGTTATGTTGTTTGCTAAGCAACTATGCATACATGATTGGCCATTATCTTCTGCCAATACTGTACTGTTCAATTTTCTAATGTGTTAGAAAACTTCTACAGCTCTGGAAATCTGCTTACTAAGCCTTTTTGTGTGTTTGGGGAGGGGGGCATTTGGGTAAGTATTGCTCTATAACCAGGGGTGTATAGGTGCAGCCTAATGTGTTTTGTAATAGGCCAGAGCCATCATGACAGATATTTGGTTAGCGTATCTATAACATACTTTCAACAATGCCAAACATAAATAGCAGATTGTCAACTTCCAGTGAATTAGAATTTGTGGTCATTTGATATCCAATTTATAATCTCCCAGAGATTGTAAGGTGCCGGTTGCTACTTTATCATTGATGTGTGTGTTTTTTCTGCAATAATTCAAATGTAAAGTTACAGCTTTTCTGGAATTTTTTACGTTTAACATATCTTTCTGAAGTATTTTTTAAACTGAAAATTAATGTAAATATTGTGAAGTTTACCCCAGTACAGATTTAGAATTTTTCCCCGCTGCTAGAACATACAAATATATCCTTCACTCCAGCAGACTGCATCACAAAGCAATAAAACTAAGCATTTAAATGTAAGCAAAATCTTATGAAAAAGGGACAAAGTTTTAAGAACTGAACTAATAATTTAAAAAATCTTATAAAAATGCTCTACAATTCTGCTACAGTAGAAATCTGATTACAGCAAAAATACACATTGACAATACTGTTATAACTTGATTTGCCCTAACTCACCACTTTCAATCCTATACATTGATTGTATGTGAAAACTGAAATAGCGTTATCTGCAAACAATGCGTGTGAGACACAATTCAATCCATTCACTAATTTACTGCAAGGAGCAAATCTTAAGGACTGTCGTCAGCTTACCAAAAAATAAAAAAGAGAGACAGTATTTTTAAATAGGATTTCAATAGGAATGTTAAGCACATCTTTAAACTGCCATCGAAAACAACAGAATGTCAAAATGTTTGGATGTATTATGCTGCATCTGCAAGTTCATATACAGTACTGTAATTTTAATACATTTGTTTGGTTCAGTAGATTATATATTAACACTAGCTTGCACATAGATAGCTTATGTTTGTTAATACAGAACTTCTGTAGATAACTTCATTTTCTCAAGGCATAAACTCCAGCATCTAAATGTTGTTTTCTTTCAACAAAAGCCATTACAATGACTTGGGAAACAGGTAATTCAGAATTTGTAATAAAGCAAATATTTACATTAAGCACAATACAGCAATTTATTTAGATGTTTAAAATGAATACAAAGGGGAAATAAAGATCACAAAATTATCCATACTACAACAATGTGTCATATATTAGATGGTATAAATGAATAACACCTTGAGGTGTTAACTAAAGATAAAACTAAATATCCAAAAAAATGCAGCACTCATTTCCGTATGCTGCTTTTAACACGGTACAGTTTTATACAGATCTAAAATGTGTCAAAATTAGTAGCTGCAAACTTGTTTCTTGCATGTGATTTTAGCTTAAAAGATTTCAGAAAATGTCTCTGAAATACATAGTCATCAGTTGTAATGTCAAGGATATTCAAGAACAAGAAAATTCTATAATACAATAAGAGTCCAGATATATTTTACGTTGCTGGCCTCTTTGAGATTGTACAAGGTTATGTGCAAAAACTAAGTCTGTCAAAATCCATACTATAGCAGTTTCAAGCTTTTTGCTAGGTAAACTAGATACAGCATTTATTACACAGCAGGGCAACACTAAAAAAAAGGGAAAAGAACCAAATCTATGATGGATACACAAGAACAATAGCATAAGCATCACTTGAGTAGGTCTAAAAGACTGTACAAATATACATTTCAACTATTCAGAATGATACATGAAAAAACAATTTTCCCAGAGTCTACTATACACATTGAACTGGTAGCTCTTATGTTGGCCCTATAACTACCATGTGGAAAAGGTAATGTTTAAAAAGACATACAATTGAAGATATACAGTGAAATAAATGTTGAAAATGCCGATAAAATAAACCTTTTCTTCAGTGAACTGGGAGCCACCAGCATATCAGTTTTCACATTGTTACTGTGCTCATCATAGCACATACTCTCAAGTGAGATTTGCCAACAGCATACTTTGAAATAAGTACTAGAAATGGTAGCTTTGTAGCCACTAACCAGATGACTTTGCACTCAAAAGGCAGTACCAGTTATAATTGTAAATGAAAGTATTTAGACAGTTGTCAAGTGGGAGATACTGAGGCTGTGGAGTTGACCAACTTTTATACTTGCTGGCTACTCAGCTCTACCCCTGTTAGGCTGCTATGCATCGATTCTGTAACCCCATCAGTCACATTGTCAAACTGGTCTCCATCCTCACTGTCAATTGTGCTATTTTGCCACTCCATCTGTGGATTTGACAACTTCTCGTTAATCTCTGTTGCATTTTTCCACTGTGACTGGTCCTTAGACCAAAACTCCCCTGCTTTTCCATAGGAACTATTCTTCCATTTCGAATGGTCTCCATCACTCTCAGAGACAACACATTTAGTTTCTGCACCTGGTTTACTATTAGCATCTTCACTTTGGGATGATTCATCAGTCCAAGTTTCGGGCTTCACTTCAGATGCATTATCTTCAAAGTCAGATGCCTGTTGAGAACCAGGTCCACTTTCAGAGGCTGATACTGCCTCTTTCCATTCAACTACATCATCCTGATCTTCTTGGTCACCTTCACTGTCTGAGCCATTAGCCACCTGTTTTCCTGGTTCCACTGCGGAGCCACTTGCCTGAATTTTTGAATCTCCTCCATTTTCTTTTTGGTCTGTTTTTTCTGGAGGCTCCAATATGGCTTCCAGGGGTGCCTCCTTAGATGTTTCTTCATCTGTGTTTTCATTTATACTAATTATAGATGTTTTGTGATCAGAAACAACTTCTACAAAAGGACTATTGCTTTCATTAAATTCATCCTCTATATTTTCATAACTGTCTGAAGAACTTTCATGATCTTTACCCAAGTTTATTTTTTTATCAACCGTTTTACTAACATTTGCTCTGGAATTCTCTTCATCATGGTTTTCAAACAGCCATTCATCATCAAAATCCATTTCATGTTTCACTTTATTTAATTCTTTCATGTTGAATCCTAGTAAAACACCCATTTTAAACTTTTCACAATCTCTAACACATTTCTTCCTTTTGTTACTGAAGTGTGAAGCAATATCAGATTTCCATAACCAAAGACTAGCTGCTAACTTTTCGATTTCTCTTCGAGCGGGATACGGCTGTTTATTGAAATACTTGGTGAGAAATGTTTTTCGGGCTTCATACGAATCATCTTCATGACCTTTGGGATCCAAGGCAAGTACTACAGGTTCTTCAGGCTTTTCCTCAAAAATTGAGGGTGAATCATCGTCATCTATTTTTCTTTTCTTCAAAAGAGAAAATTCCATGTGTTCATAAGTACGTTTCACAGGTCCTGTACCTGGAGACTGATTTAGCCGAGAGGGAATATTAGATTTGTCTTGACCATTTTGTGTCTTTCCCACACCCCTACAATGGACAAGGTGTAGAGTTATAGTTGAGGCAGTCATGTTACTAGTGTACACTCCAAGGCAATGGATACATTTATATGTGAGCTTTTTCTCTACTGGATGAACTGTTTGAATAACTTGGTGTCTCTCCCTTAAGTGATGTGCCAGTGCATCAGAGATGGGTCCTTTGAGGATGGAAAAACACAAAGGACAAAGGGTTTTCCCCACATCTTTCTTATATGGAACTGCTGCTTGAGGTGAACTTTTGACAGGTAAATCTATCTTCTCTTGAATTTTTGGCTGTGGTTTTGGAGGAGCTGCTGGAGTATTTTGAGCGTGGTAAGCAACAGATTCGGCGGGGGCATCTCTCAAATTGTAGGTAGTTACAAGTAAGTGTATATTGGTGTGACTACCCTGCTGCAATGTCAAATCAAAGGTTAAAGTAGAATCCGTTTTAGGTCCCATTTCTTCATCAATATGAACCATTCGCATGTGAGCAGCCATCTTTTCAACATCATTAAAAGTCGAGCGACAATAGGGACAGGACAGGCCATGAATTAACATGTGATTAAGCAACGTATCAGTGGGCAAGTAACGATTACAGTATAAACATTTGCTAGTAAAATTGTGTATTTTCATTATGTAGTTAGCAACCGCAGGCACCTTTTCAGCTTTGTGTTCTTTCTCAAAGTGAACGCTGTACACATTTTCTGGAAACAGCTCGTTGCAGATTGTACAAATTTTCCATTTTTGCGTTGATGAAGTATTGACGGCAGCAGAAGAGGCAGCTGCAGTGTTTGCTCCAATAAGTTTGGGCGAGGACTGGGCTAATCCTCTCGATGTCTGAGACTGAGCTAAGGGTGTTGATTTCAATGCACTGGATGAAAGCGCAGACGAGTTGGCAGCTTGAAGAGAGTACCTTGCGGAGGTCTGTGGTCTTGGTTCTCCTCCAAGAGGGTACGGCCTCCCATTACCGCTGGGAGGATACTGTTTTAGGGGTTGCTGTGATAGAGACACTGGAGAGCTACCAGTTAAACCTAGCCGTCCTGTATGACTGACGTAACTTGGTGGTAGAGATTTCACTCCATAGTTATTCTGCTGTAGGTGAACACCGGACATCATATTAACTCCTGAATTCAATGTAGGCTTTGGTATATTTAGTCGATTCATCATTTGCTGTGATGGAAGGGAACGAACATTTCCAGGAGACAGGGGTCCCAATCTCTGAGGAAGTCCCATAGGCTTTTTATCCTGGGGTTTTGGAGCAATCAACATCAACGGTTTGGATCTTGGGACTACCACATTAGTGTGCCCTATCATTGCTGTCACCTGATATCCTATACGCTCATGGTCTTCGATAACATGCTGTACTAAAGCTTCATACGATTTCGGCATAAAAAGGCATCGTTTGCAGTGAATCATACTCTCTTCTCGGGAACCAGAACTCAAGGATACCGCTCCATTGAGTGATTTTTCACTTGCTTTTGCTATATAAGGTGCAGCAACATGCTGAAAATGTTCCCTGTAAATGTGCTTTCTAACTATTTCGTAGAGAGGATCTCGGTAAGTGCACTTCTTACAGTAATAAACAGCTTGTTCTATACTGTCAGCCTGCTTAGGTTTAAGGCTATCATGCTTGTTTTTATCTTTAAAAGTGCTGATGCCTCCACCTGGTGTGTTGGCATTGGGAGCATGAAATATTTTAATGTGCGTTTCCAAAGTCTTTTTGTCTGCATTGAAAGTACAGTAGGGGCAATTGAGGAGAATCCTGTTTTCGAAATCTTCGCTATGAACATTCCGGAAATGACTTTTGTAAGCGGAAAAGAACTTTGAGGAAAATGGACATGCACTGCAGCAAAATGGTTTTGTCCGGTAGTCCTTTTAAAAGAAAAGAAAAGGGAAAAAGTTAGCATCATAACATTTCATTTAATACACTGTAAATACCTCCTGCTGAGCATTATTAAATTAGTAGAGTCACCATCCATTTAGAAGTTTTTCCTTATACTGGCAAAATCAGGCTAGGGTAATGGCTTTTGATATTATATGCCTCCCAGTTTTGGGGAATTAGGGCAGATAATAATTACTGTGAGATAAACAAATAATTCAGTTCTTCGTAGCTTCTCATGATAACACTGAAACAATGTAGTGGACATTATCATTTTTAAAAATGAATTCACAGTTTTAGAACTTCATGGAAACACGCATCAAAACATATAATGAAAAGCATTTTTAAAAGTTTTGTTCTGTAGCCATCAGGAATTCTTTTTTAGTATAATACACAGAGCAAATGGTATATTTAAGCCAAAAAAAAGTCTCTTTACAAGCTTATTGCCTGTTCAGAAGCCCACCAAATTTTGGCTTAACAAGTCCATAACTCAAGGACTCAATATGTTGTTTAACTTATATATATATGTATCAGTTCAAGAATCTATGAATGAAAGAACAATTTACTCTGCATATATTAACTACAAGCATGCATTTCAAGCTTTAACATATAAATATAAAGCATGCGAGTATTTTATAATTGAAATAGCCTTCAAAATGTTTATGATATTCCAAAAAGGCAAGCAAGTAAACAATATTCAACCCTCTTATACTGTCCTATGTACTCCTCAGTTTATTTTATTGACGCTGATAGTTGAGATCATTTTTTAAAGATTTAGTATTCATCCTAATAAGTCTACAAAGAAACATATTTATATTTGATTATGTTTGAAGAGAGGTAACAGATTGCTTATGTTATCTTAAGCATACAATCTACTGTTTAACAGAAATCAACTAATCATAGTTCTCCAGAAGATACAAATTCATGATACGAGATAATAATCTTCAGTGGGAATTCAAAAGAATATCAGATTACTAATTAATAAGTGTTTAAATCATAGCATTTTTGTATATACACTCAAACTGATCAACTAAATAGAGCTGGACAATTCAAACACTAAACTTTAAATCATTGTTTGCAGTAACTATGGTTTAAAATACAAAATTATTGTTTCAGGCTCCAAATTCAGCAGTCAAATCATTTAGAACCACTAGAACCAATTTTTGTTGCATGTGTTTATACTTTCACATTTTCAGTTGTTTCTGTGAAATGACAACTTCTAGATGGGAAGCACAGGCTGTAACTGGTTTGTTAGCGCATTCTCAGTTCTTCCACAAAGCAGATTCAACTTACTGAACACTGAGTTTCACGGACTCAAAGTTATGGAAGTAGAAATTTTGAAACGGCAAATTGTGCAAAATGCAGCCGCGCAAGTGGTCATGGGCCTTCCTAGGTATGCCCATGTTTCTCCAGCATTCCATGGATTGCATTGGCTGCCGATTGGTTTGTGGACGCAATTCAAAGTGTTGGTTATGACCTATAAACCCTACATGACATTGGGCCAGATTACCTGCCGGACCGCCTCCTGCCACATGAGTCCCAGCGACCAGTTAGGTCCCACAGAGTCAGCCTTCTCCAGGTCCCCTCAACTAGACAATGCCTTCTTTATGGGGGGCCTGTCCCTCTAGAACCAGCTCCCCCCAGAGATTCGTACTGCCCCCACCCTCCATGCCATGAGTCTGAAGACTCATCTATGCCGCCAGGTTTGGGTCCACTAGATCTTAGCCCCTGGCTGACGAGTGTGATGTATGTCTGTTGTTCGAATGGGTATGAATGGTTTTTAATGGTACCAGGTTTTTTAGAGTAATTAATTAATTGGATTTTATAGATATTAATATTGTATATTGTTTTTTGATATGCTGTAAACCACCCCAAGTCCTCGGAACAGGGCGGCATATAAATCCAATTAATTAATAAAATAAATAAACTAACTAACTTTAGGTTGTAAAGCAACAAACATTCACTATAAATTAAAAAAAAATAATGGATTCAGATCAGGTATCTTTCACCCATTCATGTACTAACCTGATTTTTTGTAAGCGAAGGGTCCCACAATCCCACATCTTCCCAAGTAGTGTTTTTCAAATAGAAGTCATTGGGTTCAAATTGCTTAAAATCCTGCAAAGGTACAGAAAATGGCAAAAACCATAAATAAAAATAACGTATTATTAAATATTTGACTGGTTATTAATTTCGTATCTAAGTTCATAATCCAAAACCAGTAGTGCTCAGAAACCAAATCCAAGAGAATACAAGATAATGAACTAATTTCATTAAAGAAATTTAATAAGGATTCAATCTTCAATGAAATAACCACACTTAAAAATCCTTCTGAAATGAATCTGGATTTCCTTCAGTTGGTTTATTGCTTCCCCTTTCCAGTATACAGTGGAAACTCCGGTCACGGCCATAATTTGTTCCAGGACTTCGGTCGCAACCCGATTTGGTAGTGAGCGGAAGCAAAACTGAAAGGGCATTCGGATACCAAAAGAAAAAATGGTGTGGAAGGGAAAATCGCAGTGGCTGTGTGTTTGATCACCACCTGAAAATGTCATTGTGACTACAGTGAAATATTTAGCAGATTTTTTGGTCGGTATCCGATTTGGTCATAGTCAGAAGTTCTTTAAAAATAGTCCTTGATTTACAGCCAAAAATAGAATCTAAACTTCTGTAATGTGGTTGTTAGGTGAGTTGCACCAGATTTAATGATTTTTTTGTTGCAACCATTAAACTAATTGTGTAGTCATTAATCCGGCCCCATTGATTTTGTCTGTTGGAACCAAAGGTTGAAGATGACAATCACAGAACCTCAGGATGTTGCAAATGTCATAAATACATGTGGATATTACCAGGAGCACTATCTGATGTTACTGCAGCACCTCTGCAACGGTCATAACTGTGAGTCATCTTTTGCAGTACTGTCTTAACTTCAATCCATTGTTCAACTAATAAATCTAGGACTACTGTATTTGCAAAAGCAGATTGTTTTCTACACTACAAGCTCCTTAATTTTGTTATACTGTTAATATCTGAGAACGCCAAGAAGCCCCCCGGCTGTTTCAGAAGGTGACAGCCGGGCAGCGGTGCTTCTCGGCTGCCTCCCAAAAAGTTCGGGTTCGGGAGAAGCTCCCCAGCTGTTTTAAAAGGTGACAGCCGGGCGGCAGCGCCCAGCGTAGCACCATTTTGCGATTTTTTTCCCCCATTTTGCACGCATTAATCGCTTTTACATTGTTTCCTATGGGAAACAATGTTTCGTCTTACGAACTTTTCGCCTTACATACTTCCGGAACCAATTAAGTTCATAAGATGAGGTATTACTGTATTTACCAGAGATTTAAAACCACATATTTATATTAAAACTTTATAGATCTATTCACATTTATCCAAAATATTTTTTGGAAAGTCCCAAAGGTGTTTTTTTTCAAGAGGCAACTGGACTGTTTTTCTTTCACGGCGTTTCACTTCAGCTGCAAGAGCTGAAGAAGCTTCATGGATGAGAAGCAAAATGTCTTCAAAGAAAAATCAGGAAGTCCAGTTGCTTCTTGAAAAAAAAGCACCATGATCTGAATGACTGAGAATCTCCATAGACATTTCTTTGAAAGGTTCCCACGCCATGAAGGGTCCTTAGTGCTCTCTGAGCTGGTAGTTTTCTTGCAGACATTTCATTGCCCAAACTATTGTGGTTAGCTCTGGCCCAGCTCCTGCCCCAAGGACTGTGGATGTGGGGGAGGCATCCACATGCTGCAGGCCTGTCCCACCCCCGTGGAATCTGCTGATGAAGGCTCCTCTGACCAAGAAGACATGAGTGACAGGGAGGAGGAGAATGTGGCAGACAGCTCAGAAGGAGATCAATTATCTAGCTCCTCCTTGGATTCAGAACAAGAGTTAATGATACAGCCATGCATGCGGAGAGCGATGCATAGGCAACAACAACTGAGAGATTATTATCAAAGAAAATGAGGCCACCTGTGGTAGGGTGGGGCTGTGGTAATTAGTGAGGCTGCTATAAATAGCAGCCTGTGGGTTTGGCCATTGTGGTGGATTATCTGATCGTTGTGTTTCGTGACTGCTTTACTGACTTTGACCTTTTGTGTGCTGATTTTTCCCCGCTTTCGAAACTAAACCAGAGCAAAGTGTGTTTCACTTTGTGAAAGAAGGACTGTGAATTGCCTCATAACTGCAAGCTAAGTATCACAGAACTGATAAGGGACTTGTACTAATTACCAGGTTGTTTGGAGACGAGTGCTCTTTGCTTTACCAAAAGAGGGCTTAGTTTAAGTGAATTTTCCTTATAAAGAACATTGTTTTGAATTTTCAAAAGTGTGTGTCTGAAATTTGTACCTGTGAATTTTGGGGAGGAGTCTACCAGAGAGCCCGACAGAACACTAGGTAAAGAGGAAAGCACTGCATGGTATGCATAAAACTAAAGAGGAAACCTCAAGCCAGGAATCACTTCTGAGCAGTATCTAAACAACATTGACCAAATGGCCACCGTTGTCCCAAACAAGCAGTTATATACAGGTAATCCTTGACTTATGATCACAACTGAGACCAAAATTTCCATTACTAAGCAAAGCAGTTATTAAGTGAGTTGCGTCTATTTATAAGTAATTTTTTCCTTTTTTTTTTCAACTTTAAACAGGCACTAAACAAATGGTTGAGGACTATCTGCAAATGACACTGCATCTCCTTACAAAATCATACTTACTTCTATATGTTCTTTACAGTATTCTAAACCGATGTCACTTAGTATCTTTTTCACAGTTTTCCGGGCTTTTCTTAAACTGCCAAGATTGTTGACAGGAAGCTGGAACATAGTTTCTAGGAGAAGAAAAATGAGAAATTGATTTAATGGAAATGTTTTATTCAAAGTAGTTTAACTCAAAGTAACAAGAAATCTTTGATATTTCTATCTTCTCTATAACACAGAGTGCTACCCGGCGTGGTTTAAGAGACCTACTATAGAAATAAAATATATTAGATAAATATTGCTATTGGGAGACCCTCAAAAGTGTCACCCCTTGATTTCTTCAGAAGAAAATATCAGACGGTGTCTTCATGGGATGTCTATCTCAAGAATCATTAAAACAATACTCTCCTTTTTTAGAAGATATACTTAAGAAATTCTAACCAAGCAGCAAATACTGAAACTTTCAAAATTGAAATCAATTGCAGATTCTTCAGGTCCAACCTTGCTTATGTAAGTCACTAATAAATAAATAAATAAAATCATGATTACAATGATTCAAAGATTCTGCATTTTAACTTCATATTCTTAATTTATAATTGAAATTCAAAAATCACTCTAAAATGCCTAGACATAGCAACTGCACTATACTTCTACCATATTACCCAATTTTCCTGTTACAACGTGTGATTCTTAGTAATTTTCTTTATATCGCATAGTCAAAATATAGCAGTTTCTGTACATAATATTTGAACTGTAAGCTGCCCAGAGTCATTTCCTGTGATGGGCAGGTATAGAAATTGAATGAATAAATAAATAAATAAATATAAATAAATATAAAAGTACAGATGAAGAAGAAAAAAATTGACTGCAAAGAGGGATCCTGGAGTCCAAGTGGACAATCACTTAAATATGGGCCAGCAGTGTGCTGCAGCTGCCAAAAAGGCCAACACAGTGGGGGGGTTCTGTTCATGCACGGGGGGAGGGGGGCATTGCATCATGGGTGTGGTGTGGTCACCCATCTGCAGGCTATCGCACACACATTCTTTTGGCACCCAAACCAAAAAGGGTTCGCCATCACTGCTCTACAAAAAGTGCTGAGAAGAACAACAAAGATGATTAGACGATTAGAGGCTAAAACATAAATAATGGTTGCTGATATTGGGTATGTCTAATGAAAAGAAGGACATGGGGAGACATGATACCAGGGGGTTGTCAGAAAATGAGGCAGTCAAGCTATTCTCCAAAGCACCTGAGGGTAGGACAAGAAGCAATGGATGGAAACTAATCAAGGAGAGAAGCAACTTAAAACTAAGGAGAAATTTCATGACAGAACAATTAATCAGTGAAACAACTTGCCTTCAGAAGTTGTGAATGCTCTAACACTGAATACTCTCCTTTTTAAGGAGATTAGACAATGATTTCTCTAAAATGGTATAACCTTTTCTTCCTGAGCAGGAGGTTGGACTAGATGTCCAAAGTGCCTTCCAACTGTTATTCTGTTATATAGGCAATCTTTTATTTTATGCATATGGCAGATCAATGATTTTTGACACATATAAGTAAGAGACTGACTGTTATAAGTTAAAAACAATAAGCTCTCTCCCACTGCATAAACAAAATTAGTTTTAATAAAAAGTAATTTGTCTCAAACCAGAAATGTTTACCGAATAGAAGCAATGAATGGAACTTAAACTAATATTAATGCCATCCTTTCTTTTCCACCTAACAAACTGAAGTATTTATTCACAAATCACAGAAAAATAATTTCTTAATCTCTATAATTATGAACCCTAACCTAATGTTCAAAAATTTTTAATATAGGAAAAAAATAATTCAAGTACAAATTTGAAAAACAACATAGCATTCTGAAAGAAAACTGTGAAAACACATTAAGATTTTTTCTTAAATACAAGAAATACACAATCCTGAATTCTACCAAACCTGGAGCAGGTGGTATGATTGGGTTAATTAAAAAAAATATTTAAAAGTTTAAATATCTATAATACAGTCAAATCTCTCACAATTTGAAAGCATATGGGGGGGGGGGGGGGGAGGTAAACAATCTTGTTATTCCTTTCCTTTACTAGATATACAAAATAAAATTGTTATTTAGCAATTAATTTTGGACAATTTATGATTTAGGTAATATGATTGAAATTAATAAATATTAAGATATAGGTAACAATATATAACATAGCAATGTAAAGCTAGTAGGCTGATAAAATTAAATAAAATAAAAAAGCTGTAGCAATAATGCCAACGGGTAGGTTGGCAAATGGGTAAATTGTTGAGTGTTTAAGACTTGATATATAACTGTAATTACGAACGATGATATCTATATTCCTGGAGGCGTCTGTAATATGGTAAATGATTTAGCTTTACTAGATAAATGGTCAAAGCAATGGAAACTGCAGTTTAATGTTTCCAAATGTAAAATAATGCACTTGGGGAAAAGGAATCCTCAATCTGAGTACTGTATTGTATTGGCAGTTCTGTGTTAGCAAATACTTCAGAAGAAAAGGATTTATGGGTAGTGATTTCTGACAGTCTCAAAATGGGTGAACAGTGCAGTCAGGCGGTAGGGAAAGCAAGTAGGATGCTTGGCTGCATAGCTAGAGGTATAACAAGCAGGAAGAGGGAGATTATGATCCCGCTATATCATTTGGAATACTGTGTTCAGTTCTGGAGACCTCACCTACAAAAAGATATTGACAAAATTGAACGGGTCCAAAGACGGGCTACAAGAATGGTGGAAGGTCTTAAGCATAAAACGTATCAGGAAAGACTTAATGAACTCAATCTGTATAGTCTGGAGGACAGAAGGAAAACATGATCGAAACATTTAAATATATTAAAGGGTTAAATAAGGTCCAGGAGGGAAGTGTTTTTAATAGGAAAGTGAACACAAGAACAAGGGGACACAATCTGAAGTTAGTTGGGGGAAAGATCAAAAGCAACATGAGGAAATATTATTTTACTGAAAGAGTAGTAGATCCTTGGAACAAACTTCCAGCAGACGTGGTAGATAAATCCACAGTAACTGAATTTAAACATGCCTGAGATAAACATATATCCATCCTAAGATAAAATACAGAAAATAGTATAAGGGCAGACTAGATGGACCAGGAGGTCTTTTTCTGCCGTCAGACTTCTATGTTTCTATGTTTCTATATGTCTTTTTAAGTTGTGTTTTGTTTTTGTCTTTCTCTGTTTTATGGTATTTATGTATTTTTCTTAATATAAATAATTAATAAAGATTAAAAAACATTTTTTCACTAAGTGCAAAACAAAATAAATGCAAAGAACATCGATTCTTATGATGTATAACAACATTCATGTTGACATGAAGTCTGACTTTCACGGTTAGGTTACGCAGATTAACTCAGTGTTTCCCAACCTTGGCAACTTGAAGATATCTGGACTTCAACTCCCAGAATTCCCCAGCCAGCGAATGCTGGCTGGGGAATTCTGGGAGTTGAAGTCCAGATATCTTCAAGTTGCCAATGTTGGGAAACACTGCCTTAACTGACTGAAACAGGCAGCTGCACTAAGTAACAAAAGCTTCACTTTGTAACAGAATAGGCAGAACATCAAGAACAATAGCACAAATGATCTTGGTCAAAGTAAGTTTTACTGTCTTTGCAAAAGTGACAAATGTAATTTTAGGTTCCATCTTGAATACTGTAATCACTAACCTTGAAGCAAAACTGATTTAGACAAACAGGCAGTCCTCCACTTACAATTGGTTTGCTTAATAACTTAAGTTATGATGGACTGCCCTCCAAAAATATTTTCTAATGGCTTTCCCGTGACTGCATTTTGGGTAGCTGTCAATTGACCTGTATTTATGGGGGTTTGCAGTCACATGATCACAATTTATGGCAGGTTTTGATCACAAACCAGCATTTACTTTTCATTTTCAAAAACCTGGCCAATAGTAAAACAATAGCAAACCATTGGTTCTCTTAAAATTGTAGTAATTTATCATAAAAAGGGTTGTAAAATTGGGTTGGTCATATGGGTAATAATATAGAACTTCAGTATTAACCATCATCTTTATGACTATCATGAGGTAGGACTGTATATAACAAAGCACCATAATCTTCCTGATAAATATAATGCATAATTATCCATGGCACCAACAGAATGAGTTGAAATTAAGACCTGTGTGATTAGTGATGCTTATGTTAGAACTATAGCAGTCACCATGCTTAACAATGAAATCGTTTATCTATGAGAAACATGGTGGCTTTCATGAATTTAAATAGTCAAAATATAACATAAAATATATCTGAAGAGCAATTATGGAAAGTCTCAGAAGCATTAAAATTTTTATGCCCTCACTAGTTCTCTTAGTCCCATCTACAGCTTGGTATGTTTCTTATTGTTGTTGAAATGAATACTACGTCCAATGTGAATAAAATAAAATACTACCATATGATAGCTTTTATTTAAACAAGTAAATTATTGTAAATAAAATAAATGTCTCAGAAAGTTATTGGAACCATTCTTTTTTAAAGTATTGTGCTTTTCTGCTTAAAATCCTAAACACTCCTTGAAAAGTTGAAACAATTAATTTTTATTAGTCTTATTATCCCCCAATATTTTATACAATACATTTCAACATAACTTTAGTTTAACAATATTCTCAGTGGTTAATAATAATATAAAACCTCAGCATCAACCATCAACATTCATCTGGTTAAAAGACCCGTAATTATACTCAGCACAATCGACTTGATAACAATGAGGTTCATCCAAACTGATGCAAATCTACAATGACTTAGTTACATATATTATGAAAAGCCAGAATAATTTAATTCACTTCTTTTAATTAACAAATACAAATATTTAGGTAGTAATTTGATACTAAAATAAAAACGACAAAATTATGTAATATAAAAACAGAAATTATGTAAATTTTTTTTAAAAAATTGACATTGTTTCATAATGTTCATTTTTATGCTTGTGTATATGGGTGTGTTTATCTCAACATCTATGTTTATGTCTCTTATGTCTATATGAATTTACAAGTATCCAGAGATTTAACCGATGTGATTTGGAGACACAGTTCAAAGCTTCAGAAATAACCCACTCTGGTACAGATCATTCTGAAAATATTTCGACATAAATCAGTACAAATCTACAGTAACAGTGAACTTCTTAGTAAATACAGTGGCCTCTACTTAAGAACGCCTCTACTTAAGAACTTAAAAACCCGAGCCCGGAAAAATTTCCCAGGAAATTTGAGAGCGGCACGAAGGCCCAGCCAATTTTCTGCCATTCCCCCTTTAGTCCCACCCATCTTGGGCTTTTCTGGGCTGCCAGAGGAGCCTTTTGGTGGCGCTTAAAGAGGCTTTGGCAGTCCAGAGCGAACAAAGCATTTTCCCTTCTCTGGGTGCTTGGAGAGGGAACACCCAGCACCTAGAGAAAAGAAACACTCCCTTCGGGAGTGCCCAGAGCGAACAGAGCGTTTTCCTTTCTCTTGGCGCTTGGAGAGGGAATAAACCACTTCGCTGTGGTGACTCCCTCATGCTGCCTCCCACATACCCAGTGCGAGGTTGCCTCCTGGAGCGTCTGGGCGCAGAAAGGCAAAAGGGGGGCTTCACCCCGGCCGAATCAACTCGGCTTCAGCCAAACTGAGGAGTCACCACAGTGAAGGAAAGGCGCCAGCTACAAAGTGAGCAAGCGAGCGAAGAGGGGAGCCCTTCAGCATGGGAAGGAAGAGGAAGCAGGTAGCAGCAGCAGCCCCCTTTCCGTCAAAGAGCAGGAGGTTCCCCCCTCTCACCTGCCTGGGTTTCTCTCTGGCGCAGGGTATGGGAGGCAGCCTCACGGCGGGTGTATGAGAGGCATGTGCTCCTCCTCGCCGCCTCAGACTCCCCTCTTTTTTTAAAAAGCCTTAAAGTTTTGGATTTTTTTGATTCCCCTCAACTCACCTTCTTCCTTCAGCAGCAACTATCCTCCTCCTCCTCTTCCTCCTCCCACCAAAATTCCGAGCTTTTATTTCTTTCCTAATGGGTTTGCACGTGTTATTTGCTTTTATATGGGAAAAATTGCTTCTACTTAAGAATTTTTCTACTTCAGAACCTGGTCATGGAACAAATTAAGTTCTTAAGTAGAGGTACCACTGTATTTCAGATGGCTACATTGTGGATTTCTTTATTGACTTTTTCTTTTCCATGAGCTTGATACTTATCTATTTTTCTAAGAATGTTTTTTCATTATAGAATTTTAAATTTTTCTGAAATCGTTTTCCAGCTGTATGTTTCTCTCATTCTTTAATGAAATATAGTTAGGGCTCCATTGCTGCATGCACTATTATCATGATAAATTAAGTGAGAAGGATTGCCTCTCCATATCATATATTTTGACAATAATGAGTTAGTTTCTCAAAAGTCATAGCACATATAAATTTGAATACTGCTCCAACTCTTCATTTACCAATCATTCATTTCAAAGTATGATACTGAAAAAATAACCTTTATAACCCTTGTAACATCTCCCATAAAAGTTATGTGAATGTCTTTGCGGTCAATATGTGTTTCTCTCCTCCACCCCTCCCCTGGTGTTGCAAACTATTTCTGTAGGCAATCTTTCCTTTGCCTGACTCTTTCCTGTTGCTGGCATGATTATATTGCTCTCAATGTGCAGAACAGGGGGAAAAAGGCATTCTCTTGAAATCCAATTTCTCTGCTCTGCAAAAGGGTGGAAAGATCAGGCAAAGGAGTGTTTACTTAAATCTCATGCTCTGTCTCCCTGAACAAAAAAAAATGTAAAAACTACAAAGCCTCAAATGATTGTGGCAAAAAAATTAAAGATGAGGAAATGGAAGAAGGAAGTATCAAGGAAGTATTTGTAATGTTGACTACTTTTTCCCTTTAAAAGGGATAGCAAAGGGTTTCCCCCCCACATTTGTATAAGAAATATTTCAACGGTTCAGTGACCAGTTAATACTGGATGTGGAGACAGGGAAATGAGTGGTACTGTGAATAAAATCAATATGTAATTATACTACAAAGATGTTCATTAGCTAATGTGCAAAAGACCAAGTTTCAGTTCGTGGATCACAGACTCAACAATACTCACAATTTTCTTTTGGAAACTATCCTCCTGGATCACCAATCTCTACCGTATCAAGTATCTATCTCAATAAGAACCTAAATTCAGATCCAAATGTATAAAGAATCAGACACCTACCCCTTTGTAGCTGTTGAAGGCAATGAATTCTTGGAGCCTTTCTATTCATATAACTTCCTTTTCTGTAACTTCTTAATCTTATGACTTCTGGTAGGAAGTAGCATTAATGCCTGAAGGAATGAAACAGAAGGAAACATTAGACTGCCATCAAAAGGACTGTGCATAATAATGTGGGGTGACATTCAGCAAAAAAGAGAATGATCCAACAGAACGTGGAAATACTAGAAATAAGGTCCATTTTACCGAATGAAAAACTCAACAGACATATTTTGAAATGAATTCTCTTCATTATAGATTTTAAAAAGCTTAAGCGACAGCTAATATGAAGGGGATGAAACCAGTGTCATTAACTACTTGGGAAATAATTGGGTAACATTACATTTCAACTGTATTTTATCAAGTTATATTGAATCAGTATTAATTATGAAAATAAAATTTTAAAGTTTTCACTCAAAATGGTCATTTAATTTGGAATATTCTTATCAATAGATGAGAGCAGCCAAGTTAAACAATGTTATCGTAGACTTTTAACGAAGAAAATAGAAAATACAGAAACATAAATAAAATAATTGAAACAGTAGAATTAGATAATAGATAAGTAGAATAGAATAAGAAGGGATGGAAAATAAAATATCTAGGGATGGATGGAAAGGAAGAACAAATAGGGATGAGCAGTATTTTGTGGCTGGAAATACTACACTTTGCAAACATTAACACTAAGCAAATAAAATAATTGTGGCACTAGGGTGAGAACAAGTCACACAAGTGACTAGGTAGATCCAAGATTTTATTTATTTTTTGCATTTGTGTCACCTTTTTACGTATGGTCTGTAGCATAATGTAGCATAATGGGCTCATATTTAGATACCACAGAGAAAAACCACAGAAAATAATACGAAGTGGAAGTACAGTGTTCCCTCGATTTTCGCGGGGGATGCGTTCCGAGACCGCCCGCGAAAGTCGAATTTCCGCGAAGTAGAGATGCGGAAGTAAATACACTATTTTTGGCTATGAACAGTATCACAAGCCTTCCCTTAACACTTTAAACCCCTAAACTGCAATTTCTCATTCCCTTAGCAACCATTTAGATTATTACTCACCATGTTTATTTATTAAAGTTTATTTAAATTTTTTTTTATTAAAGGTGGATGAAAGTTTGGCGATGATGTATGACGTCATCGGGCGGGAAAAACCGTGGTATAGGGGAAGAAACCGCAAAGTATATTTTAATTAATATTTTTGAAAAACCGTGGTATAGCCGTTTTGCGAAGTTCGAACCCGCGAAAATCGAGGGAACACTGTATTATTCTTGAGATAGCAAAATGTTCCATAAAGACAAGCTAACTTTTGTAGTTTCCTAGATCAAAAATACACAAGAAAATATTTTATCTCAATTCTCTGCTTCACACCTCTTTGCAGCACATAAAAAGCAAGCTCCAGTAACATGATTAGTTTTGATTCATTAAAACAAAACTATACAGTGATCCCTCTATTATCGCGAGGGTTCCGTTCCAAGACCCCTCGCGATAATCGATTTTTCGCGATGTAGGGTTGCGGAAGTAAAAACACCATCTGCGCGTGCGCGCCCTTTTTTCTATGGCCGCGCATGCGTAGATGGTGGAGTTTGCGTTCCCCGCCGCCCACGCAAAGGGGAAACCCGATTTGGCTACTCGCTGCTGCTGCGCTACCGAGCAGATCAGCTGCTGGGCGCCCGAAGGAACCTTCCCTGGGTCTTCCCCCTCTTGCTGGCGGGCGGGCGAGCGGCGGGCATCAGCGAGGAGCCAGGGTTTCCCCTTTGCGTGGGCGGCTGGGAAGACCCAGGGAAGGTTCCTTCGGCCGCCCAGCAGCTGATCTGCTCGGCGCAGCAGCAGTGAGCAGACAAAGATCGGGGTTTCCGAGTCGCCCACGCAAAGGGGAAACCCCGGCTCCTCGCTGATGCCCCCGCTCGCCCGCCCGCCAGCAAGAGGGGGAGAGATAGAGAAAGAGAAGGAAAGAAAGAGATGAGAGAGGGAGGAAGAGAGTGTGAGAGAGGAAGAAGCAAGATAGAGAAAGAGAGAGAGAAAGAAAGATGAGAAAGGAAGGAAGAGAATGACGTCATCGGGTGGAAAAATCACGATATAGCGTTTCACGGAGATCGAGATCGCGAAACTCGACGGATCACTGTATATACTATCCCTTTCATTAAAAAATGGCAATTTTTCTTTAAGCCACCTGTACTCCCTATGCTCATTGACAGAACATGTATTTTATGAAAAGTTGTACTTTAACATTCCTAATTATAGAATCTCCGGTAGTAATATCTGGGATAATAAAGAGTAGCTGCCAATCAAAAGGAACAATACTGAACAAGTTTGGAGCAGACAAAGTGTGAATTTCAATCTATGATTTTTTGGCCTCTAGATTCCTTTCTCTGAAATCCAGCACAAGATAACAGAATATTGGTAGTACAATTTCTTACACCATCCCAACCAGCAAAGAAAATTGCATAGATGCTAAGAACTGAATGCAGACTGTTCAACCTCTGCAATCTTCGGGGAGCTTCAAGTAGTAATAAAAAAATGAGGACAGCCATTAAGTACAAAATATTTACCATTCTTGACAAATGCACCAATATGTATCATAATACAAAGAAACCCGTTATGGACATTTACTATGTGTTTTGCGCATTGATATCATTTTTGAAGAATAAAAAATATATTGTCTATTGTATGTACTTTAAAACCATAAAAATGATGCTGCTGAGTCAGCTGTGGAGTTTCAGACCCTAGCTGAATCCAGTCCATTTTTGAACTTATTGAACATTCAAGAACTGCAATCTCTTCCTCAATATTCTGTGATTAAGAAGCAATATTCTACTCAAAATCTTCAACATTCCAGCAATTTTTATGTAGATCCTGAATAGCATGAGAAAATTGCATAGAACATCACCAAAAAATACAAACCTCTAATACAATGGCAAAGTCCAATTCCAACAAGCCACTCACTCACACATTTATGATTGTACTCATTATCATGGCTGATGGCACAGAAAGATGTTGAAATGCTCAGGAAAATATTATGGCCACAGTCCACACTTTCTAATTCTTCATACAAAGATCATCTATTAAGATAATATATAGTGTTTCTGTAACATTATCTTGCATAAAATCATAACTGAAATACATCCAGAAAAACAGCATAACTTAGATGTATTTTGGAGGGTACCATTGAGAATGGCCAAAATTATAGAGATTTTCTGGGTCAAAAGCAGGCTTTCTTCAGTAGGAGTCCTATTAGCAGTTTCAGTAATATATTTCCATCCAGCAAAGAGGTATGCATTCTTTGTGTCAAGTGAGATTTTAATATGGCAGGAGCACACAGTTAAAGTAATTAAGTAGTAGCCCTCCATTCTCTAGCCATATCCTCAAGATCTAAAAGCCATAAAGAATCCAAAGTAATAAGAAAGTCCAGACCTGACTTAACAACATAGTTAAAATGAGGATGGAGCTGATTAACTCTGCCCACAAATAATGCAATGCTATTCTGCTCTGTGGATACACTGGAGATAACGATGCATTCTTTGCTGCTTTGGAGTTCAGATGAGCATCATATCTCCCTTGTTAGTTATTAGTTCAGTGTTCACTCTCCAGCTGTTTTTCATTCCTCATTCGCTAACTCTTAAATAATTAACAAGCAGTCCAGATATTTTTCCTCATCTCCTTGCTTCTCTTAGTATCCATAAAAACACAGAAAATATAAAAGTCACACATTCTTAGCTAAAAGCCTCTCTACAAGTCCTAAGCTTAGGCAGTTAGTGTACACCTGGGTAGAAAGCCTTTTAAGTCACAGAGTCAAAATGCTTGATCATGCAAGGAAGCTATTTTCCGCAGGTATGGGGCAGACAACCAACTAGCCAGAAGGTCTAACATTCTTTCTCTCTCTTACCATTTATCTAGGCCAAGTAACAGCAGACATCTTCATTCTCAGTCTCCAATAAAGGACATTCAGCATTCCCTCTTAAATGTATGCAAGACAGAAGCACCAGAAGGCCGACATAATAAAGCTTTAGCATTTAGCAAAATGGTTTTTTAACTTAAAACTGTAATTTAGATTGTGAAATATTAGATTTGTTACTATGTTTTGTTTCCATTGTTGTGAGCCGCCCCGAGTCTACGGAGTGGGGCAGCATATAAATCCAATAAATGTAATCTAAAATGGTTTGGGGGGGGTTGGACTAATTTTTTAGAAATAAATAAAAGGAGTTGGTTTTAGACTGGGGGGGGGGGGCAAGTAGAAGGGGCGTTGGTCTTACCCGATACACCTCTTCTCAGTGGGCTGCAGGAGAATCCAAGTGTAGGTCGACTTCTGTCTATCTGCCCAGGGACTAAGTTGTAACAATTTGATGGTCATGCCTCCTCTGCTTGGCTGAGCTCCAGTTTTTCAAAGAAGGCATAGCTGTCCAGTAAAAAGGATGTTGATGAAGGTGACCACCCCCAGACCAGAACGGTGAATAGGGTGGATTTGGATTATCCCGCATCACACTGAGAAGAGGCGTATCAGGTAAGACCAACACCCCTTCTCCAGCGTGCTGCTTGGAGAATCCAAGAATGGGACATACACAAGCTTAAAAACCTAGGAGTGGGAAATGGACTGGTCCTGTGTCCCCAAGGTAGAATGAACTCTCTGGAGTATTCTCCATCCAAAGGACATCTTAGGCAAGTCATAAATGTCCAGCTTGTAATGGCAGATAAAGGACGATGGGGATGACCAAATCACCGCTCTCCAAATATCCCCAATGGTTGCATGCATAGCCCATGCAGCCATTGTGGCTGCACTCCTGGTGTGGTGGGCTGTTATCCATCCCAGGTCTGGCCTTAAGCTCAGCTGACTACTGGTCCCTCTAGGCTAGACTGGGTCGAAAAACAGGCTCGGTCGAGGAGAGGTGGCGTGACCATCAAATTGTTACAACTCAGTCCCTGGGCAGATAGACATAAGTCAATCCACGCTTGGATTTCCCAAGCAGCACACTGGAGAAAGAATATGGTATCTGAATGTGCAGTGCTGTAGTGCAAATTGTTTCTGTATGTTACAAGGGTATAAAAACTGAATGGACAGGGAAAGTAGGAAGAGAAGGAAAGAGAGGTTGAGCAATGAAGCAGCAAGGGAGGAAGAGAAGGAGAGGTTAAGAAGGAGTGAAGGGAAAGCAGGTAAGAGAAGGAAAGTAGAAGAAGGAGGGGAGTGCAAGAAAGAATAATCAAAGGGACACACTGATGCTGGTTAAGGAAGGGGAAAATTAATTAAATAAAATATTTGCTTAAGAAACAATGGATAAAAATTTGGAAATATGTGCATGTAATATTGGAAGGTATATACATGTTAAATTTGTATGTGAATGTGGAGAAAAATTAAAAAACTGGGAAAAACTGAATGGACACTAAGAAGGTGTTACTAACATAAACCTCAGGATCTCCCTTGAGTAGTATGCTGGCCTCTATTTCTATTATCAAATGGAAATTGATAATAGATCTGCTTTTGGTATGCTTTTTTGTACTTTGTAACAATTTTGTTGTTTATTTTTTTAATACAGTAATACCTCGTCTTACGAACTTAATTGCTTCTGGAAGTAGGTTCGTAAGACGAAACATTGTTTCCCATAGGAAACAATGTAAAAGCGATTAATGCGTGCAAAAAGGGGAAAAAATCGCAAAATGGCACTCCGCTGGGCGCTGCCATCCGGCTGTCACCTTTTAAAACAGCCGGGGGGCTTCTTGGCATTCTCCCAAACCCGAACCTTTCGGGTTCGGGTTCCAGAGGCCGCCGAGAAGCGCCCGGCTGTTTCAGAAGGTTACAGCTGGGCGGCGGCGCTCAGCGGAGCGCTGTTTTTGCGATTTTTTTTATTTTTGCATGCATTAATCGCATTTACATTGTTTCCTATGGGAAACAATGTTTCGTCTTACAAACTTTTCGCCTTACGAACCTACTTCCGGAACCAATTAAGTTCGTAAGACGAGGTATTACTGTATCCATCCGGACGTCTTCGTGACGTCAAAGCTCCGCCCATGGAATTCCCTATTGGGATTCCCCACCTCCTTTCCAGCCTCCAGATTGGCCGAAAACGCTGCTGCCAATCACAAAAATGGCGCTCCGCCAAGTGGCGGTGCCCGGCTGTAACCTTCTGAAACTGCCAGGCGCTTCTCAGTGGCCTCCGGAACCTGAACCCGAACATCCGGTTTTGGCGTTCGGGAGAAAGCCGAGAAGCCCCCCGGCTGTTTCAGAAGGTGACAGCCGGGCGGCGGCGCTTCTCAGCGGCTTCCCGAACCCGACAAGTTCGGGTTCGGGAGAACGCCGAGAAGCCCCCCAGCTGTTTTAAAAGGTGACAGCCAGGCGGCAGCGGCCACCGAAGCGCCATTTTGTGATCTGCGGTGGGTAAGCCGAAAAAAGTTCGTAAGAAGAGGCAAAAAATTTCCAAACCCGGGGTTCGTATCAAGAGGGGTTCGTATCACGAGGTACCACTGTACTTCCTATTTCTAAATCACTTATCTCCCTGAGAGAGGAGTTCTAATTCAGATCATATATCACTTTGAGGATGTACAAGTAATATTTGGGTTACTTAGTGCTATCACTAAGTCACGTGGTCACAAAGTATGTTACATGACTGCCAGCCTCCCCATTTCCTGTTTGTAGGAAGCCAGCAAGGACGGTTAGAAATCAAAATCCTATGACTGGCACGCTGCAACCTCATAATCCTGACTAGGTGCCCTAATGATGATCACATACCTGCATTGGCCAGAAGTACAGGGACCCATCATAAACACTATTCATTCTGTCCTAACTTTGAATGATTACTGAACGAATTAATAATTGTAACCCTGAATGAATGGACACAACCTGAAAATTGCCTACTAAATACAGTGGAACCTCAGCTAACAACCACAATCCGTTCTGGAAAGTTGGTCGGTACCCAAAATGTTCAGTATCTGAAACAATTTTCCCCATAAAAAATAAAGGGAATAGATTTAATTGGTTCTCAGCCCGTTGACTCGCTGGGAGCCAATTAAATCTATTTGCTTTATTTCTTTCACCCCCCACACACATTAGTTCCTCACTCCTCCCCCCCACTCTTTTTAACTTTCATCTCTCTGCCTTCGTCTCTCTCTCTCTTGGGGAATATTCTCAAGGGGCTCCACTCCGCACCCAGCAGCAAAGTGTCGCTTTGGCAGGGACAAACAAGGCAGGCGCACCACTGAGGTCCCGGCAGTGGGCTCCAGCGGTTTCCCTTCAAGGAGCATCAGCGCCGGGAACATCGTGTCCATGCTCCAGGCCCCCGCCACCATCCTTCAAGGGAAGAAGCTGGAGCCGCTTTAGCAGTTGCCGCTGCCGCCACCAGGACCAGCTAACTCAGTGGCGCGCATGCCTCGTCCCTGCCAAAGCGACACTTTGTTACTGGGTGCAGAGTGGAGCCTCTGGGAGCCCCTGGTGAGGATTCGTCAAAAAAGAGAGAGAACAGGTAAAGAGAGAGAAATCGGGGGTGACTTCCCTTTTCTGTCACTTTCTGGTTGGTCAGGTTTGAGTGACGTGGCTGTTCGGTATCCGGTGCAAATTTTTAATGAAATTTTTGGTTTTATCTGAAATGTTTGCTAGTGAAGGCGTTTGCTAGCTGAGCTTCCACTGCATTAGGGATTAACCTATTATAAAGGGTTATTTCTTGAGTATATACTTTAAGATACACAGATATTTAAATTTTCTATTACAGAAGCTGTCTTATTTATATATTTTCATGGTTACAATACATGATTTAATTTAAAGAAGCAAAATATTTATACCAATAACATTCCATGTTGGTCAAATGGATACTGCTGATTTGGTACCTATTTCTAATTCTGCTATGGAGTTCTGAAACTTGCACAATTAAACTTTGGGGAGGGCATGCCCTACAAAACAGATAGATGTTCTTCATAACACAGAAAATCCCATAGCAGTAATTTCTAAATGTGCTTTTTTATCAAAAGACCTGAAGACAACCTCTGTACTTGGGATCCTTACAAAGATTTCAACTTACAAGTTGAAATAAAAACAATCGCAATGAATGTATCACAGTCAAAAGTAAAGCATTTGTTCAAGTGAATTGACCTAATAAATCAGGTAAGAATTTGGGACTCTCCATACTGATGAACTGTAATTTCCATCAGCCAAGATGGGAGGGGACACCCAGTCAGAACTAGCATCAGTGGAAATTAAGATTAATTGATTAAGAAGCACCCCAACCTAGACAAATTATAGCTGGCAATAATGAGCATCTTATTCTTGGGAACTATTAATAATTTAAAGAGGAAAAAGATTTAAATATATAAAGTTTTACAGATTTGCTACAGCTTACAGGTTCACACTTCCTGTTTTTGTAAATAAATAACCCTCATATGGGTTATATATTTCAGCAAGTACATATGAGCAAGGCAAGAGTGTTTTCTGTTCAAAACAGAAAATGGCTATATCCAGATTTTCTTAAGCCTCAACTTTAAAAAAAAAAATTAGGTTCTCCCAGCCACCCTCTCCCAACCTTATTCATTCTGAAAACTATTTTAAGTCGAACTTTTACTTACTTACCGAAAGTTGGCAGCAACTGAGGATTGAGGAGAGATCTCATGGCTGCTCAAAAAGCCTTGAAGGGCCGCATGTGGCCCTTGGGCCACAGACTGTGCACTCATGCTATAGCAGAATGAATATAAAGAAATGGGAATCAAAGTTCATTCATAAGCTTCAATCAAAAAAGCCCTTCCATGAACTGGTGATGAGTGATTTCTGCTAATTTATAGTCCATGCTATATCACGCTACTTAGGAATAGGTATTCTATGAACATAAGGGGGCTGTAAGAAGAAAAAGTTCTATTTTGAATAATGTTCTTTCTGCAGTTTTCTGAGAAAGCAAATGGACTAATTCAGGCCTATTATTCCTAGCTCAATCAACTTTATTATATAGGGTAAGATATAAAAGGAAGGATACATTGAATCTAATTATTTTAATCTGTAATGTTGTTGAAAACCAAGTATTCCAATTTAAACAATTAATAGAACCAAGCTGTTATCTGTTTTTAATTTTAAGCTTTCTCAGGTCTTTAAGTTTCAAAACTGATGCACAGTAATGTACTCTTTTACTCGAACTTAGCAATTACTGATTGGTTAAAGGATTGCAATAACCTCTTATTTAAAGTATGAACAAAACTTCTTTATAATTGAATCTGATATAGCCCAAGTAACGCACAAAGGTTACAGAAGAAGAAAAATATGTTAGCTAGCCATCAAAATCCATTTAGCGCTTAACTCAGAAACGAAACATAAATTTAAAGCTTTCAAACTCAATTATCAAATATCAGATAGTATCCCAAACAATAATTTAAACAGGGTAGTATGGAAACTGCTTTCTGCATTACCTCCAAATACGTTGACTAATGAAGCTGTGCTCTAAAAGTGAAAAATAGAGTATTGATTTTTTTTTTCAATAAAGCAAATGCTGGCTGGGGGTTACTGGGAGTTGAAGTCCAGATATCTTCAAGTTGCCAAGGTTGGGAAACAATGCTCTACAGGGCCTTAGGGGGGAGGCCATTTTCACCCTCCCCAGGCTCCCAGAAAGGCTCTGAAAGCTAGGGAGAGCAAAAAATGGGCCGGGAGCAGGAGGGTTCATATGTGCATGTGCGCTCCCCCCGCATGGAATTATGGGTGTGGACATATGCGCAACCCTGTGCTCCCCCCCTTTTGACACACAAACCAAAAAAGTTTCGTCATCACTGGTATAGAGTTTTTATGTTAATACAATTAACTGTCCTGAGATAATGACTATCTATATTTCCTGCTGGTAGAAACCTACTAAGATGGTGAGTGACAGAATATGAAAACCTGAATTACAAACTAGGCTGACAGGTTAAGAGGATTTTACTAAAACAAGTGATTTTTCCTTGTGTTATTTTGCTGTTTATCTGAAAACAATTTTTGTTAACAATCTTCTATTTTAAAAAAGCAGCTTAAATTCAGTTCAATAGTGCAAAAGACCAATAAATACACGGGTCATTTAAAAAAAAGTGTCAAGGAGCTCAGGGAAGAAGGTTGCTACCGTGTTTCCCCGAAAGTAAGACAGTGTCTTACTTTCTTTTTACCCCCAAAAGCCCCACTACGTCTTACTTTCGGGGTATGTCTTACATTGGAAAAAAATTGAAAGGGTCACGTTCCCGAAGGCATCTCCCCAGAGTCCAGAAGGGCAGCCGCGGGACAGAAGCCTCGTGAGCCCTTTTCCAAGTTCAAAATCAGGGCTCCAAGCGGCGTGCACGCGTGGAGCCACAGACGCGTGTCGGGGAAGCGTGTGTCTGGAGGGGAGGAGCCGCTCTGCGCAGTTGGGCAGCCCCACCTGCCTGCCGGAAAGGAGGCAGGCGAAGGAGGGCGCAGCTCCGGCCGCTCGCCTCGGAGCTGGTCGGCCTCGCTGGCCGCTTGCAGCCGAGCCTCGGCAGGACTCGGTTGCTGGGACGAGCGCCTTCGCTGCAAGCTGCCGCCCGCTCGGCTCGCTTCGGACCAGCGCCGTCCTTCGCTTTGCCAAGCCGGGGAAGAGGCGGTGGCGCCGCGGCGAGGCGAAGGGCGCGCGGGGAGCTTGGAAGCGACATCATCGGGCTCCCCCCCCCCGGCAATACCCCCGTGTTTCCCCAAAAGTAAGACATATGTCTTACTTTCGGGGTACGGCTTATATTAGCCGACCCCCCCTGAAACCCCCGATACGTCTTACAATCGGGGGTGTCTTACTATCGGGGAAACAGGGTATGCTGAAAGTTGCTGGTAAAACAGTAACAATCACAACTAATCCCTAGAGTGCACCTTAATGAACACATTCAGTGGCACAGCTTCCTGAAAGCCATAAGAGATTCCTGGATAATAATCGCCACACTCACACCTTGACCAGAGACTTGGCTGATGCGACACTGGGCATATCTCAGAAAGGTCAACATCCCCTCTTCCAGATCCAATCCTAACCCTCTCACCAATGATTAAATCATGAACAACAGAAGCCTTATTACATATCAACCTGGCATTCAGTAGCAACACCCAGAGTCTAGGGCCACTAAAGGTTTGTTGACTGGGTACCAGGGCTGAAATCAAAAAGCTGGAAAGCAGAAATAGTATAAAACATCAGTTTTGTTTTCCTCTAGAACAGTGTTTCCCAACCTTGGCAACTTGGAGATATTTGGACTTCAACTCCCAGAATCCCCCAGCCAGCAAATGCTGCCTAGGGAATTCTGGGAGTTGAAGTCCAAATATCTTCAAGTTGCCAAGGTTGGGAAACACTGCTCTAGAATAGCCCACTCCCTGTCTCACACTCTTTATCTCTCTGTGACCGTCATCACCTTTATATTAGGACTTGCCTCCAGCCCCACACCCAAGTTCCCCAAGACCAGGAGCTTTCTAATATTGTCCTCAAACATCCTGGAAAGGAAAATCAGGCACCCCAAGGCTCTTCAGCTGAACATGATCTCAGCGTCAACAGGGTACACTCACTATAATTGACCCATACAACATACACACAATACATTCATTCACACACCCTAAATCAGAGTCCTCTCCTGATGCTCTCACCAACTGATAGAGATCCCGTTTAAACTATACCCTATCAATTCCCTTCAGGTCTCACCCAGAAGACGGAATAATATCCAGGCAAGGCCAGGAGCTGAAGCTGGTTGGCTTTCCTTTTCTCCTCAATGTTTCTTCATATTGGGCTAGCCTAGAATGTAAGGCAAATAGTTCAGAGTAGGCTGCCACTCTGATATAAACCTTCCCCCACCCACCAAACCTGGCCACCACCCCCATTTCCAAGACCCAGCAACAACAAAAAGCAATACAAAAATAATATTCAATAACAGATGTGTCCAGAGTCTAGCAGTGTCCTGCAACACTGACCAGCAGCAAGCATAAGATGTATAAAGATGCAAAGAGAACTGTCTTCACACATCCAAACAGCTGAAATCAGGCATTGGATAACAGCCAAATTCACAAATCCAACAGTAGATCAAGCAGGAGATTAAGCACAAAAGTAAGCCAAAGGGCATCAATACGCCGATGATACCCAGTTAAACATCTCCACCCCATGTCCAGTCAACGAAGCAGTGGAAGCGATGTGCCGGTGCCTGGAGGCTGTTGGGGCCTGGATGGGTGTCAGTAACTTGCCTAGAAGGATACGGCTGATCATCATCTGCGGTTGAGCGATTGGTTTTGTGGAAGCACTTGCCCCGTAGCCATGACTGTCAAGTCTGAGGACTGAGTCGAAGCTGTGATCTAGGAGGGCGGAGTTACAGACTCAGTACTCTTTCTGAGTGGACGAGGACAACCCATCCTGAATGCTGGCTCCTCCCGTGATGAAGAATGAGTTAACTTCATAAAGCACCCACCAAATGTTTACATCATGTGGCGAGATCCCTTTTCCCTGAGGTTTAATTATAGAATCAGCATTTGTGCCCAGTTTGAAACTTACAGGAGTAGATTGCAGACTACAAGAAGCAGGAGCACTACTCAGGCAACCCTGAGGACACAGATACACACCTCCAAGTGTCCCACCGACATTCTAAAGCAGGGATCCTCAAACATTTTAAACAGGGGGCAAATTCACAGTCCCTCACTGTTCGGGGGCTGGATTGGCTGGATGGCTTGGTTATGTGACTAGGTGGGTGTGGCCAATTTAACATTGTTTTGTTCCTGATGGTGTTTTATTTGCTTTTGTTTGCATGTTGCTCTTTTGGTTGACTTTTTCTTTTACCAGATCATTTTTTCAGTTGCTTAGGACTCTAATGCTCCACTTCAGAAAACTCAGTTTGGCAGCAAGTATTCTCAATCCCAAGGAGCTTGAGAAATCTCTCTCTCTCTCTCAGGGTGGGACAATGTGAGCGGGGCAGCCTCCTGGCCCTGCGCGGGCTGGATTAATGGCTATGCAGGCTGCATTCAGCTGACAGGCCATAGTTTGAGGATCCATGCTCTAAAAAGAATTGAAACAACCAGCTGTCTGAAAGAAATACAAAACCTTCCATTTCCCACTATCCTATCACAGCTGAAGAAGCTTCTTGGATGAGAAGCAAAACGCCTTTATAGAAAAAACAAGAAATCCCAGTTGCCTCCTGAAAAAGCACTTTTGGGGTTTTCATCAACCAAAATTTTGGAAATTTTAATGGCCATTTCTGCTAAGTGATAATTTCACTGAAAGAATAACAAATATATAGGGATGTGCAAAATATTATGTGTGTACTTCCAGCAAGTATTCCATGCTTGTTTCAGATGGTACCTGAACAAAACACATTCATTATGGATGCTTTAATTCATATAGAGAATGAAATAGGGCTATATTCTGCATATAGCCTGAAATGTAGCTATTCTGGGGAGAAATATTTTAAAACAGGAGGAGGGGAGACAAACACACTGGCAGCAACAATGGGGAAGAAGGGGAAAATATTGGGAAGGTTATGTAAGTAGTCTGGTGATGAGATATTCTATGCTGAGTCCTTATTGCTAAGACCATTAGAATAATATTTAGGCACAAATGCCAATATATTGACAGCAGCTGAAGGAAAGTGAGGAGAGGAATGGGAAGATGCCAGGGAGACTGGCAAATGTTAGGAACTGAAGTGAGAGGGGGCGAAGTGTGCCACTTCGGCCAAGTATTCAATACGGCCATTCTTGGATCTCTCTCTGGATTTTGTTTTGGCTGAAACTAAAATGTCCTAGAGATTATTTCTGCAGAACTGCTATTAATCCAAAATAGTTCAGCAGCGTTTCCAAAGGATGTTTTCCCCAGGTTTAAAACAAAACATATATTCTGGTTGTTGCACACTCCTACACAGCTAGATATTGACTGAAAAGTAAGAAGTGGACTAATGGTACAGGCTTAAATATATTTAAGACATATAATTGTCTCCAGGTAATTAAATGACATATCTTTTAATGAAGGGTACCAGTTTACAGAAATGTGTAATGTGTCTCTGTATCGTATTGTACTCATATCAGCTCTGAGACACTTCTGGGTTGAAAAGATTGGTTGGTGACGTCACTACTGCATAGGGACAATTGGAGGGTCTTTTCATGTCCCTGGTAAGTGCTAGAGTGAAGGACAAGCGCTCACTCCACCCATGGTAGCATGTGGGGCCTAAACCGCAGGCTTGTTAACTTCCAATCCAGATCCTAACGATGCAAGCCACTGTGTTCCTTTGCATATCATTGTAGACCGTAACACCTACCATATTTTTCAGTGTATAAGACACACCTTTTCCCCCCTAAAAGAGTCTGATAATTAGGGTGCATCTTATACTGTGAATGTAGCCTTTCCCCCCCAGCCCTAACTAGATGCTAAAGATCTTCCCATCTCTTACCTTGTAGGCTCTTTCATTGTTTCTCTCTGTGAAGAATGTTTTCCAAGTCCTAAGTCTTTGCAGGGTTTTTTCCATTACTCTAACTTACTCAGAAGAAGTTCCTTTCCAGCCCTAACCAGGTGCTAACAATGTTCCCAGCTTTTACAAGCTTGCAAGCTCTTTCATTGTTACTCTCTATGAATAAGAATGTTTTCCAAGCTCTAAGTCTTTGCAAGTTTTTTCCATTGCTCTACTTATTCCCACTGTTTCTTTCCAGGTGCTAATGATGTTCCCAGCTCTTACTGGCTTCAAAGCTCTTTCATTGTTACTGCCTCAGAATAAAAGGTTTTTTAAGCCCTTCACCAGGAGAGAAAATAATATACTGAACCTGACCAGACTAAAGATGCTAGCCAGATGAATACCTGGTAAGCATATTCTTTTCCCTATTTTCCTCCCCAAAAACTAAGGTGTGACTTATACTCCGGTGCATCTTATACTCCAGAAAATATGGTAGATATTAAAGGAAGAAAACAAGGAAAAAAGTATTCTGAACCAAATGGTATAGTAATATATTATTTAATAAAACACCAATGTAGCAGAATACTTTTTACAACCATGTATACTTTTTACAAACTTTAAACTTGACAACTTTAAGACTTGTGGACTTCACCTCCCAGGATTCCTCCTCCAATCATGCTAGATGGGCTAATTAGAAGGCAAAAACATGATTTTTGCACACACAAAAAAAAAGGTTGTTTTTTGCCTGTTTATTTTGCAAAAATGGGGTGGGCAAAGGGTCTGGCAAGCCTGCAGAAAGTTCCTGAGTGTTAGCAAAAATGCCCCCATTTTTTCTTTTTTTCTCCCCCCCACTCCACCTCTCTCTCAGCATCTTCTGCAGGATCCCCTGGCAGTGCCCTGGGATACCTCACTGAATTCCATTTCTTTCCATTTCCATCCCATTCCGATTCCCATTCAATTCGCTCATATTTCCATTTCCATGCCATTCTATTGCTATTCTATTCCATCCCATTCCGCCCTGCCGCCTTTCTCCCCCTGCCACTGCTTAGATGCCCTTTCTGCCTCCCTCTCTAGAGGTAGAGACAGCCCTCTCCTTCAGGGGCAGGCAGCATCACTGGCCTCCACCAGGACTGATATCTATGCGTGGAAGCTAAATTCCACAAAGGAAATACAGTCGATTTAAGAAAGGGAAGATCTGGTCCATCAAAAACATTTTTAAAACCACCTGCGGAAGCAGCTGCTATGGGCAGTGTGGCTGAGCTCACCTCTGGACATCCCAGTGCGAGTAATGCCCCTTTGCTGACACACAAACGCACAAAACACAAACATATACATATCATTTGAGCAAAGCTGCCTTCATGAAGCATCGCAGGGTGTAATTACGCAGCAGGTGAGCCTTTCCAGTTGGGATCCTTCAGCCTCCGCCCCAGTGGAGCAAGGATGGACAAAAGTCCCTGGCAAATCTTTTGCGTTTTTCCTCAGCTAGCAAAGGGCATGGCCGTTTTTGCCCCCCCCCCCCAAAAAGCACTCTGATGACTAAAAACAGGGCATGTGAATGCTTTCCAGGGCCACAACCTCCCCGATCCCCCAGAAGCTCTGCCGGCGCGCAGAAACACTGCCTGCCTTCACAAATGTTAAGTCCTGCACTTGACCAAATGGTGGAGAGAGGCATGTGAGTGTGGTGGCGTGGGTGGGGCAGCCTCGGACTCCTACACATGCCCATTTAATGGCTTTGGGGGCTATATCTGCCCCACAGGCCATAGTTTGAGGATGCCTGCTCTACTCTTTCACAGAAAAGTTTTACAGCCTAGATTCTAGAAGCAAATAAAAAATGAGAGAATATTAATTTACAATCTTCATTACACAAACTTGGTTAGAAACACAAAAAACTATCTTGCATTGAATCAGATCAATGGTGCATCTGACAAAGAATTGCTGAAAATCTTGGCTGACAATTTTCCAGTCCTACCTGTAAAAGTCAGACATTAAACCTAGAGCAAATCAGCAGCAGCAAGAGGTTGTTCCAATAATTTTAGGGGCTGCCTTCCACTGCCTGTTCAACTACTATATAATGTCCAAGGCAACTGAACTTTCTTGGCTCTTCTTGAATTGAGATAATTCTCTGCTTATATACAGTAAGTCTCTGTGAAGTGTATTAAATAGACTACACCTTATTATGTCAAAACCATGAGTAGAGTAGAACCTTTAATGCAATTTTTAAAAAGTAAACATATTTACTTATACAAACTGTCCAATTTACAATGCACCATTTTTTTAAATGTGAAATTAAACAAATAGATAAGTATGCAGAGCACTTTTCACATATTGTAACCCAGCTTTACTGCAGGAGATGGCTTTTATAGCTATTCAAAATTACATGGATGTTGTTCTAAAAGCAAAATCAATTTCCTTTTACCCAACTTTTGAACATAAATCTGCACAGCAGGCTATTTCAAAAGAAGTGACAAAAAATCAGTCCAGGGTCAAATATGACTGTGGTAGAGTACATTTAGCAGATAGTTGTCCAAAATTGGCATTTTTAAAAAATGCATTAATTCTGTTCTGCAACATTTTTGATTATCCAGGAAAAAAACCAAACAAATTGAATCTCCATTGACAAACTGAAACTAGAAACAGCATTTATTCTTACCACAATGCTATAATGTACACTTTTTCAGTCCCAATAGTTAACCAGAAAACAAATACCAAATAATAATTTATTTGAGTTCATTTTCAGGTGTAAGCTTCAACAACTTAATTTAAGGAGCCACACAATAATTTGTGTGTTTACTTATACAGTGATCCCTCGGTTAGCGCGGGGGTTACGTTCCAAGACCTCCCGCGCTAACCGATTTCCGCGTTATACTGGATGCGGAAGTAAAAACACCATCTGCGCATGCGCGCCCTTTGTTCCATGGCCGCACATGCGCAGAAGGTGGAGCGACGCAAGTTCGGAGGCTGGCAATGCAATGGTGATTTTTCCGGGCTCCTCGCCGCTACCCACAGGGCAGCGCTGGCGGCAATGGCAATGGCAACCCTCCCTCCTTCCCTCCTTCCCTTCTCTCCCTCCCTCCTTCCCTCCTTCCTTCCTCTCACCGGCTTTCTTGGGGCAGCGCTGGCGGCAATGGCAATGGCAACCCTCCCTCCTTCCCTTCTCTCCCTCCCTCCTTCCTTCCTGATTTTGGCCAATCAGCAATCAGTATGACGTCATCGGGCGGGAAAAACCGTGGTGTAGGAAAAAAAACGCGGACTTATTTTTTAATTAATATTTTTTGAAAAACCGCGTTGCAGCGTTTCGCGCTAATCGAGAACGCGCAAATCGAGGGATCACTGTATATAAAACTATTTAGAATGTAAACTAGGATATTTGTAGGAAAAGTAATATTCCTATGTTTACAAATGTAAAATAATGCACTTGGGGAAAAGGAATCCTCAATCTGAGTATTGTACTGGCAGTTCTGTGTTAGCAAAAACTTCAGAAGAGAAGGATTTAGGGGTAGTGATTTCTGACAGTCTCAAAATGGGTGAGCAGTGTGGTCGGGCGGTAGGGAAAGCAAGTAGGATGCTTGGCTACATAGCTAGAGGTATAACAAGCAGGAAGAGGGAGATTGTGATCCTGCTATATAAGGTGCTAGTGAGACAACATTTGGAATACAGTACTGTACTGTGTTCCGTTCTGGAGACCTCACCTGCAAAAATATATTGACAAAATTGAATGGGTCCAAAGACGGGCTACAAAAATGGTGGAAGGTCTTAAACATAAAACGTATCAGGAAAGACTTAATGAACTCAATCTGTATAGTCTGGAGGACAGAAGGAAAAGGGGGGACATGATCAAATCATTTAAATATGTTGAAAGGTTAAATAAGATTCAGGAGGGAAGTGTTTTAAATAGGAAAGTGAACATAAGAACAAGGGGGCACAATCTGAAGTTAGTTGGAGGAAAGATCAAAAGCAACATGAGAAAATATTATTTTACTGAAATAGTAGTAGATCCTTGGAACAAACTTCCAGCAGACCTGGTTGGTAAATCCACAGTAACTGAATTTAAACATGCCTGGGATAAACATATATCCATCCTAAGATAAAATACAGGAAATAGTATAAGGACAGACTAGATGGACCATGAGGTCTTTTTCTGCCATCAGTCTTCTATGTTTCTGTATAATCTGTTACTGAAAATTACTGTGAGAGTCGATGCTTTTAGGCTTTATCTACTGATAAAAGATTACATATTCTGAACTGTGAATAAAAATGTTTATCAGTTTGATCATGTTTGTAACTTGGTCACTATCATTTATTTTGTCCCATTATTAAGTGGCAGCTTATTAACAGTTTAGGCCAGTGATGGCGAACCTATGGCACGGGTGCCATAGGTGGCATACAGAGCCATATCTGCTGGCACGTGAGCCGTTGCCAGCTGAATTTTGGCTCACACAAAGACTCTGGAGGGTTTTGGGGGTTTCCATAGAGCCTCCCCTGACTCCAGGGAAGCCTTTGGAGCCTGGGGGGGGCAAAACATGAGCCTACTGGGCCCACCAGAAGTTGGGAAACAGGCCATTTCTGGCCTCCAGGAGGCCTGGGGGGGGGGTAGATGTTTTCACCCTCCCCAGGCATTGAATTATGAGTGTGGGCACTCACATATGTGCAATAGCATGCCTGCATGCTATTTTGGCACCCGAGGAAAAAAAGGTTCACCTTTACTGGTTTAGGCAATATTCTTTGAGGCAGACACACTGATTTTTAGATTTATTTGAAGAAATTAGTTTGAATATTTTAATTTTTTTTAAAAAAGTTTTCATTAATGATCAGGAAATCTTTCTAGTAAAAACAGTAGCAAAGCACAGGAACAAGGGCTTAACTGATGTGCACTTATATAAACCTCCCCAACATTGTTCATATAATGCATATATTAATACTTGCATGGGGGGGGAGGTCACCTCAAGTTACATGCAATTACTGATGGATCATATGGTCATCAAAAGTGCTTCCTATTTCCTATTCATTGTAGAAAGACATTAAGATAAAAACCATATTCTTTTAACATAAGCTCTCCATTTGTTCTGGAGCCCAGCAAACTGCTTTCTTCCGGACTCACATTTTCTTCACTCATGGCAAGTTCTGGAATTTTCCACTAGTAACTAAAATGCCACCTAGTGGACATGTAGTCAACATCTTAAAATAAAAGGAATTAACCATTTCCTTATAGTTACACAAATGTGACTTATAATGCAGTATTCACGCTTGGAAGATTTATAAAAAACACAATTTACTCAATGATAAAAACATGGAAGATGTTAACTTATCAAAATATAATCAAATTTTGGATTAATAGAATATTATTTTCATTCGTTTAGGAACCTTCTTTGTGTGTGTATGTGTGTTTAGGCAATCAGAAAGTGCCACTATTAAGACTAATACGGGTCAATGATGATTGTAAATATATTGGTCCAGACAGATAGATATTAACTATAACTTGTAGACTACTTGAAATAAACCTAGTGGTTTCATAGAATATTGATTGGCAAAAAGAACTCCACTGTAGAAAATGTATAGGTTATAATGCAATGAGCCTGTAACAACTGCAAATAAAGCTCATCCTATTCTTTTGAGTTATCTTAGACAAATGATTATCACGCTTACTCTTCCAACTTTCTTATAATGATACCAATGGAATAGTTTCTATTATGATTTGTTCATTATGTAATTTACTGTAATGCATGAATCCAAATTTAATATTATATCCAAATCTAGCCAACAAAATGGCCACATTTGTTGGTTTGGGCAATGTGACTGCAGTTATTTACATGGAATGATTGGAGCATTTACAAGCTACAACAAATCAATAGTTTTATACAGTTCTTAAAACTGTCAAGAGCAAATACAATACACTGTACATTAATCTCAAAAAATAAGAAATTTGTGGCACAAATCATAAACATTCTGGCTAGCAACCTAAAGTTGTTATGTGAACAGGGAAAAGGGCATTTTGATCACTTTTAACTCTAATAAAGTTTGTATAGAATTGTAATGCAAAATACAATGGATGTATTTACATATGATGAATTATAAACCATGGTTTGCAAATTAAAGTATCTTAGTTAAGCAAAATCCAAGCAAAACAAATAGAAAGGAGTTCAACATTTTGTGATCATCCCCTTTTACTCCAAAGTTTTAAATATATGCTTGATTCTGCTATTCAAAGAATTTTTTTAAAAAAATATTTAGAAACATAGAAACATAGAAGTCTGACGGCAGAAAAAGACCCCATGGTCCATCTAGTCTGCCCTTATACTATTTTCTGTATTTTATCTTAGGATGGATATATGTTTATCCCAGGCATGTTTAAATTCAGTTACTGTGGATTTATCTACCACGTCTGCTGGAAGTTTGTTCCAAGGATCTACTACTCTTTCAGTAAAATAATATTTTCTCATGTTGCTTTTGATCTTTCCCCCAACTAACCTCAGATTGTGTCCCCTTGTTCTTGTGTTCACTTTCCTATTAAAAACACTTCCCTCCTGGACCTTATTTAACCCTTTAATATATTTAAATGTTTCGATCATGTCCCCCCTTTTCCTTCTGTCCTCCAGACTATACAGATTGAGTTCATTAAGTCTTTCCTGATACGTTTTATACTTTTTTTGGCTTTTATCCTAAATACTGTGTTTCCCAAAAATAAGACCATCTTATATTTTTTAAAATCCTGAAATAAGCGCTTGGCCTTATTGCCATGCACTTGAAAGCCCGATTGAGCTTATTATCAGGGGATGTCTTATTTTGGGGGAAACAAGGTAGTGATGCTGCAGTTTTTTTCTATTTACCGTAATTTTCATTGTATATGTCATTAAAAAATAATAAAATCAAATACAGTGATCCCTCGAGTTTCGCGATCTCGATGTTCGCTAAACGCTATATCGCGAGTTTTCAACCCGGAAGTAAACAACACCATCTGCGCATGCGTGCCCTTTTTTTTCTATGGCCACGCATGCGTAGATGGTGGAGTTTCCCCACCGGGCTGAGCGGCTTCCCCTGGGTCTTCCCCCTCTTGCCCCGGTAAGTGGCGCCGTTGCGCGCACGGGGCCCGCTTCCCAGCTGGGAAGCAACAACAGCAACCGGGTGGGTGGGGGAAGCCCCGGCGGCGCGCGCGCGAGGCCCGCTTCCCAGCTGGGAAGCAACAACAGCAACCGGGTGGGTGGGGGAAGCCCCGGCGGCGCGCGCGCGAGGCCCGCTTCCCAGCTGGGAAGCAACAACAGCAACCGGGTGGGTGGGGGAAGCCCCGGCGGCGCGCGCGCGAGGCCCGCTTCCCAGCTGGGAAGCAACAACAGCAACCGGGTGGGTGGGGGAAGCCCCGGCGGCGCGCGCGCGAGGCCCGCTTCCCAGCTGGGAAGCAACAACAGCAACCGGGTGGGTGGGGGAAGCCCCGGCGGCGCGCGCGCGAGGCCCGCTTCCCAGCTGGGAAGCAACAACAGCAACCGGGTGGGTGGGGGAAGCCCCGGCGGCGCGCGCGCGAGGTCCGCTTCCCAGCTGGGAAGCAACAACAGCAACCGGGTGGGTGGGGGAAGCCCCGGCGGCGCGCGCGCGAGGCCCGCTTCCCAGCTGGGAAGCAACAACAGCAACCGGGTGGGTGGGGGAAGCCCCGGCGGCGCGCGCGCGAGGTCCGCTTCCCAGCTGGGAAGCAACAACAGCAACCGGGTGGGTGGGGGAAGCCCCAGCGGCGCGCGCGCGAGGCCCGCTTCCCAGCTGGGAAGCAACAACACTAACCGGGTGGGTGGGGGAAGCCCCGGCGGCGCGCACGCGGATAAGCAGCAGCAGCGAGGCGGCGGGGAAACCCCAATCTTCGGCTCCTCGCTGCTGCGGTGGAAGTAAAAACACCATCTGCGCATGCGCAGATGGTGTTTTTACTTCCGCACCGCTACTTCGCGAAAAATCGATCATCGCGAGGGGTCCTGGAACGGAACCCTCGCGATGATCGAGGGACCACTGTATACTGAAAATAATTTTCCCATTATAGTCACTCACTCATTTAAGAATGTTGATACTTTATATTTTAAAGTATCGTTTATTTTGTATATCAATGTTTTATAGCCAATAGAATGAAGCTTTTTAAAACAGCAATTCTATTTGTGTGAATTGGTAAAGAAACTGATTTAATTAAATAGGAAACATTTGCTAGGGGGAAGGTTCATCTTCACTGTTGATTTTTGTTCTTACAAAGCATACATACTTCTTTATAAATCATGGTGTCCAAGTTGGCAATAAATTTTGATTGCAGAAAGTTATATTATACCTTTTGCTTCTTAACTTTCCTGGTTGAATGTATTTCTCTCCATCAAGCTTTAACTTTAATTACATTGAATCTTGAGATTAGTAGATTTAAGATTGCTATTATATTTCATAGTACAATTTTTATAGCAGAGCGTGTTAGATTAAATATATATTTATTTAATTCCTTGTTGATTTTAAACGTGCAAGATATACTATTGTTTAATATTCTAGCGAGGAATAATCCTCAAAGTTTAACTATTTTTCAAATATTTGTTTGAGAATAACAGTGAGTAACAATCAAGCTCATAGCACATTTCTATTCCAGTTACATCCAAAAGAATGATCATCATAAACCTTATCCCTAATAATGAGCAAACAATGGCATGCTCCCAACCTAAGTAATTTTCTATTAAACATCCAGGAGAGTGACCAGATCACACAGAAAGGGGTTTTTTTTGTTAATACATATGCTCTGTGAGGACTACAATAAAGAAACATTAGATTAGAACTTAAACAGCTTGAATAGTTAAAATGAAGATACAAGACCATTAAACATTAAAGGCACATAAACTGATGAGTTTTATATCAACTATCATTTCTCATGTACAAGCATTTATTTTTTTGTATGCAGATAAATACCAATAAATTTAACATACCAATGAATGCACCAATACAGATTCTTTTATTTTTATTCAACTCTTTGGAATGAAAGGAAATGCTGAGTTCACACAAAAATTGGCACCCAACAGTTTAATGTGATGGTCATAAAACAGGTCGAAACCATGTGTTGAGCTATAAACATCAACATTCATTTTAGCCAGTCAAGAGTATCAATATAGTTATTTAATACATTTTGCTGCAGACTGGCATATTAATATAAATAGGACATATTTGAATGTGAGAAACAATCCTCAACTGAGCACATAACATCTAAATCTACTAAAGAAAAATAAAGATAGTAATCAATGTATTTAAACATCAAAAATTGATTCATTATAAGTCTATCCTATCCTGTTAATAAAACTGAGAAAGGAGTCACTGATTGCTTTCAACATCACATCCCTTGCTTTACATACATTAGGTGGGAATTATATTGAACACTGAATTCTACAGTATGTTTATATTCTCTTAAATATTATTATTATTATTATTATTATTATTATTATTATTATTATTATTATTATTAATTGGATTTGTATGCCGCCCTTCTCCACAGACTCGGGGCGGCTAACAACAAATATCCGTACAGTATTGCCATCCATTAATATACATAAAAGTTTCAAACAGCTATACAGGTAGTCTTAACTTACAACAGTTCATTTAGTGACTGCTCAAAGTTAAAATGACACCGAAAAAAGTGACGTATGACAATTTTTCACAATTATGACCATTGCAGCATGCCCATGGTCACATGATCGAAATTCAGACACTTGGCAACTACTTAACAACTGCAGCACTTAACAAGTCTGGCAAGAAAATTCATAAAATGGGATAAAATTCACTTAAAACTCACTTAGTACCAGGCATTTTAGGCTCAATTATGGCCATGTGGAGGACTATCTCTAATGTACTTGTTTAGAAAAATGAACCAAATGCTCACAATGAAAGTGCATCACTGGAGGACATAACATTTATTTGGCCTTTTTGTTCACCAAGCCAGAGAATCACTAATACAAAACAGGAGAACCAGACAGATATTTTCAACTCCTGATGCTGTCCCGCTTGCCAGAAATTCCAACTTATTATGCCCTTGTAGCATGGTAGACTGGATAACTATTTATATTGCTCAACTATAATATTTACTATTTCTATTTCCATCTGACTAAGTTAATTGCAGCATAATTTGGTGCGTTATTCAAAGTTGATTTAGAGTCTGAACTCATAACATGAATGAGATAGAAATACATCTCTGATTACCACTACCAGTGTCAATTTTTCAGAATTTAGCTTGGCTTAACCAAGCTGAAAGCTGATTCACTCTTGGTTCATCAGGCTCATTACATTTTCCCTGAAATGAAAAAGGGTAGTGTAAAACCTAAACCAAGAACTCTTGCTTTCTTCCCCAAACCAACCAAAGCTGGAAAGCAAAAACAAGTCATTGCTATCAATTCTTGACTTGTGAAGACAGGAACAACCACAATTATTAGTGCAGTTGTTTTGCTAAACAATTCATAGAAGGAATTTCCAAGGTTTCTTTTTAATCACTTTGTTTTGGTTGCACTGCAAGTCAGACTAATGGAGCAGTGGTATACCAGCACAGAGTTAAATTTTGTTCCAGAACTCTGGTTCAGCATGACAACGGAATGTGTTTAGTCTATCTACACTGAAATGTAAAAAATAAAGTTTATCAGGCTCCTTGTCCATCCAGCTGATGTCCTTTCCAACATGCAGGGCTTTCTAGGCAGAGATATTTCTAGAATTAGTACAGGAAATCCTTCAGTTGAAAAAGCTAATAAATGAATATGCCACCCTCCAATGCAAAGCATGTAATCAGTTATGAGCTCTCTTTGTTCATGGGATAAGACTCTGTTATCATTGAGGTAACAAAAACTTACCTGAACTCATATAAATATACAACGTTTACTTCTGTTCCAAATGTGTCTCTGAGAAATATATTCTATGTGGCTACCTTTCCCAATAATTACAAACCTTCATTTCCAGAATAAGAACTCTGCCAGCCAATTTCTCCTTTACAATGTCTTTGTTAGTTTATAATATTTGTTTTTAACAATCTTATTATAGAAAATACTGAAAACTCCAGATTCCTTTACAACTTTCTTGATATAATGATTTTAACACTGCTGAAACACATGTATGCTTGCAAGATCTTATTTACCTGAAATATGCATATGCATATGATGTAGTAGAAATACCTTACTAGCTGGTATCTCTCATACATATTACAGCAATACCTTTCAGATGATTTGGTCTCACATAGATCTTCAACATTATATTTTTAATGCAGTTCTGTAATCTTCTATATTTATAGTTGGATTCAAGATATATGCCTGAATCAATAGTCTGATTCCCACATTTTGGTAAGCTATATAACTTACTTTCTTCTAAGATAGGATGTGGTCTGAACAGGCCTGTATAAACTCTTATGCACAAACTAGATTACTGCTAGTTCCATAAATTATGGCTAAAACAATTAGTTTACCAAGGTACTCTACAATCTCCCATAAAATAATACAAACCAGAGATACTCAGAAAGGCAACATGAACTTCTGAATCCAAGAATTTATGATTTCTTTAAGATACTCTGATGTTATTGCTTATAAGTTGTTGATTGATTGCAATGCAATTATTTGCCATTGTCTTTGAAACCATTGTTAGTCTTTTTTTTAAGTGAGTAAAGTAACTGCACATTTCATAATTTTCATTTTAGCAATTAAATGACAATAGTCATGTACTTAAATGACCACTTCTGTTCAGATGGAGGAAGTGGTGGTTGAGCTCCTGAAGGAAGAAACTGAATTTGACAGTTTTATACACATTGTTCCCATATGAGCTGATATGTAATACACAAGGTTTCCATTTTACATATTCTCTCTACTAAATATTGACACTTAAGAGAATAAACTTGTGTCACAAAATATATATTGAAGTCTTTAGTATTTTCTATAAATATAAGTCTCGATCAGATAGTAATCACACAAAAATCCCAGTAACAAACTACTAAACCAGGGATAAGCAGTTGCTTTTCTATGATTTGTGCACTTCAACTCCCAGAATTCCTGAGTCAATCATGCTAGCTCAGGAATTCTGGGAGTTGAAGTCCACATGTCATTAAAGAGCCAACTTTACCTACCTCTGTACTAAGCTATCCAGTGATCTAAGCAACATGTAGCTGTCAAACAAAATAACTGTGTATTGAAAAGCACTACAATGATAGAGACCCTTAATTATCTCTACTGTCATGATGAGGCTCAACCATACAAGTGATATCCTTATCTCCAGTAACAAATTTAAGTGCAGTCTCTTCCTTCTCATGGTTTGCAAAAGAGACAAGCTCTCTGTGCTCATTGAACCTTACATTCTTCCACCTGAATTAATGCCTGATTTAGGGAGCCCAGCATAGCTCCATTTTCTAAAAAAGTATCACATAGCTTTAGTGATACCATGAAGATCAGCTTAACTGAATTTCAACAAAATCTTCAGACAGGTAATGTGGGTCAAGGATGACACAGATTTTAGGTACCACATCAAGATGACACCTTTGGTCATGAGTTTCCAAGAGAGGCCTGGACTTTTCTTTTTTTTTGAATCATTGCTCTTGCTCACTAAACCTTTTTTTTTTTGCCTATGCTGCTGTCAGCTCGTAAGAGCAACTCGGCCTGCAGCGATAGGCCCATTTTCCCAGGCCTATAGAAGGCGCTGTGTAGCAACTCCTATCTGTGCATCTGGGGCCCCTCCCCCCCCTCTGCAGCAGCCTTACCCAATGTTGAGAACGCGCCCCCTACTGACTCGCTACACTCATTTCTTCATTCCACCGACTTGGCTGCAGTGCATTTTGGGTGGGGGCTGGTATTTTTTTTGCCTTCGATGGTCATAAACCCAAGCAACCGCAGCCACGCGCTCCTTAGGTACATATGCCTATGCAAAACTGAAATGAGCTGCAGGAGGGAAAACAAAACAAAAAACAAAAACAAAAAGACAACACACAAGATATGCAGAGCCATAACTAAGAACAGACAAGACATCCTAGGAAGGGAAAGCCCTCAGAGATAGAAACAGAAGCAATCCTCCCCCCCCCCCCCTTGCTCTTCTTCTTTGTTTGAGAAATAGGTTAAAACACAACTATCTGCCCGATCTGGATGCAGCAAAGAGTTGCAGAGGTGTTAAGAAGGGTGCTTGCTTCTCTCAGGAGACCTGGATATTCTGACTCTGAGTCACGAATCCCGCCTTTTCCAACACCACCCGATACCTCCAGCTATGGAAAGGTTGGAGGAGGGGAGGGGGTGGCGTTACAGGAGGCTGCTCTCCCCATCGACTGCACCGCAGCCCGTTCCACATTTCCAGCGCCAACTCTGCAGTCCTAACGGGGCTTTTCCTCCCTTCGCCCCCCCAGCTCCCGCCGCACATGCTGGGAGAAGAAAGGGGGGGGAGGTGGGAGACCCTCAAGCATGTCGGAGAGGATGGCAGCATTCATTCGCAATCCGGTCGTCTTCTTCCCCTGCACCCCCCTCCACACACACAAAACAACCCCGCCGCCGCCACCACCTCCTCCTCTAAACGATTCCCTCCTTCTCCCAACGACGCAGACCGTGCAATCACAGCCACCCTCGAGGGCGCAACATCTCTGGGCCACCTCCCTGCAACGAACGGAAGGAGGGAAGATGGGGCGAAAAAAAGAGAGACGGAGGAGGCGCAGGCAACGCAGTCAGAGCAGCTTTTCCGTATTATTATTTTTTCCTCTTCATAACGGAGGGCGACCCAGAATGAGGGTGGGGGTTGGGGTGGAATTGCTTTGAGGTAAAGGGAAAAACCGGCAAAAGGAAACCGGGCGGGAATTGCCGGCCTCAGGACGCCGGGAGGGCAGGAAAGACGGGCGAAGGACCGTTTTTTCCCTCTCTCTCTCTCTCTTTTGAACAGCATGGGTGAAGGCGGCTGTCCCGGCAGCAGCCCCCGGGCCCGGTAAGGGAAAGACGGCGCTTGGCGGTAGCGAGGAGAAGAGAGGAAGGAAAAGGTTTGCCGCGCGCGCTCAGGCACCTACCTAGCTGCGTTTCGCGCTCCCTCCTCCGCCTCCTCCTCTTCAGCGGCGGGTGATCGCTCCCTCCCCCGGCGGCGGCGCTGTTGTTGCTGCTGCTTCTGGCTTACGGCTCCCGGCTGGAGGTTGGCGGCCGGGCTGGCGGGGAGCGGAGCCGGCGGTGCGGGGGAGACAAAGGGGCCTTGGATGGCGGGAGGCGGGAGTGGGGGGGGGGCAGGTTGCGAGGGGGGCAAGGCGGGGGGATCGGCCTGCGCTGGGACGGAAGGGGGGAGGCGGCGGCGGCGGCTCCGCGGGGCCTTGAGCTACCGGGCCGAGGGGTGTCGAGCGCCGGGCCGCGGGGAAGGGGAGGGGGGGCTCCCTAGGCGCCCTGCAGACAATACAGCCGGGTCCCTCCTGCCCAGAACCTGCCCTGGCCAAGATGGCGGCCGAGAAAGAGCGGAAGTGACGCGGGGCCCTCATTAGCATATGGGACTCATTGTCCGTCCGGAGAGGAGGGGGACGAGCCCCCCGGGGTGAAGGGGGGGGGAAAGGGGTAACCGGACCCCAAGAATGGAACTTGATTTCCCGTCATCCCTCCTTCTCTTATAATGTCCTGACAGGAAGCGGGATGTTTAAAAAAAGAGAGAGAAAGAGAGATGGAGGGGAGCGCGTTATATAACCCCGTCGGAATGGGGGGAGATTCTCGCGAGAAAGGGGAACCGGCGGCGGGATCTGCTCTGGCTCCGCTAGGAGGCGCCGCGCCCTGCGGCTGGGGCCGGAGAGAAGGGAGCGGAGCGGTTATCCCTCCGCCGCCCCAGCCGGGACTACAACTTTCCCTGAGGGGAGGAGAAGGGGTCACTGAGGAAGAGGGAACTGAAAAGGGGGGAAGGGGAGAATGAGCCTCCTCCACGTGACCCGGCATGGCGCACGCCACGTGACCTGAGCTTCACCTGAGCATCACAACACCTCGTGCCAGTTAAGCTGATGATCACACGGCTTGCACTCGTGCATGGAGTGAGTGGCAGCTGCAGGGCAGGTCAAGCCAAGCCTCCCTGTGTCCCAGCCTTGGCCATGGGACGTCTCTGGACCCCCAGAAGGGCATTCTTTCATTGGGCATGATCAGTGTGCTGCCTGGCTTCGGACCTATCTCTTTTGTGCCGGATGGACCAGTTGCAAGTTTGAAGCCATGGCGCCCTGAGCCATGTTAAGTCAAGGTAGTGCAAAGTGTTGCAAGTAGAGGAGCCCTCCACTCCTCTACTTGCAACAGAGTACCCTATGCAACTACACTTAAAATCCTAGGTTTAGAAAGCTTAGAACTACTGTATGTCGCCTTAGCACGACCTAAGCATAGCCCATAAAATCATCTGCTACAACGTCCTTACTGTCAACAACTACTTCAGCTTCAACCACAACAACAAATGAGCACACAACAGATACAAACTTAAAGTAAACCGCTCTAAACTCAACTGCAGGAAATACAACTTTATTAACTGAGTAGTTGATGCATGGAACTCACTACAAGACTCTCTAGTATCATTACCTAACCCCCAAAACTTTACCCTTAGACTATCCACTGTTGACCTGTCCCGAATCCTAAGAGGTCAATAAGGGAAGTGCATAAGTGCACCAAAGTGCCTTCCGTCCCCCACCCTAATATTTCTCTTTTACTATTTTCATGCATATAAATATTATTATATCTTTGTATACCACCAATACGTACTTGACAAAACAAACAAACAAATAAATAAAAGGTGCTCTTTGCAAAAAAAAAAAAATACAATTTATAAGGCAAGGTTGCAGAAACGCCTTGAGTGCTCCACTGCGTTGTGAAAGTAGGAGCCCAACAGTCCTTGCAATATGTCCATCAAACTGAATTGGAGACTTTTTAACGGCCTTTCATTCGATTTAGTGATTCCTCAAGAGGGCTTGATTATAGGTTTCACAAGCTGTCGAAATGCTCAGAGGCAGGAGTCTGCTCCAATATGTTTTTAATTGATGTAATAAAACGTTTAATGGTTAAAGCTGATTAGAATTTAACATTTCTTGTCTCACTTTTTAATCATCTGAGTTTGGAAGGAAACTGAAACTTACTCCAGTTCTTGAGCGATCAGATCACAGGCCGTGAACACTGCTAGTTATGACCAATGGATAATGCAGGTAGGACTTCCGAAAGTGTTAAATGACAAAACCCAAACCTTCAATTAGGATGGACAACTCAAGTTGTTAAAGTTATAATTCATCCTATCTGGATGACAACATTTCCACGGTGGAATTTTTTGTTACGAAGTTGAGCTGTCCTTATAGAAAATAGTAGAAAGTTCTGCATGACTTTAATACAAATTGGATAAATAATTACTGCATGAACAGTTGTTTACAAGTGCTAACAATTTCATCTTTAGTGATATAAAAAGACAAATTATGTCTTTATGTATTACAAGCTACCAAGATTACAAACTATCAACCATATACAAATAGTCATCGATTGAAGACCACAACAGAGCCCAAATTTCTGCTGCTAAGTGAGACAGTTAAGTAAGTTTTGTCCTAGACTTTTTCTGCCACAGTTGTTAAGTGAATCACTGCAGTTGTTTAGTTAGTAAAAAGATTAAGTGAATCTGACTTCCCCATTAACTTTGCTTGTCAGAAGATCACAAAAGGTGATCATGTGGCCCCAGAACATTGCAATTGTCATAAATATGAGCTAGTTGCCCAGCAAGTGAATTTTGATCATGTCACCAGTAGTACATGTGAAAAATTATTGTAAGTTACTTTTTTCAGCACCATTGTAACTTTGAACAATCAATAAACATGGTTATAAGTCAAGGTCTATCTGTATAGCAATAGCATCATCAGGTCTTACAACCAACAAAACGTGATTTCACTGTGCATGCAAATACCCCGCAGCACACACAAAAATGCAAATTGTATTGTATTTGTATTGTATTTATTAGATTTGTATGCCGCCCCTCTCCGAAGACTCAGGGCGGCTAACAACCATATAAAAAGACAATGTAAACAAATCTAATATTAAAAATAATCTTAAAAACCCCAATTTAAATAACCACTCATACATATAAGCATACCATGTATAAATTCTATAAACCTAGCGGAAGGGAAATTTTGAATTTCAATATTTCAAACTATAATTGCTCGAACACATGTATCTAGCCACAGCATTAGAGTAGAGTAGAGCAGAAGTTTTCATTCTGTTTATTGGCATTATAATCAGGTTTAGTTTATTAGATATACAGTCTACCTATATATCTGAAAGTAAATACTTCATTCATCCCAACAAAATATAATATTCTAGTTAGGAATATTAAGAACCACATATGCAATAGAAGCTATGTACAAGTAGTCCTCAATCCACAACAATTTGTTTAATAATCATTCAAGGTTATAACGGCACTTAAAAAATGACTTATGACCATTTTTCACACAACCATAGTGCTAACTTTAAAACTGCAGTGATTTACTTAACAACTATGGCAAGAAAGGGCATAAAATAGGGCAAAACGTACTTAACTGTCTTGCTTAGCAAAAGAAATGTGGGGTTTGGTTGTGGTTGTAAGTCAAGGACCAGCTGTAAAGTTATAAATGTTATTAATGGCTAAGTCCTCTATTCCCTGAATTACACCCAAGGCAGGCTTGCATCCAATAACCCAGGCCATTGGGGCCACCATTTTAATTTTATTTAGCTTCCTGTCTAATGCATTCTTATACAGTTCATGATATTTTAGAAAATTTAAAACAGTTGTTCATGGCAGAGCCAATGGGGAAGCCAGCAGGAAATCACAAATGGGGGCCACTTGACATCATACCTAACACCACGTGGGTTTTGCCTAACTGGACAGCGTGGTCACATGAAGTCATGCTTTACAAGCATCTTGTTCAGTGACATGATTCCCAATCCCAGTTATCAAAGTTTAGTTAGCATTAAAACATATTGCCATGATTTTGGGAAGCCTTGGTCTCTACTGAATTAACGAATGAGCTAGGAACGTGGTATGCGCCTCTATTGAGAGGGCACATTACCCCCTGCAGAAACCTTCACAGCATGGATGCCTCCCTCAATATGAAATATCCTAATAATAATGGATATTTTACTAGTAATATTAATTTTGAACTAATCTAATTATATATTACATTTTAATTGTTCAAAGGACTTCATTAATGTTAACTATTCCAAAAGCCCTGCGTTTTATGATTTGTACAATTATTTAAGATTTTGACATGTAACCATCAGCCTAAAGTCATATTGAGATTATTAATATGATTTTAGACTGATTGTTACATGCCACGAATGCATCTGTTCTTTTTGGCCATATCCCCAATATTTGGAATCTTTGAAAATATCAAGAATTACAGATTTACTACGCACAGATCATGGCCTGAGGAATTATTGTGCAATACTGGAATGATAAATTGACATTTGATTTGTGATAATGGATTGTTGATACACATTGTTTGTCAACATTTGAGTGGTTTATTTTTTTTTCAGCAGAGATGAAGCAATTTGATCAATGTTTTTGTTTGTGTTACATCTTTCCAGATTGTTTCCCTCTATCTTTTCCCTTACTTTAAATGTTACATGATGTTGTTAACGCAGTTACGTGTCTATAATTTAATTGCAAGATTAAAATCATTACATTCAAAAAAACCATTTACATTATTATTATTATTTTTATTATTATTTATTAGATTTGTATGCCGCCCCTCTCCGTAGACTCTATTCCTATCTAGTTCCAGCCTTATTTTGGAGAAATGAAATATCTGACATGCAGAGATACAATGAATAGTCTAAAGCCTCCTGTTGGGTTTTTGACTGATATTTTCAGTAGAAAACCTGTTGCGTGCACTACATAAAGTGCAGTATGAATATGTATGACATTATTTTGAAGATCCTGAGCTGCAGATGGCACAAACTCAAGTGACAACAATGTTTGCATGAATCATCTCCTTCTGAAGTACAATTTTCATTTTGGATAGACCAGCTGGAAATTCACACAAATTTGAGTATCGTTCAAATACTGTCAAGTATGTATTCCCTTTAATCCAGGATGTTGTAAACTGTAAAATAACAGTAACATATTCATTTAAAATGTTTCATGGTGCATATCTCCATGCAGCAGTCACTTATTGTCATAAGAAGACTTATTGGTAATATTCCTGAGGTTCAACAGAGGTATGGGTAGTCCTTGACTTGTTACCACAATACAGACCATAATTTTATAATCCTTTTTGCCATAGTTGTTATGTGAATCATGTAGTCATAAAACAAACCCAGCTTCCCCCATGAACTTTTCTTGTCAGAAGCTGGCTAGGAAGATTACACATCATCTGTTGACATTGTAAATACATGCCTGTTGCCAAGTGCGTCCAACTTTTGATCATGTGACCCTGAGGATGTTGTGACAGTCATAAATGCAAGAGCTGGTCCTAAATTATTTTTTTCCAGTGGTGGTGTAATTTTGAGCAGCTGGTTGCAAGTTTATTATTTATTTATTATTTATTTATTTATTACTTGGATTTGTATGCCGCCCCTCTCCGAAGACTCGGGGCGGCTCACAACATGTAAAAGACAAATCATAAGTAATCAACAATTTAAAATTTTAAAAATTTAAAAAACCCCACAAACTAACAGACTCACACACAAGCATACCATATATAAATTCAACATGCCCAGGGGGGGGGATGTTTCAATTCCCCCATGCCTGACGGCAAAGGTGGGTTTTAAGAAGTTTGCGGAAGGCAGGAAGAGTAGGGGCAGTTCTAATCTCCGGGGGGAGTTGGTTCCAGAGGGCCGGTGCCGCCACAGAGAAGGCTCTTCCCCTGGGGCCCGCCAACCGACATTGCTTAGTTGACGGGACCCGGAGAAGGCCCACTCTGTGGGACCTAATTGGTCGCTGGGATTCGTGCGGCAGGAGGCGGTCTCGGAGATATTCTGGTCCAGTGCCATGAAGGGCTTTAAAGGTCATAACCAACACTTTGAATTGTGACCGGAAACTGATCGGCAGCCAGTGCAGACTGCGGAGTGATGGTGAAACATGGGCATACCTGGGTAAGCCCATGACTGCTCTCGCAGCTGCATTCTGCACGATCTGGAGTTTCCGAACACTTTTCAAAGGTAGCCCCATGTAGAGAGCATTACAGTAGTCGAACCGCGAGGTGATGAGGGCATGAGTGACTGTGAGCAGTGAGTCCCGGTCCAGATAGGGCCGCAACTGGTGCACCAGGCGAACCTGGGCAAACGTCCCCCTCGCCACAGCTGCGAGATGTTGTTCTAATGTGAGCTGTGGATCGAGGAGGACGCCCAAGTTGCGGACCCTCTCTGAGGGGGTCAATAATTTGTTGAAGACTACCAATGTAGTGTTTGTAGTTGAAGACTACCAATGTAGTGTTTTTTTAAAAAATCCCTCAGGTATCCTGCTTCCAAGTTGCTTAGAGTTTTGTATGTTAGAACATTTTGCATTACAAAATTCAGATTATAACCCGGTGCTGTTCTTTCAAGCATTTCTCTTTTTCTTTTATATGTATATAAATATTATTATATCTTTGTATTCCACCAATACGTACTTGGCAAAATAAACGAATGAATGAATGAATGAATGAATGAATGAATGAATGAATAAATAAATAAATAAATAAATAAATTTCAATAGCCTAGCCACCGCATCAATCTGTGTTTCAAATGGATTCAGCTACCAGTTGTATGTGAAGATGCCCTTCATGGAAACATGTATGTACTTCAAATAAAAAACAGAGTTTATGCATATGCATTCTATCAGATAGATAGATATAGATGGATGGATGGATGGATGGATGGACGGATGGACGGACGGACGGACAGACAGACATTTCATCCTATGAATGAATGAAAAGAGACCATCTGGATTACAAAACTGAAATATTTCATGTTTCTCCATTGAATTAAAATGCATTCCTTCATGTACAGTATGTTAACTGCATTTAGCAAATATTTTGAAGTCACTGGAGTAGAATCTATTTCAAATGTGGTATCAACTGATTATGAATATCATCTTCATAATCATGTGCAATGACTCCGCCATATAAAACAATTGGAGACCCTGGGAATCACAAGGTGCAGTCTGGAATATCATTATTTATTTCATTAATATTTAATAATATTTCATATTTCAATTATATTTAATATTGACCCTCACACATCTCCCAAACCAAGAAAAAGATATCTGTTGCACACACTCTTGGCAATCTAATACTAGATATCTGTGTTCTAAAAGCCGATGGTTTCAACTGTAACTAGTATTTAAGTCATGACAAAACTGTATAAGAAATAAAGCAATCTGATTTGACCAGTCAATGTAACTCTTGCAAGAAAAGTGTTCTGATCTGATCCAGGATGTGGCTTGAGTAGACAAGTGAAGGGTAAGATGTTTTTTCAGATCAATCATATTTCAATGGATTAACAAAAATAAGAAAATCTCTAACATCTGCTTGGTCTTGCAATGTACACAGGTTTTTGCTACATCTCCCCTAAGTTATATAATGAATGTAAATTGCCTGAGAAGATGCTTTGATGGAAATCTTCCAGCTTTGATATGTAAATTTCTCTGGTACAAGTTTGAAAAAGCAAACTACTCAGAAGCAAATTATTGTTCAAAATAAAACTATTGCTGTTTGTGCGTGATTCCCCCCCCCCCTGCTAGTTTTACCCTCTATGCACAAGGAAGATTTTTTTTATGGGGTGGGGATGGAGGAGAAGGTAGGGCAAATGCTAATCTACAGGCAAAGCTCATTCTCTTTGTTGCTCTTTGCAGATATTGCAGTTTGTTTACAAGATTGTCCACCAGCAAAAATAACCCTACAATTCATTAAACGCTCAGAAGATGATTAGCATTTTTAGCAATAAAATATTTTTAATTAAATATGTAGCCCGTTTTTTGTTTTCTTTTTTTGCAGGCATGCTATTGCACACTGACAGTATAAACATAACTTTTACATGCACTGGGAAACCAAAAAAATGTGTGTGATTCACCTTTTGCAATGTTCACTTTGTTATAGTGGCAAAATGCATAAGCCACGCCCACAGTGTGGTCGTAAAAATTTTAGTAGACCATCACTGGATATATCCCAATGTCATAAATATGGATACAATTATAAGATCAAGGGACTTATTAAACAAAAGGGGAGAACTAAAAACAAAACAATTAAAAAGGTTAGACCTATCATCGTGGCCACAGTTGCAAATGCAATCCAGGTATGAAAAAACCAGGCAGGAATATGGGTTTTACAATAAACCAAACAAGCTGGACCAGATATTAATGGGAACAGATCAAAAATCAATTAAGAGGATATACAATTACTCATCAACCTACAAATTGTAAGAAGAACAAGTAAAGGAAACAATGATAATTTGGGCTAAGAATTTTGGCTATGCAATAGATTTGGACAGGTGGGAGAAATTGTGAAGTAGGAATCATAATTTTACAATGTCAACAGCATATAAAATGTTTTACAGATGGTATTAGTCACCTACAAGATTTGCAAACATGTATACGAACAAATCGGCTAAATGAAAGAAATGCAATCAGGCACCAGGCTCATACTTCTACATGTGGTGGACATGCCCCAAAGCCAGAAAAAAAAACTGGAAAAAATTCACACATGGCTGGAAAATATGATAAGACAGCGAATACCGGTAGATCTGAAACCAGAGACATTTGGGGGAGGGGGTTAATTTTTTGTTATTTTTTCCTTCATACAAACATTTTTCATACATTTCAAAATAATCAAATTACAATAAAAACAGTAATTAGTTAGTAAATCATATACAATTGTTCGCCTCAAAAATTTAATACTTCCAAATTAAATTATTTTTGGTATCAATCGTACCCCCCCAACCTTGACCTCTAACTTTGTCATCCAGATGACCAGATTTTCATTGAATTGAATTCCACATTTATTTCCTTTAATGTTATTACATTAATTTCATCTTATTCTTCCAGACACAATTAAACCGTTATATTTACTACCCCTTGTCATGTATTCTAAAAACCCTTACTAAAAATTTCAAAAAATTAGAAGCTAAGAAAAAAAAGAAAGTATAATGAAAAAAAGAAAAAAGAATCGAGCACTATTACTATTAAAAAATTGAAACTAGTCAAACTAAAAAAAGAAAAAGGAAAGACCACAATCTAACCAATCCATTATTTTAGTTAGGCATTTAGCATAATATTATAATCATATAGCATATGACCTGTTATAAAATCAGTACTTCAATACATTCATTATACCTTTCCACCTTAGCATTTCTGTATATATTTCAATATTACCAAGCTTAATTACGGTAGTATGAAAAAAGAAAAAAACTTAACATTTCAAAAACATTAACTCAAGTCAGTCTTTTATTATTATAAATGTAAATGTAGCTATAAATTATCCATATAATTCTATCCTTCTGATACAATTTTATAAATTCTTATATCATTCATTTTTTTGCAAAAACAATGCTAATTCTATCTAATTGTATCCTTACATCAATTCATTTTAATATTCAATCATCCATCTTCAAATTTCCATTCCTCTTGCCAAACCCCAATTGTTTTAGATCTAATCTTTCTTATCTTTTAAAAATCAGATACTTTCTTCCTCGCTCTTTTTCTGGCAAAAGAAACAATTTTTGCAGATTTCCCGTTTTTCATCCCAATTTCTTTTTTTTATTTTTTATTTTAAATTAAAAATAATTTATTAATTTATTAAAATATATTTAACATTTCTTTCTTATCTTACTCATTCCAAGGTGTCAGGTCACATTTAATCTCAATACTAGTGCTTATTTTCATATAATCATCAATCATGTGACCCTCTACCCTCTCTTTAATCAGACCACATTCTAAATCATTTATCTTTTGGGATCCCTTCCTCCCTTGATCAGTCTCATAAAAATATTCAGTTGGCAATTATTTTGTCTTTGCATCATTATATTGCTGTTGAGGAATCTTTTCCATCTGTTTATAACTCCTCTCTTCTTTCTCCTCTTCATAATTTTCTATATAATCTTGGTTAAGCCTTCCAGTTGAAAAAACAATATTAGCATTTATATATTCATCTCTCCAATCAGAAATGTCTTGCATGATATCTAAAAATAGATCTCTTATTTCTTCCACCTTGTTCAAATTTGAAAAGACCAATATATCTCCAATAAAACCAACTGTCTGTCTTTTTTACTCCTTCCAAGTTGAAATAAAGTTCAAGTCAGAAATATTTTCTTCTGGTTCCCAGCAAGTTCCTAGCTGCTCTTTATCACTTGTTATGGAAACAGTCTGCTCAGCTCCATCACGTGAAGGTCATAATAAGTGAATAAAGAATAACAGATTCAGCCAACTACTACTTCAGCTTTGCCAGCAAATGTCCCCAATACAAAATTTCACAGTAGCTTTCGATTCTTTTAACTTATTTTGAGATTTTTCCAGTTTAAATTTCGATAGTCTCCAAAATCAAATTTTAGTTCCAAAATTTAAAAAGAAAAGCAGATGTATAATTCATGGGTTTTGGTTGATTTTTTAAAAACCATTTAATGTTGAATAAAAAGCCCTTTGATAGTCCGGCTGCTTCCACACTTCGCTCTAACTTAAATTCGGATTTAAAAAAAAAATTAGTAAAATTGATATTAAGGTTTTCTTCTGGCAAAAACAGCTCACCTTTCCACACAATCCTCTTTCTTCTCAACCTCCAGCACAAAAACTTGGTTTTCTTCTCCTTCCAGATGATTCCCGACGTTTTATTTATCTCTTTCAAGCACGTAGCCGCCGCAACTATGGCAGCCAAGGCCTTCTCACCCACTGCTGGTTGAGGTCGACTGCCAGCCCACCGCGGGGGTTGCCATCCCCAAAGACAGTGGGTGGCTAAGACCCCTTGTTCACACTCCCTTCAGTGGGGTTCTGGGCCGATCCAAACTGGAATCAGCACCCCCAAACAGTGGGGATTCAGCATTCCCCTGCAGGAGCGCAAGGGATGCCATCTCATCGCAACGTTGACCATGCCCCGCTCCCTCGAAATCTGAGACATTTTTGCTGAGCATGCTTCCAGGAAATTATAATAATAGTTGGTAACACATATTTGGTTCTACATAGCCTAACAGCAGCTAGGATCCCATATGCACAATGTTGAAAAAAACCAGAAACCCCTGCAGATGATATTATAATCAAAAACATTCTGGAATGTGCAGAGATGGATAGGTTAATCCACGATTGGACTGCTGCAGGTTCGCAGGGGTTTGAGAGAACCTATAGCTAAAATTCTGTGCAATTCAAAGAAACCCCAAAACCCACTGCTGGGAAAGTGGAGAAGGAAGAAGTGGGAAGAAGAGGAAATGAGAGAAGGAAGTAGATGGGAGGAGACAAGTAGGAGAAGGAAGCAGAGAAGAGAGTGGAGAAGGGAGAGGAGGAGCGGAAAAGGGAGGAGAGGAAAGGAGAGAAGGAAGGAGAGGGGAAGAGAGAAGGAAAGAGGGAAGGAGAGAAAAGTGGAGGGGAGAAGGGAAGGCGAAATGGACCATCATTGTAAAATTGGGTGGAATATTGGGTGGAATATGGTGTATATGAGAAAGGAAAACAGACGGGTAATTTTTTTTTTTAGTTGATGGTTATATAATCAATGCCATAATGGAAGACAGTATATGTTATGGATGTTATCGCATATCTGTTTATATGTTACTTCATATTTGAATATATATATATATGACTATAATGACGATGATGGTGATGATGTTTGTACGTTTGCATGCTTTTTAAAATAATTTTTAATTGATTTTTATAATAATAATAATAAAACATTCACACAGGACATAACAGTGTGCTCAATGCTCAAAGTGCCTACCACCAAACAACATTCATACCCTTCCACCAAAATGGGGACGTATTTTCTATATATCATTTTAACTTAAATGCAATATATCTATTTACATATTATAAAGTAATTCTAATTTATTCTTTATACCTTTGTCTCAGATTCTACTAACCACTAACTACGTTTGCACGTTAACATCTTGGATACATAGGGAGCAGACTGCTCAACATAGAAAGAAACGTATGATATAAAACAATAAAAATATTTAATAATACCTTCAAACTGAGGTATTTTGATTTGATGCAATTTGAATTATTATAATCATTATTATTTGTCAGATTTGTATGCCGCCCTTCTCCGAAGACTTGAAATTGAAATACAGTGATACCTCGTCTTACAAACCCCTCGTCATACAAACTTTTTGAGATACAAACACGGGGTTTAAATTTTTTGGCCTCTTCTTCCAAACTATTTTCACCTTACAAACCCAAGCCGCTGCCACTGGGATGCCCCGCCTCCGGACTTCTGTTGCCAGCGAAGCGCCCATTTTTGCACTGCTGGGATACCCCTGAGGCTCCCCTCCATGGAAAACACCACCTCTGGACTTCCGTGTTTTTGCGATGCTGCAGGGGAATCCCAGCAGCGCAAAAACAGGCGCTTCGGCTGGCAAAAGGGATGAGTTTTGGGCTTGCATGCATTAATCGCTTTTCCATTGATTCCTATGGGAAACATTGTTTAGTCTTACAAACTTTTCACCTTACAAATCTCGTCCCAGAACCAATTAAGTTCGTAAGATGAGGTATCACTGTACTTTGCACGCCCACGTTTTAACTGGGTTGTTATTTTTGTATGTGGTGGTGGTTCTGTTTGATATTTTACATTGCATTCTTCTTTAAATTATCTGACTTGAGCACTATGGTGGAAAATTTAAGCAGAAATCCTATCTGCTCATTATAATTACAATCCAAGTATTATCTTCACTAGGACAAACATCACTCTTCTTAATGTCTATTGCTAATATAAACATATTGTTACAATCTGGTTCAACTCGTAGGCTTTCCTTAGCCCTCTGGATGTCCTTTATAGAAACAAATTTCTGCTGTAATTAAGCCTATTTGTCTGCTGTCTTGTAGCAAGCTCACTATTATCTTTCTCAACTTGTGGAATTCATGGTTACCATTACTTCCTAAGTAGATTTTTTTTCCCTATGCCTTTTGATGGAATTTTTGCTGTGTTACTGTAACCCCCACCCTACAGTGGTTCCATGACCAGGTTCTTAAGTAGAAATGTTTGTAATCAATCAATGTAAAAGTAAGTAATGCGTGCCATTGGGGAAACCACAGGGAGGGTGGAGGCCCTGTTTCCTCCCAGGAGATTCCTAGAGAGGCCCCACAGAGGCTTCTCCCTGCCTTTTCCGGCCCTGTTTCCTCCCAGGAGATTCCTAAAGAGGCCTCGTGGAGGCTTCTCCCTGCCTTTTCCGGTTACAGTTTTGGAGGCTCCAGTTTGTAAGTGGAAAATGGTTCTTGAGAAGAGGCAAAAAAATCTTGAACACCCGGTTTTTATCTAGAAAAGTTTGTAAGTAGCGGCGTTCTTAGGTAGAGCTACCACTGTACTTTAATATTGTAATTCATAATGACAAATCATTGTGTCATTAAAATAAATCCTTTATAGTTTAAATATGTAACTACAGTATTATAAATTATATCTTATTGATCTCAGATGTCTCTTGGAGCAATACATTACTCAAAGGTAACATGAGAATATGGGACTTCTGGTGGGGACAAATGGTGATCTTATCATCTTGAAGGTTTGGAGATTGGCACCAAGAGAGCCAGCACTGGTCTGGTTGCCAAAATCCCTTCAGATAAAGGAGTGAGTGTGAAATAACCCACAGATTCTCTGGATATTCCCTTCCTTGTAAGTAAATTCCAGGAACAGAACTTTTCACAATTAGCATACGAAATGAGACCTGGGAGGCACAAGATTCTATCCACATTCTTAGCAGCAATACAACCTATAAGTGCAAGATCTGCCAAGCCTCATTTCTTAGCTACATTTGGAAATAATTATTCTGCAGTCTGAGAGCAATTTTTGCTTTTACTTCAGATAAGTACTCCTCTTGGTGGGTCTTGGTTGTTCTGGATTACACAATTAAAAGATTTAAGGACTTAAAGTATACAGACTACTTGTCAAAAAGCTCAACAAGAAGTGATACAAGAAAGATTAAAACTAATAAAGGGGAATGTTATGTGTGTGTGTGTTTTTTTTAAAGATTAATTTTTCTATGAAACTGGGAAAAGTAACTTAATTAGGCAACTCAAACCTGGGTGTGTGTGGTTTTTACTAAAGACAGTAGATACTTGGTGTCATTTAAAAAACAAAAGATAAAGGCAATTTGAATAGACTAGGTTCTTAATTGTACCCATGGAAATGCAGATATGATCTATACCAACAGTCACATCATCAACAGCCCCAGAAAAAAGAGAGAAGAAACTGAAGGGGAGGATCCTCCCCCCTTTGCATAAACCTTTCACTTTGGGAATGTGGCATAATAGTAAGGCTGTACAATTGGAAAGCAGAATAAGGTCCTTAGAACAGCCTGCAGAGAAATCAATTTCATTAGATTTAAGGTACTGTACTTCGGAAAATTTTGATCAATTTGGCACCAAACTTCCTGTTGCACTTGAAACTAAATTTACACAAAGAAAGGATGAAAAGACTGGATAAGATGGAAAATGGTCTACTATACAAAAGTGTTACAGATATGGACATTTCTAAATTTTACCTTGATTATGGATTACAAATGTTCAATCTGGAATATAAATAGAGCCAATGCTCCCCCAAAAAGAAATAAAATTGCTATTTTAAAAATTAAAAGAAAACATGTCTATGAGAAAACATCTGTCTATGTTTTTCATTCTAGGAAAAATATTATTTTTTATTTTTATTTTTTATTTTATTATTTAGATTTGTATGCCGCCCCTCTCCGCAGACTCGGGGCGGCTCACAACAGAATAAAAAACAATTTATAACAAATCTAAATTGTAGTTTAAAATATTTAAAAACCCCATTTACTAAACAAACATACATACAAACATACCATTCATAAATTGTATATGCCCGGGGGAGATGTCTCAGTTCCCCCATGCCTGACGACAAAGGTGGGTTTTAAGGAGCTTACGAAAGGCAAGGAGAGTAGGGGCAGTTCTAATCTCTGGGGGGAGTTGGTTCCAGAGGGCCGGGGCCGCCACAGAGAAGGCTCTTCCCCTGGGGCCCGCCAACTGACATTGTTTAGTTGATGGGACCCGGAGAAGGCCCATCTGTGGGACCTAATCGGTCACTGGGATTCGTGCGCCAGAAGGCGGTCTCGGAGATATTCTGGTCCAATGCCATGAAGGGCTTTAAAGGTCATAACCAACACTTTGAATTGTGACCGGAAATTGATCGGCAACCAATGCAGACTGCGGAGTGTTGGTGAAACATGGGCATACCTAGGTAAGCCCATGACTGCTCTCACAGCTGCATTCTGCACAATCTGGAATTTCCGAACACTTTTCAAAGGTAGCCCCATGTAGAGAACATTACAGTAGTCGAACCTCGAGGTGATGAGGGCATGAGTGACTGTGAGCAGTGAGTCCCGGTCCAGATAGGGCCGCAACTGGTGCACCAGGCGAACCTGGGCAAAATATGTAATATATGATTTATAAAAATGAGGGTGAAGAATTTATTTTAGCAAGCACTAAAAAAAAGCAACTGGAGTTGTCCTGTATATTAACTCCCAACTACAATCAGAACATGTATGGGATCATGGATACGATACATTTATTGGGATGGAAATTGAATTTAATGAGGTTAAGAATTTAGCCCTAGGAACGTATGCGGACAAAGTATCATTTTATAAATGGCCTATGTACAGCAGTAATGGGATTCACATATCTTTGCTACTGGTTTGGATATGTGCGAGCATGCACAGATTGTATGTGATGATGTCCAACTAGGTGGGCGGAGCCTCCCACCGCCACTAATAGTTCACCTGTATCAGTACAAACCAGTAGTAACCCACCACGTATGTACAGGTTAATAAGTGTAATAAATTATTATTATTATTATTATCATCATCATCATTATTATTATTAGCAAATTGGTCTTTGATGCAGGATTGGAATGTAATGATCTCCCCACACCTAAGTTGAATGTCAGAGAAAAATATTAAAATTACTCAGGAAAATTATCAAAACGGGTTTTTTTTAATCTGATGGACCATCTACAGTTCGTGGATGAACAGAGACAGACAAATGGCAATTCTAAAATACATTTGCTCTACAGAAAGACATAGATCCTTCTCAAGAATATATATGATTTGGATTTCAACTCTACTCTCTCCAAAGACTTTATGATCATGAATTCGTGAATTTGATTTATAAAATGAAATACCTGTCTTTTAAATATTAAATGAGATGTTACAGAAGTAAGCAGTATTAAAGGATGTTAAAAAGAAATTAACAGATTTTTAAAAAAAAAAACGATCTAAATAAAGGCACTGGTTGGTGAGCGGTTTGGGTACAAATCAAGCTTTTATTAACAGTTATTTTGCACAACATAACATTGAACTTAAAGGACAACTTAAAAAAAGGAGAGCCAAGAGAACATAATGTATTTTGTATGACATAAAAAGAACTAAAGAAATCACCAGAGAAGCATTTCTCAAGAAATAAAACTTTTAAAGCAACAGCTATCAAGAGTTATCAACAGTAAAAGAAATGGAAATAAAAAATGAATTCACAAATAAACCAGGGAAATTGTTCTTGTATAAATTAAGATAAAATATATTGAAACTTCAAAGAGGAAGCACTATTAGCAGATAATGTGGTTATGCAAAAAAAACCCCACATGTCATTAATAGTAGTATTTATATAATAGTGACTATATTACTTTGGAAAACATAGGCGATTACTTTTACCAAAAAAACCCCAAAATTTACCAAAGATTACAGAGAAACAAAGAAAGATTATGTATGAATGAATAACAGCAAGGGAAGTTTCAGTTGAGAGCTTTTGCAGGTGATTCGGTGCTGGTTTTGGAAGATCCCTTAAAAGAAATTGAATTATTAAATAGGAAAATTAAAATAATTTGGTGCATTTTCTGATTTTAAAATTAACAAATAAAAGACAAAACCATTACCAAGAAATATGTACATCCAGATAATTAGACATGATAAATAAAATAGGCTTTAAAATCAAGAAGATAAAATACTTGGGCATTAACAAGTATGAAATGCTAGTTTAAACTAAGTCACCTGAATATATGAAGTTAAAAGATTTGTGAAAATGGTCAATATTGAGGAGAATTTCTGTGATAAAGCAAAAGTTTTGTCTGGAATGCTATTTTTGTTTCAAAACATACCCGTTTTAGCAACTGATATACTATTTAAACAATGGCAGAAAAATACATACGTATATTTGTGTGGTGGGGGAAAAGCATTAGTTAGATATCAGGTATTGAAGGATGCATAGGAAAGAGGAGGGTTGGGTCTGATATAAAATTATACTTTGCAGCTAACTGTTTAGTTTGGACGAAAGTAGATCATGCTATGAAATAGAAGGCTACTGGAGTTGGAAGGGCATAATTTGAGATTTGGGTAGCAAGAATGCTTATGCTACAACAAAGCTAAGGTTAATGTAGATTTTAAAATAATATTTTCAGACATGTCATCAAATTGACAATATGAAATACAGTAGTACCTCGAGATACGAACCCAGGGTTCGGAATTTTTTTGCCTCTTCTTACAAACTTTTTTTGCCTTACGAACCCGCCACCGCCGCCGGAATGCCCCATCACGGAGACGTCCTTCCTGGCCGGCCGAAACGTGGACTCCAGGAAGGATGTTTTTGTGACGTCAAAGCTCCGCCCCTGGAATTCCCTATTGGGATTCCCCACCTCCATTTGAACCTCCCAACTGGCCGACAGCTCCACGGCTCTTCTGGGAAGGTGATAGCCAGGCGGCAGTGCTTCTCGGCGTTCTCCCGAACCCAAACGCTGAACCCAAACTTTTGCCAAACTTCCAGGTTTGGCGTTCAGGAGAATGCCGAGAACCGCCCAGCTGTTTCAGAAGGTGACAGACGGGCGGCGGCACCCAGCAGAGCGCAGTTTTTGCGATTTTTTGAGAGGGGCTTGCACGCATTAATCGGTTTTACATTGTTTCCTATGGGAAACATTGTTTCATCTTACAAACTTTTCACCTTAGAAACCTCCTCCCGGAACCAATTAAGTTCGTAAGACAAGGTATCACTGTAGTTGTAAACTCAGTTGGCTCTTAGTTGGCTCTCAGGACAAGAAACATTTCATGGGCCTACCCTTGAAGAGTGTTCAGAGACTGTAGATAGTGTAGAATGCAGCTGCGTGAGCCGTTATGGGTGTACCTCAGTACACCCATATAACACCAACACTCCGTGTGCTGCACTGGCTACCGATTAGTTGCCAGTCACAATTCAAGGTGTTGGTTATCACCTATAAAGCCCTACATGTCTTAGGGCCTGACTATTTACGGGACCGTCTCCTTCCACATACCTCCCAGAGACCTATCAGATCGCACAGAATTGGCCTCCTCCAGGTCCTGTCGACTAAACAAGGTAGGTTGGCGGGACCGCAGGGAGAGGGACTTTTGTGTTGCTGCCCCCGCTCTATGGAACCAAATCCCCTCCTCATGTTCGTACTGCTCCCACTCTACTGGCTTTTTGAAAAGCTGTTAAAACCTGGCTTTGTCAACAGGCTTGGGGGCCGTGAAGTTAACATCAGACGTGTCCGAATTATGTTTGTTTGGGATGTATGTTGTTAAGATTGATTAGGGATTTTTAAAAGGGTTGTTAGGATTATGGGGTTTTATTTACTATCTTTGTTTGACTTCTGTTTTTTATTGTACTATTGTATTGTTTTTTTATTGTTGTAAGCTGCCCCAAGTCCTATGGGATAGGGCAGCATAGAAGTCAAATAAATTAAATTAAATTTCATAAATGAGAAATTATAAATAAATACAAATAGTTAACTTATTTTTCACAATAGAACTTTTTTTACAAAAAATGTAAAATAAAAACAAGAGAATGACTGGCAAGATATACAGTGGTACCTCGGTTTTCGAACGCTTCTCAGTTTGAACAAATCGGTATTCGACCAAGAAATTCAAGAAACTTTTGCCCTGAAATCCGAACAAAGATTTGGAACTCGAACACCTGAGATGAGATGAGTCCAGCCGAAGGGCACAGGTGGTGGCGGCAGAGGCTGGAGTGGAGGCAGCTTGGTGGCAGGAGGTGCAATCTGGGCAGGAGCGGCTGACAAAAGACATGTGGGCTGCCAGACAGCAGAGAGGCTGCCAGACATCTGAGAGGCCCGGCAACGGCGAAATCAGCAACGGCCGGGGTGATGGCCACATGGGCCACCAAACAGCTGAGGGCTCTGCGGCAGCGAGATCGGTGGCGGCCGCATCGGCCGCCAGACATCTGAGAGGCCCAGCAGCAGTGAAATCACCTGTGGCAGTGGCAGCGATGGCCGCATGGGCCACCAAACAGCTGAGGGCTCTGGGGCGGCGAGATCGGTGACAGTGGTGGCCGCATCGGCCGCCAGACATCTGAGAGGCCCAGCAGCAGCGAAATCACCAGTGGCGGTGGCAGCGATGGCCGCATGGGCCACCAAACAGCTGAGGGCTCTGGGGCGGCGAGATGGGTGACGGTGGTGGCCGCATCGGCCGCCAGACATCTGAGAGGCCCAGCAGCAGCGAAATCACCAGTGGCGGTGGCAGCGATGGCCGCATGGGCCACCAAACAGCTGAGGGCCCAGGGGCAGCGAGATCAATTATTCTGATAGTTTCCTATCTCCCATGTTTCAGTTCTTGACCAAATCGGTTCTCGACCATACTTCCGGAACGAATTGTGGTCGAGAATCCAGGTACCACTGTACTTTCTATAGTTATATTACAGATCTGTTGACTCTACTAGACCAGCATTATGGGAAATACAGAGTTCTATTAAATCTTACTACTAAACAGCGGTACCTCTTACATTATTTAAACAATAGGAACACATGCCAATTAATATCAATTATGTAATAATATTGATTTTATTAATGCAATCAGTTACTTTTGTACAATACCACGAGCAATAACTTCCTCACATAACAACAACAGCAACCAGAGAATTCTTAGAAGTTATTCCACTGTGTTTACTTTGAACAGGTGCAGCCAGTGAGTTCACGTAGCATTCAAAGTCTGTTCCAAGCAAACAATATTACTCGCTGAGCATAATTCATGAATCAGATTAGAGCTGAAATGATTTTATCCATGGCTATATTCCATGCCATTCCATTAATATTCCAATAATTGAATCCTGCAAAAGATGCCAAATTAATATTTGAAAAGGCTGATGCATGGATTATCTTGCCTTAATTCTAGGAAAGAATAGAAGGCACCAAGAAGGTGATAGGCAGATGTGCACTATTTTCCCTCACCCAATGAAGGGCTACCAAAATGTTTGCTACTACAATGTGGGCGTGGCTTATGCAGGACGCCCTGCATTTTCTTTCAACTTCTTTCAGTGCAAATCGGGTGCTCTGGGGTGGAGCTCCATTTTTGCTACCCACTATGTTCTCCCCACCCAGGTAGTAGCCCACCCCTGCCCTCACCCCTACCACATCCATACATGCTCTTAAAGCCCTACCCAGGAAATATTAACAGCAAAAACGATGTATCTTAGCAGCATATTATTTTATTTTAAAAAGTAGACAATTGCAAAAAGCATGACTGAAAAACAAAACCTTCCTGGACCACCCCTCCCCCCCAAAAGAGCCAATCAAGTTTTGGTTTCTTAGTTAAAAAATAAATTGTCGTCTGGCGGGACCCAGGGGAAGAGACTTCTCTGTGGCAGCCCTGACCCTCTGGAATCAACTCCCCCTGGAGATTAGGATTGCCCCCACCCTCCTTGCCTTTCGCAAACTCCCACCTTTGTCGTCAGGCATGGGGAAATTGATTCCCCTGGACCGTTTCATTTTTTTTGGTATGGTTTGTATGAGATATATGACTGCTTTTTTATATTAAGGGTTTTTAAACTGTTTTAACTATTGGATTTGTATTGTTTTGTTGTTGTGAGCCGCTCCGAGTCTCCGGAGAGGGGCGGCATACAAATCTAATTAATAATAATAATAATAATAATAATAATAATAATAATAATAATAATCCTTGCTACCCAGATCTCAAATTATGCCCTTAAAGTTGCCAAGTTTGAAGACCTCTGTAGTAGATAATGTATATTTTTATGTTCCCATGTATAATATGTATGTACACATATGGCATATATACATAGCATTAAATAGTATATTTTGGATGTTCAGTAATAGTAAGGGAAATTGTATCTCTTGGAGGCCAGGAGAGGCCAGGCACCCTAACCCAAACCTTTAACGTGAGTGACGCCAAGTTGGCCACCTTTAAGCCAGTCACATGATCAAATCACTTCCACCTGGTCACATGGCCAGCAAGCGACACCCACAAAATAAGCCACATCCACAATGGGGTAGTAACATTTTTTGCAGCCCTTCCCTGCCTACAACTGTAGATAAAATGACAAAATAGATGAGATCACTATGTTACTCTTGACTTATGATGGACAATGATTTCTATTAACATTGTTTTCGCTATATAAATCTGGCAAGTTGAGTTCGACTCAGGAGTGGGTTCCATTTACCTTCGCCAACGGTTTGTGTTACGTTTTGCACGCACCTGCCCGCTCGCTACCCCTCGCATGTCCCCATGTGCTATTTCACTTCCGTGCATGCTCAGACAATGGATTCAGCCCAAACACAGCTGAGATGCTGATCAGCTGTGCTTAGGGCGAAGAAATAAGGGTCACTATTCACCCAGTGGTAGGCAGGAGGGGTTTTTTCCAAAGCACAGAACGAGGAGCCATCAAAACACAGGAAAATTGGCTGAAAATTCAGAAAAACAGATAGCGGCGACTGCAGTGTTCCCTCTAATTTTTTGGGGGGGTGGGCGGAAAAGTATAGTGTCTGAGCGGCAGTCCCTTTGGGACTGGGCGGCACAGAAATAATAAATACATAAATAAACAAATAAAAAAACCCACCGTTTTGCCTCACAGAATTTCAAAATAAAATACTGTACTGTGTGTCTATAACAGTGAGTTCATAATAGAGCAACTCTATCGATATCAAAATGCCACTTAAATAGTTGAGCTAGTTTCAAACTAGATTTTGATTTTCTTTCTCTCTTCCTTACTCCCATTCTTTTTCTTTCTTTTCCTTCCTCTTTTTTCTATCTGTTTCTCTCTCTTCCTCTCTCTCTCCTTCCCTCTCACTCTTTCCCTCTCGGCTTCTGGGCAGGTTTTGAAAACTCTATGAGTTGATGATGATTTTTAAGTGAGCGATTGCTCACTGCTCAGCTTAGAGGGAACTATGGCGGCAAGCAGACAGCAGACGGAATTGGATTGTCATGCCAAAATTATGTCACCAGCTGGTCGCTAACAGTTCGGGCAATCTGGTCTGAACTGGGAGGAACCCACCCATGGTTTGACTCGTGATTTTGCAGATAGAACCATAATTTTCTGCTAATAAAGAAGTGGGTTTTTTCAAGATATTTTTCTACACCTCTTTAGTATTCTGTAGTGGATTCCCATCCAACTATTATTAGCTTCAAGCAAAATGCTGCCACCTGGCGATACCGTTGCTGCTCTGCGTGACATGAATTTGTTTTTGACACCTAACATATATTAGTCATAATGGTTTAACGTACAAAGATATAGGAGACAAAAAAACCCCGTTTTTCATAATTAATTTTATTTATAATTAATGTCATCAAATAAATTAGCTATATTTTACAAAAAGAAAAAAAATGACATAAACAGTACAGGGAAATTTGAGAACATAAAGACAACCAGGAATAAATGGGAAAGGGAGTCAATTCAACCTGAGATAAAAGTAGAGGTTTAAAGAATGTAATTTGCTTCTATGAGAAAGTTACCATTTAAAGTTCAAACTTTTGGAACAAGAAAATTTAATTTATCATAGTAACTATCTGAACCATTTAAAATAGTAATGAAAACTATTACACACAGAGAGATCAGTCTCCCAGTAATGAGCATTTAGAAAGGTATGGCCGCCAAATCTGAAGGTTCCAATTAGGTAACTAATTTATAATTATCTCTAAGTACACATGAACAATTGAAATACAGTGGTACCTCAGTTCTCGAATGCTTTGGTTGTCGTACATTTCGGATACCGAACAGCCACAGAAAATTTTCTTCATTATCCGAAATGTTACTGTCGGGGGCGGCTGCAATCCCGGCAGCTTCGGAGCTCTATAAGCGCTCCAAGCTGCAGGAAAGGTGGGGGCAGCTGCAATCCTGGCAGCTTCGGGGGGCTCCTTTCCTCAGTGCATCGTCTTGTTACAGTACTTGTAGGCAGCTGCACTAACTTTTTCCTTCCCAGCGGCGGCAACGGTGGCGGCTTCCCTTCGAGGAGCAACAGCACCGGGAATGTCACGTGATGAAGGGAAGCTGCCAGAGTCATCTCAGCAGTTGCTGCAGCTCCAGCAGCTTCCCTTCATTAAGTGACGTTCCTGGTGCTGTTGCTCCTTGAAGGGAAACCACCGCCGTTGTCGCCGCCGGGAAGGAGAAAGTTAGTGCAGCTGCCTACAGGTACTGTAACAAGACGAAGCACTGAGGAAAGGAGCCCCCCGAAGCTGCCGGGATTGCAGCCGCCCCCATCCTTCCTGCAGCTTGGAGCGCTTATAGAGCTCCTCAGATTTTTTTATCCCATAGGAAATAAAGAAAATAGATTTAATTGGTTCCCAGCGAGTCAACAGGGGCTGGGAACCAATTAAATGCATTTCCATTATTTCCTATGGGATAAATTAATTCGGTACTCGACCAAATCGGTTCTCGATCACACTTGAAACGAATTGTGGTCGAGAACCGAGGTACCACTGTATTTTAAAGATCACATTACATGAATAACATTTTGTGTTTTACAAGCAATTTTATCATGACTTGTCGTATGATTTCATTGATCCCAACTTCTATCAAATAGAGAGGTATTTCCTTCTTTGCACTATGCAAAACTTTAGATTCAGATTGTCCATTTCAATTTGTAAAATAAAAAAATCCCACTATTCTATCTTTTTTGCATATGAAAGATGGGGTACTTCAATCATTTAGGTACTCCTTCTATTTGTTTTTTCCCCCACCCAATTTTTACAGAATAAGTGAGTAGAATATTTTTTTAATTAAAACAAATGACTGAAAACTCCTTTCCTCCAAACTGATATTTGTAAAGGCTTTATATTTTATTCATTTGAATTGCAAATAATGCCTGAAGCACAAAACTATATCCCACAATATTTATAATTAAAGATTGGAATGTAAAATTTGATTTCCCCCCTTCCTGAAAAATTCTGCAGGTGGAATGCATTAATATCATTTTCCAAAATATACGAATGTCATGAATGCAAACGTACAGCCAGAAAGGTATCATTGTACTAGTCCTCTTAATTGCTTCATGACCTGAAATATGTTAATGTATCTTTCCAGGAATCAATATATTATTATTTGCAAATAATTATCTGTAGTTCATTTAAAATGCAACCCTTTTTTTTAAACTAGAAGCGGTGACGCAAGTTAAAAACTTTTACATTCTCAGATGTGAAGTACAAATAGTCCTCAGCTTATGACCAAACTTGGGTCTGGAACTCAGGCAGTTGTTAAGTTATGCCCAATTTTATAACCTTTTCCCCATGGTCTTCGAAGAGGGGCGGCATAGAAATCCAATTAATAATGGCCTTTAAATGAATTATGTGGTTGTTAAACACATCTGGCTTCCCCATTCATATTGCTTGTTAGAAGCCAGCTGGGCAGATCCCAAAGTTGGTCATGTGATCACAAAAGGATCCAGGTACTGCCTTAATATATGCCAGTTGTCAAGTATCCAAATTTTGAACCTATCACTGCTCTGACATCATAAGTGTGACATAAGTAACCTTTTTCAGCACTGTCATAACTTCAAATGGAAGAGACCTTGAAATTTTGTTCTCTAAAGCCATAATGAATTTCTGTCACAATCCAATATAAATTGTTCAGTCAAATTATAGAATTCATGGCACAGTACTTAATCTTTTTATTATGTTGTGGCAAATAGTGTCAACAATCCTTTCATAAAGGAAACTATTTCATTGCCTCCTAGTTTGGATTCTCCGTAGACTCGATCCACAAACGATATAGGAACCTATTAAATGAAAAAAATAATAAAATCCTTTCAGTTATAAGAACCAATAAAAAGATAAACAGGAACACTTCACCTCAAGATTCAGCGTTTATCTACCAATGTGTAACAGAATGTCTTTTGATGCAGAGTATGAAGCGATAGCTTTCTCACATTTAAATATGCTCAGAGAACATTTCTTACAAAATCACTATTGCAAAACAGAGCCTGAATATGAAGAGGGCATGCACTAGAGGTCTAAAAAGAAACACCATATTTGGGACTTTCTCTCTCCAATTATGATGATCTTTCAAACACTACCAACAACTCTTTGTTTACTCAAGTTCCAAATCATTTAATTTTGATAGTTGTCTTCGCTATAGTATGTACTGCTTCGTTTAGTGCTGTTTTATGGTTTGGTATAATTCTAATATTTTAAATAAATTAAGACAAAATAACCAGGTTCCCTTTAAATCTACTAAAGTATCTGTATCTTCCGTATGTTGAAATGAAATCCATCTTTCATTATGTTGAAATGAAATCCATTATTGTTGCTACAATACAAAATAACAACTTTGCACTTTTCAAAGGTGCCCAGTATATATTTTACTGAATATTCATGTGTATAATAGAACAAAGGTATCCATTTTAGTATTATGGCAGCTAGTCTATCTATCTAAAGAAGTATAGATTACTGGTAAATTCATATAACATTATGGAAATTAGTCTTGTTCTGATTTTGTATAATGTCTCAAAGGGCCAAAAGGAACTTTAAAACATTATTACTCTTAAGAGATATTGATTTGCATTGCTTTCTTTTTACAGCAAATACCTGAAATAATGCTTTTGTGAAATTACACATGGTTTCAATTAACTAACTGTTCATTAAATATAGACAACATTGTTTTTGTAATATTTAAACGACAGCTTATTTTCAGTATAGCAAAACAAGAATGGTAACTTTTCAGCATATAATATGTTAAATTTCTCCAAAGCCCAAATTCAACCTTTGGAATTCACAGGAAAATCCAATTAGGAAATTTCAGTAAATACGCTCCACTAGAAATCAACTGGCAAACAGAAAGGGAGAAAAAATTCCCACACTCAAAATTTTGTGCCAAACATATATTATATTTCTATGCATGTTTCTTTTTGGCAGTAAAAATTCTGATGAAGACTGCTTTTGTAAAGTTTCTTTTGACACACAGCAGACATTGGCATAAATTCATGAACAAACATCATTAAAGGATTCAAGAATTCCAGGGGCATATCTCAAATTGGAATGAAGGGTATAGAATTTTTACACTAAATAGCATACCCAGATATTGCTAATTTAAGTTAATTTTCAACTAGCAATCTACATATAACGCAGATGAAGCCCCAAGATACTAAACATCTTGATGGACTTCAGCTAGTTGGGCAGATGTAAATAAGGAATTGTGTTTCACTGCTGGTTATGGGGCAAATCAGAGAACCTTCTCAGCTTGTTTGTATGATTGGTCTCTTAAATTGGGGTTTTTTAGATTATTTTTAATATTAGATTTGTTACATTGTCTTCTTTATTGTTGTTAGCCGCCCCGAGTCTTTGGAGAGGGGCAGCATACAAATCTAATTAATAATAATAATAATAATAATAATAATAATAATAATAATAATAATTTTTTACTTTCCTATTATAAAAAGTAAGCTTTATTGTTTTTGTTTTTGCACTCTACATTGCTAAGAGTCTATTAAAGTGCCCACTTCTTTTGCGACCTGAAACTTCTGTGAAATTTAACAAGTGATAAAATATTAGACAAAGATTTATTAGGCACAATACTAGGTCACTGGTAATTAAAATATGGGTTCTTAGAAATCATGCTTTTTAAAAATATACCATGGCAAAGACATGAATAACTTTCACATTCACTACATGACTAGTAATGAAGCTATCAAACCAAATTTACCCTGATGCCGGAATATTAGGAAGGATGTATTACAGCTAATTGTAGAAGCTATGCTGGAGAGGTGGCGTGAGCCGTGGTGGCACAGTAGTTAGAATGTAGTACTGCAGGGCTATTTCTCCTAACTGCCGGCTAACTGCAATTTGGTATTTCGAATCTTATCAGGCTCAAGGTTGACTCAGCCTTCCATACTTCCGAAGTGATAAAATAAGGACTCAAATTGTTGGGGGGCAATATAGTGACTCCGTAAACCGCTGAGAGAGGGTTGTAAAGCACCGCAGAAAGGTATACAAGTCTAAATGCTATTGCTATTAAGCTTTTTTGAATTTAAGTTGATAGCTTTCTCATCCTCTACACTTTTAAATGATAGAATAAATGGTCACCGTGTAACAGCACCTCTTAATTGCTCATATTTGTCATTGACAGTCGGGTTCATCATCTGATTAACTTTGTGATGCTATGGCCAATTAGCAGTTGTGTTTAAACTATTGTGTTATTAATCAGTAATTAGGATTTTAGTGTAAGCTACTCATGCTGTATGATCTTATCTGAATCCTCAGTGTTTTTATTTGACAATCAATTCACTCTAATAGCCAGAAGGTAAACACTGAGCACAAAAATATAAATGTACAGTGATCTCTCGATTATCGCGAGGGTTACGTTCCAAGACCTCTTGCGATAATCGATTTTTCGCGATATAGTGGAAACACCATCTGCGCATGCGCGCCCTTTTTTCCCATGGCCGCGCATGCGCAGATGGTGGTGCCAGTGGCTGGGGAGGTGGATTCGCCGCCCCCACCAGCCCTTCCTGCTCTGGGTCAGAGCCGCGGAAACCTTCGGCTCGCCGAGGCTACGTCTCCAAGCTCGCCTGCCGCCGCCGCTACGCCTCCGCCGCCTCAGCCACCCCCTCTGCTCTGCAGGGACCTCGCATGCCACGATCTCCCTCTCTCGCCCTCCCTGCGCTTCTCCTCGGCGGCGACCAAGCAGCAGGTTTACAGTAATGGGAGAAAAGAAAAGAAAATCCCCAAAAGAGAGGGACAAGAGGCAGGCACAAAGCGAGGGCACAAGGGGAGCTGCCCGGCAGAGGTTGCTTTTTTTCTTTTCGTGGGCAAGTGGAGGGGGGGGAAGAGAAGGAAAGAGAGAGAGAAGAGTGGAAGGAAGAGAGAGAGAAATGATAGAAAAAAGGGGAGAAAAAAAGAAAATGAGAAAATGATTGAACCGTGGTGTAGAAAAAAACCCGGACGTATTTTTAATTTATTGTTTTTTGAAAAATCGCGATATAGCGTTTCGCGAAGATCGAGGGATCACTGTAGTATGTTCTTTATGCTTTAGATTTTTAGCATACCTCTCCAATAGAATAACCCAATTGCCTGGCCCGGACAATCATTTCCATTTGGAAAACGTATCCTTTTGAAACACATTTCTCCATCAGTTTTTGTAGAACCTCTTTTCTATATAACCTGAAATTAAAATAAAATGAAAATGTTTACAACAGCTCAGTTACAGGCACACACATTTTCAAGTAATAAATAAGTAGTAAAAAAAGAATAAATAATAGCAATAACCTATATACAGATGCCTCCCAGATATTATCTAACAGTTTTACAACTTCAGTAGAACTCTTTATCATTCTCAAACTGGCCATTATCTATCTATCTATCTATCTATCTATCTATCTATCTATCTATCTATCTATCTATCTATCTATCTATCTATCTATCTATCTATCTATCTATTTTTATTCATTCAATTTTTTATGCCACCCTTCTCCTTAAGACTCAGGGCGGCTTACAACATGTTAGCAATAGTACTTTTGAACAGAGCCAACATATTGCCCCCACAATCTGGGTCCTCATTTTACCCACCTCGGAAGGATGGAAGGCTGAGTCAACCTTGAGCCGGTGATGAGATTTCAACCACTGACCTGCCGATCTATCAGTCAGCTTTAGTGGCCTGCAGTACTGCACTCTACCCACTACACCACCTCTGCTCAATATGTGTTACGGGCCATTTGGAAACCAGCTTACCTGAAACTTCCTGTTAAGTCTGATGCACCTGGCCGTAATAGAACTTGGGTTAAAAAGTTGGCACCTCGGCTGCAAAGTAAGATACAATGTTTTAATAAGACAAATCAGAATTTTAAAATGAACAATTAACTGATGTTTTAAAGTTGTTTCATTAAAGGATCAGAGTAACATAGTGATAATTTACATTAACAAAATATTTTTAAGCACAACTCTGCTGGATGCTTGAAATATAACACCCAATGCTAGTTTAATGTTTTGTTTCTTCCAAACGGGATGGAGACATAAATATCTCCTACCATTTAGTATGTTAGTATTTTGAGGTAAGATGTCTCCAACCTGGGTATAATATTTAGCTGAGTTTTCAATACAGTGATCCCCCGCTCGTTGCGAGGGTTCCGTTCCAGGAGCCCCCGCAACGAGCGGGTTTTCGCGAAGTAGCGATGCGGAAGTAAAAACACCGTCTGCGCATGTGCAGACAGTGTTTTTACTCCCACAGCGCTAGCGAGGAGCCGAAGATTGGGGGCGGGGCGGCTGTTTGCCGCCGGCATGGAGGGCTTCCTAGCAGCCCCCCAAACCCGGGTTGGGGGTCCGGGGGGCGCTGGCTCTCGGCGCTTTTGAGCTGAGTCCGGAAGCGAATTCGCTTCCGGACTCAGCTCAAAAGCGCCGATAGCAAGCGGCAAGGAACGGCTTGTCTCGGCGCTTTCGAGCTGACCGGACTCAGCTCGAAAGCGCCGAGACAAGCCGTTCCTTGCCGCTTGCTATCGGCGCTTTTGAGCTGAGTCCGGAAGCGAATTCGCTTCCGGACTCAGCTCAAAACCGGCGATACCAAGCGGCAAGGAACGGCTTGTCTCGGCGCTTTCGAGCTGACAGCTCGAAAGCGCCGAGACAAGCCGTTCCTTGCCGCTTGCTATCGGCGCTTTTGAGCTGAGTCCGGAAGCGAATTCGCTTCCGGACTCAGCTCAAAACCGGCGATACCAAGCGGCAAGGAACGGCTTGTCTCGGCGCTTTCGAGCTGACAGCTCGAAAGCGCCGAGACAAGCCGTTCCTTGCCGCTTGCTATCGGCGCTTTTGAGCTGAGTCCGGGAGCGAATTCGCTCCCGGACTCAGCTCAAAAGCGGCGAGAATGAACGGCGTGGGCGGGCGAAGGGCGGGCGGCAGCGAGGAGTTTGCGTGGGCGGTGGGGAAACTCCTCGCTGACGCCAGCAAGAGGGGGAAGACCCAGGGAAGCCGCTGCCATCTACGCATGCGTGCCCGGCACGCATGCGTAGATGGTATTTTTGACTTCCGGGTTGAAAAATAGCGAAGTACCCTGTTCGCAATGGTTGGGGACGCAATAAACGGGGGATCACTGTAATGTTTTAAGAAACGTGGTGTTCAGTTTCAGAATATCTCATGTGTAGAATATGTTTATGAAATAAAACTCGATAAAAAGAGGTGTAGTTGGGCTGGAGAGAAATAAGATTTTTTTTTCTCCAGCGTTCTCAGAATTAAATAAATCTTTTCAGAATCTCAGTCTGGCAACTCTCAGAAATGATTCAGAGAAAGAAAATGGATAGTTTCATGATGTGAGTTTTGCTAGTGGTAGAGGGCTATAGATTAAACACTGACCTGATCAATTTTCGTTTTAGATCCCATCCATGCACACCTCCATTTCCTTTATATCGAGTTCCAGACACAATATCAAAATTTCCTTCTTTCTGTTTTCTATAGAAATAATAATTGGACAGGGAAAAGAAAGTGTTTTTTTCTGAATTACAAGCTCACGTATTTAGGAACAGATAAAGATCCAGGAACAGATAAATACTCCAAAGACATTAAAATTGTTAATGTGCAATAGAAAACAACAAGCTAAAAATTAATACTTTTTCATCTTCAAAGTATGGTTAGAGCTACAGAATATAATATACTTTGAGCAATGCAGATACCGGTACTTGATAAGCAATTTAAATGAGCACAAAGTAAACAAAATTGCAGAAATCTACAGGCAAATCTCCGGGTCCCATCGACTAAACAATGTCGTCTGGCGGGACCCAGGGGAAGAGCCTTCTCTGTGGCGGCTCCGACCCTCTGGAACCAGCTCCCCCCTGAGATTAGGATTGCCCCCACCCTCCTTGCCATTCGCAAACTCCTTAAAACCCACCTCTGCCGTCAGGCATGGGGGAACTGAAACATCTCCCCCTTGCCCATGTTGTTTTGGTGTTAGATTGATTATGTGCTTGTTTTTTAATATTCTGGGGTTGTTTTTTATGATTTTTTTAGCTTAAAATTGTAATTGGATTGGTGGGTATTGGATTTGCTATTATGTATTGTTTTTACTTTGTTGTGAGCCGCCCCGAGTTTGCGGAGAGGGGCGGCATATAAATCCAATAAATCTAATCTAATCTAAATACACAGAATATTAGGGAATTACGTTTGTAAATAATGTTATTTTTATTATGACTTTTAATCAAATTAGCTCAGATATGGCATGCCACCCCATACTCCATAATTAAGAGATTACAGTATATGTTGATTGAAATATTACACATTCACACATTTTTCCTTTGACTATCAGCTCTAGTGACCTGTGGTAGCCAAAAATCCAAAGGAATGGCAGCACCTTTTCTGATGAACCCTTTTATTAAAAGGCCAACATTTTGATGAACTGTAATTCACTTAATCAGATGTATGGCATAGTTAATTTGATGTAGGATGTAAAAAAGGGATATGCAGTAGGTAAAGAGAGAACAAGCTGTTATGCAAATATAGATTACATGTGAATTGCTTTACAAGAATCTTGACATTAAAGTGACATGAACATAGTAAACTATAAGAGCAAACAAGGAAGAAAAGAAACAACGTACAGTGTTCCCTCAATTTTCGCGGGGGATACGTTCTGAAACCGCCCGCGAAAGTCGAATTTCCGCGAAGTAGAGATGCGGAAGTAAATACACCCTTTTTGGCTATGGACAGTATCACAAGCCTTCCCTTAACACTTTAAACCCCTAAATTCCCATTTCCCATAACAACCATTTACTCACCATTATTACTGGTACTCACCATTGAATAAGGCACTTAGTGATCCTGATATTTATAAACATAATTATTTATTAACAGTAATTATTTTTTTTGTTATTTATTTGCAAAAATTATTAGTTTAGCGATGGCATATGACATCATCGGGCGGGAAAAACCGTGGTATAGGAAAAAACCCACGAAGTATTTTTTTAATTAATATTGTTTGAAAAACCGTGGTATGGGCTATCCGTGAAGTTTGAACCCGCGAAAATCGAGGGAACACTGTAGTTTCAAAATTCCTGGTATTCCAACTGGTCTAAAGCGTTTGTGAATATTTCTTACATTTTTGAAACAAACGACTTATTTCCAAAACTCTGTTTAGCCAAAATCTCTGAATGGGAAGTAATACATCATATTATGTTGAAAAGCTGTGCAACACAAATGCATTATCTGCTACAATGCAGTTTTGTAACAGCATAGCATATATTTCCTCTGGTCTTTAATCTTATCGTCTATCCCCGTGATGGCAAACCCATGGCACGCATTCCACAGGTGGCACACAGTGCCCTCTTTCTGCTGTGCATGTGTGTGTGCCTCCCACCGGCCAGCTGGTCATTAGGCCTCTGTTGCGCATGCGTGGGGATGTGCAGGGGCATGCATATGCATGTGTGTGGCACATGTGGGGGTGTGCATGCATTGCTTTTCGGGGCTCAGGCGCACATGCGCAAATTGGGCACTCAGTTCGGAAAAGGTTAGAAATCACTGGTCTATTACTACTCAAAATAAACACCACAAAGGAGTAATAAACTATAAGGCCTGGCTTTAAATATTAAACATGCCACTCACTTGATAAACTCTGGAATGAATTTGGGCTGCAAGGAGAAAAGAAAAAGAAAAGGTATGAGAAAAAGCAATATAGACCAAAATAATTAATGAAATAAATGCATTTTTTAGAACGTGATAAAAATACTGAGACCATCAGATTGAGAAAGTTTGAGAAAATGAGCAGGTTAAGATCTTATGGGTTAAATTCAAATGGACAGGCATCTTATTCATAACCAGATATTAGCCTGATCTAGCAGGACATACTGTGAGCTCCATTAGTCAAAAGGTTTCAGCTGGCAGGGTCTTAGAAGGAGAGATTTTTCTGCCATGGCCCGGCTCTTTAAAATATCATGCCACTTGAAATAAGGTCTGCCCCCATCCCTAGACACAAGAACAGCATCACTGTGCTAAAGAAATAATTCCCTCAACACTATCAAACTATTTACAAAGTCTGCACTACTGTTCATCTTCTCATCCTTCCTATCACCCATCTCCTCCCACTAATGTCGCTTTGAGAAGGGCAGCATAGAAATTGAATAAATAAATAAATAAATAAATGATAGTATAACTGCAACTTTGTTGCCTGCATCCTTACAATTTATATTGACTGGTTCCTAATATGATTTGATTATTTGTACCAGGACTATCATTAAGTGTTGTACTTTCTTGATGAATGTATGTTTTCTTTTATGTACACTGAGAGCATAGATACCAACACAAATTCCTTGTGTGTCCAATCACACTTGGCCAATAAAATTCAATTCAACTCAACACAACTCAATTCAATTCTGCCTCTGGAAGGACATAAAAACCCGACTCTGTCTGTTGGTCTGGAGTCCTCATGGCGGTGGTCTTTGCTGGAGGTGGCTGATGGACTAACAGGGAAAATAATACTATTGTACTGATTTTGTCTTTTGCCCCTTTTCCCTTTTTATATGTAAGATTTTAATTGTAAGCCTCCCAGAGTCACTTTACAGGGTGAGATGGGCAGCATATTAATTCACTTTAAATAATTAATTAAATAAATAACAGTTATTAAAAAGAATAAAGTCTGATTCATTGATGCTGCTAGGTTATGTTAGGATTGAGGAAAAACAACGAGACAAAAATAGAAAATACTGGGATTTGCAGATTGCATTGAACACCTATTAAACAAGAAATCCCTTGTTATTGTGATTAGAGTCCTCAAACTAACACCTTAACAGGTTCCTTGATATCTGGAGTTACTAAATTTTCTAGGCCCGAACACCCTAATTTTAAAATTTTAATTTAATTTATTTGACTTCTATGCTGCTCAATCCCGTAGGTCCAAACCTGCTTGGACCTCCCTATATTCTTAGATGCTATTTTAATCATTCTTGGGTCCTTGGTTAGGACTTGAATTTTAAGTTTCCAGCTGTCTTAGGTAGTGACTCTAACTGTAGATTAACCAATCACCATCATCATCATTTATTAAATTTATATGTTACCTAATTCCCAGTAATTCTGGGTGGTTTAAAAATAAATAAAATAAACCCATTGGGCAAGAAAAAGAAAGGAAGAGCCATCGGTTGTCCTTTCCAGGAAGGAGTCAGATTCAAAATACAGAAGGGTGGATAATCAAGGTGAATGAAATAAAGAAAATGTTTAGAAAGCAAAAATAGAGGAGCAAACTTACATGGTGTGACAGATCAGCATCCATAATAATAATGAAGTTTCCAGTGGCATGTTTCATTCCATGAATGTAAGCAGTTCCTGATGTAAACAATTTAAAAGCCATGACTCCTTTCTTCTTTAACAATCATGTACATGACTAAAAATGTTTCTGACATTAAGTCAAATAATCTAATCTCTCTGTATCAAATATAATAGTTTCTTCCTATCACATACAATCTGAAAAAAGCTGGGTCCCATTGAATAAACCGCTTGGTAGGGGCCTTATGAATCTTGGGCATCTGCTGTCTGGAATATCTTCCCACCAGAGATTCAATCCTAGTCCAGTGGAAAATTTTGTTTTTGTTATAGACTTTTTAAAATAAAATGTTATTTATTTTATTTATTTTTGATGTCCTTATTTTTGATGTAAGCCAGCCAGCTTATACATGGGTGCTTGTGTGTGTGTGTGTGTGTATGTGTGGAAAATAAAAAATAAAATAAAAATATATTTAAATAATTCCACTATGTAAGACTCCCATTATGCCTATCTTTGGTTTATTTATCTACAAAATTAACACTTGCTACTTTTCATGTGACTGTTAATTTCTTACATGTCAATCATTAATTCTGAGTAACAACAAAATTAATTTTGCACGTTGCCAAATGAGTGTGTATACTGTCCACTTTTCTGGTTCTCAAAAAACAATGCATGCAATTAGCAGCAAAATTATTCTGGTTTAAATTCATTTTTGATAAATGAAGGTTAATGTACAGTGGTCTCAATAAATAGATACAATATTGTTAATTACTGACTACTTACCCAATCCAAGTTTCTTTGCTCTGGGTCTCAACAGCTGTAAAGTAAACACACACACACACACAAAAGTGAAATCATACTAAGGTGACTAATCATATACCGTAGTTTCTTCCTCAAACAGAACTATTATACTCATAACGTTAAAAAAATCTTTACCCATATCGCTGTAATTTACTTAGACTTATTTACCTAGACTAATTTGCTATAATTTACCTAAGGTAAACCTAGGTATTTCCCCACATATTTTATATAATTCCCTAAATTTAGAATGTTCCAGGAATATTTTTCCTTAACCTAATAATAATAATAATAACAACAACAACAACAACCATCATGATCATTTTTCTATATTTAAATATAGGTGGACTTATATTTAGGACTCCCAGTTCCTGCAAGTGAAGTAACTATTCAAAAGGAGAGCATCCCAATAATAACCATGATATATAGAATCAATAGGTAGTCTTTATGATTGTAATTGAGTTGGAATTACAATCGTTAAGTCGTGCTGTTCATTAAGCAGGTTATCCTGTGACTGATCTGATATTATAACACTTTTGTGGCAGTGAACATAGTGGTTATTAAGCGAACGTGATGGTCATTAAGTGAACAGCACACTAGTTAATCAAACTCATTGCCTATCAGGGGTGGTTTTTTTTACCCAGAAGCTAGAAATTAAATGAGGGATGACAAACTACCGGTATTTTCAATTAGCTAAATCATGTTGAAGTGAATTCCATTTCTCTATACACTAACAATTTGAAACACTTTGATAATAATAGTATGGCAACTAAGACTGGGGGCGGGGGGAGAAGGAAGGGTAACTTACAATTTTATCTGATCCATAAATCTTTATTAACTGTCCAGCAACATCCTGCGTGCCATCTGGACTTCCATCATCTATAATTATAATTTCGAACTCATTCCCACTGAAAAAAAAATTATTTTGTAAAGTCAGGTCCAAAAGTAAGGGGCACGTATTAGTGCACCAACACCACCATCCCTGTCCTACAGTCTCCATTTATCTATATCCATTTCCTGTATTCATAATTATGTTTATACTGATTTCTATTATCTCATACATGCTTGACAAATAAATAAATAAATAAATAAATAAAAATAAATAAATAATATTTACATTTTGTCCCTTTACTGTGATGGTGGTCTCTTGGTATGCATGCGTGCGTGTATGTATGTATGTATGCATGTATGTATGAATTAATTAATGTATTTATTAATTTATTAGATTTCCACGCCTCCATATTTTCTTGGACTCATGGCGGCTCACAACAAAATATGTAGAAATCTAAATTTAAAAACATACTAAAACCCCAATTTCTTTTAAAAAAAACCAGTCACTCATTTGGCTTTCGGAGCTGGCTGACGCATCATATTGCTTAATACTATTAAACGATTGGCACTTTTCTTGGTAATGACAAGAGTACTGGGCTTGGAATCAAGGCCCTCGGCTGCAAGCCCCCCCCCAGCCCCCAACAACTCCTTGTTAGACCTAAGATCAGATACAAAGGCAGGCAGACCTCGGGGGGGGGGGGCTGTTGTTTGGATGAGACTATGCCCCCTTTCTGCATTCAGCTGGCACAGAAACGGAGGGAGAGTTGTTGGTAAATCAATCCAGCCCAAGTCAGAAGAACTCCCAGGAAATACGTAGCCTCCGATCTGATCTAAATGTAGTTCATAAAATCATATATCAAAATGTCCTTCCTGTTGGTGACTACTTCATCTTCAATCGCAGCAATACAAGAGCACCTAATAGATTCAAGCTAAATGTAAACTGTTCCAAATTCCGCTGCAAAAAATACACTGCTCAAAAAAAAATTAAAGGGAACACTTAAGCAAAACAATATAAACAAAACAAAATAAAACTTCTGTGAAATCAAACTGTCCACTTAGGAAGCAACACTGATTGACAATCAATTTCACATGCTGTTGTGAACATTCAACGTTGTACAGAACAAAGTATTCAATGAGAATATTTCATTCTCATGTTATTTGAGTGTTCCCTTTATTTTTTTGAGCAGTATACGATTTCAGCAATAGAGTGATCAATGCCTGGAATGCACTACCTGACTTTGCGATTTCTTCCCCCAAACTCCAAAAACTTTAACCTTAAGACTGTCTACATTCTCCCCATTTCTAAGAGGTCTGTAAGGGGCGTGCATAAGCGCACCATTGTGCCTACCGTCCCTGTTCTATTGTCTTCTTTTATCGTTACTTTTTACTTATGTCATCTTTATACAAACTACTACTATCCTATACATGTTTGACAAATAAATAAATAACAATATCAATCGAGGAGCTGGGAAACACTTAGCAAAGGCTACCCGCCTCCCCCCCCACTTCCCCCCCCCCGGCCAGGCCGCTCTCCCGCTGCTTGTCACCTCTCCTCGAAGCTCTTCACCAGCAGCCAGATCACCAGCGGAAGATTCTCGCGCTCATTGTAGGTGGGCAGCAGCACTGAGTACTTGCGGGCCGCGGCGGCCATGACGGGGCGCGCGCTCTCGACCGTCAAACCGCGCCTGCGCGTAACCGCCAGGCAGCGGGCGGGCTGGGAGAGTAAGGAGGGGGCGTGTCCACGGCACGTCTGTCGTAAATCGGAAGCGGAAAGGAACGGAGCGTTCTCTTCGGCCGCTCTCGCCGGCTACAGGAAAAAAAGCCGCGGCGATGGAAGCCGAGAAGGCCGCTCTGTTGTCCCCCTCGGAGGACTCGGCGGGTGACGGAGGCGATGGCGACATGTCGGATTCTCCTGCTCTGCGGGCGGGGCTGAGCCGTCTGGATATCCAGCGCTACTCGCGGCAGTTAGTGCTGCCGGAGCTGGGCGTGCGCGGGCAGCTGCGCCTCTCCTCGTGCGGGGTGCTGGTGGTGGGCTGCGGAGGGCTGGGCTGCCCGCTGGCGCAGTACCTGGCTGCGGCGGGCGTGGGGCGCCTGGGGCTGGTGGACCACGACGTGGTAGAGCTGAACAACCTGCACCGGCAGGTACTGCACCGGGAGAGCCGCCTGGGCCGCTCCAAAGCGCACTCGGCCGCCGCCGCGCTGCAAGAGCTCAATTCCGCCGGGCGCTACGAACCTCACGAGGTGGAGCTCAGCCCCGCCACCGCTTTGGATCTGATCCGGACTTACGACGTGGTGGCCGACTGTTCCGACAACGTGCCCACCCGCTACTTGGTCAACGACGCCTGCGTGCTGGCCGGCAAGCCTTTGGTATCCGCCAGCGCCTTGCGCCCGGAGGGCCAGTTGGCCGTCTACAACTTCCAAGGGGGGCCTTGCTATCGTTGCCTCTTCCCCAAGCCCCCTCCTCCTGAGACTGTCACCAACTGCGCGGACGGTGGGGTCTTGGGCGTGGTGCCCGGCATCCTGGGCACCCTCCAGGCCTTGGAAGTGCTCAAGATCGCCTCAGGGATGGCATCTTCCTTCAGTCGGTCCATGCTGCTCTTTGATGCCCTGGAAGGACGCTTCCGCCACATCAAGCTCAGGCCTAAGGATCCCAAGTGTGCCGTGTGCGGGGACCGGCCCTCCCTGACCACATTGCAGGATTATGAAACTTTCTGTGGGTCTTCCGCGACGGATAAGTGTCGGACGTTGGGCCTGCTGTCCAGCGAAGAGCGGATTTCCGTAGAGGAGTACAAGGAGGTTCTAGACAACCGGGTTGCTCATGTGCTGGTGGACGTACGGCCCCGAGTCGAAGTGGAGATCTGTCGCTTGGCCAAATCCCTCCAGGTGCCTTTAAAGAAACTAGAAAGAAAAGACGAAGAGTGCTTGAAGGCTTTGTACCGGGAAATACGCGAAGAGAAGCAGAGAACTGATGACACCGTGGTTTTTCCGATTTACATTGTCTGTAAATTAGGAAACGACTCTCAGAAAGCTGTGAAAATATTGCAGGAACTGGTTTCAGATGAACTAGGCTTAATTTCAATTAAGGATATCAAAGGAGGACTCATGGCATGGGCGGACAAAATTGACCAAGATTTTCCTCAGTATTAAATGTTGTTTTTAATAGCAATAATCATGAAAATTCATTGGTTTTGGAAATGGAATTATTGTTGTAACAGGATAATATGTTTATATTTTCTTTTGGTTATCTCTGGAGATCTCATTTAGTTCTTTAAATAAATGCTTTTTCAAAGTATTCCTCAGAGTCCTGGGTTCCACAAGAATTTAAGAGATTAAGAAGGAAAAATGGTTGATTTGGGTATAGCCAGGGTCATCTATTGAGGAAAAGGCAGGATTTGTACCAGAAAAATGCACTACAGGTGCTATTTTGTTGCAAAGCGTTCCAGGAAATTTTTAAAAATATGTTCTATGGCGTGAAAGAGTTTAAAAATTTTGCTATAAAAAAAATTACATACTTACATATTTGAGGTGGGAGAGAAGATAACCCTCTCTGTGTAAAGAGGAAGGCATATGAAAGATGAGAAAAAGTTGTGGATTGGCTCTTCCAAGTTCTTAATTAATGAACAAATGTATATTTTATTTTATGTACGTTGAGAGCATATGCACCAAGACAAATTCCTTGTGTGTCCAATCACACTTGGCCAATAAAAATTCTATTCTATTCTATTCTATTCTATTCTATAAAGAGAAGGTTGGATGGAATGAACCTATTTCACATTTCATTTCCCTCCTGTAGTTTGACCAGTAATTATATTGTACTATAATAAAACCATACAAAAGATATATTTGTGTAAATGCATTGTCTAATATTCCCAGGACCAAATGCTGCGGATTTAATTGTATCCTTCCTTGAATTCCTGTTGAACTCTATAAACTCTATAAAGAACTGAGGAACTATTGATGGAAAATGACCATTATTCAGATGTTCAACAGATGTACTCAAGGAAATTGGGATTCTGCTGTTGGTCTCATTCAGTGGTGTGTTCCTCCCAGTTTGGACCAGTTCATCCAAACCATTAGTGATCCACTGATGACAACATTAAATTGCATCATCGGTGCTGGTCTGTGGGTGACACCAATTTATTAGCATAATAATAATAATAAGTTTATTATGTTTATTATGTTTATTATATTTATTTATTTTTACTTTTTGGAAGGTTTTTCGGTTCTGCTGCTTGAAAGAGAGCTCTCCTTCTCATCCTCGGGTTTATACTGACCTTTATTCCTTCTGAAGGCCAGCTGATCAGCTCCTCAGCTGTGTTTCTGGGTTTATTTCAAGCTACTGAGCATGCACCGAAGCAAAATCGCATATGGGGACCAACGAAGGGCTCCACTTACTTTTTTCTACCAGTATGGGATCCTGAGGCAGATGCATCCGACGTGTGTGCGTGTCCCTGAATGAGATTTTGCTTCTGTGCATGGACCCGAAGCAATATCTTGCGTGAGGATGCTCGGGCGGGTGAGATTTTAGCAATTTTTGTCCATTTTTGCTTCTGCGCATGCTTCTTGAACCCATTTAAAAGTTCTAATGGATCGCCTATCCCATTCGTACCAGGTGGGGGCCATCACTGGTGAGGACATGTGCACTTCCATCACAATGCAAACTGATGGGGAAAGTAAGTAGAACCCACCCTGGTCCCATTCTAGCTACCTACATAAACTCAGCAAAAACATTTACAACAGTGCTTCCAAATTAGCCATGTATGACTCATCCATGTGATTAAGAGAACCTGTGTTTTCAAAAGTTCTGAATGTTAGGAATAGAACATTTGCATATGCACAGTCTTCATGCAGAAAGTAATTTTTAGGCATATGTTAGATTTGAAAAAAGACAGCATCAGGAGCCCTGGGGAAAATCTCTGGTACATTTTGAGCAAGACAGGATGTCAAAATACAGCTGACATAGTTTGAATGGCTAATTTTTTAGTCTTTTTTTAAAGGAGTTATTAATAAAGCTGAAATCATTCAACATAGTATGAGACATAGAGCTAGCAAAAGAGTTTGAAGGTGGTTTGTACATTTGAAAAAACGGCAACAATTCTTATCTTTGTTCCTGAGAATATCCTAAGAAAACAATTCAAAGTTCTCACTCAACCAGGTTCAAACCATCCTTACTCTTGATACGTTTCTGAAAGGCCTAACTGGAGAAGAATCTAGTACTACTGAGAAAGTGTGGAAGAAAAGATAAGTAGAGAGAGAAAGAGATGCTTCCATTGCCAATTTTTGTTGTAAACCTAATGTCATCTATTTCTTCTTTCGGATTCTTGCTGAAGAAAAATTGTTAAATTCACTTTATATCTGGGTTTGGTAAATATCCCCGTGTGGAATGAAAATTCAAGAATGATCAGGGAGCTTTGCCTACAATTGCATTACAAGATGGCCAATTGCACTTCCTAGTGATTTTAATGTGTTTTTATGTTTTATTGGCAGCCATAATTGCTGATATCAAGCCAGTATCAGCATATGCTCAGGCTTAATGGATAAAATGAGTTTCAGAGGCAATGTTTGTCCTGTCCTGACCTGAATAGCCACATGCCTCCAGCTTCTGTTTGATTAGCTGGCTATTTGATCCCCGGAACGCAGCAGCCTTTCTTATTTACAAGTATCACAGCCCAATCTAAGCTTCTGTGAAGCCATCCTGGAAACAGCAAAAGACTGGCCCACAATCAATAGTGGGTTGCTACCTGTACAGTAGGGGACGGTGCACCGGTAGCAGCTACCAGATTGTGCAATTTGCGCTTGGCTGCTACAGTACCAGTCCTATGGGCACCGCCATTTTTTTCTTTCAATTTTTCGTATTTTTGCTTTGTGCACATGCATACGAAGAGCCATGCTGAATCAGGCCGAAGCCCATTGAGTCCAGCATTCTGTATCACACAGTGGCCCACCATTTGTACATGGGGATCTTGAGCAGAAAGAGAAGGCCCACCAATTGTACATGGGAATCTTGAGAGAAGGGAAAGCCCTCCCTTTCCCTTGACCCCCACAAATGGTACTCAAGGGAATCCTGCCTACCTCAACCAACATAGAGGCGGCACATGGACATCCGTTTCAATAATCACCGATACACTTGGCATCCATGAATCTGTCTAATCCTGCCTTGAAGCTATCAAGGCTGACAGCTGTCACGATCTCTTCTGGAAGTGAATTCCATAAACAAACGACCCTCTGAGTGAAGAAATATTTCCCTTTATTTGTCCTTGCTTTCTTACCTATGAGCTTTAGGGAGTGCCCCCTCGCCCAGTATTGTGTGATAGAGAAAAGAAATTTTCTCTATCCATCTTTTATATCCCATGCATGATTTTATACACTTCAATAAAGTCACCCCTTAAATGCCGGCGATTTATTTTGCTTCTGCGCATGCACGTGTTCTGGTTTCTGGTAGAACTTTAGTTATTAAAAATAACATTAAAAATAACTCTTACTGAGTGCAGTATTTCATAAACAAAGAAACTCCATTTTTATTCTCTTCACTTCCGTATTCAAAATGCGATTCAGACTAGCACATTCCTTTTCTCCCGTTATCTCTCGTAATTACATTCCACATACATTCCTTCCAGCCTCCTCTGTCTCCCAAGATTTATGTACTTACAGCATGATTCAAAACAGCAGGCATGACTGCAAAATAACACAGAATGAACTTACTAGCTCTGGGGTTAAACAGAAACACATTTCATTTTAGAACTACAACATTGAAACTCCACCCTTCTTCCCCACTGGCCCCCTGACATACCAAATACATCACTCCAGTATTTAACTCATTCCTCTCCTTAATATCTTTTCCCTAACACCTGTTCCTTGCGTTTTTGGACCCTTCTGAGTTGAGGATTGACCCAGCAAACGTCTGTTTCTTCCTCATTAGATTCTGGACTCATAGCAACATCCTGTGGCTGGCTTCCCACCTGTTCTAATACCTGTAACCCAGGGCCTACCACTAATTCATAAACACTATCTGTATCAGAGTCCTTGAGTTCTTCATCATCCTCCAACTGACCAGGAGTATGTACAACAGCACAGAAGCAAAAAAAAATAAAATCCACCAAAATCTCTCTCACGCGTGCATCCCCTCGCAATAATTCAGGATGGTTTTGCTTCCTATATATGCGCAGAAGAAAAAACACGCTGGGACACGCACACATATAGCACACACACGTGCAAGAGAACTAAAGCTGCGTGCACAGTGCATCAGTAGCAGCAGTAATGGCAATCTGCCTCTGCCTATGGTGCCTCTGCCAGCAAAAACGGAGCTTGGGAGGGCCATGTGCAGCCTGACTGAGCTCCATTTTCACTGGTAGAGGGTTGCAGCAGACGGTCACAGAGGAAAACGGAGTTCGGGAGCCCGTTTTTTGCTGGCAGATCACTCAGGCAATCACAGATGCCCCTGACACAAGTGATGTTGAGCTGACCTTATCCAACCATGGCCACTCCAACCCTGGTCCCCCGAGGCCAAACACAACCCTGACGCAGCCCTCAATGAAATCGAGTTTGACTCCCCTGCTCTAAACCAGTGTTTCCCAACCTTGCAACTTGAAGATATTTGGACTTCAACTCCCAGAATTCCCCAGCCAGCGAATGCTGGCTGGGGAATTCTGGGAATTGAAGTCCAAATATCTTCAAGTTGCCAAGGTTGGGAAACACTGCTCTAAACTGTCTGAAATATTTGCCTACTTTCTCAGGCTTTTAGCAATCAAACCTTACAATCCTGCAAGATTTCATGAAATTAAATTAAAAATGTTTTGATTTTAATTTAATTGGGCTCCTCAAGTACCATACTGCTAACAGGATTTAAGGAAGTAATTCTGGATGTATTTATTTATCAAATTAATGCAATTCAAAAGCATTTCCCCTTCAACCTTTTTCTTTCAAGTGAAAAGGATAAACATCCTTGTCTGATGAAAATAACTAATATGACTTTTATATAAACAGGTTGTAGAATTGTGGTGTAGGATCAAAGATTTGATTTACCAGGCCAGATCAGATTTTGCTGTTTGCCCTTAAATGAATACAGCAAAAAGTGTTGACATTTTATTTTCCCCGTTTTGTGATGTTAGAAAAAATTACATTCACTAGCTTAATGTTCACTAGCATCTTGGCACGTGTCATTTCTGGCTTAGATGTTGTCTGAGTTGCAAGTTTCTTAATTGAAAAAGCAAAATAAACAACTCAAAAGGGGAAGGGATTTATTATTTTAAAAAAAGACAGCCAAGCATACCTTCTTGCAGTGTGGCAGCTCATGTTATTTTCCCACAGGATGGTAAAATAAAATCAATTTTTATTTATGGCTGGTTTATTTTAAATCAAACTGGAACACCAAGGTTCAAAACAGACATATCAGTACTTACTTACTTACTTACTTACTTACTTACTTACTTACTTACTTACTTACTTACTTACTTACTTACATATCAGTATTTACTTGTAGACTTTATAAAGTCTCTATCCCTTTATAAATGCTCTATCCCAGAGCATATCATTATGGAAACTCATTTACTATGTGTTCTATCTGGGTGCCCCCAGACTTCAACACCAACTGGAAAAAACAGCCAGACACGCTGGTAAAAGCAAAGGCACTTTATAGTTTGAAAAATAAACCCAGAGAAAAACCTGTTCTTCCCAACAGGCAGGCTATGAGACTTCACACCCACCACTGTAGAGAATAAGACCCACACCTTTCCCCCCCAAGGTTTCAGTATTCAAAGTCACAAACCAGAATTCCAAGACGCCAAAGATCACAGCCAGGTCCCAGGACTCCCAAAGATAATACTCCACAAGCCAGGAAGGGTGGGTCTGCCTTTTCAGCCTTTCCAGAGAGCACCACACCCAAACCCAGCTGTTGCCTCTTTAGTGCTGAAAGTACCTGGCTAATTGTCCCCTTCGTTGTGTTGCTCTTCTCTGCCGGAGATCGATGATTGCTTGTGCATTTTCATCTAAGGAATCCAGGCTGCTTGCTGGGGAGAGCTCCCCTTCGGGGGACTCTGGCTGTCCTCCCTCTCCCTCAGCCTGAGATTCCTCCTCCCCGTCTGCCTGAACCTCCTGTTCCTCATCCTCCCCCTCTGAGCAGGAAGCCGGCAGAGGATCAGCCGTTCCCTGAGGGGCCTCAGACGGAATCACAACACTACGTCAATGTTAACGAGTCTACGGGGAGGGGCGGCATACAAATCTAATGAATGAATGAATGAATGAATGAATGAATGAATGAATGAATGAAAAAATAAATAAAAAAATAAAAAACAAATAAACAAATAAATATATATATTGTGGTTATCAGCTGATAAATATCTAGCCAAATTATACAGAAAGCTAGCATAGTATGGTAGTGGGTTTGCTTGTAATTAGAATAGTCTACCTAAGCAAGAGTGAATAGATATAGAAACAGAACCTTTTAAATATATGTATGGGTATTGACTACCCATTTTGCAAGACTTTACAACTTTTATAGCCTTCTGCAACCTTTAGCTGTGGAAGAAATTGAGATAGTACAAAAATACTCTTAACAGGGCTGTAGATGGCAGTGTAAGATACACAATAAAGAAGTTACTGAAGCTCACTACAAGATTGAAATTTCAAGAAGCTGTGCAAACTTCATGTTATGTCATGTAATATCTTGTAAGTCTTTAAGAATCTCCCTTTAGAGACAATAGTGCTGGGCTAATTATTTTTCTACATGTGCATCCACTTTTAAGGAAGATGTTAATTTAGGTTCTCAATTTTATGTCAGGGTTAGGGATTCCCAAGTCATCTAGTAAGCGGCCCTGAGTCTAAGGAGAAAGGCGGCCTAGAAATTGAATGAATGAATGAATGAATTCAATTCAATTTCAATTCAATTTATTAGATTTGTATGCCGCCCCTCTCCAAAGACTCGGGGCGGCTCAAAACAATAATAAAAACAATATTCCAGCGAAAACAAATCTAATATTAAAAAGCACATAAAACCCTATCATATTTAAAAAAGCAAACAACATATACATACCCAAACATAAATATAAAAAAGCCTGGGGGAAAGGTGTCTCAACTCCCCCATGCCTGGCGGTATAGATGGGTCTTGAGTAATTTACGAAAGACAAGGAGTGTGGGGGCAGTTCTAATCTCCGGGGGGAGTTGATTCCAGAGGGCCGGGGCTGCCACAGAGAAAGCTCTTCCCTTGGGGCCCGCCAAACGACATTGTTTGGTCGACGGGACCCAGAGAAGGCCAACTCTGTGGGACCTTATCGGTTGCTGGGATTCGTGCGGTAGCAGGCGGTTCCGGAGGTACTCTGGTCCAATGCCATGCAGGGCTTTAAAGGTCATAACCAACACTTTGAATTGTGACCGGAAACTGATCAGCAGCCAATGCAGGCCACGGAGTGTTGTAGATACGTGGGCGAATCTGGGAAGCCCCATGATGACTCTCGAGGGCGCATTCTGCACGATCTGAAGTTTGGGGGAATGCAATGCTTTCTCTGAATTACAATATCCACTGAGTGAAGGATGTAGCATTAGGTATTCCAATGATTGAACAATACCAGGCTTTATTTGCACCTTTCTTATCAGGAGCAAACCCGATTATGTAAAATAAGCAAAATTCCATAGAAATTTGAATAATTTTACAGCGCATAAGAGTCACTTTTTCCCCTTTCTATTTATAGTATGTCTTTCCATCTTCCAAATGTGGATAACTCTTTGTAAATTGCCCTTTTGTTTGATATGGGTCAACTCTCTTTAGTATTGCTATTTATTTGAAAGAGTTTCTCTGTAAAAGACCTTCAAATATTTCAATCTTGTGAATGTGGTATCCACTGCTCTCTGTTCATTCTATCAAGCAGCAGTTTGCTGAGTATTAATGCAACATAGCTAGCTCCTCTTTCATTGGTTGCTGACCAAATTCTGCAGATATGTTCTTCCCATACCTGGAAATCTGTCTAACTGCATTCACACAATTTATCATTTTCTTATTTATTTATTTATTTATTTATTTATTTATTTATTTATTTATTCATTCATTCATTCATTCATTCATTCATTCATTCATTCATTCATTCACTCACTCATTTATTCAATTTTTATGCCGCCCTTCTCTTTAGAATCAGGGTGACTTACAACATAGAATAGAATAGAATATAATTTTTTATTGGCCGTGTGATCGGACACACAAGGAATTTGTCTTGGTGCATATGCTCTCAGCATACATAAAAGAAAAAGATACATTTGTCAAGAATCATGTGGTACAACACTTAATGATTGTCATAGGGTCAAGTAAGCAACGTTACATGTTAGCAATAGCACTTTTTAACAGAGCAAGCATATTGCCCCCACAATCCGGGTCCTCGTTTTGCCCACCTTGGAAGGATGAAGTCAACCTTGATTTGAACCACTGGCCTATAGATCTACAGTCAGCTTCAGTGGCCTGCAGTACAGCGCTCTACCTGTTGCGCCACCCCGGCTCATTATATTATAATGAGTATTATACTATACTTTTACATTATACTATATTTTACTATATAGTTTGGGCGTTGTGGTGGAATGTAATCTGGATTCCCAGAAAAGTGGAGCAGTTGCTTTACTTTAAAGGCGGGGAATAATAAAGAAAGCTGCCTTGAATTAACCTACCTACCTACCTACCTACCTATCCATTCAACTTCTATGCTGTCCAGTCCCGAGGATCTTAGGGGGCTTACAACAGTGCAAATACAATACAGCAATAAAAGTCAAATATAAATGTTAAAACTATGAAAATCTCATTTAAAAACTCTCAAGTCAATTCTACTAATCAAATACAATTTGGCAGTGACAGACATTGCATTCACAGCCCCCCGGCCTGCCGGCAAACCAGGTCTTCACAGCCTTATGGAAAGTCACTAGAGTGGGTGCAGTACAAACATCGGGTGTGGGGAGGAGTTGATTCCATAGAGCTGGGGCAGCCACAGAGAAGGCTCTCCTCCACAGTCCTGCCAACCTACATTGCTTAGTTGATGAGACATGGAGAAGGCCGACTCTGTGTGATCTTATTGGTCTCTGGGAGTCATGTGACAGAAGGCAGTCCCAGTCAGGCCCTACCAGACTATCATGTAGTTGGAAGGAAAATTATGTTGCTTATTATCTGTTTACAAGGATGACAGAAAAGAGACAGAAGGAAAATTAATTCCAAGTTGTTCATGTTATTTATTTGAATACATTTGAACTTAACAATTAGAAATCATTTGATCGTTCTTTGTTCCAGAGGCTATTCTAATTTAGTGAATACCTCCAATATACGGTGACCTAATTGTGAGCATATTCAGACATTACTGACAGCATATGTGCTGTCTATAAGTCAAAGCTTGGGAAGGGATATTGCTTTCATCCTGCTACTAAAGATTTCACAACATAGAACAGCTTCATTACTATGCACAACGTGTGGCCTCTTGGGTGTAATTTCTTTTCAAATGATTATTTACAGTCATCTCGGTGCCTACATAAATATAGAAAAAAGATGGATAACAACAGAAAGCTTTGCTTGGAAGCATGATCGAGGTTCCGAGCTTGACTCATGAATGCAAATTACATGAATGTAATGGATAAGAGCAAAGTTGAGCTGTTTATTTCTATTTAGTTTTCATTCCATGCTGCTATGCTGCTGTTACTCAAACACAAATACTGTCTCTCACTTTTCTCTTTTTGTTCTGCACTTGATCAGGATGTCTCCAACTTTGGTCCTGATGGTGAGAGCTGTGGACAATTCTGCCTTGTGCTGAATGTAAAAATGTGAATGAAGTAAATGGAACACTAGAAAAAGGGGCGGATCTTAAGCCCGCTAATAATATTGAAATCTCAATAGGATTAAGTTTCAGAAGAAGTTTGTCGTGAACAACTGAGTCAAAGGCTTTGCAAAAGTCAATATAGATTGTATCAATTGAATTACCTTGCTCAAGATGAGTGGTCCAAATGGTTTTACAGTGTAAGAGTTATAGATAACAGGACAATTCTTTTCTGAAACCAAATTGTTTATTGGAAAGCAGGTTATTAGCTTCAAGGTGGAGTGTAATGGATTGATTTATGATTGATTCCATGGCTTTGCGGGTGACACCACACAGATAGGTCTGTAATTTTCAACGTTGCTTGGATCTCCTTTTTTGAAGATAGGAATGACTGTGGCAAGTGATCACAGTGTGCGTAGGGAGCTAGTACTGAAAGATTTATTAAAAATTATGCTCAAAGTTTCAGCCAAGGTGGAGGAGAGCTTTTTAAAGAAGTATTTATTTATTTATTGGATTTGTATGCCGTCCCTCTTCGTAGATTCGGGGCAGCTAACAACAGTAATAAAAAACAGCATGTAAATCCAATACTGTACTAAAACAACTAAAAAAACCCTTATTGTAAAACCAAACATCCATACAAACAAACCTACCATGCATAAATTGTAAAGGCCTAGGGGGAAAGAATATCTCAGTTCCCCCATGTCTGATGGCAGAGGTGGGTTTTAAGGAGCTTACGAAAGGCGAGGAGGGTGGGGGCAATTCTAATCTCCGGGGGGAGTTGGTTCCAGAGGGCTGGGGCCGTCACAGAGAAGGCTTTTCCCCTGGCCCCCGCCAAACGACATTGTTTTGTTGACGAGACCCGGAGAAGGCCCACTCTGTGGGACCTAACCGGTCGCTGGGATTCGTGCGGCAGAAGGCGGTCTCGTAGATGCACATAATCGATCTGGTCCAATAGATGTTTTTAGGTTGTGTTATATCTTTCTAACATTATCTTCTGTAAAATCAATTTGTGTAAGATCATTGAGGTTATTTGAGGTTATGGAATATACTATACCTTTTCACAATATTCTAATTTTCTGAGATTGTGGATTTGGGATTTTCATGAGCTGTACCCCATAATCATCACAATTATGACAAATCACGGCTTGAACTATCTTGCTTTTCATGTAATGAGTCTCTCTCATATATTGTATTAGTGTCATCTTTTAAGTTGCATTACTAAAATAAATGAACTTTTGCACAATATTCTACTTTTTCAAGCTTCACTTGTAGCTTCTTTGCTCTTGGTGTCCACAAAGATGCTAAAACAATTTCCTTTTAAATCAAGGATAAATCAAACTCACATCTGCACGAGTCAAAAAGGGGTCTGTGAAAATATTTACTGACCCATCGCATCCTGGACATAAACTGTTTCAACTCTTACCCTCAAAACGTCGCTACAGAGCACAGCACACCAAGACAACTAGACACAAGAACAGTTTTTCCCCCGAACCCCATCACTCTGCTAAACAAATAATTCCCTCAACACTGTCAAACTATTTAATAAGTCTGTGCTACTATTACTACTAGTTTTTTCTCATCATTCCAATCACCCATTTCCTCCCACTTAGGACTGTATGACTGTAACATGTTGCTTGTATCCTTAAGATTGTTATTAATATTGTTTTCTCATTACTTATTTGACCCCTATGACAATCATTAAGTGCTATACCTCATGATTCTTGACAAATGTGTATTTTCTTTTATGTACACTGAGAACATATGCACCAAAGACAAATTCCTTGTGTGTCCAATCACACTTGGCCCATAAAGAATTCTTTTCTTTTCTATTCATTCTAACCATCATGGCGTCATCATGTAACATATCGCGATTCCCCTCCCTAAACTGGGCTAAACTGGGTGTGGGCATGGCCAGCATGTGACAAAACTGGCCCCAGGGTCGTGAACTTCACACTCCTGTTTTAAATGGACATTTGGGATCTAGTTTATTATTATTAGGAGATAGCTTTGCAGTGAAGCAAAGCTATCAGATTCTAAGTTACCTTAGTAGAGAAAATAGTCCATGGGACATGGAGGGGGGAATTAATATTTATTTTATTTATTTTTATTTATTTATTTTGTCCAATACACAATACATATTGAAGCGGATAGACATGAAGTATTATATACAGTGATCCCCAGGTTATTGCGTTCCCGACCATTGCGAACAGGCTAATTTGCGATTTTTCAACCCGGAAGTCAAAACACCATCTGCGCATGCGCGGCCTTTTTTTCTATGGCCACGCATGCGTAGATGGCGTCGGGCAGATCAGCTGCTGGGCGGCTTCCCTGGGTCTTCCCCCTCTTGTTGGCGGGAGGTCGAGAAGCTCCCCCCAGCACCCGCTCGCCCGCCGTTCGCCGCTCGCCCGCCCTTCGCCCGGCCACCCGCCGTTCGCTCGCTGCTCGCCCGGCCACCCGGGTTCGTTTGGCTTGAGGGCTCAGTTGGGAAGGCGCGCAGGTGTTTTAAAATGTCGCCGCCGACATGGGGGGCTTGCTAGCACCCCCCCAAACCCGGGTTGGGGGTTCGGGGGGGGTGCTAGCGAGCCCCCCATGTCGGCGGCGACGTTTTAAAACACCCGCGCGCCTTCCCAACTGAGCCCTCAAGCCAAGCGCAGAAGTTCGCCTTTGGCGCTTGGCTTGAGGGCTCAGTTGGGAAGGCGCGCGGGTGTTTTAAAACGTCGCCGCCGACATGGGGGGCTCGCTAGCACCCCCCCAAACCCGGGTTGGGGGTTCAGGGGGGTGCTAGCGAGCCCCCCATGTCAGCGGCGACATTTTAAAACACCCGCGCGCCTTCCCAACTGAGCCCTCAAGCCAAGCGCAGAAGTTCGCCTTTGGCGCTTGGCTTGAGGGCTCAGTTGGGAAGGCGCGCGGGTGTTTTAAAACGTCGCCGCCGACATGGGGGGCTCGCTAGCACCCCCCCAAACCCGGGTTGGGGGTTCAGGGCTAGCGAGCCCCCCATGTCGGCGGCGACATTTTAAAACACCCGCGCGCCTTCCCAACTGAGCCCTCAAGCCAAGCACAGAAGTTCGCCTTTGGCGCTTGGCTTGAGGGCTCAGTTGGGAAGCCGCGCGGGTGCTTTAAAACGTCGCTGCCGGCATGGGGGGGCTTCCTAGCAGCCCCCGGACCCCCAACCTTGGAACGGCGGGTGCGGCAGCAGCGAGGAGTTTGCGTGGGCGGCGGGGAAACCCCAATCTTCGGCTCCTCGCTGCTGCTGCGGAAGTACAAACACCATCTGCGCATGCGCAGATGGTGTCTTTACTTCCGCAGCGCTACTTCGCGAAAACCCGCTCGTTGCGGGGGGTCCTGGAACGGAACCCTCGCAATGATCGGGGGATCACTGTATAAAGAAAAGATATAAAAGTAGAGGAGAAGATATATGAAAGGAAGAGAAGATATATGATATGTGAGATAAAGGAGAGACAATTGAACAGGGGACGAAAGGCAGGATGGTGCACTTATGTATGCCCCTTACTGACCTCTAAGGAACCTGGAGAGGTCAATCGTGAATAGTCTAAGGGAGAAATTTTGGGGGTTAGGGGTTGACACTACTGAGTCCGGTAATGAGTTCCACGCTTCGACAACTCGATTGCTAAAGTCATATTTTTTACAGTCAAGCTTGGAGCGATTAATATTAAGTTTGAATTTGTTGCGTGCTCTTGTGTTGTTGCAGTTGAAGCTGAAATAGTCATTGACAGGCAGGACGTTGCAGCATATGATTTTGTGGGCAATGCTTAAATTGTGTTTTAGGTGTCGTAGTTCTAAGCTTTCTAGACCTAGGATTGATAGTCTGCTTTCGTAGGGCAAATTTTTAGTTACATTTGTGAGACGGCCATTGGAAGATGCAACGGTTTTGGTGTGAAAGAATGAAGGGTAGTTCCAGGCCTTTCCCTTTTAAAAAATAGTCTATGTTTAATTTAATCAAAGGTCGCTGAAGGCCACAGTCTGATCAATGTGAGGCAATGCAGCTCTGGCTTATTTTACATAACATGTAAAAACAAAATAAGTGATTTTCTTCCATGTCTTCAAAATGACCAAAGCTGGCTGAAGTCCACCACAGCACTTAAGGTTGTCACCAAAGGGGTAGATTTATTTCTTTGTGACAAGGTAATGTGGTCTGCTGGGATCTATAATAGGAGATTTACTTTTGCTCACTAAGCCACTTGTAGTTTTAAAATGCTAAGCAAAGCTATTAGCTGCTTGTAGATATTTGATTTCATCTTCGCGGAATGAATCAATAGAGGAAGAGAGCTGGCAGGAGGTTTCCAATGGAATTTGGTAGTGGTGGAAGTGATGGTGGTAAGGCCTCAAGGGAGCCTTTCTCCACAGCTGAGCTATTCATCCATATTTGGGTCAGCACAAAACTACAGTGGCCCCAAAATTGCTGCCTTCGTTGCCAATCCCTGACCTTCCTCGGTTGCTTCTGTTTTAAGTCACCGTATTCAACTGACTTCCTTCCAAGGTAATGAGTCGTAAAGCTTAACAGATTTTATATACAGTGAGGCTACACCTGGTCAATGTCAGAATGAGAAGACAATATTTCTTCATGGACCATTTAAACTTACCTCCATCTTGAGCGGGAGACAAAATGGAGGCAACATCAAGGAAGAAAGACACTGGCAGGCATATTTTCTTAGGTTCAAGCTTCAATTAAAAATCTGTGCTTAACTGACCTGAGAGGATGAAAAAAAAAGCTCTAAAAGAAGGAGGGCGATGGCAGCAGTCAGGCTCATTAAAATAAATAACTTGGTGGAAAGTGATGTGCAGATCTAACCATAATGGGATATAGAATCTGTGATGTTTTCTTGCACATCATACTTTTTAAAAACAATCCATGTAATACTTTAGCATGATGCTTGTGCTAGATTTTATTAAATCAAAGCAGAACTGAGAAATGTTAAAATAAGATAATGGGATTAGCGGATTAATGAATTAAATTGAAAAGGCTTCACTGCAATTTGGGATGTAATCAATATGATATGGTGCATTGATGTCCTGTCATTTTGTTCTTCACCCGTGACCCAGGGGTGAAATTCAGCAGGTTCTGAGAGGTTCCGAAGAACCAATAGCAGAAATACCAATAGCGAGTACAAGTGCACTAGAGTGCCTTCTGTCCCGTCCTATTGCTCTCCTATATCTCCTATACCTTTCTTCTATTCCTATATCTCTTCTTCCATTCTTTCATTGATATGTTCTATTACTATACCTTCTTTTCTATTATTTCTTAGATATATTTTACTATGAGTATCTCCTCTATAACCTTCATCATGTATTTTACTATGTGTATATAGATATATACCCACTAAAACCCTCATTGTGTATTGGACAAAATAAATAAATAAATAAAAATGTTGTCTAATGATGTTTGTGACATTTATTAACTGCATACTTTGCTCAGAGCATGAGGAATAAGGACGAGGGGGTGATATATGATAGCAGTGTTCCAATTTTTAAGGGGATGTCACAATGAAGAGGTGGTCAACCTATCCTCCAAACCAAAGTTCCTAAATCTTGCCTGCTTTGTGGACCGGTGGGGTAGGGATGATTTTGCAAGAATAGCTGGCAAGCATGTACACATCCATGCAGCTCCATCCCTCCATCCATCCATTTATTTGACTTCTATGCTGCCCAATCCCGAAGGACTCAGAGTGGCTTATAATAATATAAAAAAGTACAGTTAACAATAAAAACAAGTACAAATTAAAACAATAACCCCAGTTAAAAGCTGTATATGTGCCTGCAGATCATGCAAATAGAGCGCACGCACATGTACTCACCCAGGGCTCACACAAGTGGGAACGTGCATGCATGTTCACCCGCTGCTTCCATGGTTCAGTTGTGAATGTCTCATGGCCCATCTGCTCTAAAGACTCAAAGGCAGGACCAGGAGCAATGGATGGAAATTAACTAAGGAGGGAACCAACCTAGAATCAAGGTGGAATTTCCCGAGAGGGAGAACAATTAATCAGTAGAACGACTTGTCTCCAGAAGTTGTGGGTGCTCCAGAACCGAAGGGTTTTAAGAGATTGGACAACTATTTGTCTGAAATGGTATAGGGCCTGGATGGTGAGCCTATGGCACGGGTGCCACAGGTGGCACAAAGTCATATCTGCTGGCACACGAGCCATTGCAGTAGCTGAACTCCAACGTGCATGTGTGCCGGCCGGCTGATTTTTGGCTCACACAGAGGCTCTGGGAGGATGTTTCAGGCTATCAGAGAGTCTCTGAAGTATGGGGGAGGGCATTTTTACCCCCTCCCGGCTCCAAGGAAGCCTTTGGAACCTGGGGAGGGCAAAACATGAGCCATCTGGGCCCACCAGAAGTTGGGAAACAGGCTATTTCCAGACTCCAGAGGGCCTCCTGGAGGGCAGGGGATGCTGTTTTTGCCCTCCCCAGGCATTGAAATATGGGTGTGGGCACTCACGGATGCACTATAGCATGTGTGCACACTCTTTCGGCACCCAAGGTAAAAAAGGTTCGCCATCACTGGTATAGGGCCTGGATGGTGAACCTATGACACTCGTGACAGAAGTGGCTCATGGAGCCATATTGGTGGGCACATGAACTCAGCTGATTTTTGGACCTTCTGAGCCCACCGGGAGTCTAGAAACAGGCTTTTTCCAGCCCCCGGAGAGGGTGATGAAGGCCTATTTTTTGCTCTTCCCAAGCTCCAGAGCCTTTCTAGGAGCCTGGGGAGGGTGAAAATAGCCTTCCCCACTTACCTGGAGGTCCTCCGGAAGATAGAAGTGTTGGTAATGACCTTTAAAGCCCTACATGGCATTGGACCAGAATACATCCGGAACTGCCTTCTACCGCATGAATCCCAGCGGCCGATAAGGTCCCACAGAGTTGGCCTTCTCCGGGTCCCGTTGACCAAACAATGTCATTTGGCGGGCCCCAGGGGAAGAGCCTTCTCTGTGGCGGCCCCGGCCCTCTGGAATCAACTCCCCCCAGAGATTAGAACAACCCCCACCCTCCTTGTCTTTCACAAATTACTCAAGACCCACCTTTGTCGTCAGGCATGTTTGTGTGTATGTTTGGTTTTTTATAATAAGGGTTTTTAGTTGTTTTATTAAATTGGATTGTTACATGTTGTTTTTTATCATTGTTGTTAGCTGCCCCGAATCTGCGGAGAGGGGCGGCATACAAATCCAATAAATATAATATAATATAAATATATATATATAAACATTTCATTTGCCAAGTTCCAATTGGACCAGAAGACCCTTTTTTTGCTCTTCTCAGCCTTCTGAAACTGCCAAAAAGCATGCCCAAGTATTTGGGAATTCTGGAGAGAATTAGAATTATGAATGTGGGAAACTGCAAATTGCTAGGAGTTACTCACACCCACCCCAAGGTTTCAGTAGTCAAAGGCACAAACCAGGATTCCAAGACGCCAAAGTTCACAGCCAGGTCCCAAGACTCTCAAAGATAAAACTCCACAAGCCAGGAAGGGTGGGTCTGCCTTTTAGCCTTTCCAAAGAGCACCACACCCAAACCCAGCTGTTGCCTCTTTAATGCTGAAAGTACCTAGCCAATTGGTCCCTTCGCTGTGTAGCTCTTCTCTGTCGCAGATCAATTATGGCTTGTGCATTTTCCTCTAAGGAATCCAGGCTGCTTGCTGGGGAGAGCTCCCTCTGGGGGGACTCTGGCTGTCCTCCCTCTTCTTCAGCCTGGGATTCCTCCTCCTCGTCTGCCTGCACCTCCTGTTCCTCATCCTCTCCCTCTGAGCTGGAAACCGACAGAAGATCAGCCATTCCCTGAGGGGCCTCAGACGGAACCACAACAAAAACTAAGTTAGTTAAAGATTCTTCCCCACTAATCAGTTATTTCTATCTGGATTCCTATTTGTTTAAAATTGTTCCATTTAAAGCATTATATTTATACTTTGGGGGTTCCGCAGATGTCATCTGGAGTATCATTGCAGCAAGTTAAGCCATTCAGGTCTTTGGTCATTTTGGTCACCACCTCCATTGATCATGTTTACAGTTTGGCCTAAAATAAAATATAGTATTTAAGTAGAAAATAATTTAATAATTAACTACTGCCATTCGCAATGTATCTCTCAAGGGCTATCACTATTCTCATCCTACACCTTTTTGCACAGAGAAAGACATCTATGAGAAACTACCCAGCTCAAGGTTGACTCAGCCTTCCATCCTTCCGAGATGGGTAAAGTGAGGACCCGGATTGTGTGGGCAATATGTTGGCTCTGTTAAAAAGTGCTATTGCTAACATGTTGTAAGCCGCCCTGAGTCTAAGGAGAAGGGCGGCATAAAAATAGAATAAATAAATAAATAAAGCCTAAAATCTAAATGACCAATCGCTGCAGAATTGAAGGAATGTGTTCATGTACTGTAATAGTTAAAATTTTATATGATTGATGGATTTTCTGTGAAAGTCAGTTGCTGGACTAATGAACAACCCTGGGATTTATCTGTGTGATTTGTGCAGAAATAAGAATAACATGGTGTAGCTTTTAGTACTACACCATGTTATTCTTATTTCTTTAAAAAGGGGGCACAATCTGAGGTTAGTTAGGGGAAAGATCATGTTGTGATTCAGCCTGAGGCTGCTCAGGGACCAGCTGTGTCTCTGCTGGATCCAGGCCTGGAGGAGGAGGACAGTGAACAGGAGGGGGAGGACCAGGCAGATGGGGGAGAGGAAAGTCAGGAAGAGGATGAGGGGGAGCAGCCTGAGAGCCCCGGGGGGGGGGGCTCTCCCCAGCCAGTAGCCTGGCCTCATTGGATGAGGAAGCACAGGCTATAATTGACATGAGACAGCGACGTGCAGCTCAGAGACGGGACCAATTAGAAAGGTATTGGCATCACTGAATTGGCAACAGCTGGGTTTGGGTGTGGTTCTCCTCAGCAGGGTTTAAAAGGCAGGCAAGCCTTTTCAGCCATGTGGAGCGTTATCAACTGGAAGTTCTCTGACCCTGCTTTGCTTCTCGGTGTCTCTGATCTTGGCTTGTGGCCTAGAAGACTGGAAGACTTGGGGGAGGCGTATGTTTGTTATCTCCAGCGTTGTTTTTGACAGCAAGAATCCTGTTTTACTTCATGGCCTTCGTGAAACATCTTTGAAGTTTCAGCATGTTCCTGTTTGTAAGGACATTTTCTGTTACCTGTGTTTGCTTTGAATTCTATAAACTGCCTTTGATTTTTACCAGTGTGTCTGGCTTCTCTTTTTGGGTTGGTGTTTGCTTTTGGAGGGACCCAGACAGAACAGATCAGAAGCAACGTGAGAAAATATTATTTTACTGAAAGAGTAGTAGATGCTTGGAACAAATTTCCAGCAGACGTGGTTGGTAAATCCACGGTAACTGAGTTTAAACATGCCTGGGATAAACATATATCCATCCTAAGATAAAATACAGGAAATAGTATAAGGGCAGACTAGATGGACCATGAGGTCTTTTTCTGCCAGCCATCGTCTATGTTTCTATGTTTCTAATGCAGCATGGATTCTATAATGGACATTTAAGGAGAAACTCCACAGAACAACTTCTATAAAAAGCGCTTTTTAAAAGCAGGATGTACAAGTTGTACGGGGGCATTGTTCTCCTCAGTATTGCTTGGTTTACACATCGACTAAATCTGCCCACACAAGATTCGGTATCCAAAATTCAGGCCAGCCAGCTTTCCTTCACTGTCATAGGCGCCGAGTGAAGCATGCAGTTATGACTCAACCACACACAAATGCTATGTATTTGGGCAGATATAAGTAAAATATTATACAGTATCTTCTTTGAGACGGTGGCTATAGAAATTGAATGAATAAATATAAATAAAAGAGATAAAAATCAGAAGCAATTTAAAGAGGACCAAATACTTAACATAATGTTCTTTGAAGTACATTGAGCAAGCTGCATTTTAGCCTAATATTAGCTTTTCCGCAATGCCAAGCTATGGCAATTTGGGCAGGTGATCCAATTAGAGTGTTCAGAAGAAAAGAGAATTAAATAAAGCCCTGTTTTCTTTATTCTTACTCCCAAGTTTGAATAATGGTAATATTGTTGACCCAACAGGCTTTCTGCAAGTCCCCGTTCTTCAACTCAAAGCAGATTAGAAATTATCTAAAAATAAGTTTATTAAACTGCATCTGGTCATTATCTAATGTCTATGGAAATTCTCAGTCATCCAGGTCATGGTTGTCCCAAATGTGCTTTTTCAGGAGGCAACTGGACTTTCTTGTTTTTTCTTTGAAGATGTTTCTCTTCTCATCCAGGAAGCTTCTTCAGTTCTGACAGGGTGGTGGGGAATGGAAGGACTTATACTCCTTGTAGACACCTGGTCATTTGTATTCTTTGATTGTTGAAGCACTTAGAGGTTTATCTGTGTCTTTTATCACTGTTGTTAACCGCCCCGAGTATGCGGAGAAGGGCGGCATACAAATCCAATAAATAATAATAATAATAATAATAATAATAATAATAATGTCAGTAATGGGTTCCTATGCAGGTATGCAGAACCGGTAAAAAAAATTTGGTCAGGTATGCAGAAAAATTTTGATTTTTTTTTCTTTTTCCCCCTTCTGGGCTCTGGATATGTTTTCCCTATTGCAGTAAATGAGGTTGAATGTGTATAATTTTAGAAGAGCTGTGCATGCATGTGTGTACATACACAATGTTTATATAGTAGATAACATATATTTTTGTGTGCCTGTGTGTAATATGTATGTACACATATAGCATATATACATAGAATTAATTCAGTAATAATAGATAGAAAGGGAAATTGTATCACTTTGAGGCGAGGAGAGGCCAGGCACCCTAACCCAGTGGTCCCCAACGTTTTTTCCACCAGGGACCAGTTTCAGCAAGACAATTTTTCTATGGCCCAGTGGGGGCGGAAAGGGGCGTGGTTGGGGGCGGGATTAAGCATGGGGGTGCTGGTCCTCCCCGCCCCTCTTTCCCGCCATCGTCCTGTGGCCGGCAGAACCTGCCTCCCAAGCCCTCTTGCCCAGCGGGAGCTAAGCGCTGGAGAGAGGGGGTCAGGCTGTCCCTCCTGCCTCCCCCCAGCCAAAACCCAAAAGCGCCCCGCGGCAGAAGCCAAAAGAGGCTTGAGCCTCTCGGCCCTTCCCGCCCCTCTGTCCCATCCATCGTCCTGTGGCCGGCAGAACCTGCCTCCCGAGGCCTCTTGCCCGGCGGGAGGCGAAGCGCTGGAGGGAGGGGGTGGCAGCATGAGGGCCGGCAGCTGCTGACTCCACGGACTGGTGCAACATGCCCCGCGGCCCGGTACTGGTCCGCGGCCCGGTGGTTGGGGACCCCTGCCCTAACCCAAACCCTTGACGTGGCATCAAGTTGGCCACCTTTAAGCCAGTCACATGATCTTTAAGCCACCTGGGTCACATGATTGTCAAGCCACTCCCACCTAGTCACATGGTTGGCAAGCCACACCCACAAAATAAGCCACGCCCACAATGTGAGAATATTATTTTTTTTTTGCAGCCCTTCAGTGAAGGTCACCCTTTCAATGGTGTGGGAGTAGGAATGGGTTTCTAGAGGGAAAAAATAGCAGACTACAGAAACCAGGAGTACTACTCGGGTGACCTTGAGGACACAGATAAACCACTATCCTGTCAGAGCCGAAGAAGCTTCTTGGATGAGAAGTGAAACATCTTCCAAAAAAAGAAAAAAGAAAAGAAAACCTAAGGAAGTCTAGTTGTCTCCTGAAAAAGTACCTTTGGGACTTAAAGTCATTTCACTTCTCTTTCAAGACATTTCTTGAAGAAGCATCTTGCATGAGAAGTGAAATATCTTCAAGAAAAACAAAAGATTATTGTTTAATAACACATACATTAACATCAGTAAGGTTGGTGTTTGCACAAACCTGGAAAAAGGAAAATATACCAAATGAAAAAACGGTGATTAGGAAATTAGTAGATTGGGCCAAATTAAGCAATATAACATATGAACTACAGAATAAACAAAATAAAGACTATTACACAGTTTGGGGGAAACTATATACAGTAGTTGGATAGCAAAGAAAAAAGAATTGAATTAACGTCTAAGAAAAAGAAAGAATTGTTGAAACCAGAATTGTAACATATTGATTGACCTTGTGCTTGTTTTATGTTTGTAAGTATGTTTGTATGTTTATTTCTGTTTTGTTTTTCATTATTAAAATAAAATATTTAAAAATTAAAAAAAAGAAAAACAAAAGAAAGCATGCACCTTTGGAACATTATCTGTAGTGGTGCAGTGATTAGAATGCAGTACTGCAGATTGCTTCTGCTGACCAAGGCTACCACCAGTTTGGCAGATGGGTCTTCCCGGCTCAAAGTTGACTCAGCCTTCCATCCTTCCGAGGTAGATAAAATGAGGACCTAGATTTTTGGGGGCAATATGATGAATCTCTAAAACTCTTAGAGAAGGCTGTAAAAGGCACTGCGAAGCAATAATGTAAGTATTAGTGCTATTGCTAAGTGCTATTTCAAATGCCAGAAATGCCCAAAAAATAACGCATGGCCATATTAACTGGAAAAGCAAGGGATTTGAACTAAAAAGAGAAAGTTGCTAGTGCACTATTAGTTTAATGCCAATTGTCCCACTGTGGCCTTCAGATGTTTTTAGCAAGATCACCCAACTTGTCCTGAAGACAACAGCTACCTTCAATTATTGCTCTCCAGCAACAGCGACTCAACATACTCTAAATATGTATATTACCCTGGGGTCTACTTGTGTAATCCATTTATTGTAGAAATATTGTTTGAAAACATCTACATGTAGTCCTTGAGTTACGACCACAATTGAGTGCAAAATTTAAGTTGCAAAGTGAAACATTTGTTCAGTGACTTTGTCCCATTTTAGGACTTTTCTTTCCACAATTGTTAAGTGAATTACAGCATTTGTTCAGTTAGTAACCTGGTTGTTAAGTGAATCTGGCTTCCCCATTAACTTTGCTTGCCTGAAGGGCTCCAAAAGTGATTATATGACCCCAGGACACTGCAATTATAAATATGAACCAATTGCCAAACATCTGAGTTTTAATCATGTAAGTATCGGGATGCTGCAACCAGTGTTGGGCTGGCCCCAGTATGCCTGGGATTGCCAATCCGTTAACAGAAACGGCAATGTGTGCACCTCTGCGTATCCTGCCAGAATTTTTTTCTGTGCATGCATAGAAGAAAAGAAATCGGCAAAAATATCAGTCTGGGGGCTTTCTTTGATTCTGCGCATGCACAGAAGCAAAGAAATCGGCAAAAAATATCAATTTGGGGGCTTTCCTTGATTCTGCGCATGCATGGAAGCACAGAAATTGCCAAAATCTTGCAACGTTTTCGCATGAGGTTTTGACAAATTTTACTGATTTCTTTGCTTCCACGCATGTGCAGAAGCAAATTCTCGTGCAGGGGTGTGCGCGCCCGCCATCACCTTCGTGTATGCCTGCGCCGGCGTCCAGGACCGATCTGGTAGGGAAAGGTAAGTGCGGCCCTTCAGTGGCTGCAGCGTTTGAAAAAGTAATGTCACTTTTTTTTCAGTGTTGTTGTAATTTGGGTCACTAAATGAGTTGTTCTTAACTCGAGGACTACCTGTACTGTTTACGACAGTGATCCAGAATAAAGTGACCACTAGAGGGCTGCAACTGATTGGCCATATACATTTTCCTTAAATAAATAGGAATGTAGCAAAGATGCAAAAATAATCCTACTCAGAAATGAGTGAGGGAAATCTTGCAGGGCTGTTTTCATGGGGATTCTTTCCATCCCTTAATAGTTGCCCCACCCAGAGTCACATGACCAGGAAGTAGGCTGAGCTCAGAACAAATGAACTGAGAACATCCTGAGTTTTTTGAATTGGGGAACTTTTTCCGTAGATTACTCCCATCCACCCAAACCCCCTATTGGAACACTGTTTTTGAGGGTGGCTTTTCCTTTTCCTCCAAATCCAATTTTTGGAGAGTTCTGACAGAGGCAATCCCAGGCTCCTTCTCATACTTGTTTTCCAAAACTCTGCTGTTGGACACACACAAAACCCCCCAGTATTTCTTAGCTTTCTCCTAAACCAGTGATGGTGAACCTATGGCATGTGTGCCACAGGGGGTATGCAGAGTCATATCTGCTGGAACGTGAGCTGTTGCCCTTGCTGAGCTCCAGAGTGCATGTGTGCACTGGCCAGCTGATTTTCGGCTTGTTTGGAGGCTCTGGGAAGGCATTTTTGGCCTCCAAAGGGCCTCCAGGGGAGTGAGGGAGACTGTTTTTGCCCTCCCCAGGTTCCAAGAGCAGTCTTTTTCAACCTTTTTTTTAGGGGAACCCTTTGATGCCACGGGGGTGGGGGGCATTCAGTTGCTGGCGTGCATAATGAGTGGGCGGGGCCGTGACTTTGATGCGGTCCCCGAATGAGCGTTCTGGGAGGTGTAAACACCATGTTGGCTGGAAGGGAAGATGATGAGAGGCGGCTGCAGGATTGGTGGCAGTGGCGGCAAAGGATACTGGGGAACAAGAAGAACGCCCGTCTCTCTTCTCCAGACAGAAGAAAGAGAGATTCCCGTTTCTTTCTTCGATCTGGCTGGAGAGGAGCCGCTCCTCCACCTCGACTGCCAGGGGGCCTCCGTTAACCGTCGGCTGCTGACTCTAGCAGAGGCGGAGGACAGACTGTGAAGAAACGAACTGGCGGGGGCGATGAAAGCCCAGACCTGAGGTGGAGGGGGCACGAGGGTTGCTGCTGCTGCGTGATACGGTCCTTTTTTTAAAAAAAATTTACATCGATTCCTGTGGGGAAAATTGTTTCTACTTGCAAACTTTTCTACTTAAGAACCTGGTCACGGAATGAATTAAGTTATTAAGTAGAGGTACCACTGTACAGTGTTCCCTCGATTTTTGCAGGTTTGAACTTCGCGAATAGCCTATACCACGGCTTTTCAAAAAATATTAATTAAAAAATACTTTGTGGGGTTTTTTTTTCTATACCATGGTTTTTCCCACCCAATGATGTCATACGTCATTGCCAAACTTTCGTTTGCCATTGCTGATTGGCCAAATCTCGGCCAAGCAGTGTTTTTATCGCAAAAAAAAAAAAATTATTGTTAATAAATAATTATGTTTATAAATATCAGGATCACTAAGTGTCTCATTCAATGGTGAGTACCAGTAATAATGGTGAACAAATGGTTTTAAAGGGAATGGGAAATGGTAATTTAGGGGTTTAAAGTGTTAAAGGATGGCTTGTGATACTGTTCATAGCCAAAAATGGTGTGTTTACTTCCGCATCTCTACTTTGCGGAAATTCGACTTTTGCGGGCGGTCTTGGAATGCATCCCCCATGAAAATATAGGGAACACTGTACTTGGCTTTTCACCAACCTTTGTTATGTTAATTCATAATGTCACAGAAGAATGAACAGTGATGCTAAGCAACCCAAAAGAAAAGAGGCGTTAAGTACAAGCCAATGAATAAAAATGGAAATCAAATGTCTTTTTTTATTAAATCAACTACAGCTTAAGTTCAAAATATCCACACTATGGCAAAACACAAATGCATACAAACACGAAACAAAATAGCAGCCTTTAATTGCCACTGATAGAAACTGTTTTTTATGTGATATCACATAATTCATGTTACCATTTCACACTTACCTCACTTTACCAGGTGGCAATTCCAGGCATGCTGTTGTAACGTCTAAAATAACATTGCTTTTTCATAGATGATATCTTGGCTCCAATGACATTTTTTTTTTTTAAAAAAAGAGGTGCTTTTTTATTAAAAAAAAACTGGGCACATCAAGCTGGAGAAATTCATTCATTTTAATTATCTTAATACAGTATAATAGACTTTAAAAATCAAGTACCGTATTTTTGGAGTATAAGACGCACTGGAGTATAAGACACACCTAGATTTTAGAGGAGGAAAAATGTATTCTGAACCAAATGATGTAGTAATATATTATTTAATAAAATAATATACCAGTGTAGCAGAATACTTTTTACAACCATGTATACTTTTTACAACCATGTAAACGTTTTACAAACTTCAAACTTGACAGCTTTAAGACTCATGGACTTCAACTTCCAGAATTCCTCCTCCAGTCATGTTAGCTCAGAAATGGGAGTTGAAGTCCACAAGTCTTAAACTTGCCAAGTTTTAAGACCCTTGCACCCCAACCACTAATCCTGGGGTCTTCAAACTTGACGGTTTTAAGACTAGTGGACTTCAACTTTTAGAATTCCTCCTCCAATCACGATGGATGGGCTAATTTGAAGGCAAAACCATCCCGTTTTTGCGAAAAATGGGCCTTTTTTTGTGTGTGCAAAAATGGCGTGGACAGAGGGTCTAGGAAGCCTGCAGAGAGCTCCTGGGTGCTGGGGGAAGGCAAAAATGCCCGCATTTTTGTGAAAAAAGGCCATTTCCCACCCATTTTACCTTCCCCCAGTCCCCAGGAGCTTTCTGCAGGCTTCCCAGACCCTCTGTCCACCCCACTTTTGTGCAAAAGGGTCAATTTTTCCGCAAAAATGGGACACGGAGGCAGGGTTCCAGGAGGCTATATTCAGTGTATAAAATGCACCGACATTTCCACCCTCTTTTAGTGGGTAAAAAGATGCGTCTTCTACTCTGAGAAATACAGTAAGTCTAAATCTAAGTTCTGGCTAGAGCGTATGTTAACTCTGCAGAGTTGGAAGTGGGGATAATATGGGATTTCAGTGCTATTGATTTTTGACTCAGATACACAATACCAGGTTTGAAGTTCTGAAAATAAGAATTTTTTTTTTAATAGTTTGATGGTCATCTTTTAAAATTGCAACTAATTTAACTACAAGGTAGAAGACCAAAACAAGCTAAATAATATTAGGCCCAGTCCCTTGCACTTTTACAAGAGACAAATATTTGTACTCCGTTCAACAGAACTTCAATCCAAATTAACATGAGCAAGACTACAACCTTATTAGTAACTATTGCCAGTGGGGCTCCATCTGTTGAGATAACAGAGGGGGAGAGATGGCGACCTCCTGCTAAACAGCATCATCCAGGATAAATGATGGACTCATTAGAATGCCCCAGCTGCCAAAGTCCTGGTACATTTCTTTTTGCCCTGTTTATACCAACTTCCAAAGTTTTGTGCCAGATTCCTGGCCTAAAAAAGAAGTCTGCTTCTTTGGCAAATGACAATGGCATGTAGCTTTGTGCAAAATGTTCCCGAATCCCTGTTCATCCTGGATTCTGATTGTTGGCTAATTAAACTTGCAATTCTATGTGTGCCTGCAAGCCTCAAAGACTTAATTTTGAATAAACAGGCAGATGACTGGCCTGCAGGTTGCACGTTTGAAATACTGCAGAATATGTCAAATTCTTGCTGTTGTAAACAAACAAGAGAGAGGGAGACCAACTCACGCGGTTCCGATATGCACTGTAAATTAGTATTGTCTGTCCCTATGCATCATGGTTCCTATGCATCATAATGGTTTTCTGGTTCCTTGTCTTTCAGATTTGCATGCATTTCCATTTGATGGCTTGATTTAAATAGCACTGAACTAAAAACACTGTTAAGAGTTCCCGTTTTTGTCCCAGCTATAACTGGCAGAAAATATAAACCACAATATAAACCATCACTTTCCTTCCACAAAAAGAAATCAAGTTCATTTGGAAAAAACCAAATAGTTATGTCTGGACTATATTTTTTAGGAAAACATAATGTATATTTTCTAAATTAATATATACTGTACATTTCTCTTACTTTCCTGTGCTTTCTTCTATATACTCCATGGTGATTGTTAGTGCATTCAAAACAGATGCTTACATCCGAATATGTATTTAGCAAGATACAAAATACATAACATTTAGGGAAAGTAGTGTACAAAAATAAATGTGAATTATAGAACAGTTTTAAGAAGAAACGAGGAATAGAAAAATTGGATGGATGGTTAATAAGCCATTATTAGGGGTGAAAAAACAACAGCTACCAATCTGCCTTCCATTAAGGACCTGTATACTGCATGAGTCAAAAAGAGGGCTTTGAAAATATTTACAGATCCCTGAACACAAACTGCTTCAATTTCTACCATCAAAACAACGCTGTAGAGCACTGCACCCCAGAACAACTAGGCACAAGAACAGTTTTTCCCCAAACACCATCACTCTGCTAAACAAATAATTCCCCCAACACTGTCAAACTATATACTAAGTCTGCATTTTAATCTTCTCATCCCCTCCCATAAATGACTGTATGACTGTAACTTTGTTGCTTGTATCCTTACAGTTTATATTGACTGGTTCCTAATATGATTTGATTGCTTATTTGTATGATTCTTGTTGAACGTTATCTTTTCTTTTATGTACACTTAGAGCATATGAACTAAGACAAATTCCTTATGTGTCCAATCACACTTGGCCAATAAAAAATTCTATTCTATCCTATCCTATCTTTGCCAAAATATAGTTTACCATCCATCCATTACAGTGCAACATCTTTTTCAGTACTAAAATTGTTGATTTAAGAAAATGGCAAAATTGTAGCTCTTTTGTCAGTCTGGGTAATAATTGTTACCTGCCTAGTTTGACAAACTGCAAAAGACCTTTGTCCCATGGTTTATTTTAAAATGTATTTGTTCAATAAGTAATTATGGCTGCATTCATCTAGAATACCAAAGCTTAAATTATGATTTGTAGGCTAAAATGGTTGGCTCCATAGATCACATCGAGCCACAATATTATTACTTTATGCATCATGTATAAAACCAGCCCTAGGGCATCAGCTAGGCTATCTGAGCAAAAATAGTTTATTGAATGCAAAGTCTGCATTGCAAAGGCACATGTGATGAAGTCATGTGGATTTTCTCACTGGAACCATATCCAGCTTTAAGTGGAGGGGGCTTGGGGTGTGTGGAGTGCAAGGAAGTCTTTTGCTTTGTGGCCAAGTCATGCTACAGAGTTCACCAAGCGCATAGTTTAATTCAGGCCAAGAAAAACGCTGTTTCACATTATTGGAAAACAAGCTGCTTTATGCTGGTGTGCATTACACTCAAATGAAAAAGCATATTACCTAGGAAAGATCCTTAGCTGCTTTTTAGAGTTCTATATATCTTGTTTATTTTGAAGCTTATTGTACTAAGAAAAGGCAAAGCAGGCAGCATTGTGTCTTATTAATAGTAAACCACCAGAGTAGTTATTCCCCTTTCCCTCTCTGTTTATAAATATGAAATGCTTCTAGTAATTATTACTTCTGCTCCTCTAAAGCAGTTATCATTAGTGACAAGCTAATATTTTTGGCAACTAAGCTAGACTTGATATTTTCTTCTACCCTTTAAAAAAAAATACAACCCAACACCCATGAGAACTAGGAAAGTATAATATTTCAATGCACTCTTGCTGGTTTTGCAAATTCCTACTTTTCCTTTACTATGAACACTACAGGGAATAGCAGGAAACCATTTCTGGCTACTCTAGCACAGTCAGTATCCAAGAGACAGTGAATGGGAAAATTCTACAGTGCACTCATTTATAGGCTGATAAGCATGAAGGGCATTCAAAGGTTTAAAGGGCCCTAGTTCCAACCAACCCAAGAGGAAATTGTGCAAATAGAAAACTAAGTTCCATGATGGAACTTGTAACTTGGTTATACATGAAACACTTTTCTCCCACTTGAAGGAAAGACAAAAATCTCCCATTAAAAAAAACAAAACACCAGGCTGCAAATACTCATGTGGCTGCTTAGGAACAAGCAGCTTTCTGCTCTTATTTAAATGATGCCTGGGGAAAAAAAAAAGAGAAACACCGTAAAATGATTTATTCTGATGATCTGTATCTGTTTAATGGGTTCTGCATTTGAAGTGAAATATGTCAGCAACTGAAAGAGAGAATGAGATGGAGATCTCTCCCTGCACTCTGAAGTGAACACCAACAATTTACTTTAAAACAAACAAACCAGGTTACTTTCTCTGTGAGTGCAACCCAAACTATTCCATTCCACCACAAATGATGGCGTTATACACGCAAGAAATTCACCTGGATCTCCGAAAGGTTAAAGGATACGTGTCTTGACAGAAATGAACAACAAAACTCAATTAACCAAATGATCAAACTGTTACATTCACCGTCGTTTTCTAGAGAAATGGCTCAATTTCGTTATATTACAAATATTTTCCATCGTGCATGTAACTCTACACTCTCCTCCTTCTGGCCGACAATTCTTTTCCCTTACAAATGGCTTTGTGATCTTACGTAGTAGTCCCTCCTCCTTTGTGGAGCCTGCCCAAAAGCAGTAATCTTATTTCAAGTCCTAATAATAGTGTGAATATGCATAATGGTTAAGTTCCCGTTGTCAACAATGGCTATAAGCCCTTTGCACGTTATTTGTGCAATAGGTTTCCCAAGTGTTTCCAGACGCAAATGCCAAGAGAAAAGCTACGATCCCTGCTTCCCGGCAACAGGCAGACGTAAAAACTTCCGTTATCAGACATTGCCTCTGGTCTCTGAAGACATATTCGGAAATACGTCGCTCCCCTGTGATGCGTTGCTCAACTGGGATTTGGTTTTCATTAAGAACTGCGCCCTCCTGTACATAATTCTCTCCTGCTCTTGCTTTAGCTCAATGTATGAACGGGAAAAGGTGTGGAAGATGGAAGTGACAGGGAAGGCCATGAGAAGGATGCCACTCAAGATGCTGCTCAGAGCCACCACTTGGCCTGGGATGCTTCTGGGTACCATATCGCCGTAGCCTACTGTTGTCATGGTGATGACTGCCCACCAATAGCAAGCAGGGATGCTGGTGAACTCCGGAGAGTCTGCCATCTCGTTTTCAATCACATACAAGAGGGGAGAAAAAAGTGCAATGGCTACACAAAGGAACAGCAGCAACAGTCCGAATTCACGCGTGCACCTACGAGCGGTGAGTCCCAGGGTCTGCAGACCTAGCGAATGCCTGGCGAGCCGCATGACGTAGAGAATCCTCAAGGCACGTAGTATACGGAGCACCAGGCCTACCTTATCCAGGTAGATGTTGCCAGAGCTTGGCTTTTTGTTACTACTCACTGAAGCGCTATCTAGGAGTATAGTGATATAATAGGGCAGGATGGCGATTATGTCAATTAGTGTCAGAGGGTGCCGCAGAAAAATAAATTTGCTTGGTGCCTGGATGAATCTCAAGATGAACTCCAAGGAAAACCATCCGACGCAAACCGATTCCACAATGAAAATGTTGTAGCACATCTGAGAACACTCGCCCTGGAGTCGGAAGGAAGGTTACACAATATGAGCATCATGTCACTTGGCAAATGTTACAGAAAGAGTTAAATTGTTTCCGGGACCTAGGGGAAGAGCCTTCTCTGTGGGGGGCCTGACACACTGGAATCAGCTCTCCCCGAAGATTCGCACAGCCCCCCACCCTCCTTGCCTTTTGAAAGAGTTTAAAAACTCATCTTTGTCGCCAGTCCTGGGGGCTTACTAGATCTTGCCCCTGACCAATGAATGATTTTAGTATGATTTTATTGAATGAATGCTAATGTAAGTTTTTAAAGTCAGAATTTTTAAAGATTATTTTTAAGATTATTTTTATGGATATTAATTGGATTACAATGCTGTTATGTCTTTGTATATGTTGTGAACTGGCCCAGGTCCTCGGAGAGGGGCGGCATACAAATCCAAACAAACAAACAAACAAACAAACAAACAAATGAATACAAATCCAATTAAATAAATAATTATTTAAATAAATAATTATTTAAATAAATAAATAAATAAATAAATAAATAATCCAACTGCCGCAAACCAAGGCATAGGTCAGTAGAGTGACAATTATTTCTTACATGGTTAGTGGAAAACAACAATGATAGCAAAAATGATGGACATATGACAACTGTCCCCCCTTCCTTCCCCTTCCTGCCAGCAGAAAAGCGACTGGGCAACCTATAATATAGGGCGGGAATTACAAGAGGTATACAAGGGTTTGAATATTATTTCTGCATAGGCAACTTGCTCTTAAAACAAAGCAGTTGCTAGAATTCTTCTTTCTTACTTTTCTTCAATGAACATTACATAGCAGCAAGATTGTCTGATGGTCCCTGTAGTAAGAGAAGCAATTCATGTCATCATATTTTCCAGAAGGAGTTCATCAGGAATTTAAAACAACCTCTCTTCCAAAAGGCAGATTAGAATGCAGCAAATATTCAAACAATGAAACCACCCTGCCTTATTTACTTATTTTACTGTATTCTCAACAAATGAATCTACAGTGATTTTTCCATTCTAAAACAGCATTTGGGTGGGGATAGAGAATCTAGTCTTTCCAAAAAATGCAGTAATTTATATGACATCTTTGCTACAGGGTGTTTTCTGATATGGAAAATCCTAACAATCAAGGCAGATCCCTCACCTTTCTCTGATTTTATCCAATTCAGATAGAATTGTTTGGGTGTTTCCCCTATTTATATTTTCCTGGTCCCCGAGAATGACTGTTTTAATCACTCAGAAAATAATTCCAATCCAAGATCTTACTTTTTTATTAGACCACTTGAGCTACATTCTTTCAAGAAAATTTACACACTGTCTTAATTCCTTACTGCAATTTAGCCACATTATGTGTGATTAAAATTCGGATGCATTTTCTCCTGCGTATCCACATCTCTATTCCCCCATTTCTAATCCCCATCTATTGGGAATTACATGGAAAATTCCCCTGGAAACCAGTCACATTTGTACAGTGCAACAGACAAAATAAAGAGATGAGTCTAGCAACAAATATCCAGCACCAAAATTAGCAAAATCAGTGTTAGAATACATGCTGAATTGTAATGCAGTACAAAGAAAGTACAATGCATCAGTTATAGAAGTTAAGACTGTATATAAGCTCTAAGACTGTATCAATATAATTGTGTACAGTATTATTATAATTGTGTACTGTGTACAGTTCTGGTCACCTCACCTCAAGAAGGATATAATGGAACTGGAAAAGGTGCAAAAAAGGGCAACAAGTATGATCAAGGAAATGGAGCCCCTCCCTTATGAAACCAGGTTTGGTCTCTTCAGCCTTGAAAGACGGCGTTTAAGGGGTGACTTGATCGAAGTGTATAAAATCATGCATGGGATAGAAAAAGTGGATAGAGAAAAATTATTTTCTCTATCACACAATACTAGGACGAGGGGGCACTCCCTAAAGCTCATAGGTAGGAAAGCAAGGACAAATAAAGGGAAATATTTCTTTACCCAGAGGGTCCTTGTTTTATGGAATTCACTTCCAGAAGAGGTCATGACACTTCAAGGCAGGATTAGACAGATTCATGGATGCCAAGTGTATCGGTGGTTATTGAAACGGATGTCCATGTGCCGCCTCTATGTTGGTTGAGGCAGGCAGGATTCCCTTGAGTACCATTTGTTGGGGGTCAAGGGAAAGGGAGGGGTTTGCCTTCTTTTTCTACTCAAGATCCCTATGTACAATTGGTGGGCCACTGTGTGACACAGAATGCTGGACGCGATGGGCTTTGGCCTGATTCAGCATGGCTCTTCTTATGTTCTTAATGAGGTCATCTTTCATTTTACTATCCCAGGAACTTTGTGACAGATTAAATTAGGAGACAGTGACTAGCGCAAACTCAGATTCCAAAATTCTTTGGGTTTTTTTTTTTCCTTCCTCAAATTCTTGTTGGTTACATTGCCTGAATTCCTATAGTAGCATTTATTAATGGAAAATACATTAAGCAGCCTTGCTATGCTGATGTTTACTAACCCTACTGCTTCTAACACTCTTGTATATAATATTGAGTGTGAAATGTGAAAATGCTTTCAGACAAAAATGTTAACATCCACAATTTATATTGATGGATAGGAGCAAACTCTTCGTTCTGTTTTTAAGATTTTATTAAATGAGATGTATCCCTTTTTTTAAAAAAGGCAGTTCTGAATGAACTCATAAGGATGAATGCTGGCTTGCTTTAGCCTTGGCTCTTCTATTAAATGCTGCAAAAACAGCCCCAGCACTTCAGGTAAAGAGTCTAGCGTTCGTTCGTTCGTTCGTTCGTTCGTTCGTTCGTTCATTCATTCATTATTTATTTTTTATCTATTTATCTATTGGATTTGTATGCCGCCCCTCTCCGGAGACTCGGGGCGGCTAACAGCAATAATAAAACAATGTACAATAATAATCCAATAAATACTAAAAAAGATTAAAAACCCATTAATATAAAAAACCAAACATACATACCGTATTTTCCGGCGTATAAGACGACTGGGCGTATAAGACGACCCCCTAACTTTTCCAGTTAAAATATAGAATTTGAGATATACTCGCCGTATAAGGCTACCCCTCTTCTGTACATCATAGACCTGACTGAGTCTAGGTCTATGATGTACTTGCATTGAGAAAAAAATCATTTCTGAACATGATAACACAATATTTTAATTACTAATGATGAAGATCTTATTGTTAAAATTATGAATGAATTATTTAGAGAGAGAGAGCCAAGTGGGAGCACTCTTCTGTCTATCTCTCCATATGTCTCTGTCTATCTGTCTTGTCTGCCTCTCATATTTCTCCTCACCACAATTAAGTTTATTATTATAACTCATCATAATTTGTCAACACAAAAAGGTGAACCTGGCTATTTTCCTTTCTCCTACCATCTATTCTGCAGGTATCTTTCAGTCTAACATGCAGCATGCTGACACCTATGTGAGAATCTATTATGGAATGAGAATCTGTATGTGATATCATGATATCGCAATCCAAACAGCCCATCCATTTTTTCCTCTTTCCGCACTTGTCTTTATCCTCTTGCAATGTCACTTAAACAGATTTTAACTTGTCGGGTTTACCATTAGTGACCCTGCCAATTTTCAGTACTGTGCAGTGTGCTATGATACAGAGCAGGGTGAATAATATGACCTCAGCTTTTAAAGTTATTTTAAAATGTTGCCTAAGAAATATGAAAAGATGATTCTTTTTGGAGGAAAAGTACATTTTCAATGGTTAAACATAAGAACAAATACAAACAGGCAGAAATAAATGCATCCAGTTTAACATTCAATCATTTCCCTGGCTCTTTTTATTGAAATGAACAAGTTCATACATTCAATTTTGCAACCACTAATAATGTTGGTCAAGTAGGTACAAAAATACCTGGGGAAAAGATCAAAGTCTTTCTCTCTCCCCCTCTCTCTCCCTCTCTTTCTTTCTTGCTATCTCTCTTTCTCTCTTTTTTTTTTTGCTTTCTCTCTTTCTCTCCCCCCTCTCTCCCTTCTCTTACTATCTCTTTCTCTCTCTTTCTGTCTCCCCTCTCTCCCTCTCTCTCTCCCTCTCTTGCCATCTCTTTCTCTCCCTCTCTCTTTCTCTCTCCCCCTCTTTTGCTCTCTCTTTCTCTCTTTCTTTCCCCCCTCTCTCCCTCTCTCTTTCTCTCTCCCTCTGTTGCTATCTCCCCTCTATCTTTCTCTCCCTCTCTTGCCATCTCTTTCTCTCCCTCTCTCTTTCTCTCTCTCCCTCTCTTGCTATCTCTTTCTCTCTTTCTTTCCCCCCTCTCTCCCTCTCTCTTTCTCTCTCTCCCTCTGTTGCTTTCCCCCCTCTATCTTTCTCCCTCTCCCTCTCTTGCTATCTCTTTCTTTCTCTTTCTGCCCCCTCTCCCTCTCTCTTTCTCCTTCTCTTTCTCCCTCTGTTGCTATCCCCCCTCTCTCTTTCTCTCTGTCCCTCTGTTGCTAACCCCCCCCTCTCTCTCCCTCTCTTGCTATCTCTTTCTTTCTCTTTCTGCCCCCTCTCCCTCTCTCTTTCTCCTTCTCTTTCTCCCTCTGTTGCTATCCCCCCTCTCTCTTTCTCTCTGTCCCTCTGTTGCTAACCCCCCCTCTCTCTCCCTCTCTTGCTATCTCTTTCTCTCCCCCCCTCTCTCACGGAACTGAGGCACGGACGGCGGCGTGTGGGCGAGCCTGCGCTTTGCGCAGGCTCGCCCAGCTGGGAGGCGGTGTTCGCGCCCCCCCAGCTGAAACTGACGTCCGGCCGGAGCGATTCTTCCCCGGCCGGACAGGCAGCGTTTGAGCGAGCCTGCGCTCCGTTCAGGCTCGCCCAGCTGGGAGGCGGTGTTCGCGCCCCCCCCCAGCTGAAACTGACGTCCGGCCGGGGCGATTCTTCCCCGGCCGGACAGGCAGCGTGTGAGCGAGCCTGCGCTCCGTTCAGGCTCGCCCAGCTGGGAGGCGGTGTTCTCGCCCCCCCCCAGCTGAAACTGACGTCCGGCAGGGGCGATTCTTCCCCGGCCGGACAGGCACGCTTGTGCTGCCAAAGGCAGCGTGTGGGCGAGTCTGAGCGGAGCGCAGGCTCGCCCAGCTGGGAGGCGGTGTTCTCGCCCCCCCCAGCTGAAACTGACGTCCGGCCGGGGCGATTCTTCCCCGGCCGGACAGGCACGCTTGTGCTGCCGAAGGCAGCGTGTGGGCGAGTCTGAGCGGAGCGCAGGCTCGCCCAGCTGGGAGGCGGTGTTCTCGCCCCCCCCCCAGGCTGAAACTGACGTCCGGCCAGGGCGATTCTTCCCCGGCCGGACAGGCACGCTTGTGCTGCCGAAGGCAGCGTGTGGGCGAGTCTGAGCGGAGCGCAGGCTCGCCCAGCTGGGAGGCGGTGTTCTGGCCCCCCCCCCAGCTGAAACTGACGTCCGGCCGGGGCGATTCTTCCCCGGCCGGACAGGCACGCTTGTGCTGCCGAAGGCAGCGTGTGGGCGAGTCTGAGCGGAGCGCAGGCTCGCCCAGCTGGGAGGCGGTGTTCTGGCCCCCCCCAGCTGAAACTGATGTCCGGCCGGGGCGATTCTTCCCCGGCCGGACAGGCACGCTTGTGCTGCCGAAGGCAGCGTGTGGGCAAGTCTGAGCAGAGCGCAGGCTCGCCCAGCTGGGAGGCGGTGTTCTCGCCCCCCCCCCAGCTGAAACTGACGTCCGGCAGGGGCGATTCTTCCCCGGCCGGACAGGCACGCTTGTGCTGCCAAAGGCAGCGTGTGGGCGAGTCTGAGCGGAGCGCAGGCTCGCCCAGCTGGGAGGCGGTGTTCTGGGCCCCCCCCCCCCAGCTGAAACTGACGTCCGGCTGGGGCGATTCTTCCCCGGCCGGACAGGCACGCTTGTGCTGCCAAAGGCAGCGTGTGGGCGAGCCTGAGCGCAGCGCAGGCTCGCCCAGCTGGGAGGCGGTGTTCTCGCCCCTCCCAGCGATCGCAAATATCGGCGCCACTGTCCTATATCCGGCGTACAAGACGACCCCCCACTTTGGAAAAGATTTTCAGGGGTTAAAAAGTCGTCTTATACGCCGGAAAATACGGTACATACATACCATGCATAGAATTGTAAAGACCCAGGGGGAAAGAGCATCTCAATTCCCCCATGCCTGGCGGCAGAGGTGGGTTTTAAATAGCTTACGAAAGGCAAAGAGGGTGGGGGCAATTCTAATCTCTGGGGGGAGTTGGTTCCAGAGGGTCGGGGCAGCCACAGAGAAGGCTCTTCCCCTGGGTCCCGCCAAGCAGCATTGTTTAGTTGACGGGACCCGGAGAAGACCCACTCTGTGGGACCTAACCGGTCGCTGGAATTCGTGCAGCAGAAGACGGTCAACTGAATGGGAGTTAAGTACAGTGTTCACTTGACTTTCGCGGGTCCGACATTCATGAAAAGTCTATACCACGTTTTTTTTTTAAAAAAAAATTTAAAAATACTACGTGGTTTTTTCTACACCACGGTTTTCCCCGCCCGTAACGTCATACATCATCGACAAATTATTGTTAATAAATAATTATGTTAATAAATATCAGGATTATTAAGTATCTTTTTCACCAGTAATAATGGTGAGTAATAATCTAAAGATTGTTAAAGGAATGGGAAATTGTAATTTAGGGGTTTAAATATTAGGAGATGTCCTGCGATACTGTTCATAGCCAAAAATAGTGTAATTACTTCCGCATCTCTACTTCGCGGAAATTTGATTTTCATGGGCGGTCTTGGAACGCATCCCCAGCGAAAGTCAAGGGAACACTGGACCTCTATTCTCAATACACCTAAACCAAGTTGAGAGACAGGAAGCAAAAGTGGAAACCCAAATTCAATTCCAAAGAAGTACATTCCCCAGGGAAGTGGAGGAGAAAAGAGGTCAGCTCAACATAGAAATGCATGCTTGCAGGCATTGTAAATCTATCCCCATTCATTTAGTTCTTGACTTACATCAGTTCATTTAGTGACTGTCTGTAGTTAAACTGAAAAATAGTGACTTATAACTGTTTTTCACAATGAACACTTTTATTGGTATTTATTTATTTATTTGATTTGTATTTTTATAGCATCATGTGATCAGAATTGTCCTGGGGTCATGTGGTCTCCTCTTTTTGTGACCTGCTCACAAGCAAAATCAATGGAGAAGCCAGATTCATTTTAGAACCATGTGAATAACTGAATAACTGGAGGGATTCACTTAACATCTGCAGCAAGGAAGGTCACAAAATAGTGCAAAATTCACCTAATAGCTATGTCGCTTAGCAAGAAAAAATGTTAGCCTCAACTGTGTTAATAAGTTGAGAACTTCCTATAGAACTATCCATTTTGCTGCTGTGAGTTCTGGGGGTCCCTATTATTTGGCAACTTGCCAGGTTATAATTGGGAGAGAAAAATAAGGGACAGTCATTTAGTGACCATTCAAAGTTAAAATGGCAGTGAAAAAAAGTGACTTCTTCTTCTTCTTCTTCTTCTTCTTCTTCTTCTTATTATTATTATTATTATTATTATTATTATTATTATTAATTAGATTTGTATGCCGCCCCTCTCCGTAGACTCGGGGCGGCTTACAGCAATGATAAAAACAATATATAATAACAAATCTAATAGTTAGAATCTAAAATAACAATAATACATTTAAAAAGTCTAAAAAACAAACATGCAATCATATCATACACAAAAAACTACATAGGCAGGGGGAGATGTTTCAGTTCCCCCACGCTTGACGGCAGAGGTGAGTTTTAAGGAGTTTACGAAAGGCAAGGAGGGTTGGGGGCAATTCTAATCTCTGGAGGGAGCTGATTCCAGAGGGTCGGAGCCGCTACAGAGAAGGCTCTTCCCCTGGGTCCGCCAAACGATATTGTTTGGTTGATGGGACCTGGAGAAGGCCAACTCTGTGGGACCTAACCGGTCGCTGGGATTCGTGCGGCAGAAGGCGGTCTCGCAGATACCCTGGTCCGGTGCCATGAAGGGCTTTATAGGTGATGACCAACACTTTGAATTGTGACCGGAAACTGATCGGCAACCAATGCAGACTGCGGAGTGTTGGAGTAACATGGGCATATTTGGGGAAGCCCATGATTGCTCTCGCAGCTGCATTCTGCATGATCTGAAGTTTCCGAATACTCTTCAAAGGTAGCCCCAAGTAGAGAGCGTTGCAGTAGTCGAGCCTCAAGGTGATGAGGGCATGAGTGACTGTGAGCAGTGACTCCCGGTCCAAATAGGGCCGCAACTGGTGCACCAGGCGAACGCCCTCCTCGCCACAGCTGAAAGATGTTTCTCTAATGTGAGCTGTGGATCGAGGAGGACGCCCAAGTTGCGGACCCTCTCCGAGGGGGTCAATAATTCCCCCCCCCCAGGGTGATGGACGGACAGATGGAATTGTTCTTGGGAGGCAAAACCCACAGCCACTCCGTCTTATCAGGGTTGAGTTTGAGTCTGTTGACACCCATCCAGGCCCCAACAGCCTCCAAACACCGGCACATCACTTCCACTGCTTCGTTGACTGGACATTGGGTGGAGATGTAAATCTGGGTATCATCAGCGTACTGAAGATACCTCACCACATGCCGTTGGATGATCTCATCCAGCGGTTTCATGTAGATATTAAATAGCAGGGTGGAGAGGACTGACCCCTGAGGCACCCCACAAGGGAGAGACCTTGGCGTTGACCTCTGACCCCCCTACTAACACCGACTGTGACCGACCAGAGAGGTAGGAGGAGAACTACTGAAGAACAGTGCCACCCACTCCCAACCCCTCCAGGTGGCGCAGAAGGATACAATGGTCGATGGTCGACTTATGACCATTTTCCACCCTAACAACCTTTTGCAGCCTCCCCATGCTCATGTGATCCGGATTGAGATACTGTATACTGAGCGGTCATGGGTCTTCCCAGATATACCCATGTTTCATCAACACTCAACACATTGGTTGCCGATTAGTTTCTGGACATACTTCAAAGTGTTGGTGATGACCTATAAAGCCCTACATGGCATTGGATCAGATTACTTACGGGACCGCCTTCTGCTGCATATATCCCAGCAGACGATTAGGTCCCACAGAGTTGGCCTTCTTCAGGTCCTGTCGACCAAACAATGTCATCTGGCGGGGCCTAGGGGAAGAGCCTTCTCTTTGGTGGCCCTAGCCCTTTGGAATCAACTCCCTCTGGAGATTCGAACTGCCCCAATCCTCCTCGCCTTCCACAAGAACCTTAAGACTATCTATGTCACCAGGCATGGGGCAACTAGTATATCCCCCTTTCTGACGATTAAAAGTTATGTGTAGTGTCGTTTGTTTTTAAGATAATGGGTTTCAGTTACAGTTTTAATTATTAGATTTGTATCTGTATTGTTTTATTGTTGTTGTGAGCCACCCTGAGTCTTTGGAGAGGGGTGGCATACAAGCCTAATAAATTATTATTATTACTATTATTATTATATAATTATTTTTATACTCTACTATATTGGTTGGTGTTATTGGCTGAACAACCACCACTGCCACATGTATTCTGTTTCTAAATTTGGTATTCTAACATTGGTGTGTTCCCAGTGTGGAATGCTAACAGGTACTAATACCTCACGTGATCTTGATTATATCACGCTGTTAGTACAACCTAGGACTGCATGGGCATTTTTGGTGGCTGCTGCACACTGCTGGCTCATGTTTAACTGACTGTCCAAGATCCCTCTCTCAATGACTGTGACCAAACTGGTGGTTTGCATAAAAAGCTGACCAAAAGGGTGAGCAACACTTTTATTCCCTTAAAAAGATTCATTCATTCATTCATTCATTCATTCATTCATTCATTCATTCATTCATTCATTCATTCATTCATTCATTGGATTGATATGCCGCCCCACTCCAAGAACTTGGGGCGGCTTACAACATATCAAAACAATATACAATATAAATACAGTGATACCTCATCTTACAAACATAATTGGTTCAGGGATGAGGTTCTTAAGGTGAAAAGTTTGTAAGACGAAACAATGTTTCCCATAGGAATCAATGGAAAAGCGATTAATGCGTGCAAGCTCAAAATTCACCCCTTTTGCCAGCTGAAGCGCCCGTTTTGGTACTGCTGGGATTCCCCTGTGGCTCCCCTGCACGGGAAACCCCACCTCCGGACTTCTGTGTTTTTGTGATGCTGCAGGGGAATCCCAGCAGGGAAATCCCAGCATCACAAAAATGGGCGCTTTGCTGGCAATGGAAGTCCAGAGGTGGGGTTTCCCAGAAAAGAGAGCATCAGTGAAATCGCAGTATCGCAAAAACACCGAAGTCCTCGAAACCCCACCCCTGGAACTCTTTGTTTTTGCGATGCTGCAATTTCACTGAGGCTCCCCTCGCTGGGAAACCCCAACCTTCCGTTGCCAGTGAAGTGCCCATTTAAACGGGTGCTTTGCTGGCAACGGAAGTCCGGAGGCGGGGCATCCCAACATCGCTAGTGGGTTTGTAAGGTGAAAATAGTTTGTAAGAAGAGGCAAAAAAATCTTAAACCCCGGGTTTGTATCTCGAAAAGTTTGTATGACGAGCCGTTTGTAAGACGAGGTATCACTGTATCTAAAAATCCAATTAAGTTAACTAATTATTTAAAAACCCTAATAACATTTTAAAAACACTCATTCCCATTCAAACCGCAAGCATACCTACATTCGTTGCCCACGGGGCTAGAGTCTAATGGCCCCAAGCCTGGTGGCATAGATGAGTCTTTAGACTTTTATGGGAGGTGGGGGCAGTACAAATCTTTGGGGGGAACTGATTCCAGAGAACCGGGGTCCCCACAGAGAAGGCTCTTCCTCTAGGTCCCGCCAAGCGACATTGTCTAGTTGACGGGACCTGGAGAAGGCCGACTCTGTCGGACCTAACCGGTCACTGGGATTCATAATTCCAGATAATTAAATAATTTCAGACACCCCTCCCCCTCACACACAACTTACTCGTTCCTCTTCTTCTCGTAACCCAGGCATGGTGCTGATGGACAGATTAACTGCCGTGACTGTCACAAAGAGGACTGATAAACAGGCGAACACTTTCCCGGGGATCCCTGACTGAGGCTTCTCCACCATGTCCTGTAACTTCTTCATGCACAGGCTGCCTTTTGACTCTGCCGCTGTTGCCTCCGAGGGGTTTTCGTACTCCCCAAACTCATCCTCCGTTTCGTTCATTTCCGCAAATTCCTCCATCTTCTGGAGGTATTTCTTTTTACAGCACCACTCTAGGCTGTCCTCCTCGATGCCCCAGTAAAGCAGCTCTTCTTGGAAGGAGAGAGCGCACATCTCCCGCAAGAGCCGGAGCTTCCCTGCCCGCAGAAAAGTCAAGATGGTCCTAAACGCTCCCGGGTTGCGATCGAAGAAGAACTCGTTGCAAGTCACGTCGTAATCGTCGCAAATATTGAGGATGTCGTCAAAATTGTTACAGAATTTCAGCTGTCCCAAGCGAGTCATGGGGAACTCATCGAGCGTGGTCCAGGGGAGCAAGTATTTAAAGCCGCCCACGTTAATGATGATGTGGTGCTTCCTTTCTTCCGGGTGGACACTTTCATAGAGGTCTTTGCCAGGGTGAAGACGCTTGGCTCTTTGGTAGAAGACCCCTTTCAGAGTTTCTCTTTCGGCAAATAAAGGGTGGTTGAAGGAGACATCTGAAGCACAGCTGAGGGCACTGTAGTCATAGTCTGAATTTTCTCCTGGGAGGAGAGTCATCTTGATCACCAGGCTACTTCACATCACTTTAGGGCTCCAGTTACAAATTTCTAAAATGAAGATGGGGAAACAAAGCATCAGTTATTATTCATTCATTCATTCATTCATTCATAAGATATACAAGATAGCAGGTAGTAGTAGTAGTAGTAGAGTGTTCCCTCGATTTTTGCGGGTTCGAACTTCGCAAAAAGTCTATACCACGGTTTTTCAAAAATATTAATTAAAAAATACTTTCCAGTTTTTTCCCCTATACCACGGTTTTTCCCGCCCGATGACGTCATATGTCATCGCCAAACTTTCGTCCGCCTTTAATAAATATATTTTTAAATAAACTTTTAATAAATAAACATGGTGAGTAATAATCTAAATGGTTGCTAAGGGAATGGGAAATGGTAATTTAGGGGTTTAATGTGTTAAGGGAAGGCTTGTGATACTGCTCATAGCGAAAAATAGTGTATTTACTTCCGCATCTCTACTTAGCTGAAATTCAACTTTCGTGGGAGGTCTCGGAACGCATCCCCCGCGAAAATTGAGGGAACACAGTAGTAGTAGTAATAGTAGTAGTAGTAGTAGTAATAATTAATAATTTATTAATTTACATGCTGCCCCTCTCCGAGGCCTGTTGGTATAAACATAAACATAGACAAAATAAATACAGATAGACGAGGGCAGTAGGACAGGGATGGCAGGCACCCTGGTGCACTTATGCGTGCCCCTTACACACCTCTTAGGAATGGGGTGAGGACGGCAGTACACAATCTAATGTTAAACGTTTGGGGGTCTGGGGAAGAAACCACAGTCAGGTAGTGCATTCCAAGCACTGACCACTCTGTTGCTGAAGTCATGTTTTCTGCAGTCCAAGTTTCGAGCGGTTTACATTGAGTTTGAATCTATTGTGTGCTCGAGGATTGTTGCAGTTGAAAGTGAAGTATTCATTGACAAGGCAGGACTTGTGGTAGATGATTTTATGAACTACATTTAGATAAGATCGAAGGTGACATAGCTCTAAGCTACCTAAGCCCCAAATTTCAAGTCTGGTGGAATAAGGTATTCTGTTGCAAGTGGAGGAGTGCTGGAGAATTAACCCCATACAATTTTTGTTATTGGGGAAGGGAGGGATTATTTGCATGGGATTTGAACAACAACACAAAAAATAAAAATTGAACTATGGAAACAGTGAACTATTGGAAAACATTTTTACATCCTTTATGTATGGTCTGTTAGAAGACTGACAGCAGAAAAAGACCTCAAGATCCATCTAGTCTGCCCTTACACTATTTTCTGTTTTTTATCTTAGGATGGATATATGTTTATTCCAGGCACGTTTAAATTCAGTTACTGTGGATTTACCAACCACGTCTGCTGGAAGTTTGTTCCAAGGATCTACTACTCTTTCAGTAAAATAATATTTTCTCATGTTGCTTTTGATATTTCCCCCAACTAACTTCAGATTGTGCCCCCTTGTTCTTGTGTTCACTTTCCTATTAAAAACACTTCCCTCCTGAACCTTATTTAACCCTTTAACATATTTAAATGTTTCGATCATGTCCCCCCTTTTCCTTCTGTCCTCCAGACTATACAGATTGAGTTCATTAACTCTTTCCTGATACGTTTTATGCTTAAGACTTTCCACCATTCTTGTAGCCCCTCTTTGGACCCGTTCAATTTTGTCAGTTGAACGGGTCCAAATCTTTTTATAATAAGGGTTTTAAATTGTTTTTAACATTAGATTTGTACATGATGTATTGTTGTTGTGAGCTGCTTCGAGTCCTTGGAGAGGGGCGGCATACAAATCTAATAAATTATCATTATTACTATCCTCCTTCTAGTTATTTTAGTTGCTTATCAAAATCTCGCAAGGCCTCATATAAATATCATGAAGATGCATGAGATGTATTTATTTATTTATTTATTTATTTATTTATTTATTTAATTCGACTTCTACGTAGCCCAATCCCAAAGTAGTCAGGGAGGCTTACAACAATATGAAAATACAAATTGCAATAATAAAGATGTCAAATATAAATATTAAAACGATAAACACCAGTTATAAAACCCACAACTCAAACAATCCAATCAACACACATGCCTACCATTCAATACAATTCATTACAGATGTAAATGTTCATGGCGCCCAGGCCTGCCGGTAAAGCCAGGTCTTCGCAGACTTTTGGAAGGCCAGTAGGGTGGGAGCAGTACGGATATCGGGGGGAGGTGGTTCCATAGAGCCGGGGCGGCCACAGAGAAGGCCCTCCCCCATAGCCCCGTCAACCTGCTTAGTCGATGGGACCTGGAGAAGGCTTAGTCGATGGGACCTGGAGAAGGCCAACCCTGTGGGATCTTATTGATCCCTGGAAGGTATGCGGCATGAAATCCCACCTATTTTTATTGTTTTATTTGGAGTTCATGGATGCTTCGAGGGAATATTACGGGAACTTTGGCAACGCCATTGCAATCGGGCAGATGACTGATGTACATATAATATGAAATGGAAATAATTCAGAAGGGTAAAAGAAGTCCTTGCAGACTTTATCTCACTTTCAAGGCCATTGGGGCAACGCTGTTTGAAAACATTTCCGTGGTCATGTGGCCAGCATTGTCACACTGAATATTGACAGCCTCAGAGACATTCAGAGACATCCAGTAATTAAATAGTTAACTGTGTGTTTGTGTTTTATTAGGTCCTCCTACCATGATGTAAAATCCTGCCACGTCATTATACCTCATATCCGTCTTTATCCTTTTCTCCATATTTGCTAGTCATTCCTGTCTTAGCAGCCATAATGTGAAGATGTATTTTTCATTTGTCCCTCGTGACATATTTACTTTTCTACTTTTGTAACAAAAATAAATCTTGCTTTAAGAACAAATGTCTGAGCTCTCAATCCATCACCTCCAGGATGATTTAAGGTTCAAACGGACTTTAATTACGCTCATCCTGACAAGCATGATATCGTAGAGTGCTATTACCTTCCCACTGAAGTGATACCTATTTATCTACTCGCATTTGCATGCTTTCGAACTGCCAGGTTGGTGGAAGCTGGAGTGACGATGGGAGCTCACCCCTTCCTGTGGTGCTCAGGTCTTAAGCCTAGGCTGCTGACTTTTTAACTGACAAGCCCAGTTCTTTAACCACTGAGCCACTGTGTCGCTCCGTTTATAGGAATATGCAAATAAAATTATATAAAATATTTGATATGGGAATTGATCGGGGAGGGAAGAATGATGGAAAAATAGCAAATATATGCTGGAATCAATGTTGGTCTCTTATAAGAAGATGAATTCTGAGGCTGTGCCAGGCAGATGCCAGGTTAGGAGAGTAGCTAATAGCACCTAGAAGAGGGATGACACTAATAAATCTTGTTTCTAGATTTAGAGCCCTTAATTGATGTTATAATGAATGAAGTCACTAATGCAGGCTCATTAATAATATATGGTTATATTAGTCATTAATTCTTGCTAGGTTCACTGTCTGGGGGTTGAAGTCTCTTTGCGGAACGTTTTTCCCTCCATCACACCATTTCTTATGGTGAAATTTATTGTGCAGTACTGTACAATAGTCAAGGTATGGTGCTATTTTCCACTGTACAATTTTCTGGGTGCGGAAACTAATTCTATGGGGGAGGGGGGAAGTGCTATTGGTCCTAAAACAATAAATTGTTCATGGTGGTGCACTAGGATTATTCAAATTCTGTGATCAAGTTTCAAATTTCAAGTTTTATTGGATTTATATGCCGCCCCTCTCCAAAAACTAGGGGCGGCTAACAACAATATACATCCTCCTTTTTAAGTAAAATTACATACTGTAATATGTCTTTTTAAAACATTTTGCAAATCTTATTATGATATACATCATTGGTTGTGCCTGTCATGAGGAATACTGATTGACCCTTAGAAATTTCATTTAGTGATTCTTCCAACATTTTACTAAGTATTGCTTCCATAATCTGAAATGTATCTCTGCAAAAGTCCCAGAGACCTATAAGGTCCCACAGAGTTGGCCTTCTCCGGGTCCCGTCGACTAAACGATGTCCCGTCGACTAAACAATGGCGGGCTCCAGGGGAAGAGCCTTCTCTGTGGCGGCCCCCGCCCCCTGGAACCAACTCTCCCCGGAGATTAGAACTGCCCCCACCCTTCGTGTCTTTCGTAAACTACTCAAGACTCACTTATACCACCAGGCATGGGGGAGTTGAGACACCTTTCCCCCAGGCTTATTTTTATACTTTTATATTGGTATGAATGTGCTGTTTGTTTGTTTTTAAAATAATGATAGGGTTTTATATGTTTTTAAATTTGTTTTAGATTTGTTCCACTGCTATATTGTTTTTATTACTGTTGTGAGCCGCCCCAAGTCTTCGGAGAGGGGCGGCATACAAATCTAATAAATAATAATAATAATAATAATAATAATAATAATAATAATAAAAGTACTAATTTTTAAATAACCAAAGATTATTAGAAAAGATAAATTGTGAGGTTAACATATCCTGTAGCTCTTCTGTACAAATACAGAAATACAAACTTATGAACCTTAATTGGAAAATATAAAACATGGGACGCACTATTTGAAAGAAGCTTATTAATTTTTCAGATTTGCAGATTAGCCTTGGCCCTATCATTTCTTCAGGCTGGTGGCTAGGTGAAACAGTAATTTATTCTGGTGATCCATCTTGCTGGCATTTTCTTCTGAAAGAAACAGATGATTCGTATCTCTACCAGCTTCTGAATGAGCATTAGAAGTATTTCTCATATCATTTTTCAACACCACGTCCAAATCAGTAGACCAACGCAATGCTGTAGAACTAATATACTTGGACTTCAGTAAAGATTTTGATAAGGTAGATCACAATCTCCTTAGGAAAAAACAGGGTAGATTATAACACATGTAGAAGGATAAACAGTTGATTGACCAACAGCACTGAACAAGTTGTCCTCAATGGCTCCAAATCCACATGGAAGGAGGCAGGCAGTGGGGTACCACAGGGTTCAGTCCTGGGCCCTGTGCTCTTCAACATTTTCATCAATGACCTAGATGAGGGAACAGAGGGGGAACTAATCAAATTTGCACAAGACACCTAACTGGCTGGGGTAGCCAATACCCTATAGGATAGGCTCAAAATACAGAAGGACCTAGATAGATTAACACTGTGGGCCCAAACTAACAAAATGATATTGAATCTGTTGCACTGCTGGTTTTTTTCTCTTATTTCTGCCAACTTTCTCTTATTTATTTATTTTATTTATTCATTTGTCCAATAAACAAATACATAGGAAGAAAATAGACATGTGGTAATATATATAAGGGTAAAAGTGAACTTAGAGGAGAGGATATATGAAAGGAAGAGAATATATAAGATAGGTGAAAGAAAGGAAAGGCAATTGGACAGGGGACGAAAGGCACACCAGTGCACTTATGTACGCCCCTTACTGGCCTCTTAGGAACCTGGAGAGGTCAATCGTGGAGAGTCTAAGGGAGAAATGTTGGGGGTTAGGGGTTGACACAATTGAGTCCGGTAATGAGTTCCATGCTTCAATAACTTGATTGTTGAAATCATATTTTTTACAGTCAAGTTTGGATCGGTTCGTATTAAGTTTGAATCTGTTGCGTGCTCTTGTGTTATTGCGGTTGAAGCTGAAGTAGTCATTGACCGGTAGGACGTTGCAGCATATGATCTTGTGGGTAATACTCAAATCGTGTTTTAGGCGACGTAGTTCTAGGCTTTCTAGGCCCAGGATTGTTAGTCTATTTTTGTAGGATATTCTGTTTCGAGTGGAGGAGTGAAGGGCTCTTCTGGTGAAATATCTTTAAAGGTTGATGGGGATATATTTTAAAATGGTATTGTAATAAAATCCTTGAAAGTTTTCAAAACAAACTTGGCAGTTTTAAAGTCTTTGGCTGGGTCTACAATTTTTGCTACTTTTATCCTCATCTGCCAAAAATGAAGCAGCTTCAGATATCTTGAACGTTTCCCATCACAGCCTATGGATAGAACTTTTCTTAAATAAGTACATTAAAACAGTAATGAGTTTTTTTAAAAAAAAAATACCAGAAGCCATATATGAACTTTTCGCTGAAAAAAAAGAGAGAAAAGATTGAATTGATGATTTGTGGATTTGGGTTTAAAGAGGGAGACCAAACAAATATGGCAATTACTCAATAAAAAGAAGGACAGAATCCAAATTTTGCTAGGGTTTTTTTGTTTCATTTTCTTTTTTCTATCTTTTTATTTTTTATATTTTATTGTACTGAAAAAATCTAATAAAACATTAAAAAAGAAAAATGTTTGTCAACCTCATTTGGAAATGGTGCAGAATAACCAAACAATTGACCAAATAGGATACGTCATGTTATTAATATAAGATAATATATTATACAGTGGTACCTCTACTTACGAACTTAATTCGTTCCGTGACCAGGTTCTTAAGTAGAAAAATTTGTAAGAAGAAGCAATTTTTCCCATAGGAATCAATGTAAAAGCAAACAATGCGTGCGATTGGGGAAACATAGAGAGGGTGGAGGCCCTGTTTCCTCCCAGGAGATTCCTAGAGAGGCCCCACGGAGGCTTCTCTCTGCCTTTTCTGGCTCTCTTTTCTCCTAGGAGATTCCTAGAGAGGCCCCACGGAGGCTTCTCCCTGCCTTTTCTGGCTCTCTTTTCTCCTAGGAGATTCCTAGAGAGGCCCCACGGAGGCTTCTCCCTGCCTTTTCTGGCTCTCTTTTTTCCTAGGAGATTCCTAGAGAGGCCCCACGGAGGCTTCTCCCTGCCTTTTCTGGCTCTCTTTTCTCCTAGGAGATTCCTAGAGAGGCCCCACGGAGGCTTCTCTCTGCCTTTTCTGGCTCTCTTTTCTCCTAGGAGATTCCTAGAGAGGCCCCACGGAGGCTTCTCTCTGCCTTTTCTGGCTCTCTTTTCTCCTAGGAGATTCCTAGAGAGGCCCCACGGAAGCTTCTCCCTGCCTTTTCCGGTTACAGTTTCGGAGGTTTGGGTTTGTAAGTGGAAAATGGTTCTTGAGAAGAGGCAAAAAAATCTTGAACACCTGGTTCTTATCTAGAAAAGTTCGTAAGTAGAGGCGTTCTTAGGTAGAGGTACCACTGTATAAGAATATACATTCCCCATTTATTTGTCTCTTATTTATTTGCCTTATCTGCCTCCTATTTTACTGTGGAGCTACTCTAGGCAGTTTACAACATGCCTACATACTACATACAGCAGGAAGGCACTATTTGTCATGCATCTCTTGTTACTTGTCAGTTTGTAGGTACACTTGACATTCAATTTAAGATTAGTTTGTGGAAGAGATCCAAAAAAGTAAAGTCTGGAAAACCTGTAGTATGCAGTTACTTCCAGTTCAGCTATGACCTTTCTCTTCTCTTAAAACCAGCAAGGATTCTGTTCGAGTGCCATTTAAACTTAATGAATCAAGAATTCCTGGTGTGAGGTAGGTCAGCAAGAATGAAGACATATATTTATAGCTAATTAATATTTGAAGATAGCACTGCATTGTCTCTTGACCTTACTATACTCCTAACGTTTCACTGAATTGGTGTCTGGGACTCTCTTCAGCTTTGTCCAACCTCTTGTGGTCAATTTTCTTAGCATCCTTCTTATAAAGTGGCATCTTAATCTGGTTATTGATTCTGATGGACTGGCCAAGGCAGAAGAGAGGTAGAGGGGTATTTTATTTATTTATTTATTTATTGGATTTGTATGCCGCCCCTCTCCGCAGACTCGAGGTGGCTAACAACCGTAATAAAAGAGCATATAATAATAATATTATATAAAAACCAATCATACATACAGACATACCATGCATAGAATTTTAAAGGCCTAGGGGGAAAGTGTATCTCAGTTCCCCCATGCCTGGCGGCAGAGGTGGGTTTTAAGCAGCTTACAAAAGGCAAGGAGGGTGGGGGCAATTCTAATCTCTGGGGGGAGTTGGTTCCAGAGGGCCGGGGCCACCAAAGAAGGCTGTTCCCCTGGGTCCCGCCAAGCGACATTGGTTGACAGGACCCGGAGAAGACCCACTCTGTGGGACCTAACTGGTCGCTGGGATTCGTGCAGCAGAAGGTGGTCCCTGAGGTAATTTTACAGTGGAGAGAGCAAGAGATGGGGTGATATGAGATGCAGTTATGGCAAGAAGTAAATGAATGTTGTGGGATAGACATTGGGCCAAACTTTTAGAGTCTGCTAGAATTGAGGAGGGGGGAGGATGCACGTGTTCCTCCCCCCACCCATCTTCTCTGTCCTTAGACACAGCCTGCTTCGCTTCATGATCCACAGACCAACTCTCGAGAGAGTATTTTTCTCTTTGGATCATGCTGCCAAATTTTAATAGAATTGGTTCTTAATAAAATTTGGAAAGGACTCACTATTCTATCTATCTATCTATCTATCTATCCATCCATCCATCATCTATCCATCCATCCATCCATCCATCCATCCATCCATCCATCTAATTTTTCAAGTACGTATTTGTAATATACATAGATATAACATAGTTTATATACATAATGTAAGTACTGATAAGAGGGAACATTAGGACAGAGACGGTAGGCACGCTGGTGCGCTTATGCACGCCCCTTAGTGACCTCTTAGGAATCAGGTGAGATCAACAGTGGACAGTCTAAGGGTAAAGTTTTGGGGGTTTGATGATGAAACCACAGAGTCAGAGTGAGTTCCAGGCCTTAACCACTCTGTTGCTAAAGTCATATTTTCTACAGTCAAGTTTGGGGTGGTTCATTTTGGGTTTGTATCTGTTGTGGGCTTGTGTATTGTTCTGGTTGCAGATGAAATAGTCATTGACAGGTAGGACGTTTTAGCAAGTAATTTTATGAGCTATGCTTAGATCATGCTGAAGGCAAAGTAGTTCTAAGCTTTCTTAGCCCAGGATTTCAAGTTTGGTTGTCTAAGTTATTCTGTTACGAACAGAGGAGTGGAGGGCTCTTCTTATAAAGTATCTCTGGATAATTTCTAATGTATTTATGTCCGATATGCAGTGAGGGTTCCAGAGAGATGAGCTGTATTCAAGGATTGGTCTAGTGATGTATAACTTGAATTATAGTAACTCTTTATATATATAGTATTTATATTTACGCTTTTCTTGGTCGTAGTAACTCTTTTGAAGAAAATATTTTATTTTCCTGCCCATACTCAGGATCAGAAAAGGCTCTACTTTGCTGATTTATCAGACATATCCAATGTGGGGTTATTTTTGACAACAATATGGTGGTGTTTTACCATTAAAATGTCCCAGATGTTCTTCCAACTTCCTGATCTAGCCTACCACTCTGATGAATCACAACCAGAATAGTTTTTCCAAATACAGCCAAGATTGGCTAGATAGGAGGAGGAAATGGCAAATCTATAATGCTGCCAAGAAAATTCTATGAATATAATCATTTGGAATTTAATTCAGAGTCCCCATTTTAATATTATTACTTCTCCACTTGATTTTATTTGTGGCTGTCCTATCTACTGCATCTTTCCTAGAAAGCAATAGATCTGGTTTTGGTTTGTTTTAAATACTAATGTCTTTTGGATTTATTACAATATGATGTGAACAACATGGCTTGATCCACATAGTGCACATAGAAGACCTTATTCCTTCAAGAAAAGGATCCAGGATCCATTGGATAGCTGTTTTACTGCTTCCTATTAATTTTTAATTTCTCAAAGGACTTCACTTTGAAACAAAGAAAGGGGCAAAACTGGAGACAAAAACCAGCCTTCTGCCACCTTTCTATTGATGATTTATTTTATTTATTTATTTATTAGATTTGTATGCCATCCCTCTCCGAAGACTGGGGGCGGCTCACAACAATAATAAAAACAATATTCTAGCGAAAACAAATCTAATACAAACCCTATCATATTTAAAAAGCAATAACAACACATATATATTAAGCATAAAAAAGCCTGGGGGAAAAATGTCTCAACTCCCCCATGCCTGGCGGTATAGATGGGTCTTGAGTAATTTACGAAAGACAAGGAGGGTGGGGGCAGTTCTAATCTCCGGGGGGAGTTGATTCCAGAGGGCCGGGGCCGCCACAGAGAAGGCTCTTCCCCTGGGGCCCGCCAAACGACATTGTTTAGTCGACGGGACCCGGAGAAGGCCAACTCTGTGGGACCTTATCAGTTGCTGGGATTCGTGCGGTAGCAGGCGGTTCCGGAGGTACTCTGGTCCAATGCCATGTAGGGCTTTAAAGGTCATAACCAACATTTTGAATTGTGACCGGAAACTGATCGGCAGCCAATGCAGGCCACGGAGTGTTGTAGAAACGTGGGCGAATCTAGGAAGCCCCACAATGGCTCCAATCTTGTGAAGGAACAAGTTGATGATATAGGTCACGGCTGTCAAACTCGCGTCATCACACGATGTATTGGGACTGTTCTCCCTTTGCTAAAACGGGTGGGGGAAGGGCCAGCACATGTCACATCTGGCCTACAGGCCAAGAGTTTGACACCCCTGATATAGATCAATCAATCATCTAGAGCATGGACATTTGGGGAGGGAGAAATGCTAGCTAATCAATACAAAAGTTTCTGAAACACTAACTGAAAATAAGAGAAATTGGCAGACCACAGCCAGGTGAGGTTTGCTGGAGTCCCTATCCTAGATTAGCTTCGTTAATAATAAGCCATATTTACTAAGCCATTACTCCCTTCATATGATGAATAACAGAATTGCGAAATGGTCAATTTCTTTCATGCCGGTTGGCAGTACTCATCCATATTTAGCCAGAAGGACATATGTTTATGTGCGAAAAAGGATGGCTGGTATTTCTTTTGACACCATCTGGAGTAAGAATTTCCAGGTTCTCTCTCTCCACATACAGTGATCCCCCGTTTATTGCGTCCCCAACCATTGCGAACAGGGTACTTCGCTATTTTTCAACCCGGAAGTCAAAATACCATCTACGCATGCGTGCCCGTGGGCACGCATGCGTAGATGGCAACCGGGAGATCAGCTGCTGGGCGGCTTCCCTGAGTCTTCCCCCTCTTGCTGGCGTCAGCGAGGAGTTTCCCCACCGCCCACGCAAACTCCTCGCTGCCGCCCGCCCTTCGCCCGCCCACGCCGTTCATTCTCGCCGCTTTCGAGCTGAGTCCGGGAGCGAATTTGCTCCCGGACTCAGCTCGAAAGCGGCGAGAATGAACGGCGTGGAAAAGCCGTTCCTTGCCGTTCGTTCTCGGCGCTTTCGAGCTGAGTCCGGGAGCGAATTTGCTCCCGGACTCAGCTCGAAAGCGGCGAGAATGAACGGCGTGGAAAAGCCGTTCCTTGCCGTTCGTTCTCGGCGCTTTCGAGCTGAGTCCGGGAGCGAATTTGCTCCCGGACTCAGCTCGAAAGCGCCGAGAGCCAGCACCCGAGCTCCTTTCGCCTGCGGCTCCCAGCCCACCGCCTGTCGCCCGGTTTAGCCAGGACACGAGCGGCGAAATGACTTGGAGGAATGTGAAGCTGAAACCGGCCGGTTTCAGCTTCCCATTCCTCCAAGTCATTTCGCACCCCGCTTTAGGGCGACAGGCGGTGGGCTGGGAGCCGCAGGCGAAAGGAGCTCGGGCATTGTTCTCCGGACCCCGCCCGCAGCCTGGAGAGGGAAAGGGCCGCCGCGGGGCTGAGCGGGCGGGGTCCGGAGAACAATGCCCGAGCTCCTTTCGTCTGCGGCTCCCAGCCCACCGCCTGTCGCCCTAAAGCGGGGTGCGAAATGACTTGGAGGAATGGGAAGCTGAAACCGGCCGGTTTCAGCTTCACATTCCTCCAAGTCATTTCGCCGCTCGTGTCCTGGCTAAACCGGGCAGCAGGAGACAGGCTTTGAGTTTTTGGCTGCGGGGGGAGAAGTAGGACTTTCCTAACTCCCTCGCCCCGCAGCCAAAACTCAAAGCCTGTCTCCTGCTGCCCGGTTTAGCCAGGACACGAGCGGCGAAGTGACTTGGAGGAATGGGAAGTCCAAATCGGCCGGTTTCAGCTTCCCATTCCTCCAAGTCATTTCGCACCCCGCTTTAGGAGTCAGCGGAGAACGGCGCAACTGTTTTAAAACGATCGGAGCTTTCCAATGAGTCCCGAAGACATGTCTTCGGGACTCATTGGAAAGCCGCGCGGGTGTTTTAAAAGGTCCCCGCCGACATGGGGGGCTCGCTAGCACCCCCCCAAACCTGGGTTGGGGGTTCGGGGGGTGCTAGCGAGCCCCCCATGTCGGCGGCGACGTTTTAAAACAGCCCCGCCGCCCCCAATCTTCGGCTCCTCGCTAGCGCTGCGGAAGTTAAAAACATCATCTGCACATGCGCAGATGGTGTTTTTACTTCCGCAGCGCTACTTCGCGAAAACCCGCTCGTTGCGGGGGGTCCTGGAACGGAACCCTCGCAACGAGCGGGGGATCACTGTATTACCATTACTGGCTTGTGTTTTCATGAGGGAATGGACAAAAGTTCTCCAGGACATTGATATTCTGACCTCTATCCTCTATAACTGTGATGATGAACCTATGGCAGGGGTGCCACAGGTGGCACGCGGAGCCGTATCTGCTGGCATGCGAGCCGTTGCCCTAGCTCAGCTCCAAGGTTTATTTATTTTATTGATTGATTGATTTTGTCCAATACACAATGAGGGTTTTAGGGGGTATACACATAGTAAAATACATAATGAAAGTTATAGAGGATAAACTCATAGTAAAATATATCTAAGAAAGAATAGAAGAGAAGATATAGGAATAGAACATATCAATGAAAGAATAGAAGAAGAGATATAGGAATAGAAGAAAGGTATAGGAGATATAGGAGAGCAATAGGATGAGACAGAAGGCACTTTAGTGCACTTATGCACGCTCCTTACTGACCTCTTAGGAATCTGGATAGGTCAACCATGGATAATCTAAGAGTTAAGTGTTGGGGGTTTGAGGATGACATTATGGAGTCCAGTAATGAGTTCCATGCTTCGACAACTTGGTTACTGAAGTCGTATTTTTACAGTCAAGTTTGGAGCGGTTAATATTAAGTTTAAATCTGTTGTGTGCTCTTGTGTTGTTGTGGTTGAAGCTGAAGTAGTCGCCGACAAGCAGGATGTTGCAGCATATGATCTTGTGGGCATGTGTAGGCTTGACAGCTGATTTTTGGCTTGCACAGAGGCTCTGGGAGGGCATTTTTGGCTTCCAGAGAGCCTCCAGGGGGATGGGGAAGGGCATTTTTACCCTCCCCTGGCTCCAGGAAAGCCTTTGGAGCCTGGGGAGGGCGAAACATGAGCCTACTGGGCCCATCAGAAGTTGGGGAACAGGCTGTTTCCGGCCTCCAGAGGGCCTCTGGGGGGTGGGAGAAGCAGTTTTCACCCTCCACAGGTATTGAATTATGGGTGTGCGTGCGCAATAGTGTGCACACATGCTCTTTTGGCACCCGAGGAAAAAACGTTTCGTCATCATTGCTCTACTATAAGATTCTTATAGAGCCATCCATGACAAACAAACACCAACCTTTGGCTTCTAATCTTTGCCATCTTTTTCAAGTGAAGGTTTCTCTGGCCTCACCGGGAATCCTATCTGGCAAAAGGAGGCTTTGTGGAATGAAAAAAGTTAGATAAGGAAAGGATCTTTGCAGGCTTCAAGGAAAAAGGGATAACTTCTAAGGTCAGCTTGCAGATATTATGTGCTGAGACTGGGCAGAACTTTGTGAAAATAGATAGACAATTTCTGTGCTATCATGCTGAGAAATAAATAAGTAAAAATGTGCTTCGTATTCTGCAGCCTCTGTCCAGCAACTAGCAGATGTTTATAGAGCTGTATGATGTGTAGATCGATCAGGTGCACAAACTGTATTTAAGATCTAATGGCTGTACTGTATTTATTGTGCCTGATAAATTTGATTACTTTCTTGTGGCATTAATGTGTTGGGAAAATATAGTCCCTTTCATTGGTGGGAGTCCATGTATTATACAAGTCCAGGAAATACCGTTTCCCCTAAAAGAAGACATCCCCTGATAATAAGTCCAATTGTAGGTTATAACCTAACAAAGCCCTACATGGCTTAGGACCAGATTACCTATGGGACCTTCTCCTGCCTCATAGAAACATAGAAGATTGATGGCAGAAAAAGACCTCATGATCCATCTAGTCTGCCTGTTCTGTCGGGCTCTGTGGTAGAATCCTCCCAAAAATTCACAGGTACAAATTTCAGACACATACACGTTTGAAAATTCAAAACAATGTTCTTTATAATGGAAATTCACTTAAACCAAGCCCTCTTTTGGTATAGCAAAGAGCACTCGTCTCCACACAAACTGGTAATTTGTACAAGTCCCTTATCAGTTCAGTGATACTTAGCTTGCAGCTGTGAGGCAATTCACATTCCTTCTTCTTTCACAAAGTGAAACACACTTTGCCCTGGTTTAGTTTCAAAGCGGGGGGGAAAATCAGCACACAAAAGGTCAAAGTCAGTAAAGCAGTCACGAAACACAATGATCAGATAATCCTCCACAATGGCCAAACCCACAGGCTGCTATTTATAGCAGCCTCACTAATTACCACAGCCCCACCCAACCACAGGTGGCCTCATTTTCTTTGATAATAATCTCTCAGTTGTTGTTGCCTATGCATCGCTCTCTGCATGCGTGGCTGTATCATTAACTCTTGTTCTGAATCCAAGGAGAAGCTTGATAATTGATCTCCTTCTGAGCTGTCTGCCCCACTCTCCTCCTCCCTGTCACTCATGTCTTCTTGGTCAGAGGAGCCTTCATTAGCAGATTCCACGGGGGGGGGGGGAGGGCAAAACAGGCCTGCAGCATGTGGATGCCTCCCCCACATCCACAGTCCTTGGGGCAGGAGCTGGGCCAGAGCTAACCACAACACTGCCCTTGTATTATTTCCTGTATTTTATCTTAGGATGGATCTATGTTTATCCCAGGCATGTTTAAATTCAGTTACTGTGGATTTACCAACCATTGGAAGTTTGTTCCAAGCATCTACTACTCTTTCAGTAAAATAATATTTTCACATGTTGCTTCTGATCTATCCCCCAACCTCAGATTGTGCCCCCTTGTTCTTGTGTTCACTTTCCTATTAAAAACACTCCTGAAACTTATTTAACCCTTTAACATGTTTAAATGTTTCGATCATGTCCCCTTTCCATTCTATCCTCCAAACTATATAGATTGAGTTCATTAAGTCTTTCCTTATAAGTTTTATGCTTAAGACCCTCCATTTTGACCTTAACCATAACCTTTTGACCTTGACTTTAAGACATTCCACTCATGCACCCCAGCGGCTGGCTAGGTCCCACAGAGTTGGCCTTCTCCAGGTCCCGTCAGCCAGAAAATGTCAGCTGGCAGGACCTAGAGAAAGAGCCTTCTCTGTGGCGGCCCCGGCCCTCTGGAACAAACTCCCTCCGGAGATACGTACCGCCCCCTCCTTCCTGGTCTTTTCATAAAGCTCTGAAGACCTAACCTCTGCCAGCAGGCATGGGGGCCTTGAGTGACGAGATTGTCTCTGGACGAGGTTATGAATGATTGAATTGGATGAACGTGGATGACTCTGCATGGGGGTTTTCTACAATTTTAGTAATTTTGTATAATTCTTTTTAAAAAAAAATTAGACTTCTTTACATATATTGTTTGCATTTATAATGTTGTAAACCACCCTGAGTCGCTTTGAGAAGGACACTGTAGAAATCTCATTAATAAAATAAATACATTAATAAATTAATAAATCAGATTTTGGCATGGCAATAAGGTCAAGCGCTTATTTCAGGGCTCAAAAAAAAGTATAAGATAGGATTTTATGTTCGGGGAAACATAGTATGTCTGTTCAGTAACTCATTTAAACACTTTTTGTAAACCCAGCTGTAATGTATGGGAGCTTTGTCTTAATTTGGCACCCTTTACCTGGCCTGGATCCCAAATATTCTTTTCTTTAGCTATGACATCCAGAAGACTGGAAGTCCAGCCCAGATGGAGGATGCCAACTTAAGGAAAGTTGATATTGAATAATTATTTGTGACTTTGGGGAAAAAGTACGACGTTCCATTCTGTCCTGTAATATCTTTCTTTCTTTCTTTTTTTCTTTTTTTCTTTTTTTTCTTTTCTTTCTTTCTTTCTTTCTTTCATTTATTAGATTTGTATGCTGCCCCTCTCCGTAGACTCGGGGCGGCTCACAACAATAATAAAACAATGTATGACAAATACATACGCAAAAGAACGGGTGACATACAGAGACCCTAGTAAAACCATAAAGTTGAAAAATATATAGATTAAAATCTAAACATACTGTATGTCAAATTAAGTCAAATCGCACCCAACAGGATTATTTATTTTTCAGTAAGTATGCACAGAATTGGGCAATATATCTCCTAAGCAACTGAGCTCACTGGGTAATAAAAAGTGGGAGGGGGAAGCCCCACCCTCACTATATTCACAAAATCAAATTTAGGAAGCTGTATGAGCAGTTCTCTCTCTTCCAGAAGCAGGAAGACCTTGTCAAGTTAAAGGGACAGAGGTTTTTGTCCTGAAAGGAGAGAACAGAAGCAGCAACTTCAGTGTTAAAAAATAGCACTTTGGGTTGTTTCTCTCCATCACCATCATCCCCCCCCCCAATAAATTTCCTCTGCAGCAATTCTGATTTCTGCAATGCATCTCTGATGTAATCAGTGATCCTGTGAAAAGAACTTGCTACTCTTTTGTGTTGCAGGCAACTGCAGAGCACTTTCTTGGATGAAAATGATAATGTGCTATAAAATGCTATAAACCATGAAAGTCTAAGCATTTATTATTCCTCCCTATAGGAAAATGTGCTCATGTCCCAACGTAATGAATGGCTTTTCCAAAAAAGACATTACCGTGAGAAATTAAAAGTACGTTGTCATTTTTATGGAAGGAATAGCTACTTGACAAGTGAAAGTTATGCAACTTCCACACCGGCCAGAATCTCTAAATATCGGTTGGGATCAGAAGAGTGGAAGGCACTGAGTGGCTAATGGAAACAAGTGCTAGATTGATCATTATCGCTGATCCAGTATTTATTTCCCCATCTACTTTATAGCAATAAAGCGAAGCAAAGGTCAACATTTCAAAAGATTTATCTCCACTGCATAAACAAAGGTGGCACTTCTTTGAAGAGCTTTCTCCAATGACTATCTCTGTTTAAATTCAGTTACTGTGTCTGTGGATTTACCAACAACTGGAAGTTTGTTTCAAGCATCTACTACTCTTTCAGTAAAATAATATTCTCTCATGTTGCTTCTGATCTATCCCCCAACTAACCTCAGATTGTGCCCCCTTGTTCTTGTGTTCACTTTCCTATTAAAAACACTCCTGAAACTTATTTAACCCTTTAACATGTTTAAATGTTTCGATCATGTCTCCTTTCCCTTTTATCCTCCAGACTATACAGATTGAGTTCATTAAGTCTTTCCTGATAGGTTTTATGCTGAAGGGATAGTGAGAAGTCAAATCCAACACACAGAGAAGGGATTATTTCATAAAAAGCCTTAAAAACCAGCTAGAGAGATATGAAATGTAAAAGTAAAGGTTCCCCTTGAACTAACAACAACAACAACAACAACAACAGAGCTGGGAAGGACCTTGGAAGTCTTCTAGTCCAATGTCCTGCATAGGCAGGAAACCCTACTCTACTTCAGAGAGATGGTTATCCAACATCTTAAAAACTTCCAGTGTTGGGGCATTCACAACTTCTGGAGGCAAACTGTTCCACTGATCAACCGTTTTGACTGTTGGGAAATTTCTCCTTAGTTCTAAGTTACTTAGTTGTAAGTTACAGAATATCTCCGGGACCGCCTTCTGCCGCACGAATCCCAGCAACCGGTTAGGTCCCACAGAATTGGCCTTCTCCGGGTCCCGTCGACTAAACAATGTCATTTGGCGGGACTCAGGAGAAGAGCCTTCTCTGTGGCGGCCCCGACCCTCTGGAACCAGCTCCCCAGGGAGATTAGAACTGCCCCCACCCTCCTTGCCTTTCGTAAAGTTCTTAAGACCCATCTTTGCCGTCAGGCATGGGGGAACTGAGACATCTCCCCCGGGCCTATACAGTTTATACATGGTATGTTTCTGTGTATGTTTGCTTTTAATAATGGGGTTTTTAGGGTTTTTTAAATTATTAGATTTGTTCTTACATTGTTCCTGTTATTGTTGTGAGCCGCCCCGGGTCTACGGAGAGGGGCGGCATACAAATCTAATTAATAATAATAATAATAATAATAATAATAATAATAATAATACTTCTCTACTTGTTTAGTTTCCACCCATTGCTTCTTGTTCTACCCTCAGGTGCTTTGGAGAACAGGTTGACTCCTTCTTCATTGTGGCAACCCCTGATATATTTGGAACATTGCTATGTGCTGGTTGTTCCCAACTCTAGGAGGTGGTGCTCATCTCTGTCTCCATGGTCATGTGGCCAACATGACTAAACGCCAAAGGCACATGGAAACCTGTTACCTTCCCACCAAAGGTGGTCCCTATTTTTCTACTTGCATTTTTACATGCTTTTGAACTGCTAGGTTGGCAGAAGTTGGGACAATAAATAGGAGCAATAAATTAAACCGCTGAATGATCTACAGGCTGAGTGTCTTCCAAATTCTTATCTACTAGCTTTAAAACCCATTATGTTAAACTTTAGCTCTGTATTGATAAAAGTGAGTTAGGGAAGCTGTAGCAAAAATGACAGCAGGGGCACATTTGAGTTTCTACCAACATAAGACAAGAATGTTGCTTAATGATCTAACTCACAGCTATTAAGTTGTCCACTTTTTATCCCTAGCAAGGATTCTAGGAAAAGCAATCCAGAAATTCAACACTAAGTTGATGTTTTAGCTTAGTCTTCTCTTTTTAGTGTTAGCCTTTGGTATACTGCATGAGTCAAAGAGGGCCGTGAAAATATTTACTCACCCTTCACATCCTGAACATAAATTGTTTCAACTCCTACCCTCAAAACTACGCTGCACTGCATACCAGAACTAGACACAATAAGTTTTTTTCTCAAACGCCATCACTCTGCTAAACAAATAATTCCCTCACTACTCTTAAACTATTCACTAAGGCTGCATTCTCACTTATGACTGTATGACTCTAACTCCTTGCTTGTATCCTTACATTTTATATTAATATTGTTTCCTGATTGCTTATTTGTACCCTATGACAATATTAAGTGTTGTACTTCATGATTCTTGATATTTTTTTCTTTTATGTACACTGAGAGCATGTGCACTAAAGACAAATTCCTTGTGTGTTCTATCAAACTTGGCCAATAAAGAATTCTACCCTTGTATTGCAGCTGCGAGAGCAATCATGGGCTTTCCCAAATATGCCCATGTTACACCAACACTCCGTAGTCTGCATTGGTTGCCGATCAGTTTCCGGTCACAATTCAAAGTGTTGGTTATGACCTATAAAGCCTTTCATGGCACCGGACCAGATTATCTCAGGGACCGCCTTCTGCTGCGCGAATCCCAGCGACCAGTTAGGTCCCACAGAGTGGGTGTTCTCCGGGTCCCGTCAACTAAACAATGTCGCTTGGCGGGACCCAGGGGAAGAGCCTTCTCTGTGGTGGCCCCGGCCCTCTGGAACCAACTCCCCCCCCAGAGATTAGAATTGCCCCCACCCTCCTTGCCTTTCGTAAGCTGCTTAAAATCCACCTCTGCCGCCAGGCATGGGGGAGTTGAGATATTCTTTCCCCCTAGGCCTTTACAATTTTATGCATGGTATGTCTGTATGTATGTTTGGTTTTTATAATAATGGGTTTTCAACTGTTTTTAGTATTGGAATATTATTATATGCTGTTTTATTACTGTTGTTAGCCGCCCCGAGTCTAAGGAGAGGGGCGGCATACAAATCAATCAATCAATACTATTTAAAACAGAAAACAATAACCAACCTTAGGCCCCAAGTACTGAAAAGTTAACTTGTTCTTTCTAGAGCAGAACTGTGCAAATAAAACAAATCACAAATTAATTCTACCTATTGAGTTGCCCTTGCTGAAGGAAGATGAAATAGGGATAAAGCAGCAATCCATAATATTCCGAGTAAACAGGTTTCAGATGCATTACAGCCATGGGGAAAATCAAGGACACTGCAACAGAAAATGCTGCAAAGGACAAGCAATCGGAATGCATTCCTGATGAAGTCAGTAAACAGAAAGAAACTCATTTAGAATAAATGGGAAGTAATAATAAATGCATTTCCTTTTAAGAACTATTAATCAGGGATATTATGGTGAAAACTCAACTTATCCCTATCCCACAATTCAAACTGAGAGAATGGGGCATATTAGAGGGAAAAAGTGGGGGGAAACACTACTATCCAGAACAAAGCACAGCCTGAAAATAAAATAAATTCTGCTACTATTTGAACATATTTTAGCAAAAGAAATATGTTTTTAAGTGCTTTGATTTACCCGGAGAGCCAGGATCACCCCAAAAGTGAACTTTTTACCTACACAATACAAGACAATGTAAAATACTACTCCAAGCAACCCAAACCCTCTCATGTACTACTTACAAGTTAGCCCAAACCAACGATGTTGTAATTATGAGGGTTTTAGATTAGGAGAACTGCTATGTCACAGGTGGAGAAGGGGGACATGCAAAAATGAAAGCCACAGGTCCAGACACCTCACTAGGAAGTAGGATTTAGGATCGTCTGGAATCAACAGACCCAGATTTATCCCATCCATCCCGAATAAGCATGGAAAAAGGATGAGGATAGGAAAAAGGTGTTTAAAAAATGAAATCGCCCCAAAAGAGGGACTGGGAAGAGAAGACCAGGACGCTTTCGGAAATAACAGGAATAAACTGCACAGACATACTTCCATAGGCATCAGAGCTTCTCCAGCTTCCGTGCTCGAATTAAGCCGGAATGGTGCACCGAGCAAAGCAAACCGTTGCTGCAATAGAACGCATCTTCCGCGAATCTGAATGAGAAAAAAGCCCCTTTTCTTTTCGGCTCCCGGTTCCAAAACAAATGGGAAAACTCCAGTCCCGCAAAGTAATAATTCGGGTGGGGAAAAGAAGAAGGGAAGCCCCACGCGCCAACCCTTCAATTTCCCCCCTCCCTTCTCCAAAATAGAATAGAATAGAATATAATTCTTTATTGGCCAAGTGTGATTGGACACACAAGGAGTTTGTCTTGGTGCATATGCTTTCAGTGTACATAAAAGAAAATATAGATTTGTCAAGAATCATGAGGTCCAACACAATGATTGTCATAGGGGTCAAATAAGCAATGAGGAAACAATCAATATTAATAAAAGTCTTAGCATGCAAGCCACAAGTTACAGTCATACAACCATACAAAACCAACCGAAGGAAGCTGATATGGCATATTTGCAATTAAATCGCGCTCAGTTTAATTTTTTTCTGGAAAGGGACGAAAAGCTGCAAACGGGGCGTCTCGTTTCGGGGCGCTGCAAGAAAGTTTGGCCAGCAACTTGCCCGGCAAAGTTTCGCCTGAGCAAGTAGCACAGGATCATCTCTGGAAAGGAAGGAGGAAGAAGAAGAGGAAAAAAGTAACAAACCGCGCAAACTTACTTGCCGCCGTAGCAACAGTAGCAGCAGCTTCGAGTCTCCGGCTTGGGAGCAGCAGGTGAAGCAAAGAGCCGGGCAGCCGGCGAAGGTTGGCGCGCCAAGCCGGCACAAGCGCCGCGCCCGAGAGCGCCGAAGAGGGTCGCGGCGACTGGGCTCCGCCCGCGGGACCTGCTTCGCTGCTGCCCTGGGCGCCAAGAGCGCGCGCTCATGGTAACGGAGGCGCAGGCAGGAGCAGACGGGGCCTGGGATCGCCTCTCGCCGCCCGAACAGGCGGAGCGGCCGTCGGAAGAAAGGAGGAGGACGCGCCCCGCACACAAGCTACGGTCGCGGGCGGAGAACCCCTCCCCGCTTCACACACGTGCCGCGGCGGCAGCGGAGCGCACCCTGCGCGCAACAGGCTCTCCCAGACGCGCCGCCTCAATCTTAACAAGTACTCGGGCAAAGCCAGGCGTCCCTCCCCCCCCCGCCCAAGCCGAGACCGCGGACGCTTTTTCTTGGATGCAGAGCTTGGAATTCAAAGAACCGGCTCGGGCTTGTTGCATCCAGACGTTAACAAGTGGCCGCGCAACGGGCGGGTACATAATCTGGTGCAGCGAGAGGCGCAAAAGCAGCTCTGGCGGGAAAAAGGGGCCTGCAGTTTCCTCAGTTGGAGTGATCTCTTTCCGCCCGCGTTTTTTTCCACCTCACGGGCTCTGCCGCTTCCTTGCAGTTTTTCTTTACGCAAATGCGCCGTGGGACGGTGTGCCTCATGTGTTTGAATGCGCACGTTTTCCGATAGGGAGTTTGTCAGTTTAAAGGAGGGTGCCGTAAACACGGATTTGACGATCTGCACGTGGGGAACGGCTGTGTGGTGGCAGATGCGTGGCTTTTAAACAGGGCGCCAGGAACCATTGTGAAAAATGTAGGCAGTGGCGTGGGGGAACGGTGCCTTTCTGAGATTGCAGGCGTACCTCACAAACACAGGTGTTTTCCCCACGTTAATGGAAGAGAGGCAGAATCCCCACAACGTCCCAGTTAGGATTTTATTTGTGGTGAAAATGTAAAAGGGAATATGAAAGGCGATGGTTCATGGTTCAATCATGGTCTTTATCTTCTGCAGGTTAGGCACACATAGCAAGTCAGTCAGTGTGTAGTGGCTCATCCTGCTCCGCCATTTTATCTACCTTTACTCAAGCTGATTCTGATGGCTTATTTGACCCCTATGACAATCATTAAGTGTTGTACCTCATGATTCTTGACAAATGTATACTGTATTTTCTTTTATGTACACTGAGAGCATAGGCACCAAAGACAAATTCCTTGGGTATCCAATCACACTTGGCCAATAAAGAATTCTATTTTATCCATTCAGACGTCCTGAACTGCAACTCCCAGAATTCCAAGACATCGTGGCTAATACAGTTGATTTTGCCTAACTTTTAGAATAGAATTCTTTATTGCCAAGTGTGATTGGACACACAAGGAATTTGTCTTTGGTGCATATGCTCTCAGTGTACATAAAAGAAAAAGATACATTTGTTAAGAATCATGTGGTACCTTTTTACCTTTTACCTCATCTGAGTGGCATGCCCGATTAATATCTCTCTGATTTCTTCTGGAAAGACTGGGGATTGTCTTTTTCATGATTAGGGTTTTCAAAGTGGGGGGGGGGGATAGAAGAAAGTGAAATGGATAAAGTGGACAGGTAATTTAGTAGAATGGCCTTGGATTAGTTGTGAGTTTTTGGGATCAGATTAATAATATGGCATTTATTTCTGTTGTCTCCGAGAAATGGAGATCATTCATGGACACCTAAATCCCAAATCCTATTCCCTGCATGGACTAGATCAGTGTTTCCCAACCTTGGCAACTTGAAGATATCTGGACTTCAATTCCCAGAAGTCCCCAGCCAGCATTTGCTAGCTGGGGAATTCTGGGAATTGAAGTCCAGATATCTTCAAGTTGCCAAGGTTGGGAAACACTGGACTAGATGACCTGCAAGGTCCCTTCCAACTCTGTTAGTCTGTATCTGTATGTTCTACAGCAGGGCTCTCCAACCTTGGCAACTTTAAGACTTGTGGACTTCAACTCCCAGCTTTGCTCCAACCTTGGCAACTTTAACAGAGGTCTACAACCTTGACTTTGCTGGCTGAGGAATTCTGGGAGCTGAAGTCCACAAGTCTGAAAGTTGTTGCCAAGGTTGGAGACCCTTGTTCTACAGAACATTCTCTCAACCATGAGAGGTAGGATCTTTTGAATCCAGTTGGACCATGTTCGAAGGAGCTATTATGTCGGTACCTCCTGCAAGTGCTTGTTGTAGTTACTAATGATTGATTACTTTATTTTGACTACTGTGTCGCTTTCTATGTCAGTTGTTAAGTGGTTTAATTTTACTTAATAGGGATTAATTGATTTGAACGCTGCATTTTCATTGTTTTCTTTATGCGGTCTCTCAAATGAAGATACATTTTTGCACTGAATCCCCCCCCTCCTCTGAGATAGTAGCATTTCCATACACAGAAACACTAGATGTCGCTGTGTTGCTGTGAGCTGGATCTGAAGAACTAGGGACTTGTGCTTTGGGATCTTCACAAACTACCGCAGACTTTCAGCACATATGCTTCATACTGTACCCTTCCTACTATTAATAATCTGACCCTTTATTCAACAAAAAAGGATTGTAATTTGCCTTCCACTCATGTTGAGACAATTCAGATCAATATTTCAAAGGAAATATAACTTCTGAGAAATAATCACAATTAAGAATTCTCTAGCGGAATTGGTTCATACTATGAGATCTGAAGCAGACGCTGCTTCTTCACCAGCTCAAAAAAGAAAGAAAGAAAGAAACGAACCAGAGTTTCAATTTTCTAATTAAAACGGCATTGAAGCTTTCAAAGTTACTCATAGTATTATTATTATTTTTACTTTCCAAAAATAAATGTCAGAGAATGACAAGATTATCATCATCACCGGTTGTTAAATATTGAGTTGCTATTGTGGTTTTGGACCAGAATAATAATTTTAAAAAATGGTTAATTTAGTTCAGGTCCTAGTCTGGACATAAAAGGAAGGCATCCTTTCCTTTCCTTTCTTTTCTTTTCCTTTCTTTTCTTTTCCTTTCCTTTCCTTTCCTTTCCTTTCCTTCCCTTCCCTTCCCTTCCCTTCCCTTCCCCTCCCCTCCTCCCGCTCCTCCTACATCTCTCTCCCCTCCCTTCCCCTTCTCCCTTTCCTTTCCCTTTCCTTTCTTCCTTCCCTTCTTTCCTTTTCTCTCTTTCTCTCTCTCTCCCTCCCTTCTTTCCTACCTCCCCCCCTCAGTTGTAGATAATATAGTCCAAGGATTTGTCGTGTCTAGTTAACCAGCCCAATACAACTGCCCCAATATTGTCTGTTTTGGATTAAATCATGTTATTGGTCATGGCCATTTCCCATTTCTTGGTTATTTTAATTGGAGATACCTGGGATTTGATTTAGCGCTTTCAGGAGATTCTACCACCATCAGACTCCCAATTCAATTCAATTTATTAGATTTGTATGCCGCCCCTCTCCGAAGACTCGGGGCAGCTCACAACAACGATAAAAACAATATTATAATGGCAGAAATCTAATATTAAAAATAACTAAAAACCCCATCATAATTAAAAACCAAACAGCACATACATACCAAACATAAATTATAATGAGCCTGGGGGAAAGATGTCTCAACTCCCCCATGCCTGGCGGTATAGGTGGGTCTTAAGTAGTTTACGGAAGACAAGGAGGGTGGGAGCAGTTCTAATCTCCGGGGGGAGTTGATTCCAGAGGGCCGGGGCCGCCACAGAGAAGGCTCTTCCCCTGGGGCCCGCCAGACGACATTGTTTAGTCGACAGGACCCGGAGAAGGCCAACTCTGTGGGGCCTTATCGGCCGCTGGGATTTGTGCGGTAGCAGGCGGTTCCAGAGGTACTCTGGTCCAATGCCATGTAGGGCTTTAAAGGTCATAACCAACACTTTGAATTGTGACCGGAAATTGATCGGCAGCCAATGCAGGCCATGTTGTTGGTAGTTAACATTTTATATTAAAAAAAAACAGCTCCTGGAAGAAAAAGCTATGCTGGAGGTATATTACCTAATTTACAACCACTGGCTGAATAATACTGCTTGTATTACAAGTTTAAGATTCATAAAATCTAGATTTAATGATTTTTATAATGGGAGAAAGACTTTATTTTACAGCACAGTTCTCGAGCAGTGGTGTTAATATTTCTCCTGGTTTTAATGTCCTCTGCAGATGCTGTCAAATTATAGAGTTACATTCTGATGAAAACTAATAGTTGCAGTCTCCTACTTCCAGGCTATCAAAATCTGTATTAAATGCGTTTCTTTTTTAAATTGTCTACCACAGTAGTTTCCAACCTTGGCAGCTTTAAGATGTGAACTCCATGCATCTTAAAGCTGCCAAGGTTGAGAAACATTCATCTGCTGGGTTGCATATTAGTCACGCCAGCTCAATTGTTGAAGAATTGCCTGACTTCAAAATGTATATTACCCTTGTTTAAAAAAGTTACACTAGCCTTCAGTCCCTACCATGAAAATTGCAGTCTCAAAAGTATCTAACTTTTTGTTCATGCCCTCATCACTTCGAGGTTTGACTACTGCAATGCTCTCTACATGGGGCTACCTTTGAAAAGTGTTCAGAAACTTCAGATCGTGCAGAATGCGGCCGCGAGAGCTATCATGGGGTTTCCTAGATTGGCCCACGTTTCTCCAACACTCCGTGGCCTGCACTGCCTGCCGATCAGTTGCCAGTCTCAATTCAAAGTGTTGGTAATGACCTTTAAAGCCCTACATGGCATCGGACCAGAATACCTCTGGAACCGCCTTCTACTGCATGAATCCCAATGGCCGATAAGGTCCCACAGAGTTGGCCTTCTCCGGATTCCGTCGACTAAACAATGTCGTTTGGCGGGCCCCAGGGGAAGAGCCTTCTCTGTGGCAGCCCCGGCCCTCTGGAATCAACTCCCCCCAGAGATTAGAACTGCCCCTGCCCTCCTTGTCTTTCGCAAATCGCCAGGCATGGGGGGACTGAGACACCTCCCCCAGGCTTTTACATTTTATGTATGGTATGTGTGTGTTATATGGTTTTTAAATGATGGTTTTTTTAAGCTGTTTTTTAATATTAGATTTGTTTCCATTGTAACATTGTTATTATTATTATTGTGAGGTATACAAATCTAATAAATTATTATTATTATTATTATTATTATTATTATTATTATTATTATTATTATTATTATTAACAATATTAGGTTGGACAGATTTAACATTTATACTCCATAGACTGGTTGCAGCCTCTCCACTGCTTACCGTATTAAGTTGAACTAATAAAGGAAAATTGTGGTAGTGCTAACCATGTAATTCTCCAATATACACCATTGTTATTTATAGTGCATAACAGATGTCTTCATTTTATTAGCTTAATGGCTTAATGAATTGGGTGTACAATCTGCATAGCTTTTGACAAGCTTTGTGTCCCATACTCTTTATTTTCAAGGCTTTGGAAACAGGATAATTTCTGAAACATCATGAAAATCAACTAATTTTTCCTGAAGATTATATTTGAAGTCTTTTATTTGAAGTCTGAGAAAAGATCTTTGACACTACAATGTACCACTTCTGTTGATTGTCATATTGCGCAATACCCACATCAGGGTCACCACCATGATTAAGTTCAGGATTGAAAATATATGCCCATCTTGATATAGAGGATTTATTAGAATATTTGTTCTCCGTATTACTTGATTTGCAAAAGATTATCAGTTGATTCCTTGAACTACAGGTAGACCTCAAGTTACAACAGTTCATTTAGTGACCATTCAAAGTTACAACGGTGCTGAAAAAAGGGACTTATGACTATTTTTCACACTCCGTATCCTCATAGTCAACATCTGCTTCATATTTATGACAGTGGCAAATCCCAGGGTCATGTATTCTGCTTTTGTGACCTTCTGACAAGCAAAGTCAATGGGGAAACCAGATTCACTTAACAGCCATGTTGCTAAATTAGCAACTCCAATAGTTTACTTAACAATTGAGGCAAGTGTTTATTGGCAATTTGAAGCTCCTGTTAAGCAGGCTTCAGAAAGCCTTCTGGTCATTCTCAACATCTGACACGCCCAAATTATGTTTGACTGATATGTATGTTGTTGTTGATTGGATTTAGGGTGTTCTTTTTTTATTGCAATGTGTGTTTAGTGTTTTTAAAAAATATATTTTTATTGATTTTTGATATTTACATAATACTTTCTAATACTTTCAGATGGGCTAACATCCATATATTTACATTACATTGATATATTGTTCATTTTTACATTTGTACATTTATGACATGTTGTAATCATAGGTTCATAGGCACTGAACTTTGGGATGGAATATTGCTGAAGGGTGATGTTTTAGCCTAATGGGTGCTGTATTAACCTTATTTTTCCTCTATGGAATTGCAGCAAAGTCCAGGCTGAGTAAGCAAGCTGCAGAATCCATGACCACGTTGAAAATAATTAACTTGATATACAGCATGAAGATAACGTATAGCTAACTTCCATATAAGGAAATATATGCCTTACTCTCATTCCTTTGCTAATCATCAGTAAACACACAATCCAGGAAAAGGCAATGAATGGAGCTTCCATTAATTATCTATAGGGAAGTCACGAGGAGGTTGCCTTATACAGCGCATGAGTGAATGGTAGTTGGGGGATGGCTGTGGCGTTCGCGAATTGGTTATTCTGTACCACATGTCAGGAAAAGTAAAATACAATAAAAGGAGAAATCTCAATACAATCGAGGTCATCTCATTGAGAAAATTTTCTCCGTTGCTTCATTTTGATGTGGCAATTATGGCACCCTGTGCCTCCCTAGAGGTTGGCCCACTGGGGGAGGGCAGTTTGCCTTCAATGATATTCTATCACTTATTGTTGATTTACGTTTCTTTTTTGTATCCAATTGTACCAGTTCATCCAAGTAGTGTAGTAATCTGAGTCCTTTTGATCGTTCAGTTCCATAGTCAAACGGTCCATTTCTGCACATTCATAGATGTTCCCAATTATCTCCTTGTCGCTGGAGATTTGAGTAGAAACATAGAAGACTGACGGCAGAAAAAGACCTCATGGTCCATCTAGTCTGCCCTTATACTATTTTCTGTATTTTATCTTACAATGGATATATGTTTATCCCAGGCATGTTTAAATTCAGTTACTGTGGATTTACCAACCACGTCTGCTGGAAGTTTGTTCCAAGGATCTACTACTCTTTCAGTAAAATAATATTTTCTCATGTTGCCCTTGATCTTTCCCCCAACTAACCTCAGATTGTGTCCCCTTGTTCTTGTGTTCACTTTCCTATTAAAAACACTTCCCTCCTGAACCCTATTTAACCCTTTGACATATTTAAATGTTTTGATCATGTCCCCCCTTTTCCTTCTGTCTTCCAGACTATACAGATTGAGTTCATTTAGTCTTGCCTGATACGTTTTATACTTAAGACCTTCCACCATTCTTGTAGCCCGTCTTTGGACCCGTTCAATTTTGTCAATATCTTTTTGTAGGTGAGGTCTCCAGAACTGAACACAGTACTCCAAATGTGGTCTCACCAGCGCTCTGTATAAGGGGATCACAATCTCCCTCTTCCTGCTTGTTATACCTCTAGCTATGCAGCCAAGCATCCTACTTGCCTTTCCTACCGCCTGACCACACTGCTCACCCATTTTGAGACTGTCAGAAATCACTACCCCTAAATCCTTCTCTTCTGAAGTTTTTGCTAACACAGAATTGCCAATGCAATACTCAGATTGAGGATTCCTTTTCCCCAAGTGCATTATTTTACATTTGGAAACATTAAACTTCAGTTTCCATTGCTTTGACCATTTATCTAGTAAAGCTAAATCATTTACCATATTACAGACCCCTCCAGGAATATCAACCCTATTGCACACTTTAGAGTCATCGGCAAATAGGCAAACCTTCCCTACCAGACCTTCCCCTATGTCACTCACAAACATATTAAAAAGAATAGGACCCAGAACAGACCCTTGTGGCACACCGCTTGTAACCTGTCTCTGCTCAGAATACTCGCCATTAACAATAACTCTCTGATGTCTATGCTTCAGCCAGCTTGAAATCCACTGAACTATCCAGGGATTAAGTCCAATCTTCACTAATTTATCCATCAGCTCTTTATGTGGAACCGTATCAAAGGCTTTGCTGAAGTCCAGATAGGCAATATCCACGGCACCACCTTGATCCAACACCTTTGTGACATAGTCAAAGAAATCAATGAGATTAGTCTGACATGATTTGCCTTCAGTAAAGCCATGCTGATTTGGGTCCAATAAGTTATTGTTTTTTAGGTGCTGATTTATCCTCTTTTTGAGTAGAGTCTCCATCATTTTAACTACAACTGATGTCAAGCTAACTGGCCTGTAGTTACCAGCTTCTTCTCTACTGCCCTTCTTGTGGATAGGCACAACACTGGCCATTCTCCAATCCTCAGGAACATCTCCTGTTAACAGGGATTGGTTAAACAAATCAGTAAGGGGGGTAGCAATGACAGATCTGAGTTCTTTAAGAACTCTGGGGTGGATGCCATCTGGACCCATTGCCTTATTTATCTTTAATCGTTCAAGTTCTTCTAAGACATCGGCTTCTAAGATCACTGGAGCTGAATCAGTACAGCTGGAAGCAATGCTATATCCCCCTATAGTATTATTTTGTAAGGTGTCTTTTGAGAAAACTGAACAGAAGTAGCTATTGAAATGGTCAGCGATCTCCTTATTCCCATCAATGCATGTATTATTCCCGGTACTAAGCTTCGTGATGCTGCAGTTTTTCTTCTTCCTATCACTAATATATCTGAAGAAGGTTTTATCCCCCTTCTTTACAGATTTTGCAATTTCTTCCTCTTTTGAGGCTTTAGCAGCATATATTATCTGTTTCGCCTCCTTCTGTCTCATTTTATACACCTCTCTATCAGCTATACTTCCAGACTCTTTATACCTCCTATAGGCAGCCTTTTTTTCATTGACTATAGCCCTTACATCATTGCTAAACCATAGCGGTTTCTTCTTCCTTTTACCTTTAGTTATTTGCTTTACATAAAGTCTTGTGGCTTTTAAGATGGCCTTTTTTAATACAGTCCACTGGGTGCTCGCTCCTGCCATTTTATCCCTCCCCTTTAATTCATTATTTAAATATTCCCCCATTGCATTAAAATTTGTTTTTCTGAAATCTAATACTTTGGTTGCAGTGTAGGATTGCTCACAATCAGTTTTTACATCAAACCACAAACATAGATGGTCACTGCAACCTAAATTTTCTCCCACCTTGACCTCTGAAACCCAATTCCCATTTGTAAAAACTAAATCTAGACTATTCTCCCCTCTAGTTGGTGTCTTAACTAGCTGTGCCAGAGCTGCTCCTGTAACGGCCTCTACTATATTCTTACTTTTGCATGTAAGGGCACTGGGGATATTCCAGTCAACATCAGGCATGTTGAAATCACCCATAACCACAATATCTCCCTTTACTGCCATTTGGGTAATTTCATCCACCATCATGTTGTCATGTTCCTCAGATTGCCCTGGAGGCCTATAGATCACCCCAATTCTAATGACAGAACCGTCTTTATTTTGCATGCAAATCCAGAGGGTCTCCAGATCTTTACATGTATTTTGAATTAGTATTGTTTTTAGATTTTCTTTAACATAAATGGCTACTCCACCTCCCCTTCTCTCTATTCTCTCCTTCCTATACAGTGTATATCCTGGTATGGATATTTCCCATTCATTAGAATCCTTAAACCATGTCTCAGTTATGGCAACCAGATCCAAATTATCTCTAGATATTATGGCCATTAACTCACAGAGCTTGTTGCTCAAGCTTCGAGCATTCGTGCACATTACCCGAAGAACATTATTTTCCTTATTAGTTTGACCCTTATCATCAACAACTACATCTATTTTATTTACAGCTCCCTTTTCATAAGCTTCCAGAAACTGATTTATCCTCATTGGTCGGGGACAGAAATCATTCACATCTGGTGCATCTCTGTCCCCTTTACCTAGTTTAAATGCCTGTCCAAAAAAGTTCTGAATTCCTCCCCGAGCACCTGGGTACCTCTGTATGATGGATGCAAACCATCCCTCTTAATGAACTCCCTATTAGACCACCTACTGACATTATGACTTACATAGCCAAAGCCTTCAGCTTTACACCACTGCCTTAACCACACATTAAACTCTCTGATACAAGTTGTTTTATCCTCCTGGCCACAAACCGGTAACACCTCTGAGAAAGTCACTGAATCAGTTATTTTACCCAGCTCCACACTTAGACATTTAAAATCTCTTTTTACTACATTAACATTTCTCTGGGACAAATCATTTGTGCCAAGATGCACCACCACATCAACGTTATTACCTTTACTCACAGCCTTGATAATGTTTGTAATCCGCCTCCTGTCCATGCGGGCAGTGGCTCCTGGGAGACACCTCATCACCTTCATCACATCCTTCCTCTGTCCCAAATCAACACCTCTAACAATCGAGTCACCCACAAGAAAATGTGTCCTCTTTTTATTTCTACTAACTGGACTTGGTTTGGTGTCACTATGCACCTCGTTTACAACAACTTCTCCTTTGAACATCCCCTCATTCTCCGCCTGAGGGGCCTTGCTAATACCTTCAACATCCTTACTATTTAAATCCGCAAGAACATTATAGGAATTAGATACAGAGAGACCAAAATTGCTATGTTTTTGCTCAACTGCACGTAATCTTCCTGAACCAACGGTTGTCCACACAGCCCTCCTCCTCAGGGGGCGCTGTGGAAGTGGAGGCTGCACACATGGCTGCATTACAGCACGTGGCTGGGACAATCTTTCCACTTCTGCCTGCAAGCTACAAACTAAGGACTGCAATCTAGAGATCTCGCCATCTAACCTAGATGTCCTTATGCAAAGAGGGCAGCACCCCAAGTTCCACAAGGTACTACGGAACACAACAGCCAGACAAGTGTTACACTGCACCAAGCCAATCATCTTAATAATGTATTGAAATACAGGTACTTAGCAAGAAAATGAACCCCTATTGCTACCAAACTTTGCTGATTTTGGTTTATAGTTATTTAATTCGCGTGCCGCCAGGCGCGCGGGCCACTATTTTTCTTTCCTCTTCCTCTGCGTTCAGAAAGTGCAGTTTAAAATGGCTTTTCTGACCCTTTTATACTTCCCAGTCTAGTCCCCTCCTCCCTGAATTCAAAAACACAATCAGCCAATGAAATTTCCCCTTTCAGCCAGCTATATACCCTCCTCCTTGAATTCAAGAATACAAACTCTAAACAGCACTATTTTTCTTTCCTCTTCCTCTGCGTTCAGAAAGTGCAGTTTAAAATGGCTTTTCTGACCCTTTTATACTTCCCAGTCTAGTCCCCTCCTCCCTGAATTCAAAAACACAATCAGCCAATGAAATTTCCCCTTACAGCCAGCTATATACCCTCCTCCTTGAATTCAAGAATACAAACTGTAAACAGCACTATTTTTCTTTCCTCTTCCTCTGCGTTCAGAAAGTGTATTTTTCCATTTTTTTGCGCAGGCTATTCTTGCGGCCGTTATAATGTGTAACATCAAATACTTAACATTTTTCTCATACGAATTTCTAATAATGCCTAATAGATTAGATTAGATTTATTGGATTTATATGCCACCCCTCTCCGCAAACTCGGGGCGGCTCACAACAAGTAAAAACAATACATAATAACAAATCCAATACCCACCAATCCAATTACAATGTTAAGCTAAAAAAATTCATAAAAAACAACCCCAGAATATTAAAAAACAAGCACACAATCAATCTAACACCAAAACAACATGGGCAGGGGGAGATGTTTCAGTTCCCCCATGCCTGACGGCAGAGGTGGGTTTTAAGGAGTTTGCGAAAGGCAAGGAGAGTGGGGGCAATCCTAATCTCAGGGGGGAGCTGGTTCCAGAGGGTCTGAGCCGCCACAGAGAAGGCTCTTCCCCTGGGTCCCGCCAGACGACATTGTTTAGTCGACGGGACCCGGAGAAGGCCAACTCTGTGGGACCGAACCGGTCGCTAGGATTCGTAATAGAAAGAACTCTAGTGTTTTTTTCAATTTCTACATTGGTTATTTCTTCTAACCACTTTCTAAGTTGCTTCCAATATTTTTTCGCTTCGGGGCATGACCACCATTGATGGAAGAAGGTGCCCTGTTCTTCTTTGCACTTCCAACATAATTGATTATAATTTGGATATATCTGAACCAATCTTTTCGGTGCTAGATGCCACCGGTACAGCGTTTTATACTGATTCTCTTTATAAATTATTGATTTAGTCATTTTAGTATTTGTTATCCAAATTTGCTCCCATTCTGATTTAAGGTTTTCATATGAGGTCTTTTAGTTGGGTTATAATTGGCTTTTAAAAAAATAACTATTGTTATATTTAACTTCTTTTATTATTGTGTTATTGTATTGTATTGTTTTTATTGTTGTAAGCCACCCTGAATCCTACGGGATTGGGCAGCATAGAAGTCAAATTAATTAAATTCAGCCTTGCCTTTTGTGGCTATTTTAGCCTCAGATGGATGAGAAACCTGGTTCCGGACTTCCATAGGAAGAAATGGAAAAGTGGCTTTGGAAGAATTTGGAAGAATTCTTTTCTGAACCTACAAGGATGCACTATTGAGTTATTTCTGAAAGGGCATGCACAAGATTACTATACATAGGAAGAAAAATGTGCCAGCTATGTTACAATCTTCAAGCCTGGGTCTTGTCTCCATGGCTGAAGCTCATCCACCATGAAATTAATTTTTAAATTTTTAAAATTTGTTTTCAGCCCTTCAGATTAAAAGATGGTATCAGATAGAGTATTTAAGTTGTTGTGGTTGGAAGAATTGGCTAAAGATACCCATTAATAAAATAACAGCTATTTATAGTCTTGTCTACAGGTAATGTGTACAATGACTGTAAAACCTAAGAATTGTCCAGAACGTGGCAACAAAAGTTTGGATAATAGTTAAAAGAAATGTTTATTAATAAGCTTTTTCTTCAGACAACTCGACTTAGGGAGAGGGAAGCTCTCAGCACTTTAGAGAATATTATTAATCAAAGAAGCATTTGCACTGAAACTAGAAAATAGGTAAAGTCTATCAAAATGATAGTTCCCTGATAGGCTTTCAAAAAAAAATCCGGGGTATCAAACAGTGAAGGGCTGCAATTTTTTTTTACTACCACACCATGGGTGTGGCTTATTTTGTGGGTGTGGCTTGGTGATCATGTGACCGGGGGTGGCTTAAAGGTCATGTGACTGGCTGAAAAGTGGCCAACTTGACATCACTCATGTCAAGGGTTAGGGTTAGGGTGCCTGGTTTCCCCTTCCCTCAAAGAGATACAATTTCCCTATCTATTTACTATTATTGAACATCCAAAATATACTAATTAATTCTATGCATATATGCCATATGTGTACATACATATTACACACAGGCACACAAAAGTATACATTATCTACTATATAAACTGTATGAGCCGGGGTGGCGCAGCAGGTAGAGTGCTGTACTGCAGGCCAATGAAGCTGATTGTAGATCTGTAGGTCAGTGGTTCAAATCTCATCACCGGCTCAAGGTTGACTCAGCCTTCCATCCTTCTGAGGTGGGTAAAATGAGGACCTGGATTGTGGGGGCAATAGGCTGGCTCGGTTAAAAAGTGCTATTGCTAACGTTGTAAGCCGCCCTGAGTCTAAGGAGAAGGGCGGCATAAAAATTGAATGAATGAATGAATGAATACGCACACACACGCATGCACAGCTCTTCTAAAATTATACACATTTAACCTCATTTACTGCGATAGAAAAATCACCCAGAGCCCAGAAGGGAAAAAAATGGGGAAAAAAAATCAAAATTTTTCTATGTTCTGCATGCCTGACCAAAGTTTTCTACCGGTTCTGCCGGTACCTTTACCTGGTATCTACCGGTACCCATAGGAGCCCATCACTGGTATCAAACTGGTGGCCGGCAGGTTGGGTGTATTACACTCAGGCCATACCCACCCCGCAAAGGGGGAAAACATCGTGAAATGTCACATGACGACAAGGTGGCATGGGCGAGTTTGACACCCATGCCTTAGATGGTCTCAAACGCTGTAGTGAAAAAATATGAACATCTTTCCAATTTGGAGAGCCCTTGAACTTTTCATGATGTACTGATGAGATAGTTTGGTTTCCCATTTTAATTTTAGCCCATACACCTGAACAGCGCATGGGCTGTCCTCAGTGTAATGCAATTTGATAATCACTTTATAGAACAGCTGCCAGCTGTCTTCCTGATCCTAAGTAGTTTTCTGGCTGCCAATGTACTGTATTTTGCACGGCTGTTTCTTGAATAATTAAAGATATATGTTGTTGGGAACTCCCAGTAGTGAGAATGTCCTTTCAGTAAAAGAACAGAGGGCTTATGGCTGTGATGGTGAATCTATGGCACGCATGCTACTGGTGGCATGCGGGGACATCTCTGTGGGCATGCGAGATGTCATCCAGGTCAACTCCACAGTGCTACAATGTGCATGTACTTCCCGCCAGCCAGCTGATTTTTGGGTCTCAGGCGAGAGCTATGCGCACATGCACAGGGTTGGGGTGGGGCCGCGCACACATGCGTGGGAGGTGGGGTCATGCATGCATGTGCATGGCGGGTGTGCCCCCCTGTAGCACGTTTTTAAAGCCGGGTGGTGCAGTGGTTAGAGGCTACTTCAGCTACCTCCTAGCCGTAGTTCAGCAGTTCAAATCTCATCACCGGCTCAAGGTTGACCCATCCTTCCATCCTTCTGAGGTGGGTAAAATGAGGACCCGGATTGTTGGGGGCAATATGCTGATTCTGTAAACTGGTTAGAGAGGGCTATATAAGCACTATGAAGCGGTATATAAGTCTAAATGCTATTGCTATTAGTTCCAGGACACTTCAGGGCACCCCTGCTAGCAGAAAAACGAGGTGTGCAGGGATGCAACGCTCCCCCTTTGTGGCCTGTTTTCAGTTCCGGGAGGCTTCAGAGAACTATGGTATCACCAAAACGGGGATGGCAGCAGGGATGGGCAGGCCAAAGCACCTCCCTTTTCCTTGCTCACCTGGAAGCCGTCTTGCTGGGCACAGCATCCTGTCCTCTTGCCAAGGGGGATATGGCGCTGATGTTGGGATGTTGCGGTCTAAAACGGTCGGGGGGGAGAGGAGACAAGCTCTGGCCCCTCACTTCAACCAGGGGTGTGTGTGGTTTTTGAAGGGGAGTTGGGCAGTGCTTCTTTCAGGATCGATCCCAAAGGAATGGGAAGCTTTGGAGTTCTCCGGAGCTCTTCATCACGCACGGAGTGGCAGAGAAGTGGAGGGGAAGGGTTGAGTGAAGTAGTAGAAATGCCCCACATTAAACCAGGGATTCCTACCAAATTCATAAGCCTCCCCACCTGAGCGGGCTTCATGCACAGCCCCAGGACTCTGGTGGGGAAGGAAGTAAGTTTTTTCTTTAAAAGGGGGGGGGGATCCTCCTCCAAGCAGCCTCTCCTCTCCCTTGTCCCCTTCTTTTAAAGGACTGCACACCACTGCAACAATATTGCCAAAAAGGCTTCTAGAGTTGTTAACCTGATCCTATGTAGCTTCTGCTCCGGCAATCTCACACTACTCACAAGAGCCTACAAAACCTTTGCCAGACCCATCCTAGAGTACAGCTCATCTGTCTGGGACCCATACCACATCTCGGACATCAACACCCTTGAAAACGTCCAAAAATATTTCACCAGAAGAGTCCTTCACTCCTCCACTCGAAACAGAATACCCTACGAAAATAGACTAACAATCCTGGGTCTTGAAAGCTTAGAACTACGATGCCTAAAATACGATTTAAGTATTGCCCACAAGATCATATGCTGCAACGTCCTACCGGTCAATGACTACTTCAGCTTCAACCGCAACAACACAAGAGCACGCAACAGATTCAAACTTAATATTAACCGCTACAAACTTGACTGTAAAAATGACTTTAACAATCGAGTTCTCGAAGCATGGAACTCATTACCAGACTCAATAGTGTCAACCCCTAACCCCCAATATTTTCCCCTTAGACTATCCACAATTGATCTCTCCAGGTTCCTAAGAGGTCAGTAAGGGGTGTACATAAGTGCACTAGTGTGCCTTTTGTCCCCTGTCCAATTGTCTTTCCTTTATCTCCTATATCATATATTTTTTCTTCCTTTCATATATCTTCTCCTCTATTTTATATTTTTCTTTATATATATTAAATAAAATAAATAAATAACTTTCCAAGCTGAGAAAATGCTTTTCCAAGAGAGGGGCAACACCCCTGCATGGGTGTGTGTGTGAGATCTTGGAGAGTGTGGCCCTTCCAGACAGGGACTTACTGATGCAGAGCTGCCTTGGCCGCTGGTGCTTAGGCTTCACTGGTTCCCACTGGAGAGCTGGTAAGCAGAGGTGTATGGGTGTCTCTGAGTCTGACCCCATCACTCCGGCCAGGAACTTTTGTGGACGTTGGGTGTGGTGGCGGGAGGGGTGGAGGCAGGGGGATCAAGCTCTGGGGGATTTTTCCAAGCCGGGGAGACACTCCTGCCTTGGGGGGGTGATGTGGGGGGGTGTTTCCCACCCATACTTGCTGCTGCCACACGCTTTACTCCAACAATGGTGGTTCTCACACTGCTGCTTGGCAACAGCAGGAGCAGTGGGCTAGGCTTCCCTCCCTTTCCGCCGGAGAAGCTGTTGGCGAGCTGTCCCAAGAGGACCGGAGGAGAGCGCAGTCCTCACTCATGGAGACCCGTTACCTGGGAAATGGCCGCGGTAAGTGGCACTCCAGCTTGGTGCAGGAGGGTTTCAAGGCCCAAAATGGGGCAGGAGGGTGACGCATGTGCAGGAGGTGCATGCCCAGGTAGGGGGCGCATTGCATTATGGGTGCCAGCATGCACGCATGCTGTTGTGCACGCACTCACACACCTGGCATGCAACAACAAAAAGATTCACCACCACTTGCTTATGGGATCGTCATATTATATGCTTCATTTACAAATGTACTAACAACACAATAAAATTATAAAGACCATATTGTCAACCAAGGAATCCTCCTTAACTGAATACGGTAGGTTCTACAATCCTGTAAGTTACACCTTAGTTTTATCAAAGTCCACCTAAAAACTCTTGTTTGCAATCATCATATTAAAACTCACTGTAAACTGCACTTAAGGTGTTTACCTTTATGAGCAATGAAGAGTCAAGAGTGCTTTAAATATTACTGTGTCGATTTCTCCTTTCCAAAACTAATCTGTTCCAAACACCAACTGCTGCAAACATCATTTCAAGCCTCGGTATTTATTTCTTTAACGTTTAGCATTTTTACCTTTCTTTTTTATTTAAAAATCAAAAGCTTAGCATGTAGCTTCTAAATTAAGGAATGGGGAGGGGGAGGAGGAAATAAAACAATTTTAAATTTCCATACACAGGTTTCTTTTTTCGAGGAGGGCTGTGTGGCTAAAGGTTGGAGTATCAGGATATAGGTGGATTGGAGGCTACATCACACATGTCCCAGGGCACAAGCCAGAGCAACAGAATCTAACCCAGTGATGGCTAATATTTTCAGGACCAAATGCTCAAAGTGCACGTATGCATCGTTTCTGCTTGGCTGGCTGGCTACCCAACGAGGCAGTATACAAACACACACACACACACACACACACACACACACACACACACACACACACAAAAGCTTGCAGACAGTAAAGGTTTCTTTATGTACAAAATTGGCTTAGAGCCACAGCAACTTAAAAAGGAATGCTGGTTTATGAGTCCAAGAGTCAGGGTTAACGGCTCAAGTCAATTACTCACTTGGCTTGAGTGTCAGAATTCCAAAGTTATCCAAAGTGAAGGCTATACCATGAAGCGTCAATGTCTCTGTCTCTCAAATCTGAACGATAATTTCCCACACTGCCTTTCGCAGCCCTTCCCTTTTTAACCCTGCTGCGGCATCGTTGATTACTGACAGCTGTGACTTAGAATCTCTGCCTGCATCTGCACAGCTGCTCCTGGTGTCTCAGCATTCTACGCACCCTGACATTTAGGATGGGATCATCCATCACCCCTTCCTCATCTGACTCAGAGGAGGCTTTGATTGGAGATCCTACAGGCTCTGCGGGCCTCTCTGCCTCACCTTCCATATCAACCTCTCCATCCCCTTTGTTAAACCCGACAGGTCTTTGATCTGACGTGACCCGGCTCCTCTGAATTAATATCAGTGACCAGGGGAGCTGACCGTGAGCCAACCACAACAGTATCCAACCCCCCAAAATGCAATGTGTGTGCATGTGCCCTGTGCATGCATGTGGGCCCCCACATGTTCCCTGTGCGTGTGTGCCCCCTCCATCCGCACACCCCCTGCATATGTATGTGCACCTACACTTTCTGCCCCCTGCGCATCTGCAGCAGTAACCCGAAGACCAGCTGGTTGGTGGGAGGCGCATGCATGTGTAATGGAGCTGAACTGGGACGATGCGCACTATAGGTTCGCCGTCATGAATCTAATCTTTCTAAAACACCACTTCAGTCACATTATACTTCTGTTAAGTTGCACTCTAGAGAACGTAGGTTTGGTGTAGTGGTTAAGATATCGGATTAAATAGGAGATTGGGAGTTCTAGTTTCAGCTTTGGCACTAAGCCAGTCTGACGACCTTGGCTCCAACCTTGGAAAGAAGCAATGGCCAACCTCTTTTGAAAACCTTGCTGAGAAAATTGCAGGGATGGAGAATCTGACACAACTGAATGGAAGGATACAGGAACGTTTCGGATCGAATTAGATTTGTAAGTAGAGATACCTCTGTATTGTAATTAAGTATCCTTTGGATCATTTAAAAAAAAGAAAACCAGAAGATACATAGGTTTAGCTAGTCCTATCTAATGGAATCTCACTAAAATCTGCCATTAGCCCTCCATTGTCCCACCAGTTACAAACAGCAGTACACTCCACTGGTGGATTTTGAAACAACCTACATGGGCTGGTAAGTAGGTTGCCTTTAGAGGACAGTTTCCACTGATGTTAAAGAATATCTGCAATTCCACACCAAGTGGCATGTTAAATGAAAGCATCATGATGATGAACTTTCAGAGCAATGAGATGGCAGGATGAACCTATAGATCTTTTTCACAATAACACTGCATTTCTGGATGAACGATTTGGGGCATAGGTGCAGGCCGGCCTACTTTGCAAAGAATAGATGCCATTAGTTAATTCAAAGAACTGTCAAACGATGCTCTTTTTTTTTCCCAAAGGACTTTTGTTTCAAATTTGACTTATGTATGAAAAGAAGAAAGCATAAAAAGGAAGAATCGCATTCTTGACATTGCTCTTTGTGGATACCTGACACATTTCTTGATCACAGTTTTTCCTGTTTTGCTTATATTATCTAGCTTATGCCTACATCTTATACATATGCAATTTGTATGTAAATGACCTCCTTGATTCCTATTTCTGTGTCCTCCTTGATTCCTATTCTTTTAGGGTAATCTGTACAAGAGATCAGTTATTATTATTATTATTATTATTATTATTATTATTATTATTATTATTATTATTATTAATATTAATATTATTATTATTATTAATTGCTGCAACCAGTCTATGGAGTACAGGTTTTAAATTTGTCCAACCTAATATTGTTAATAATAATAATAATAATAATAATAATAATAATAATTTATTAGATTTGTATGCCGCCCCTCTCCGAAGACTCGGGGCCGCTCACAACAATAATAAAAAACAATATTATAGCGAAACAAATCTAATATTAAAAAAGAAGCATATAAAACCCTATCATATTTAAAAACCAAACAACACATACATACCAAACATAAAATATAAAGAGCCTGGGGGAAAGGTGTCTCAACTCCCCCATGCCTGGCGGTATAGGTGGGTCTTGAGTAATTTACGAAAGACAAGGAGGGTGGGGGCAGTTCTAATCTCCGGGGGGAGTTGATTCCAGAGGGCTGGGGCCACCACAGAGAAGGCCCTTCCCCTGGGGCCCGCCAAATGACATTGCTTAGTCGATGGGACCTGGAGAAGGCCAACTCTGTGGGACCTTATCGGTTGCTGGGATTCGTGCGGTAGCAGGCGTTTCCAGTGGTTCCTCTCTGACGACTCGGAGCGGCTCACAACAATAAAGCACAGTACAAATCCAATTATTAAAAACAATTTAAAACCCTTAATATAAAAACAATCATGCATCCCAGACATACCATGCATAAAATGGAACGGCCCAGGGGAATCAATTTCCCCATGCCTGACGGCAGAGGTTTAATGAGAGGTTTAAGAGACTTTAATGATCATGTCCACCCAAAGAAATTAAAGATTAGATTTGTTCCTTGAAATGCTGCATCTTAAGAATTGGCAGCTGCTGGAAGACCTTGTTGGGATTTGGAACTAAACAGAATCAGTTGGTTGTGTTGGTATTCCTGCAGGGAATATAACTACAAGTTAGTCTGGGAACTAATAAAAATCCCAAGGAAGGCAGTGGCAAGCATTTGTCAAGGAATCTATTGTTAGTGCAAGGTACATGGTTGTTAGGGTTTGCCATTGTAAACTACCTATTGTAGTCTCTTGTACTATCACTTTAAATATTTTGGGCTGGTTCGCCATAAGAGGGCGCCAGTACTCCTTCCCTCAATGATGCTTTATCGCTCATTCGCTTTTGCTTTGCCTTGAGGGGGGAGTGTATTTGCTTAGTGCTTGCTATGGATTGTTTCTATTTTGTATATATGTAAATAGTACTTATTAAGTACCAACATCTATATCAATAGATTCATCAAGTTACAAACTTTGACTCAAAAGCATTGTTATTTTTCATCATTGCACATGGAAATTTTCTCTGGGACTTTACATCCTAGAGCTTCAACATCCCTGGTTCTATGATTTTGAGGAACCATAGATAAAGTTATCCTCTGGCAGTCTGAATGTACAGGTCCTGCAAGCCATTTTAATGGGTATGTCAGTTGTGAAAAGTCCCAGTTGTGTGGACTTCAGTTCCCAGAATCACCCAACCAGTGAAGGGCTACCAAAATTTTTACTACCATACTGTGGGCGTGGCTTATGCAGGACGCCCTGCATTTTCTTTCAACATCTTTCAGTGCAAATTGGGTGTTCTGGGGTGGAGCTCCATTTTTTCTACCCCACTGCGTTAACCCGTCTGGGCAGCAGCCCACCCCTGCACCAACCCTCAAAACCAATTATCAACATTTTGAGATTTCACACATCTACAGAACAATTATAGAAGAAAAGCTCAATGTTTCATCTATTGAAATTGGCAGCAGCTCTCCAGCATCTCAGGGAAAAAATATTTTCCAATCAATATTATGTAATCTTTGAAAAGTGTTCGGAAACTTCAGATCGTGCAGAATGCAGCTGCGAGAGCAATCATGGGCTTTCCCCAAAATGCCCATGTAACACCAACACTCCGCAGTCTCATTGGTTGCCGATCAGTTTCCGGTCACAATTCAAAGTGTTGGTTATGACCTATAAAGCCCTTCATGGTACCGGACAAGATTATCTCAGGGACCGTCTTCTGCTGCACAAATCCCAGTGACCAGTTAGGTCCCACAGAGTGGGCCTTGTCCGGGTCCCGTCAACTAAACAATGTCATTTGGCGGGGCCCAGGGGAAGAGCCTTCTCTGTGGCAGCCCCGGCCCTCTGGAACCAACTCCCCCAGGATATTAGAATTGCCCCCACCCTCCTCGCCTTTTGTAAGCTCCTTAAAACCCACCTCTGCTGTCAGGCATGGGGGAACTGAGATATTCTTTCCCCCTAGACGTTTACAATTTATGCATAGTATGTTTGTTTGTATGTATGTTTGGTTTTACAATAAGTGTTTTTTAGTTGTTTTAGTATTGGATTTACATGCTGTTTTTTATTACTGTTGTTAGCCGCCCCTAGTCTACGGAGAGGGGCGGCATACAAATCCAATAAATAAATACATAAATAAATAAGAGATACTGAACATTGTATATGCGTGATGGGTACGTATCTTAGAGGAGCTATCCTTTCATTCTAATTTACCACCCCATATCCAAAACCGGAAAATTTATTCTTATCCAGAACTTCTTTCATCTGAAAGTAACATCATTACTGCAATATTGTCTTAATATCCATAACTCTTCATTGGCTCCCAATTTGAAATGAGTCATCTTGGGAAAATTACTGTTAAGATTTTTTTCAGGTTAACTGGAAGGTTTGTTGTGAATGTATGTAAATATCTAAGAAAGTTATAATGAGGAAGCTTTTAAAAGCTTTTTATACCAAATCATCTAATGAGGAATAAAAGCAGAGCTGTTCGTAAATATAGCAAATTGGATGGAAGAAAAGTACATTTTAGGAAAGCTGCAGAAAGCATCAGGACTACAGCACCAATTTGTAATGACATTGAGCTTTTAAAGAAAGAGGCAAATAAAATAATAATATAGGAGCTACAGCTTAGATTGAGCACTTTAGCAGCTGTGCCCCTGAAAACATAAAAGTCTTTGAAGGAGGACTTGGTGATGAGGCCCAGATGCTCAGCCCCCAGCCAAATGTAATTTTCCTTCATTTTCCTATCAAATATCTCCTTCTAAACACTTTTAAATGTCTCTCTCCAAGCTGGATGTCCACGAAAATGTCACCCATATTAGAGGACAGGGGTCTAACTCTGGGGTTAAAGATTTTTATTAGGTACTCTGAGAAAGGGATTATGTCCAACAGCATCCAGGACATAATTATATTCTATGTTCTTTCCTCTTCTAGCTCTGTGGGGAAAAATGTGATATGGAAGAAAATTAAAACTTATTTGTCCAGGCTTAACCAAGTACAGGATGTCTTTGAAGATGGAATATATATTGTGGTGTTTTCTTTCTTCAATAAAGAAAATTAAACGTTTTTAAAAAGACGATGGAAGCTGACAGCTATGGCTTTAAACCACTGCGATGCATGTTCAGCACCAGAATTGGGGTATAATCCAGGATATGTCATATAATTCTGACTCTATCCTGATTTAGGCTTGGGCTGTTTATGGATTTTTCTATCTTTCGCCATATTTCCAACCATATGGAATTGTTCCAGAGGGGACTTAATTCTTGGTAATGTGGGTCCCTGGCCTGCCAAATCCAAGACCAGGATGTTTTATTTTCAAGATGTTCTTATGTTTAAGACTACAGGTCTCATTTGCAACCGTACCCTGTCTGTTTTTGTTCCCAAGCCAACCTCCTATTTCTAGACAGAAGCATCTAGATAAATTTCATTGGTGAAGATGAAGTTATTACAAGATGGTACATGGAATGCATTTCAGAATAAACTTATTTCTCAGGGGAGGTTAAAATTGTTCTTAACCCATTAAATGTACACCAAAGCTAAATGTCATTTCTTGACATATACACAATATTCATAGATTATCATTTTGCAATATTATTATTATTATTATTATTATTATTATTATTATTATTTAGATTTGTATGCCGCCCCTCTCCATAGACTCTATACTATACTTTTTTTGAGGGAAAAGAGCACTGTAGCAATTCAGGCACCAGGCTAAAAACTGGGAGATTGTGAGTTCTAGTCCCACCTTAGGCACAAAGCCAGTTGTGTGACCTTGGGACAGTCCCCCCCCCCCCAGAAAAAGCGATAGCAAGCCACTTTTGAAATCTTGCTAAAAAAAACCCCCTACAGGACAGGTCAATATGGTCACCAGAAGCCAACATAGACTTGAAGGCACAAAAAAAATTAAAAAGGGAAAAATGTGTCCACTCATGTATGGACACATTTATGTGAATACTTTTGATGTTAGCTTTGGGTAAAACTTGTTGGGTTTTAAAAAAATGCTTTAGCTCTACTGATTGATCTAAAATTCAAATACTGTGATTTCCAGCGGCTTCCTTAGAGTGAAAATTTACTTACACAATTCTCTGGAAAGATTCAAAATTTCTTTCTTTCTTTCTTTCTTTCTTTCTTTCTTTCTTTCTTTCTTTCTTTCTTCCTTCCTTCCTTCCTTCCTTCCTTCATTCCTCCTTCCCTTCATTCCTCCTTCCCTTCCTTCCTTCCTCCTTCCCTCCCTCCCCCCTCCCTCCTTTCTTTCTTCCTTCCTTGAAAATTATTCAAGTTCAACAATAAAACTAATATGAATGGAAAATAGTTCATGCAAAGACAGACGCTCAAATAGTGAGGGAAAGGAGGAGAAATCACACCCAGAGATTCATTACATTCACACATAGAAATTATGAGTGAAGAGGATGTTTTCAGTAGGTGCTTAAAATACTGTATGTGCTATGAGGAGTCTTATAGATATCGGTGAGAACGGAGGTGGGGAGCGAATTGCAGACAGAAAGCATAAGTCTTTCACCTAGAGAGGAAAAACTGCAGGGTTTTTCTGAATTGAGAACATATTTCACCATTAAATATATATAAAGCATTCAGTATGTTTGTGTTTTATTGCTTCATTGTACCCTTGAGTTTTTTCAAATTAATGCATATAATTAAATAATTAAATGTACATAAAATTAAGCTGAAATTAATAAAAATATTTTCTCCTCAAGATATGTGAAAATGAATATTTGTTTTAGACAATGAATGAAATATAGTTCATATAACAGTTCATACTGGGCAAACAAAACTGAAGATAATTCATTTGCTTCGTTAGTCTAGAACAGGGGTCCCCAAACTTTTTACACAGGGGGCCAGTTCACTGTCCCTCGGACTGTTGGAGGGCCGGTCTATATAAAAAAACTATGAACAAATCCCTATGCACACTGCACATACCTTGTTTTAAAGTAAAAAACAAAATGGGAACGTACTATTTAGAGGGGGGAGAAGATCTGAAATTCATATATGTTTATGTTTTGTTTTTAATTTTCTTTTGTTAACATCTGATTGGCTATACAAGGTTTTCTTGGCTTATGAAAAATGTATAAACAAAGAAGGAAGCACTTTGGCATAATGGTTAATAAGTTAGAAATATAATTGGTGTTGCACTTTTTGAAGGAACATTAAGGAGGGAATTTAATTAAAAGAAAATGAATATAACTGGATGACAATTAGAAAAAAAAACCTTTTGCAACTTTTTTGACAATTGATATTAGTTACTAGCAAAATACCGCATTTTATTCATGGAAAATTAGATGGTACACTGTGCTGTTTGAATGTATGTTGAGAGAAAAATTTAAAAAAATTACACCCCCCAAAACAGTCCTTCCTTCCTCTGTCCCTCCATTCATTTCATTCTTCCTTCCTTCCTTGTTCCCTCCATTTCTCCTTCCTTCCTTCCTTCCTTCCTTCCTTCCTTCCTTCCTTCCTTCCTTCCTTCCTTCCTCTCCACTTCTCCTTCCCTCCCTCTCTTTCCCCTTTCTTTCTTTCTCTCTCTCTTTCCCCTGTGCTCTTGTCACTCACTGGCGGGCCAGATAAATGGCCTCAGTGGGCCGCATGTGGCCCGCGGGCTGTAGTTTGGGGACCGCTGGTCTAGAACAAGGGTAGGCAAAGTTGGCTCTTCTATGACATGTGGACTTCAACTCCCAGAATTCCTGAGCCAGCATGATTGGCTCAGGAATTCTGGGAGTTGAAGTCCACAAGTCATAGAAGAGCCAACTTTGCCTAGCCCTGGTCTAGAAAGTCACATATCTGATCTGAAATTTTTGTGCGATTTCTTGCACACAGCAGAGTCTGTGAGAGGAGGTAGTCAACGAAAGTCAACATGGTAGCCAGAATCAAACAATGGAAGTCCTGTTCAACTTCATGTAAAAAAGAGCAGTGTTGTCTCACGATTGTGGCCACCATCTTGAAATTTTTATACTACTTCCTGCAGGCACTCCAGCCTGCACAACTCAACTGAGTAACTGTTTGGTTTATATCTTGACAGATTAAATTTAATGCTTTGAACAAAAAAGCTTTATTCCAACAGATCTTCTAAAATATAGAACTTTATTTCAGCATGTGTGCCCCAAGGCAATTGTCTCTTTTAAAAAGAGCCTGGAGTGAATATCAGTACTAGAATCCTTGGGCGTTATTTATTTATAAAATTTATTTTCCATCTATCTTGTATCCAAAAACATAAAAGTAGATGCTTGGAACAACCTTCCAGCAGACATGGTTGGTAAATCCAACTGAATTTAAACATGCCTGTGATAAACATCTATCCATCCTAAGATAAAATACAGGAAATAGTATATGGGCAGACTAGATGGACCATGAGGTCTTTTTCTGCCGTCAGACTTTATTATTATTTATTCTTTGTCCAATATACAATACATATGAAGGAGAATAGACATTAAGTAATATATATATAATGATAGAAAGTAAGAAAGAAGAGAGGTTGGAGGAAAGGAGAGAAAATGTATGAGATATGAGATAAGGAAAGAAGATTGGACAGGGGACGATAGGTACATCAGTGCACTTATGTATGCCCCTTCTATGTTTCTATATTTCTACCTTGATTTCCAGCCCGAATGATGACCACCACATTGGAGAAGGTTGTAAAGAAATTGACTGGGCTTTATCCTGTGTTTCTCTGTTATATTCTCCTATTCTCTTTTCAAGGAATCCAGATTATTTCAGCTTGCTAAATCTACAGTTCTTCCCTGTCTTTCTGAACCATTTGTTTGTTTCCTTTAGTAACTTTCCTCTTTTTAATCTGTGACTTTCATTACCGGGCATGTGGATCTGCTCATTTGCCTTTGATTCTTTGAAAAAAAATTCCTTGCTGTTTTTTTGTGTTTTGCTCCATTCTTTAACTGTGGCTGCGTGAATGAGCATTTCATTATACCTTTCAGCTTGTGCAGCTCACTGAAAACTGAAAAATACTGGTTTGTTGAGAGTGAAGGCTCCATAGAGAAATAAATTGCCATAATTTTGATAGTGGCAAAACTCCTTAGAAGGTTATTGTTAGAGAGTAATGCTGCTGTTAAGAGAATAATTCTTCTGGCCTAAGTCAGTCAGTGCTAAATCCAGGATAACGTTTCAGTGCTATTACTTTCTCTGGGGAGAACTTGGATTGGGAATTTAGATTTTACTGTAATGCTGCTTTCTTGATGGATCTGACCTCCCTCATCACAGCATTATCTCTGCGTAAACATAATTGTGGTTTCTGCACATTTCAATACACATTTTTGTGCATTGAATTATTTAATAAGGATTAGAAATGGAATTCAATATCTTTTTTTCCAAATGTGGGATTACTGTTACAAGTATGTCTCACCTTTATGGTAACTGTAGACTATGATTAACCATTAATAATGAAAAATGAGGGTTAACATCAGTAAACTCTCCTTAGGGTCCATATTAATTCCTGGTGATTTGATGCCCGTGTCCATTTTGGGGGGTAATAGTAAGGAAAAGGCCTATTACTGATTCCCCACTCCCCAGATTTATAGCCTAGTGGTTTCCCAATTATGGTAAGTATTACAGTAATACCTCGTCTTACAAACCTAATTGGTTCCCGGGGAGGTTCGTAAGACGAAAAGTTCGTAAGACAAAACATTGTTTCCCATAGGAAACAATGTAAGATCAATTAATCCGTGCAACGAAAAAAAAAATGCAAAAAAAAACGCCGCCGCCCGGCTGTCACCTTTTGAAACAGCCGGGGGGGGGGGCTTCTTAGTGTCCTCCTGAACCCGAACGCCAAACCCGAACGTCCGGGTTCGGCATTCGGTAGGCCGCCAAGAAGCCCCCTGGCTGTTTCAAAAGGTGACAGCTGGGCGGCGGGGCTTCTCAGCGGCCTCCCGAACCCGAACTTTTGCCGAACTTCCGGGTTCGGCATTTGGGAGGCCGCCGAGAAGCCCCGCCAGAAGTTCGGGTTTGGCGTTCGGGTTCAGGATGACGCTGAGAAGCCCCCCGGCTGTTTTAAAAGACGACAGCCGGGCGGCAGGGCTTCTCGGCGGCCTCCTTCTACTCAAGATCCCCATGTACAATTGGTGGGCCACTGTGTGACACAGAATGCTGGACTCGATGGGCTTTGGCCTGATTCAGCATGGCTCTTCTTATCCAAGTTCAGCTGGGTACTTCTGTAATTGAAGGCTTATTTAGAAGAGCCATTAAAACTTAATTCTTTACCTGGGGCTTTGACAAGGAAAGATTACATCTATTGCTTAATCTCATCTGGTCTGTCATGCTTGCCATCTTTTGATTCATTTTATTATAATTTCTTGATTTGATTGTTGGGAGCCACCCAGAATCATTGGAAGTCACAAAATACAACTCGACTTAACAACAATTTGTTTGGTGATCGTTCAAAGTAACAACGGCACTGGAAAAAGTGACTTATGACCTTTTTCACACCCATTGCAGCATCCTCATGATCCAGAGGTGGATTCCTCCTGGTTTGGACCGGTTCAATGGAACCGGTACAAACTTGGCGGCCTGGGTCGCTAGATCTGGCAGTTGCCCAGGCCTCCCACATCCCTGAACCGGCTCTCTTAGTGGCCCCATAGATGCTGCCATCCAGTGGTGATCAGCAGCTGCTGCGCCCAGATGCACGGCTCCATTAGGAAAATGGCGGATGCATGCACAGCTGTGTGCCCCTGACATGCCCCCGCATGAGATTTGGCTTCTGCAAATCTTCTGCCTCTGAGGGAGTCCCGTTAGCAGGTAAGTCAAGTGGCCCATCACTGCCGCCATCTTGGTTTTTTGCTTCTGTCACACGCATGTGTATGCCTGTGCAGCACACAAGGAGCAAACTGCCAATGAGGTAAGCCAGAACCCACCTCTGCCATGGCCAGATGATTAAAATTCAGATATTTAGCATAGACCTATAAAGCCCTTCATGGCACCGGGCCAGAATATCTCAGGGACCGCCTTCTGCCGCACAAATCCCAGCGACCAGTTAGGTCCCACAGAGTGGGTCTTCTCCAGGTCCCGTCAACCAAACAATGTCGCTTGGCGGGACCCAGAGGAAGAGCCTTCTCTGTGGCGGCCCCGACCCTCTGGAACCAACTCCCCCCAGAGATTAGAATTGCCCCCACCCTCCTTGCCTTTCGTAAGCTGCTTAAAACCCACCTCTGCCGCCAGGCATGGGGGAACTAAGATACACTTCCCCCCTAGGCCTTCACAATTTTATGTATGGTATGTTTGTATGTATGATTGGTTTTTATATAATGGGTTTTTAACTGTTTTTTTTAGTATTGGATTTTGTTGTACTGTTTTACTGCTGTTGTTAGCCGCCCCGAGTCTGCGGAGAGGGGCGGCATACAAATCCAATAAATAATAATAATAATAATAATAATAATAATAATAATAATAATAATAATAATAATAATAACTGGTTCATACTTATGGCAGTTGCAGTGTCCCAGGATCAACTTTTGCAACCTTCTGGCAAGCAAACTCAATGGGGAAGCCAGATTCACTTAACACAACTGCAGTGATTCACTTAAAAATAGCGGCAAATGTCTCACTTAGCAAATGAAATTTTGGGGTTAATTCAGAGGTGAAATCCAGCAGGTTCTGACAGGTTCTGGAACCAGTAGTGGAAATTTTGAGTAGTTTGGAGAACCGGCAAATACCATCTCTGGCTGGTCCCAGAGTGGGGTGGAAATGGGATTGTATTGTACTGTAGATTTTATTGTACATAGAAATTGAATCAATCAATCAATAAAATAAATAAATTGAGATTTTGCAGTATCCTTCCCCTGCCACACCCGTGCTCGTAAGTCGAGAACTACCTGTACAAATTATATTTTTTATTATCGATAAGATACGAACCTCTTGATAAAAAAGAGGAACGCACAAACTTACAAAATCACAGCTTAGGAGTTGAGAAGTGCTACATCTCCATCCAAATTATTTTATAACTATTCAGTGACACATCAACTGCAGCTGCTACCATAGCTGATCCTGGAAAAAAAATCTTTAAGGCATTGAAACAGTTGTTATATTCGCGCCAACAGAGGCTCCCAAACAATTTTTTTTGGAATAAATCCAAGACATTGAAAAACTTTGCCTGTTTCTCCTGAATAAGCCTTGCAGGCTTGAAATACAAGCATTGCTTCTGCAGGCAGAAACCCTTTTATCATTCCCCTGTTGGGGATTCTAACTTTTCTTTATACCTATGAGCTGTTTTGATTGCTGGCAAACAAAGAAGTGATACGTTCTTTACATATTTTCTCTCTTTTGTGCTTCCCTCTCCCTCCAAGCTTAGATAGTTTCCTAGTTTATATATTTGTTAATAAATAAGTTCAGATATAATGAATGTCGGGTAGCATTTCCTGATAGAAGGACTAAGCACATTTTCTGCATCCATGACAACAATGTTATAAGCATTTTATTTCTAAATGGGATCTGCTCTACTTAATTGTCTCACATTCTGTTAGCACTCTAGATAAATGCAGAAGCACACCCCTTAAGAAGTGCCTGGGCTGAACACCACAACACTGCTAAAGTGATTTACATGCACAAACCATTCCAATTGCACTTGTTTTCTGAATTTGGTTTCCAGCTATCATGAAACATATTGCAGAATGGATTAGAAGTCAAGAAATGTTAAATGTGGGGCCAAGACTTTAATTTCTTCTTTGAAAGAGATATCAATTTATAGAAACATAGAAACATAGAAGACTGACGGCAGAAAAAGACCTCATAGTCCATCTAGTCTGCCCTTATACTATTTCCTGTATTTCATCTTACAAATGGATATATGTTTATCCCAGGCATGTTTAAATTCAGTTACTGTGGATTTACCAACCACGTCTGCTGGAAGTTTGTTCCAAGGATCTACTACTCTTTCAGTGAAATAATATTTTCTCACGTTGCTTTTCATCTTTCCCCCAACTAACTTCAGATTGTGTCCCCTTGTTCTTGTGTTCACTTTCCTATTAAAAACACTTCCCTCCTGAACCTTATTTAACCCTTTAACATATTTAAATGTTTCGATCATGTCCCCCCTTTTCCTTCTGTCCTCCAGACTATACAGATTGAGTTCATTAAGTCTTTTCTGATACGTTTTATGCTTAAGACCTTCCACCCTTCTTGCAGCCCGTCTTTGGACCCGTTCAATTTTGTCAATATCTTTTTGTAGGTGAGGTCTCCAGAACTGAACACAGTATTCTAAATGTGTCAACAAACTTAATACAGAGTCCTTGTTGTCATCTGAGCTTGGTTGTTTCCTGGCAGATGTTTTATTACCCAATTAAGTAACATCAAAAGTATGAGTGGGTGTGATGTACCTGGTTTGTATTTGATATTTGGGTTTATATTTGTGATTTGGATTGCATAGAGATTATTCTACTATACATTTTTTTAATTATTTATTTTGTCAAGTACGTATTGGTGGTATACAAAGATATAATAATATTTATATACATGATATTAGTAAAAGAGAAAAATTAGGAGACATATATATCTTTGTATAATATACAGTATATATTCAGTATTTTGTATAATAATTGGACAAATACATATATATCATTGTATAATATATATATTCTGTATTTATTAGACTGGTTTATTTGCCTGAACAGTCCATTGCTGTCACTATTCACACCTTTACTCTGTATTAAGTTTGTTTTGTGGATGATATATTTTCCCTAAACAATCTAACAGAGTTGTTTATATGCAGCAATCTGGCTTGCCAGCAAGGAGAAAACTACAGGTAATCTTTGACTTTCGTTCATTTAGTAAATGGGTAAACTCACAGTGTCACATTGCCGTCCCGTGACGTTTTGTGATGTTTTGTGGGTGTGGCCTGTGCATGATGCATCTAGCCTGCAGGCTGCAAGTTTGACATCCCTGATTTAGTGGCTGCTTGACGTTACAACAGCGCTCAAAAGAATGACTTATGACTCACACTTATGACTATTGCAGCATCCTGCATCCAGATCACAGGATCAAAATGCAGATGCTTGGCAACTGATTCATATTTATGACAGTGGCATGGCCCAGGGTCATCTTTTGTGACCTTCTGACAAGCAAAGTCAAAAGGGAAGGCAGATTCGTTTAACAACTGGGTTACTAACTTAACAACCGCAGTGATTCAGTTACCAACTGTGGCAATCCTACGTAGTTTCTAATCCTAATCCTACATAGCTTCTGCTCTGGCACTCTCACACTATTTACCAGAGCTTATAAAACTTTTGCTAGACCCATCTTTGAATAAAGCTCATCTGTTTGGAACCCATATCGCATCTCAGACATTAACACCCTTGAAAATGTCCAAAGATACTCCCCAGAAGAGCCCTTCATTCCTCCACTCAAAACAGAATACCCTACGAGACTAGACTTTCAATCCTGGGCCTAGAAAGCTTAGAAATAAGACGCCTTAAACAAGATCTAAGTATTGCCCACAAGATCATATGCTGCAATGTCCTGCCTGTCGGTGACTACTTCAGCTTCAATCACAACAACACAAGAGCACACAACAGATTTAAACTTAATATTAACCGGTCCAAACTTCACTGTAAAAAATATAACTTCAGTAACCGAGTTGTCGAAGCGTGGAACTCATTACTGGACTCCATAGTGTCATCCCCAAACCCTCAACACTTTACCCTTAGATTATCTACGGTTGACCTATCCAGATTCCTAAGAGGTCAGTAAGGGGCGAGTACAAGTGCACTAGAGTGCCTTCCGTCCCCTGTCCTATTGCTCTCCTATATCTCCTATACCTTTCTTCTATTCCTATATCTCTTCTTCTATTCTTTCATTGATATGTTCTATTCCTATATCTTCTTTTCTATTCTTTCTTAGATATATTTTACTATGAGTATCTCCTCTATAACCTTCATCATGTATTTTACTATGTGTATATATATATTAAGTAAATCTAAAACCATGTTAAGTAAATCTAGCTTCGCCCATTGACTTTGCTTGTCAGAAGCTGGCTGGGAAGGTGGCAAATGGTGACTGTGGGATGCTCCAGCTGTTGCAAACACATGATGACTGCTAAGTATCCAAATATTGATCAGGTAACCACAGGGATGCTGTGATGATTATAAGTTTGATGACTGGTTTGTTAAGTCACTTTTTTCAGTGTCGTAACATCAAATGGTCACGGAGTGAATGGTTATAAGTTGAACACCACCTATATTAGGATGTAATTAGCATCCTAATGCTAGGCTTTGCTTATCCCTGTATGTATATCTTGCAAATAAATGAGAAATCTATTATAATCTTAACTCATTGCCGCCATCTAGCAGTGATCCAATGTTTTGCAGCTCAGCTATGTTAGCTGTTTATTGTTAGGCCAAGTTAAATGGAAGTGTGGGTTAGGAGTGGGTGGCCAAAGGAAAACCATCTGGCCCCTTATGTAGGTGGGTCTCAAGACAGCTGTATTTCCTGCCTTCTATACTTAAATTCAAGAATATAAGGCAGTTGTACTGATTTATCCAGCTGAGAGTAAAGAACAGATGGTTATAATAATGGGGTTGGGAAGATAATGAGAAATTCAAACAGTGTTTGTGTTTCTTCTAATTCAGCATTAAAACATACAAAGAGAAAAAGATATTAATCTTACGTAATAGAATTGTGTAGATACGGCTCGCACAGGGCAAAGTTATCACAAAATGCAGTTTAGCTATTTGGTAATGACTCTTGCCCTTACAAATTAAATCTCGGAAACATTATTCTAAAATAAGTTCTTTATTAAGCAGACACAAGAGTCTGATAATGGTATTTCATGGTAATTGTACCATAAATCTTTCTCGTTGCCTGAACTTTCTAAATCTTTATCTAAAAATAAATATCTGGCTAAATCACCCTCTCTTCTTTCAGATTACATGTTTGGAGACTTTGCAAACTGCCTGCAATGTAAAGGACTTTTACTGTGTAATGCCCCCTTTGTTTTTTAAGAATAAAAATATGGCTTAATCACTAATTGAGCCCATTACTTTATTTATACATAGCAGCAATGTGCAACAGCAGCCAAAAAAGCCACACTATCATAAGCTGCATCAACAGGGGGATACACTCCAAGACCAGGGAAGTATTAATACCACTCTACTACGCCGTGGTCAGACCACATCTGGAGTACTGCATCCAGTTCTGGTCACCTCAAAAGAGATACAGTGATCCCTCGATTAGCACGGTCTCGATTAGTGCGAAACGCTGCAACGCGGTTTTTCACAAAATATTAATTAAAAAATACTCCACGGTTTTTTTGCTATACCACGGTTTTTCCCACCCGATGACGTCATACGTCATCACCAAGAGTCACTTCTCTGTCTCTTTCTCTTTCTTTCCTGTCACTATGCTTCAATCATTTTCTCATTTCTCTTTTTTCTCCCCTTTTTTCTATCATTTCTCTCTCTCTTTCTTCCTCTCTCACACTCTCTTCCTCCCTTCTCTCTCCCCCCCTCCACTTGCCCACGAGAAGAAAAAAAGCAACCTCTGCCGGGCAGCTCCCCTTGTGCCCCCGCTTTGTGCCTGCCTCTTTTGGGGATTTTTTTTCTTTTCTTTTTTGCGCTGGCGGCGGGAGCTGTTGGGGAGGGCTCTGCCGGGAAGGCCTCTCAGCTGCAGAGCCGAATGGGGGCGGAGGCAACAGCGGAGCCCGGCGCTGGGGCCATGCGAGGCTGTTCATCCAGGGGGGCGTGGACTGGCAAGTCGCCCTCCTTTCTCTCTCTTTCTCAAGATCGCTTGCCGCTTGCCTATTGCAGCGAAGGGAAGCAAGGCTCCAAGCTGCAAAGCGGCAAGCGGCAAGCGATCTTGGGGTTTCCCCTTTGCCTGGGCGGCGGGAAGACCAAGGGAAGGTTCCTTCAGCCGCCCAACATCTGATCTGCTCCGCAGCGCGGCAGCAGCGAGGAGCCGAAGATGGGGTTTCCCCTTTGCCTTTACCCCATCTTCGGCTCCTCGCTGCTTCCGCGCTGCGGAGCAGATCAGCTGTTGGGCGGCTGAAGGAACCTTCCCTTGGTCTTCCCCGCCGCCCACACGCAAACTCCACCATCTACGCATGTGCGGCCATGAAAAAAATGGCGCGCATGCGTAGATGGTGTTTTTACTTCCGCATCCAGTATAACGCGGAAATCGGTTAGCGCGGGAGTTCTTGGAACGTAACCCCCACGCTAACCGAGGGATCACTGTATTGAAACTCTGGAGAAGGTGCAGAAAAGAGCAACCAAAATGATTAGGGGACTTGAAACCAAGACTTATGAAGAGAGATTGCGGGAACTGGGCATGGATAGCCTAGAGAAAAGGAGGGCCAGAGGGGACATGATAGCTGTATATAGGTATACGAGGGGTTGCCACAGAGAGGAGGGGGCCACTCTATTCTCCAGAGCACCAGAGGGCTGTACGAGGAACAACGGCTGGAAGCTGACCAAGGAGAGATTCAACCTAGAAGTAAGGAAGAACTTCCTGACGGTCAGAGCGATCAACCAGTGGAACAACCTGCCTGCGGAGGTTGTGAACTCCACAACTCTGGACACTTTCAAGAGGAGATTGGACTGCCATTTGGCTGGGGTGCTTTAGGATTCCTGCTCAGGCAGGGGGTTGGACTTGATGACCTGCATGATCCCTTTCAACTCTAACAATAAATAAATAAATGTATCTTAAACTTAAGAAAATCCACTATTTAGAAAAGGAAGGTAAAATTTTCCACTTGCTTCTTTTATTGCATTCTAAAGTATTCTGAGATAAAACTCTTAAATTGCATCTGCTGAAGTGGAATGGTCCAGCTAGCTGGTAGCCAAGGAAGGTGGCAACAAGCAAGAATATAACTCAATTTCTCAAACTGTTGATGTGCTTCAGACCTCACAGGAGCACAAAACAACAGCAGTTCCTTATGGTTCATTAAAATAGCTCATCTTTTTAAAAAGCTTTTATGCAATTTTTTAAAAAAAGTCAGGCTAATTTAATAAATCCTGAATCAGAAAGTTACGGATTCTTATGAGTTCTTGCCTATTTTTGAAACATGTACTACCCCCCGGTGTTTATGCAGTGGGTGACACAGGACAGTTGTGACACTTAATCAAATTTATCTTCAACAGTACAGTCTTAAAACCTTGTTTGAGGTTAAGAAAGCTTTATTCATCGTTATGGACAATAATGACAACTTGATAATATTTGAATGAATAACAATCTCACTGTCCTTTTCTATGCTTTAGCCTAGCTAGGGCTTTTAGTTTTTCCACAACCAACAAAATGGATTGTAAAATTAACAACAACAACAACAACAACAACAATGATATTGGATTTTGCAGGATGCATCCAAAAGTGTCTTAATGTATTTTCCTACTGAAGTCATGGATTACAGTTGATTGAGCACACATGGCTTGCAAGGCTGTAGACAAAGAAGATGGAGATAGATGGGAAAGAATTCAGCAGGGAAGTGAGGACTTCTGGAAAGCAGAGAGACTGAAGATGGTTCTGCTAAGAGTGGAACTGTCAATTGTCAAGAAGCAATGGATGGAAACTAATTTAGCAGAGAACCAATCTAGAACTAAGAAGAAATTTCCTGACAGAACAATTAATCAATAGAACGGCTTGCCTTTAGAAATTGTGGATGCTCCATCACTGGTGGTTTTTAAGAAGAGAATGAACAATCATTTGTCAGAAATGGTATAGGGTCCTCCACTTAAGAACATAAGAACATAATGTTGTGGTTAGCTCCTGTCCAGCTCCTGCCCCAAGGAATGTGGAGGTGGATGTGGGGGAAACATCCACATGCCACAGACCTGTTTTGCTCCTGATAGAATCTGCCGACGAAGTCTCCTCTGACCAAGGAAGCGTGAGTGACAAGGAAGAGGGAAGTTTGGCAGACAGCCCAGGAGGAGATCAATCTTCCTTATCATCCCTGGATTCTGAACAAGAACTTATGACAGACCCACGCATGCGTAGAGTGATGCATAGGAGAGAACAACTGAAGGATTATTACAGGAGATAAGTGAGGCCACCTGTGATTGGGTGGGGCTGCTGTAATTAGTGATAAAAAGAGCAGCGTGCTGATTTAGCCTTGTGGAAGTTTATCTGATTCATAGTTTCATCAAGATCATGGTTTTTTTGTTGTTTCCCTGTTCAAGACTGTGTGTGGACTTTCTGGACTTTGGAATTGGACTCAATTTTCCCAGTTACTGGGTGAGAAATTGGATTGCATTTAGCCTGTGCCTTGTGTGTACCAGAAAATCCCTTTGACATTTAAAAAGGGAGTTTTATCTGCTTTTCCGTTGATTAAAGACTTTTGGTTTTCTTTCTATCGTGTGGTGTGTGTCTTTCTGGACTAATTACCCTGTAATTACGGGCGGTTGGGACACGCCGGCAGAACACATAAGAAGAGCCATGTTGAATCAGGCCAAAGCCCATCGAGTCTAGCATTCTGTGTCACACAGTGGCCCACCAATTGTATATGGGGATCTTGAGCAGAAAGAGAAGGCAAGACCCTCCCTTTCCCTTGACCCCCAACAAATGGTACCCAGGTCTATGGAGAATGGTGGCATAGAAATCCAAATAATAAACAAACAGACAGACAAAAGGTGCTCAGGAGCAACTGAAAGAGAACCTCAGTGAACCTGGGGTACATTTGGTAGCAAAGGATATGTGTATATTGTGTGAATAAGTCTGTGCAGAAATGTATCTATGGAGTGCACTATTCAATTGATTCTGAGGGCACAGACGAACCTCCAAATGGCTTCAATGACTCTCTAAAACAGTGTTTTTCAACCAGGGTTCCGCAGAACCCAAGGGTTCCGCAAGGGCCAGCCAGGGGTTCTGCAACTGCAGCAGCCACCAAGCAGGAGGAGGAGTGGCATCTATACTATATATTTGTACCAAATAAATTCTCCAGATTGTGAAGTTACCAAAACTTTTGGTAACTTTGGTAACTATTGGACTGCAAACAATAATAAAAATGAAGGAAACATAGAAACATAGAAGATTGACGGCAGAAAAAGACCTCAGGGTCCATCTAGTCTGTTCTTATACATGTTTAAGTTTAAACATGCCTGGGATAAACATACAGTATATCCACCCTAAGATAAAATACAGGAAATAGTATAAGGGCACACTAAGGTTTATGGATTGTACACTGAACACAGTGTAGTTTCCTTCTAAGTCCATAAGACTGTACCACACTAAGTTTTTAGTAATGACTTCAAGCCTACTTTAATCGAGACAGCTTATGTTAACAATTTTAATCCAATGTTTTTCCAAACAAATTCCTTTTATTTCAGAGATTAATCTTGTGCATTATTTGACTGCAAATGTCGACCCAGGTAATCAGGAATGCACGAGCAAATGCCTTTGTTCACGAAAAGAAGAACCGAAGGGAAGTGCTTATTGACAGCAGCAACCCAAAGAGCGCTTGTTAAATTATCTGCCCTTATTTCTGTTTCGGTACATCCAACCCTCCCTTTCAGCACAGCAAATGAAATCTCTTCAAGCGTTTGCGCTTGCAAATATCCAGCAATCTTCACAGGACGTAGATTTCATATTTTAAGTCTGACAATGAGGTTTTAGTCTGTGGAAAATAGCTTTTCTTCCTTCTGCCAACGCTATAAATTAAAAGAACAATTTCCCACAGAGCGATAAAAGAGATATATAAAAAAGGTCAGTCTTCTGTCATTTATTTTCCCCCTCTCTCCCCCTTTCCTTATGCTATGTACAATTTATAAGAAGACGAGAAGAACGCTGTTTGAATTGTATCAAAGATCCAACTAGTGGAATAACTTGTTTCTCAAAAAAGCCAATCAGGATTTTTTGGAAGACCTATAAATGCAGCTTTAAGAGAGGAGAGAATGAAAAAAGGCAGGATGTAAGCTGTGACAATGAAAACACCCCTATTTAATGCTAACAGTTCAGCCCTACTCTGCCAAAATGATATTTTTATGGCTACCAGATTAATTTTAAGCAGAAAGAAAGCTAAGGAAGTTTTAATGGGAAGGACATTCTAGATTTTAATTTTAACTGCAACTGTCATAAGAGGAATTCTAACTTTCCTGTTGTCCACTGTATCACGTGTATAGGATACACACATACAAATGCAATTTTTCTTTCTTCATGGAATTCAGTTATTACTGTTGTTCAAAAATGATATGGGCCGCATTAGAAAGTTTGTATGAGGTTCTTCTGACAACAAGGAAGGGACTTGGTCTTCATTTAGGAAAATTCTACTGTAGAACTAGCATGAATATCTGGGATCTTCATTTCATTCTGATTTTCATTTACAGTTTCTCAGTATAAACCTGTTTTAAAGCTCACGGGAGAACAATTATAACCCCGTTTTAAACCAGTTAATCAATAAGTAATACGGACAACGTATTTTAAAGGTGGTACCTCTACTTAAGAACGCCTATACTTACAAACTTTTCTAGATAAGAATTGGGTGGGTTTTTTTGCCTCTTCTCACGAACCATTTTCCACTTACAAACCTGAGCCTCCGAAACTGTAACCGGAAAAGGCAGGGAGAAGCCTGCATGGGACTTCTCTAGGAATCTCCTGGGAGGAAACAGGGCCGGAAAAGGCGGGGAGAAGCTTCTGTTGGGCCTCTCTAGAAATCTCCTGGGAGGAAACAGGGCTGGAAAAGGCGGGGAGAAGCCTCTGGGGCCTCTCTAGGAATCTCCTGGAAAGTAACAGGGCCGGAAAAGGTGGGGAGAAGCCTCCGTGGGGCCTCTCTAGGAATCTCCTGGTAGGAAACAGGACCTCCACACTCCCTGTGGTTTCCCCAATCGCACACATTGTTTGCTTTTACATTGATTCCTATGGGAAAAATTACTTCTTACAAACGTTTTTACTTAAGAACCTGGTCATGGAATGAATTAAGTTCGTAAGTAGAGGTACCACTGTGTTAATAATTTGCAAAGTCTTTGGAATACAGAGTTGGAATTTTAAAAACCTAATATTTAAGGAACATAAAGAATATTAAATAATGTTCTTATGATCTTAAGATGAGCTTTAACCCTCAACTTAATTAGACATTTCCAATGACATTTAAAAAGAGTTATTTGTCAACATTATTAAGTTAGAAATGTAGTATGACATTTACTTGTATGATGTAGGCATATCCTATTATTGTCCAGTGTTGATTTTACAGGCATATGTTTGTGAATTATTTTGGGATAATTTTGAGTCCTTCAGTATTGGGTGGCAAAGAAGTCAAATAAAATAAATAAATAAATAAATAAAATATAGAGTTTGAAGATGACAATGTGGTCTGAACTACAGATTAAGCAATTTCAATACAGTGTTCCCTCGCTTTTCGCGGGGGATGCGTTCCGAGACTGCCCGCGAAAGTTGAAGTAGAGATGCGGAGGTAAATACAGTACACTATTGTTGGCTATGAACAGTATCACAAGCCTTCCCTTAACACTTTAAACCCCTAAATTGCAATTTTCCATTCCCTTAGCAACCATTCAGATTATTACTCACCATGTTTATTTATTAAAGTTTATTAAAAAAAATATTTATTAAAGGCAGACGAAAGTTTGGCGATGACATATGACATCATCGGGTGGGAAAAACCGTGGTATAGGGAAACCCCCCGCAAAGTAGTTTTAATTAATATTTTTGAAAAAACGTGGTATAGACTTTCCGCAAAGTTCGAACCCGCGAAAATCGAGGGAACACTGTACTAATGTCCATCTGGGTTCAGTTCCAAGTGGAAAGAAAGACATTGGAAACATGGAAATGGCTTTGAAAGATGGTTTAATAGTGGACAGGATCACATGGGATTTTTGGGTCCTGGAGTAGAGAGAGGGATATATTTATACCAGCAGTGGGCTACGAGCCGGAACGCTAAATTGTGCTCACCACCTCAGCTCGTAGGTTCTAATGGGGCCAGCTCAATTTTGCTGCTGCACCTGTGGAGTCAGCAGAATCACGCACGGAACCTCAGGCGCCCCTGTGTTTCAGCATGCGTGGAAACAAAAAGACCTCGCCAAAACACGGGCGCACCTGTGACTCCATGCATGATTTTCCTGCCTCCACAGGTGCGGCAGCAAAATCACGCTGGTCCCACAAGAACTTACAAGCTGCGGCACCGAGTGCAATTTAGCGTTCCGGCTCATAGCCCACTGCTGATTTATATCCTCCCTTGGGCTCTGCCTCAGGGTTTGTTTGTTTGTTTGTTTGTTTGTTTGTTTATTCATGCATTCATTCATTCATTCATTCATTCATGCATTCATTCATTCATTCATTCATTCATTTATTTATTTATTTATTTATTTATTTATTAGATTTGTATGCCGACCCTCTCTGTAGACTCGGGGCGGCTAACAACAATAATGAAACAATATGTAACAAATCTAATATTTAAAATAATTTAAAAGACCCTTATTTAAGAAAACAAACATACACACAGACATACCATGCATACATTTTATAGGCCTAGGGGGAAGGGAATATCTCAATTCCCCCATGCCTGACGACAGAGGTGGGTTTTAAGGAGCTTACGAAAGGCAAGGAGGGTGGGGGCAACTCTGATCTCTGGGGGGGAGTTGGTTCCAGAGGGTCGGGGCCGCCACAGAGAAGGCTCTTCCCCTGTGTCCTGTCAAACGACATTGTTTAGTCGACAGGACCCGGAGAAGGCCAACTCTGTGGGACCTAACTGGTTGCTGGGATTCGTGCGGCAGAATTTCCTGTTCCTGTATAAGAAATGTATCCCATTGACTGTCAGATTCCCAGGAGGCGGAGACAGTAATGGGCTTCTGGTTACGCGGACTGGTGCGTAATGGACTGGTGCGTAGCTTCAGTTGGAAAAATGGGAGCTGCGCACGTAGTTGCGCATGCCTGACATGCGGATTTGCACCACTGTGCATCCACGATGTGCCCCCGCACACCCACGCATGGAATGTGACTTTTGCGCATCGCAGCAAGTGAAATCTCATGTGAGGAAGCTCGTGCAAGTGATATTTTGGTGGTTTTCGCCCGTTTTTTTGCTTCTGCGCATGTGGGGAAGCAAAAATATTGGCGTAAATCACCGAAATCTCACTCGTGCTTGCATCCTCATATAAGATTTCGATTGCTGTGCATGCACAGAAACCAAATCTCATGCCGCCGGGTTCATGCATGGCTGCTGGACATGTAGGTACTGATAACACCACTGATAACACAACTACCCTGCAAAAAGACCTAGACTCAGTTTCTGACTGGTCCAACACATGGCAACTGCAAATCTGAACCAGCAAATGTTCTGTCCTACACATCCGCAAAAAGAATCAGAACTTCAAATACAAACTTAATAAACAAATTATCACAGATAATCCCCACTCGGTCAAGGACCTCGGGATACTATTAACTAAAGATCTAAGTGCCAAAGCCCACTGCAACAACATCGCTAAGAAGGCCTCAAGAGTTGTTAATCTAATCCTACATAGCTTCTGCTTTGGAAATCTCACACTACTTACCAGAGCTTACAAAACTTTCACCAGACCCATCCTCAAATACAGCTCATCTGTTTGGAACCCATATCGCTCATCTGTTTGGAACCCTTGAAAATGTTCAAAGATACTTCACAAGAAGAGCCCTTCATTCTTCCACTCGAAACAGAATACCGTACGAAACTAGACTTACAATCCTGGGTCTTGAAAGCTTAGAACTACGACGCCTTGATCTAAGTATTGCCCACAAGATCATATGTTGCAATGTCCTGCCTGTCAAAGACTACTTCAGCTTCAACCACAACAACACAAGCGCACACAACAGATTGAAGCTTAACATTAACTGCTTCAAAGTTGACTGTAAAAAATATGACTTTAGTAATTGGGTTGTTGAAGCGTGGAACTCACTACCGGACTCCGTAGTATTATCCCCTAACCCCCAACATTTTACCCTTAGATTATCCATGGCTGACCTCTCCAGATTCCTAAGAGGTCAGTAAGGGGCGTACATAAGTGCACTAGAGTGCCTTCCGTCCCCTGTCCTATAGTCTCCCCTATATCTCATATTTCTTCTGTACTATATCCTCTATAACCTTCATTGTGTATTATTGTGCATTGAACTAACTAACTAACTAACTAACTAACTAACTAACTAACTAACTAACTAACTAAATAAATAAATAAATAAATAAATAAATAAATGTAGGTGCCTGCAACGGCTTAGGAGGCTGCACCGCTAGCACTGAAGACGAGCAGCCCTTCACTGGGCTTAGATACCTAACTTTGTTGGCTGTCTGTGTCCCACGCTTGGTTGTACCATGTGGTGAGTTCTGTTGCTAGATGGGTAGAGGGCTAATCCTATTATGTCCTGGAGGCCATGCCTTAATCCCATCACCCTAGAGTTGAAGTGGAGGCAGGGAGCTGCAGGAGGTGTTTTGTCTTTAAAACATGTTTCTCCTTTTCTCATCCAGGGGAATATGCTGCCTTTTTAATATTTCCTAAATACTCCATTCTTCTAGGAGAGGGTGGGTGCCAATATGAATTGAAGATTTGTCAAGCGTGGGGATTTAGGAAAACAAATATTTCTAAAATTATACCACTCACCTTGGGTTTGCAATCTTGGATTGATGTTTGCTGTGTGCTTTTGATCATCTGTGAAATTCAAGTGAATGAAAGGCTGTTCAGTAATATCCCATCGGACTAAGGTTTAATGTTGTATTTAAAAAGAGAATTGTTTGTAATTTGAGGACGATAAAGATGTACTTTTTGTTTTAACTTCTTTCTTTTCTCTTTTCATGTTTATGTTCCTTGTTTTGAAATACTGTATTTGTGTTAATTTTCTTATTTTATGTCTGTGTATTAAAGCAATGCTTTTTTTTTTTTTGAAAAGGGGGCTATCAGGGCTGCCAAACCATTACTAAAAGTCAGCAAGCCAACATGAAATCCTAATACTTTGCTGTCACCTAGCATTGTTCCAGAAAGTTGCAGACCGTCTCTGTTAGCCATGCAGTCCAATATGCAAACCAATGGTTAAACTCACAGGTTGGAGGGAGATTGGACTCCCTTACTTAGCCCCACTGATGGCACAATGCAATCAATATTGATTATTTTATTTTATTTTATATTATATTATTTTGTTTTGTTTTGTTTTATTATTTATCTATCTGTCCCTGGAACAAACTTCCAGCAGACGTGCTTGGTAAATCCACAGAAACTGAATTTAAACATGCCTGGGATAAACATATATCCATCCTAAGATAAAAATACAGGAAATAGTATAAGGGCAGACTAGATGAACCATTAGGTCTTTTTCTGCCGTCAATCTTCTATGTTTCTATATTTCTATGTTTCTCTCTATCTATGTATCTATGTATCTATCATCCACTCACCCACCCACCCACCCACCCACCCACCCACCCATCCATCCATCCATCCATCCATCCATCTATCCTCTCTCTCTCTCTCTCTCGGAGGCTCACAACAATAACAATGTATCACAAATCTAATATTAAAAAGTCTCTAAAAACCCCTTATTTTAAAAAAACAAGACACACACACAAAGATACCATTCATAAATTATATAGGCCGCGGGAGATGTCTCAGTTCCCCCATGCCTGACGGCAGAGGTGGGTTTTTAGAAGTTTGCGAAAGACAAGGAGGGTGGGGGCAATCCTAATCTCTGGGGGGAGCTGGTTCCAGAGGGTTGGGGCTGCCACAGAGAAGGCTCTTCCCCTGGGTCCCGCCAAATGACATTGTTTAGTCGACGGGACCCGGAGAAGGCCAACTCTGTGGGACCTAACTGGTCACTGGGATTTGTGCGGCAGAAGGTGGGGGTTGTGCGCATGGGGGTTGTGCGCATGCACAGGGGGGGAGAGAGCATTGCATTATGGCTGTGGACACGCACAACAGTGTGCGTTCTTTGTGGTGGCCCCGACCCTCTGGAACCAGCTCCCCCCGGAGATTAGGATTGCCCCCACCCTCCTTGCCTTTCGTAAATCCTTAAAATCCACCTCTGCCGTAAGGCATGGGGGAACTGAGACATCTCCCCTTGCCTATGTAGTTTTATGTATGGTATGTTTGTGTGTATGCTTTTTAAATAATGGGTTTTTAGACTTTTAATATTAGATTTGTTATTTTAGACTTTTAATATTAGATTTGTCACTGTATATTGTTTTATTACTGTTGTGAGCCACACTGAGTCTGCGGAGAGGGGCAGCATAGAAATCTAATAAATAATAATAATAATAATAATAATAATAATAATAATAATAATAATAATAATATTTTGCTTCCTGTGTGAGATTTTACTTCCGGCGCATGCCAGAAGCGAAAATATGCTGGGACACATGCGCGCGCACGCAGAAAAGATGAAGCTGTGCGGGCAGTGGTAGCAGCGGGAATGGGAATCCGCCCCTGTTTAGGATCCCTTCTTGTGTGATTCCTTCATTTGCTACATTCAAGTAAAATAGGCATCCATATTACGGAGAGCCTTTAAATTGTATTACATATTGAGCAGGAGTTGAAACTGATGTTCTCCGGCTTTATGTTCCATCCCACATTAATGGACACATTACTGCTAATAATTCATATGCACAGAACAATAAGAATTACATTTATTCCCATCTGTCATTCTTTTACTGTATGTATAGACTACGATCCAAATCACCATACAGAGAATGATAGTTAAATACATCTGGAATATGCTAATTTGCAAAGGTTCATAATCTGAAGTCCTAACTCCCAAAGCTAAATTCTTTTGGTCTCTTTGCTTAAATGCAGATTTTATAAACATACCCTCCAAATGCAGAAGGACTGCCAACCTAGAAATTATTGTACTTTTAAAATGCAGCTGCATACGTATTAGTATGCCATAATTTTCCTGAAATGTTGGAATCACTTCCCATTTTTATGGAATTCTCTTCCTCCTCTTTCTTGATTGGAACAGATGGAATATTATTATCAGGTGCAAGGCTTCTAACGCACCATGAAAATTAAAAATTCTACCCATGCGCCATCCCCTCTCCATCCAAGTAATAAGTATTTCTGTTTAAGACCGTGAAGGTTGATTAGAGCCTGTTAAAACAAGATGTGGAGATTGCTCTCAGTTGCTCTTTTACAAATCAAGATGACGCCCCATTTAAAAACAAACAAACCAAGAATGAAAAAAAAAACATTTCAGCATAAATTTGTAGAACATAAGCACTTAGCCTATTTAAAAATGGATGAAATGTATAGTAGCAGATACGTATGTGCTACTTGTGTAGTCTTCAGAGAGGGGTGGCATACAAATCTAATAAATTATTATTATTATTATTATTATTATTATTATTATTATTATTATTATTATGTCAGTAAAACACAGCAAACGAGATCACTATGCTGGATTTCGTATTTCATCACCAGTCGGGCGCTTCCCAAGCACCTAGGACTGTGTGATGTAGTGGTGAATTATGTTTGCCGATCCCAGTAAAGCGGCCTTTTGCAATTGACAGATGGAAAGTTTGCCAATTCCGATGGTTTTCAAATGTCCGCTGAGATCCTTTGGTACTGCGCCCAGCGTGCTAAGTACCACTGGGACCACTTTCACTGGCTTATGCCAGAGTCGTTGCAGCTCGATTTTTAAATCTTCGTATTTCACTAATTTCTCTAGCTGCTTCTCCTCAATTCTGCTGTCTCCTGGGATTGCGATGTCGATGATCCATACTTTCTTTTTCTCCACGATCACAATGTCTGGTGTGTTATGCTTCAGAATTCGGTCAGTCTGAAGTTGGAAGTCCCACAGTAGGTTTGCTTGCTCATTTTCAACCACTTTTTCTGGCTTATGATCCCACCAGTTCTTTGCCACTGGTAAATGGTAGTTCTGGCACAAGTTCCAGTGGATCATCTGTGCCACAGCATCATGTCTATGCTTGTAGTCAGTCTGTGCGATCTTTTTGCAGCAGCTGAGTATGTGATTGATTGTTTCATCTGTTTCTTTACAGAGTCTGCACTTTGGATCGTCTGTTGATTTTTCAATTCTGGCTTTGACAGCATTTGTTCTAATGGTATGATTCTGATTCTGATTCTGATTCTGATTCTGATTCTGATTCTGATTCTGATTATGATTATGATTAGGATTATGATTATTATGATTACCAAGTAAGGAAACCAAATATAAATGCCATTAGATAGGGTCATCACCATTTGTCCTGTGCATATTGGGGTTCTACATGGGACCTCTATCGATTAAATTGTCATTCTTCTTGAATCTAGAATATCATAAAAAAGATTGCAGCTGAGTGAATAGAGCATCTGCTTCACCATATAAAAGCATGTAGCTTTTCCGAGCGAGGTGGATAAATATTGTTGTGATGAAATCTGCCTTTTAATTTCCTGAAAGTGTTGCCTGTTCTATAAAAGAGGCTTTTGCTACCATAACTCATTCTCAGGGCACCTCTTGAGTTTCTATGGAATATGTAACAGTATAGCCTTTCTGATCTTATTTTACAACTGCAATCTGGCACAGGATAATCTTGCTGTTTATTCTTTATATTGTCTTTTTATTTACACTGAGAGCACATACACCAAAGACACCTTGTGTGTCCTGTTGCACTTGGCCAAGAAAAAAAATTCTATTCTATTCTATTCTATTCTATTGTTTTCTAAAGCCTGCCTCTCTTAACAACCGTTCTTCATATGTTTTAGCCTCCAGTCTCCTAATCATATTTGTTGTTCTTCTCTGCACTCTTTCTAGAGTCTCAACCTCCTTTTTACATCATGGCAACCAAAACTGAATGCAATATTCCAAGTGTGGCCTTACCAAGGCATGTCTTGGCAATATTTTGTGTTGGCTTGTAGGATCAAAGAAGATTGTCCTTCTTCTAATCCCTTTAGATGCTAGCTTATAAGATAAATCTAAATAAGTGTCTTTTATAATGCTCATGCTATACTTGATTTTATCACATCATCTCCACCCAATGTCCTTATACCGGTTATGAAAACTATTCATGTCCTTGTGTAGCATTAGACTGGACATATCTGGACCAATTTATCCTCACCAATGGATTCTCTTCTCTACTGAATGCCTACGTGCCATCCATTTTTAGTCTCTTTCCCCCACCTGGATGTCAACATCATTAGCAAACTGGACTATTGTGCAATAACACAAGCCAGACCAATCCTTGAATACAGCTCATCTGTCTGGAACCCACACTGCATATCGGACATAAATATATTAGAAAGTGTCCAGAAGTACTTTATGAGAAGAGCCTTCCACTCCTCTATCTGCAACAGTACTGCAACAGTATATCTTAAGCAACCAGAGTTGAAATCCTGGGCTTAAAAAGCTTAGAACTATGTTGCCTTCGGTATGACCTAAGCATAACTCATAAAATTATCTGCTACAAAGTCCTTTCTGTCAACAACTTTTTCAGCTTCAACCACAACAAGCACACAACAGATACAAACTCAAAGTGAACCGCTCCAAACTTGACTAGAAAATATGACTGTGCAACAGAGTGGTTAATGCCTGGAACTCACTACCTGACTCTGTGATTTCATTACCTAACCCCCCAAATTTTACCCTTTACCCTCTATCCACTGTTGACCTCACCCGATTCCTAAGAGGTCAGTAAGGGGCATGCATAAGTGCACTAGTGTGCTCATCGTCTTTATTTATTTATTTATTTATTTATTCATTCATTCATTCATTCATTCATTCATTCATTCATTCATTCATTCATTTATTTATTGGATTTGTATGCCGCCCCTCTTCGTAGACTCGGGGCGGCTAACAACAGTAATAAAAACAGCATATAACAATCCAATATTAAAACAGTTAAAAACCCTTATTATAAAACCAAACATACATGCAGACATACTATGCATAAAATTGTAAAGGCCTACGGGGAAGGAATATCTCAGTTCCCCCATGCCTGGCGGCAGAGGTGGGTTTTAAGAAGCTTACAAAAGGCAAGGAGGGTGGCAGCAATTCTAATCTTTGGGGGGAGTTGGTTCCAGAGGGCTGGGGCTGCCACAGAGAAGGCTCTTCCCCTGGGTCCCGCCAAGCAACATTGTTTAGTTGACGGGACCCGGAGAAGACCCACTCTGTGGGACCTAACTGGTCGCTGGGATTCATGCAGCAGAAGGCGGTCCCTGAGATAATCTGGTCCGGTGCCATGAAGGGCTTTATAGGTCATAACCAACACTTTGAATTGTGATCGGAAACTGATCGGCAGCCAATTCAGACTGCGGAGTGTTGGTGTAACATGGGCATACCTAGGGAAGCCCATGATTGCTCTCGCAGCTGCATTCTGCACAACCTGAAGTTTCCAAACACTTTTCAAAGGTAGCCCCATGTAGAGAGCGTTACAGTAGTCGAGCCTCGAGGTGATGTGGGCATGAGTGACTGTGAGCAGTGACTCCCGGTCCAAATAGGGCCGCAACTGGTGCACCAGGCGAACCTGGGCAAACGCCCCCCTCGCCACAGCCGAAAGGTGTTTCTCTAATGTGAGCTCTGGATTGAGGAGGACGCCCAAGTCGTGGACCCTCTCTGAGGGGGTCCATGATTCCCCCCCCCCAGGGTGATGGACAGACGGATGGAATTGTCCTTGGGCGGCAAAACCCACAGCCACTCCGTCTTATCAGGGTTGAGTTTGAGTCTCTATCCTAATGTTTCCTCTTATCAGTATCCATCTTATAAACATATATCTATGTATATTACCAATACATACTTGACAAATAAAATAAATACAGAAATAAAGAATTGTGGGGGCGTTGTTCAGATGCAAAAAATGTCCTCTCAAGATGTTGCTTTACTTCCTACTTGCTGATGCATCCATACAAATACCTTGGATGATGTGTTGGCAAAGGCAACACACTGTTCTGAACTCTTTTATGATTTGTCAACCTCTGGTGTTGAAATGGGATGGTTATTTCTATTTTTACCAGAGTAACTGCTCTGGCACATGAAATGTAGTGAGGAAGGGGCCAAAGGATGCCATCACGTGTACAGCTTATAAATAGAACCAAGAAGCGAGGGAAGAAGTCATTGTCTGTTGCTGGGTGCTAAAGCTTCCAGGGTTTTAAAAGGTTTTTTTTTTAATTGACTACTGAAGCTAAACTAATCCATGATCAAAACTGACTCAAAACAGATGCTTTCATCAATGTGCTGGTCCTTTCTAGGCATCTCTTCAGCTCATTTGTTTTCTCGATAATTAATGCATCCCATACTTGTGATAAATATTTTTGGAACATTAGAATTGTGCTAAAATCTGAAGAATCTGAGACAAAAAGCAGAACTTAGTTTTCTGCTATTCAGTTTCAATCATGTGGCTGGGAAGGAACCAGGAAAACATTTGGCCAAAACAAAACCAAAAACCAGGAAGTGATTCTAGTATTTTCTAAAGGTTTACCAAAACATTGCCCAAAAAGATTTAAATGACATTTTGGAAGTGTGGTCCAGGGGCAGGTTCCTTACCTTTTTCCACTGGTGCACTGTGTGTGCATTGCAACATTTTGTGCGCTCGCACACTTGCCTCAGCACAATTTTCCTTCTGAGCAGGCTCAGCGAGCTGAAAATCATGGAAAAAAAGATGGCAGTGCACACGGACCAGCAGAGTCAGTCACTTTTTTTCAATGCCATTGTAACTTTGAGTGGTCAACTCAATGAAGGCTTGTAAGTTAAGGTCTACCTATTGTTGTGTTTGGGCCTGGGCCAGCCGTTGCTCCCACAGATGGGAGAGACGCGGCACAAAGTGAATGCGAAAGCCTGGCTGACAGCCAGGAAGATGTGGCAGACAGCCAGGAAGACGTGGCAGACAGCCAGGAGGACGAGGCCACTGGGACGCAGGATTCAGCAGACAGCCCAGGGGATTTGGCATGCAGTCCCTCAGACAGTCTTTCGTCCCTGGGTTCTTCTGCAGATCAATATATTGATCTGCGTAGCCGAAGAGCTATGCAAAGAAGGGATCGCTTTAAGGAGTATTACAAGTCATTATAGGAGCACCTGGGCTGGGTGTGGTTCTTATACTGAGGGCTGGGTGTGGTGAGGGCTAAAGGGATAAAAGGGAACAAAGGCCAAGGCAAACTGTGGCTGTTTATCTGTGTTATTTTGTGGTTCCTGCCCTGAAGTTTCTGTTCCGTGCCGTTGGAGTTTTCAACCCAACTTTTTCAGACTTGTTGTTTGCTCCAAAGATTCAAAAGGACTCCTGAAACATCTTTGCTCATTCCAGGTTGTCTTTGTTTGTTTTTTCCTGTGTTTTTTTTATGCGGCTGAAGTAAGCCTTGCACTCTCATTGTTTTCGGACACTAAGAACTGTTTTTGAGTAACCCTTTTTTTGTTTATCTAATACAAGTTTGCTGATTAGCAGAGCACGTGTGTGTTTGATTTCTTTTCCTTGGACTGTTACGCATTGCCTGAGCCCAGTCAGGCAGAACACCTATGGTTAACTTTTCAACAGGAAAGTCAACTCAGAGGCTTGAAAGATTTCTTCAGCCTTGAAAGATGCCTTGGGAAAAGTTGCTTTTTTGAACATAACATAGAAACATAGAAACATAGAAGTCTGACGGCAGAAAAAGACCTCATGGTCTATCTAGTCTGCCCTTATACTATTTTCTGTATTTTATCTTAGGATGGATATATGTTTATCCCAGGCATGTTTAAATTCAGTTACTGTGGATTTATCTACCACATCTGCTGGAAGTTTGTTCCAAGGATCTACTACTCTTTCAGTAAAATAATATTTTCTCATGTTGCTTTTGATCTTTCCCCCAACTAACTTCAGATTGTGTCCCCTTGTTCTTGTGTTCACTTTCCTATTAAAAACACTTCCCTCCTGGACCTTATTTAACCCTTTAATATATTTAAATGTTTCGATCATGTCCCCCCTTTTCCTTCTGTCCTCCAGACTATACAGATTGAGTTCATTAAGTCTTTCCTGATACGTTTTATGCTTAAGACCTTCCACCATTCTTGTAGCCCGTCTTTGGACCCGTTCAATTTTGTCAATATCTTTTTGTAGGTGAGGTCTCCAGAACTGAACACAGTATTCCAAATGTGGTCTCACCAGCATTCTATATAGTGGGATCATAATGTCCCTCTTCCTGCTTGTTATACCTCTAGCTATGCAGCCAAGCATCCTACTTGCTTTCCCTACAGCCTGACTGCACTGTTCACCCATTTTGAGACTGTCAGAAATCACTACCCCTAAATCCTTTTCTTTTGAAGTATTTGCCAACACTGAACTGCCAATACAATACTCAGATTGAGGATTCCTTTTCCCCAAGTGCATTATTTTACATTTGGAAACATTAAACTGCAGTTTCCATTGCTTAGACCATTTATCTAGTAAAGCTAAATCATTTACCATATTACAGACGCCTCCAGGAATATCAACCCTATTGCACACTTTAGAGTCATCGGCAAATAGGCAAACCTTCCCTACCAAACCTTCCCCTATGTCACTCACAAATATATTAAAAAGAATAGGACCCAGAACAGATCCTTGTGGCACACCGCTTGTAACCTGACTCTGCTCGGAATACTCGCCATTAACAATAACTCTCTGATGTCTACGCTTCAGCCAGCTGCAAATCCATTGAACTATCCAGGGATTAAGTCCAACCTTCACCAATTTATCTATCAGCTCTTTATGTGGAACCGTATCAAAGGCTTTGCTGAAGTCCAGGTAGGCAATATCCACTGCACCACCCTCATCCAACACCTTTGTGACATAGTCAAAGAAATCAATGAGATTAGTCTGACATGATTTGCCTTCAGTAAAGCCATGCTGATTTGGGTCTAATAAGTTATTGTTTTTTAGGTGCTGATTTATCCTCTTTTTGAGTAGAGTCTCCATCATTTTAACTACAACTGATGTCAAGCTAACTGGCCTGTAGTTACCAGCTTCTTCTCTACTGCCCTTCTTGTGAATAGGCACAACACTGGCCATTCTCCAATCCTCAGGAACTTCTCCTGTTAACAAGGATTGGTTAAACAAATCAGTCAGGGGGGTAGCAATGACAGATCTGAGTTCTTTAAGAACTCTGGGGTGGATGCCATCTGGACCCATTGCCTTATTTATCTTTAATCGTTCAAGTTCTTCTAAGACATTGGCTTCTAAGATCACTGGAGCTGAATCCGTACAGCTGGAAGCAATGCTATATCCCTCTATAGTATTATTTTGTAAGGTGTCTTTTGAGAAAACTGAACAGAAGTAGCTATTGAAATGGTCAGCGATCTCCTTATTCCCATTAATGCATGTATTATTCCCGGTACTAAGCTTCGTGATGCCGCAGTTTTTCTTCTTCTTATCATTAATATATCTGAAGAAGGTTTTATCCCCCTTCTTTACAGATTTGGCAATTTCTTCCTCTTTTGAGGCTTTAGCAGCATATATTATCTGTTTCGCCTCCTTCTGTCTCATTTTATATACCTCCCTATCAGCTATACTTCCAGACTCTTTATACCTCCTATAGGCAGCCTTTTTTTCATTGACTATAGCCCTTACATCATTGCTAAACCATAGCGGTTTCTTCTTCCTTTTACCTTTAGTTATTTGTCTTACATACAGTCCAGTGGCTTTTAAGATGGCCTTTTTTAATACAGTCCACTGGATGCTCGCTCCTGCCATTTTATCCCTCCCCTTTAATTCATTATCTAAATATTCTCCCATTGCATTAAAATTTGTTTTTCTGAAATCCAATACTTTGGTTGCATTATAGGATTGCTCACAATGAGTTTTTACATCAAACCACAAACATAGATGGTCACTGCAACCTAAATTTTCTCCCACCTTGACATCTGAAACCCAATTCCCATTCGTAAAAACTAAATCTAGAATATTCTCCCCTCTAGTTGGTGTCTTAACCAGCTGTGCCAGAGCTGCTCCTGTAAAGGCCTCTACTATATTCTTACTTTTGCATGTAAGGGCACTGGGGATATTCCAGTCAACATCAGGCATGTTGAAATCACCCATAACCACAATATCTCCCTTTACTGCCATTTGGGTAATTTCATCCACCATCTTGTTGTCATATTCCTCGGATTGCCCTGGAGGCCTATAGATCACCCCAATTCTAATGACAGAACCTTCTTTATTTTGCATGCAAATCCAGAGAGTCTCTAGATCTTGACACGTATTTTGAATTAGTGTTGTTTTTAGACTTTCTTTAATATAAATGGCTACTCCACCTCCCCTTCTCTCTATTCTATCCTTCCTATACAGTGTATATCCTGGTATGGATATTTCCCATTCATTAGAATCCTTAAACCATGTCTCAGTTATGGCAACCAGGTCCAAATTATCTCTATATATTATGGCCATTAATTCACAGAGCTTGTTGCTCAAGCTTCGAGCATTTGTGCACATTACCCGAAGAACATTATTTTCGTTATTAGTTTGCCCCTTATCATCAACAACTACATCTATATTATTTGCAGCTCCCTTTTCATAAGCTTCCAAAAACTGCTTTATCCTCATTGGTCGGGGACAGAAATCACCCACATCAGTTACATCTCTGTCCCCTTTACCTAGTTTAAATGCCTGTCCAAAAAAGTTCTGAATTCCTCACCGAGCACCTGGGTACCTCTATATGATGGATGCAAACCATCCCTCTTAAACAACTCCCTATTAGACCACCTACTGACATCATGACTTACATAGCCAAAACCTTCAGCTTTACACCACTGCCTTAACCACACATTAAACTCTCTGATACACGTTGTTTTATCCTCTTGGCCACAAACCGGTAACACCTCTTTCACCTTGTGGTGAAATGGGTGGCAAAGTAATTTAATAGCTTATATATATATTATGTAGAAACACCAGAGAGTGTTTGAAGTTTGAAGTTTGAAAAACACTAATTTATAAAATTAGCTCAATTTATGGAATCAGGAATTTTCATATTAATTGATAGAATCAAAAGAGTCTCTATGTAATATAAACCAATACCAAAATATTGAAATCTCCCCAGATATTGGATCAGTGCTCATGACTAATATTAAAAGTGTTGATTCTTATACTAGCAAGTTAAGTTTAATTTCTAAAAAATTCTGTCTACTGGGATATTAACAGCAGCCGTTCCAAAGTCACTTTTTTTAAAATGAAAAAGGAACCTCATTATTTATTAACATTTAATATTGCTCTATTATCTGCAGCCCTGGGGAGCTCTATGTTACCCAGGATTCCCCCCCCCCCAAAAGTTAAATGCATAATAATTTGCAACAGTACTTTGAATGCTGGGTGCATATTTCTACCTCACATGGGTGTAGCAGATATGCATCAATTTGTTCCTTAAAGGCATATTTCAGGGTGATTGTATTAGAAAGAAATGACAATTTACTGGCATTTCTAGAGATACCAGTAAATAAACCCTAAATTTTTATACCGTGACTGTGGAGACGCTGCAATGATTTTAACTGTGAGGACTGGTCATAAGACACTTTTTCAGTGCAACTCCAAATTTGAATGATCATTAAATGAATGGTTGTAAGTTGAGAAGTACCAAAAGGCAACCCACTTAGTAGTTGTAATATTAAGAAATAATTAAAAGAATAAGAGATTGGTGCAATCTGGCAGGTGTACTGCAGGCCACTGAAGCTGACTGTAGATCTGAAGGTCAGCGGTTCAAATCTCATCACCGGCTCAAGGTTGACTCAGCCTTCCATCCTTCCGAGGTGGGTAAAATGAGGACCCAGATTGTGGGGGCAATAGGCTGGCTCGGTTAAAAAGTGCTATTGCTAACATGTTGTAAGCCGCCCTGAGTCTAAGGAGAAGGGCGGCATAAAAATCGAATGAATGAATGAATGAATGAATGAATAAATAAATTTCAGCAGAAAGAAGAAAATTAAACTTTGGGTGCTGAAAAAAACCAATAGTTTTTTTACTATCGGTTCTGTGGGCGTGGCATGGTGGGCATGGCATGGCTTGGTGGGCGTGGCAGGGAAAGAATTCAGTGGTACCTCTACTTATGAACTTAATTCGTTCCCGTGACCAGGTTCTTAGTTATAAAAGTTTGTAAGAAGAAGCAATTTTTCCCATAGGAATCAATGTAAAAGTAAATAATGCGTGCGATTGAGGAAACCACAGGGAGGATGGAGACCCTGTTTCCTCCCAGGAGATTCCTAGAGAGGCCCCACGGAGGCTTCTCCCTGCCCTTTCCGGCCCTGATTCCTCCCAGGAGATTCCTAGAGAGGCCTCATGCAGGCTTCTCCTTACCTTTTTCGGTTACAGTTTTGGAGGCTTGGGTTTGTAAGAGGAAAATGGTTCTTGAGAAGAGGCAAAAAAATCTTGAACACCCGATTCTTATCTAGAAAAGTTTGTAAGTAGAGGCGTTCTTAGGTAGAAGTACCACTGTACTGCAAAATCTCCATTCCCACCCCACTCCAGGGGAAGGATACCAGAAAATCCCCATTTCCTCCTGATCAGCTGGGACTCAGGACGCAGAGAATAGATGGGGGTGGGGCCAGTCAGAGGTGGTATTTACCGATTCTCCGAACTACTCAAAATTTCTGCTACCAGTTCTCTAGAATTGGTCAGAACCTGTTGAAACCCACCTCTGGTGCCAAGGTTCTGAGTTTGTAAGTGGAAAAAAACTGGTTGTCAATGTTCAGTCGATAGATGAGACAGAAACTGAAAACTTCCCCGTAAGGATTTTGCCAGGAATAGGACCACAATTTTGACTTTTTTGACTTCTCCTCATTGACATTCATGTATGTGAGACAGAAGTTGGACTGTTAGTTCACAGCCAGCCTTGGCTTTTGATGCACCTCCACAAGCTCAATAGATTGTTATTTCATATTATATATTTCTACCCATATGACAATAATACAGTATATTCCTTGTTTCTTTACAAGCAGAAGTGTTGTTCTGTTTTTTCACAGTTAAAAGGTTTTTTTTTTAACTTCCCTTGGATTTGTAAAAGAAGGAGGGTAATCTTCACAGAAACTTCTCTCTTGTTGATGAAAGGCTCAGCAGCAGCATTATTTTGTTAACCCCCCCCCAAACAAAAATAAAAACAAACCTAACAAGTAGAGGGGTCTAGTCTGGGATTTTGATGTCTTGAACTCAAGACAATTTCAGGGTCAAAACAGCAACTATGTCACCTCCCATTCCTAGCTATAGGTAGCCTTATGGTGCAGGTATTGTTAATCCCTTTATTCTTAAGCCATCAAAGTTGGCTTTATTTTTGGAAGTGAACTTTGAAAAATACTCGGAGAGTTAACTGGTGAAATTAGCAGTTGTTTATTCAGCTAGAGCTGACAGGGTTAACGCAAATGGGCTACAGTCAAAATCGCTCAAAAGAAAGTGCCGCGGCTTTTGTAGGGTTCACAATGTAATAGGCTTCACAATGTAACAAACTCTATCTGACATGGTAACAAGTCTCCCGCCAAACGAAGCAACCAATCAGGAGGCTCAGGAGGCTCCATGCAGATTTTGAACTCTGGAACCTTCTTAATGAATATTTAACAAACTTCAGAGCAGAGTTGCATGAAAGAGGTATTCCTTTTATCTGTTCAGAATCTCCTATTGTTTAGCTTTTCTGGAGATGTCAAGGTGCCATCATTACAGGAGTGAGAGAAAGGGAGAACAACCTCTTTCATTTTTCAACCTGGTTTTCTTTTCTACAGACTTCTGTGTGTGATTTAGAGAGTCTCCACACCAAAATCTTTGATTGCAACCATCCCTATTTAAATTCTCATTTTAAAAGGGGTGGTGGTGGTGGTGGAAATATATAACTGCAACTAGGATAACTTATGCACAAAACTGGAAAAACAATGTTATACCAAAAGACGAAGAGGTGATAAGGAAAATTTTGGACTGTGCGGAGATGGATAAATTGACGAAAGAAATAAGAGAAAAAGATGAAATGGAATATTACTTAATATGAAACAAATGATACAAATGGTTAGAACATAGGAATGATAAGTAAGAAAATATACAATAGCGATGATTCAGAAATTAGGAAAATGGTATTAAATATACAAGGTATGTAAAGTAATATATCAATCTAATAACAAAGTATAGTATGTAAGGAGTAGTACGGTATATAAAATATGTAAGGAATAACGGAACCGCAAATATAAATATGGGAATATGAAGGGGTGGAAATATAAACTGTGGATATATACTGATATGGAACTGTTGTAAAATGGAAACTTTTTTCCTTGTGTTTGTGTTTTTGTTTTTAAAGATAAAAATTATTTTTAAAAAGAGAAAGAAAAGGGGTGAGAAATGGAACGCGGGGGTCAATTATTATAATTGGAAGAGTGAAAATATTAGACACAGCTCAATAAAGCCAAAACTTTTCATGTGTTTCTGCCTGGCCTATGGTTTTAAATAATGTCTCGGAGTATGGGTGCTGCTGGAATTGCCCTTGCAATGTGTAAATTAATCAGTGTGTTTAATTTGATGGGCTTGGATTTAATTACTAGAATGAAAGCTTGCTTGCTTGTTTGGCTGGCCAAATTAGCATCATTATCATCAAAACTTTCCAGGATTAATGTTTGCTAAATACATTTTATAATGTAGCCAAGTAATCTGTTGCTTGGCATTTCAATGGAATAATATAAAATATGCCAATAGTTTCTTTGCAGATGTTGATAATGAAATGGAAAACTTTTATTTAATCAATTGAGATTTAAAATATAGGTTACCCTGTTTCTTACTCCACACTAAGGAAAATGCTGTGTATGTGTAAGTGCAACTTTCGCAGTTTACTGTGATGGAAAATGTGGTGATAACTTTGCATTTGGTATCTTTTAATCACCACCTTTGGGGTTTCACTATAATGCAGAACAAGGGTGTCAACAGAAGATGTCATATCATCTCGGCATCATCACATGACGTATTGCAACTTTTTTCACTTTTCAAAACCAGGCATGGGCGTGGCTAGCATGTGACAGATCTTACTGAGGGCTGCAAGCTTGACAGTCCTGGTATAGAATGAGGCAGAAAGGGATGCTGATATCTTTGAAATAAAGTGAGTTTTTAATGGGAAGGAATAGAGGAGTCAAGGATAGGTGTTACAGAAAGAGGAGAACTGCTGGCTTCAGAAAAAAGATGAAGTCTTGTCTCAGTGTTAAGATCCTAATTGTATTTCTGTTCACATCCTACAAAAAAACCCCAGGAAATTATGCGTAAAGGGGGAAGACCCAGGGAGGAATTCTGGGAGTTGAAGTTCAAACAGTTTAAAGTTTTCAAAGTTGAGAAACATGGCTCTAAGCTGTATACTAGGGGTAGGCAAAGTTGGCTCTTCTATGACATGTGAACTTCGATTTCCAGAACTCCTGAACCAGGATGGACTTCAACCCCCAGAATTCCTGAACCAGTATGGATTTCAACTCCCAGAATTCCTAAGCTAGCATGATTGGCTCAGGAATCCTGGGAGTTGAAGTCCACAAGCCATAGAAGAGCCAACATTGACTGTCCCTGCTGTATACATTAGGGGAAATTGTTCTGTCGGGCTCTCTGGTAAATTTCTCCCAAAAATTTACAGGTACAAATTTCAGACACACACACGTTTAAAAATTCAAAATAATGTTCTTTATAATGAAAAGTCACTTAAACTAAGCCCTCTTTGGTATAGCAAAGAGCACTTGTCTCCAAACAAACTGGTAATTTGTACAAGTCCCTTATCAGTTTTGTGATACTTAGCTTGCAGCTGTGAGGCAATTCACAGTCCTTCCTCTTTCACAAAGTGAAACACACTTTGCTCTGGTTTAGTTTCAAAGCGGGGGAAAATCAGCACACAAAAGGTCAAAGTCAGTAAAGTAGTCACGAAACACAACGATCAGATAATCCTCTACAATGGCCAAACCCACAGGCTGCTATTTATAGCAGCCTCACTAATTACCACAGCCCCACCCAACCACAGGTGACCTCATTTTCTTTGATAATAATCTCTCAGTTGTAGTTGCCTATGCATCGCTCCGCATGCGTGACTGTATCATTAACTCTTGTTCTGAATCCAAGGAGGAGCTAGATAATTGATCTCCTTCTGAGCTATCTGCCCCACTCTCCTCCTCCCTGTCACTCATGTCTTCTTGGTCAGAGGAGCCTTCATTAGCAGATTCCACCAGGGGTGGGGGTGGGTGGGTGCGTGGGTGCAAAACAGACCTGCAGCATGTGGATGTCTCCCCCACATCTACAGTCCTTGGGGCAGGAGCTGGGCCAGAGCTAACCACAACAGGAAATATTGTAGTCTCTTTACATTTTGTCTTTTGCTCTTAATCCTACATTTGTTTCTATTGAACTCAGGTGTTTCCAATTTGGAACGGAGTCTTCCTTTTCATTTTACAAAGTTGCTTCCCAGGGGAAGGTAAGTTTTGATATGATTCAGAACACAGGTGTTGAATATGGAAGATTATCTGAAAAAAGCCTTAAGTATTATATATATCTTCAGGAGGATGGTTATGTTCTTAGTGGAACTTAGTCCATCTGTATACTATTATTGTATGTTGCATTTTGGTTTTTTATCCTTCCTATTTTTTAAATAGTTCCTCTGTTTCCCCCACGTGTTTCATGATATACTTATGATTTTTTTCTCAGACAGTTCATGAGTATTTTTAAAACACCCTTATAAATCTGATGCAGTGGGATTCTGCCCATCAGTTTTGGCAATTGCAGGAAACAATCGTTCTTAAAGGTATTTTATCCTGATTAATGTTATTTTTTTTATAAAAAGCAGAGAACCTGCTTTTAATAGTCCTCCCTTCTCCTATTACCCCACAACAACCCTGCGAGGTTGGGCTGAGAGAGAGTGACTGGATCCAAATTCACCCAGCCCAGGGGTGGGTTCCAACTAACCTTGCTGCCGGTTCTCTTCCTCCTGCGCCAAATTTATTTTATTTATTTATTGTATTTGTATACCGTCCCTCTCTGAGAACTCGGGGCAGCTCACAACATATATAAGAAAACATATGCGCTTTGTGGGCGTGTGCATGCTTCAAGCATGTGCTCATGCACAGTGCCAAAAAGGTTAAAATATTTTTTTTAAAGCCAAAAACAAGATGGTAACAGAGGCAGTGCTGGAAATTCAGCTTTTATGCATGCTCAGAGGAAAAACAAAACCTGAGAAATTTCTTTTTAAAGCCAAATAAATTCATTTTTTTTTTTAAAAAAAAGATGGCCACTGTTATGTATCTCCTGATTGGGTAAACCTTTCCCCTTAAGCTATTGGTTGTTGTTGGGCAGCTTGTTTTGGCAGGATCGTTACTGCTCTGTGATTGGTTGTTCTGTCAGTTAGTTGTGAGTATAAATAACCTGTCAAAGGGGTTTTGCTCTGTTCTGTTTGCTGATCGTTAATAAACCATCGTTTACTGCAACTAGCCTCCTGGGTGTTCTTCCGACATATTAGCCATGTCCATGGAGTGGCACAGACTGATCCGGTTCCGTGATGTCATTATGACATCACCAGCAGGTTGCTATTGGTTCAGGCAAACTGGTGCGAAACCATTTCTGACCCAGCCAGCTTTTATCCCTAAAATGCATATAAAAAAGGGAAAAAAGGAAAGCTTTGATTACAGCATTGTAAATATCATCTTAAATTTTTTACCATATTGTGGACACTTGTATGAAGCTGTGTTTGTCCAAAGATTGTTCACCTCATCTTAAAACATAATTTCCAATTTACACCTCCCAGATGAAAATCGAAACATTTTTTATCAGAATGTCCTTGCACTTAAATATAGACAGCAACATTCTCTGCATTCTACATTAAAAAACATAACTGAAGCCTCTTCTATTATAATCAGGGATTTATTTTACCAAGCTCTCTCTCTTGCACTTGTTTCTGTAACACATAAACTAAGCTACCTATAAATTTCCAGCCTGTTGAGGAAAATAAACTTTTAATAATACAATTCTCAACTTCAAAAAAAGGGAAAGAACTGGCTTTATTTGTTTTATACAAAAGAGGCCTATAAGTTGGGCAGCGCCGGACTTACCCGGCAGGCAGGCTTTGCTGGAGGGACCGGGAGACACGGTCCCTCATGGCGGCCGCCATTTTGAATCCCGGGCGAAGTCTCGCGATGCGAGACTTCGCTCGGGAGATCAGGGCCTGATTGGCCAGGCTCCTGATTGGTCCGGGCGGGGCCTGCTTGCCCTATATAAGGGCGAGCAGGCCCGGGGCTCTCCCTTTTCGCCCGGACTGCAGAGCTGAGCAGACATTCGTTTGTCTGCTCGCGGCGGCCATTTTGTGGTCGACCTCGTGCGAGGCGCCATTTTGTGGCCTGCAGGACAGCGAGGAGCCTTTCTTCACAGCGGAGCCAGCATCGGCTGGGCTCCGCTCCGGTTTGGAGCCGCATTAACATCGTTGGTGGTGGTGTGGTGTGCTGCCCTTGGGGGGCCTCGCGGGCCCGCGGGGGTCCTTCTGGGGGCTTGAGGCCTAGTATACAGGCCTGGTGGTGGGGCCTTCCTGCCACAGTTTGGGAGGGGTTGGTGGTGTGGCCTCCTGGGAGGTTTTGCACTTCGAGGCCTGCTGGTAGGGCAGGCCTTGTCTGGGGTGCCGGGCCTTCGGGGGAGAATTTGGCACGCCCTCTTCTCCTTTTGGTGATATTGTACAAGTTAGGGCCATGGCTCCTAAAAAGCGCCAAGCTCAGGCCCCTTTGCCCCAAACAGTAGTGCGGCCCAGAAGGGCTGCCAGGCCGTCTGCCCGGGCTCGGGCGGCGGCAGAGGGGCCCCAGGGTGGGATCCCGGTAGGGGTGGTGGTGGGATTCACGCCCACAGTCCCTCAACCTGAGATTTCCCCTTCTCTCTCCTGGGCTAGGGTCTTGGAGCGACTTGATGATTTGGAGAGGTGGCGGTCGGGTGCAGGCCCGGAGGGGCTTCCCGCGACTGCCACTGCAGCATGGGGCACCGACCCCGAAGAGGAGTCAACCCCAGAGGGGCAAGGGGCCCACATCACGCAGATGGCCCACACCGGGCAGACGGCCCACACCGGGCAGACGGCCCAGGCCGGGCAGGTGGCCCAGTCGGGGCAGTGGTCATCGTTCCAGGGCCCAACAAGGATGGGCCCACCGTGGATGGCTTCTACCCCTTACGGGGCAGGTGAGGTCGCACCACATGTAGGCACATCATCACTCCTTCCTGTGCAGGGTCCCGGGTTTATCCCGCCTGCATTGGGGAGTGGCAGCAGCTTCATGGGGGCTGCTGCGGGCACATGCGGGCAGGTCTGGTCTCCGCCTGCCCCGCCAGTGGGGGCGCCAGGGGTGTCTTTCCCGCCTGGGGCGGGGGTGGGGGGTTGGATGCCTCCTCCACCTGCCGTTATGCCACCGCCCCCTTTTGTGTATCCTTCGGGGCTTGGTGTGCTGGGCTCGGGGGCCACCACGGTGTGGGACCCGTTCGCCAGCATCAAGCCTGGGGCCATCCCTTGTGGGTTGCCCGCGACGCCTTTAGGTTATCATCTTCACCCGTCGGTGAAGGAAGCCATATGGCGGGGGGAGTATGTCGATCTTTTCTCCATTCTAAACAGGGAGGTCCCCAAGCAAGACAAGGAGGTGGTGCCTGGGGAGAAGGTTAAGAAAACAAAGGTCACAAAGTGCTTCAGCTCTTGGCTGTATGCCTTTTTGACCTTTGCGTCGGTGGTAATTCAGAGGCAGCCGGGTAGGGCCGCTGCCTTGCTGAAGTACATCGACCTTATAGCGAGGGCCCATTTTGAATATGGGGGCACCATATGGAGGCATTACGACAAGGGGTTCAGGATGCGTATTGCCCATGACCCCTACTTGCCTTGGGATATGGTGGTTCCGGACCTGTGGTTCCAGGCCACGCATATGTCAGGGAAGGAGGGCTGTGATAGGATCGATAGCGGTCACTTTATGGAAGAGGAGCCCGTGACGCCCGCGCCGGCCAAGGCCGTGGCGGGTGCCGTTGGGAAAGGGGCCTCTTTGGTGTGTCACGAGTTCGCTGCAAAGGGGGCGTGTTTTCGTCCCATTTGCAGGTTTCGTCACGCCTGCGGGAGTTGTGGGGGGAACCATTCCGCAGCCGTGTGCCCCCGCCCCAAGAAGGGGATTGAAAAGAAAGGCTCGGGTCTCCCAAAGCCTCCCCCGCCTGCTGGGGGAAAAGGGGCCCAGCCCAATTAATTTGATGGCGCTTGAGGGTTGGTTGGGTGACTACCACCCTCGCTCGAGAGCGGCCGCTCTCTTGCTAGGTTTTTCAGAGGGATTTAGGATCCCTTACATGGGTGTTAGGAGGGCCTTCATGTCTGACAACCTTAGGTCAGTTGTTGGACATGAAGACATTGTTAGGGAGAAGATTCGGAAGGAGGTGGCCGAGGGCAGGGTCATCGGGCCCTTCCCGTAACCGCCCTTCCTGAATCTTCGTGTGTCTCCCTTAGGCGTGGTCCCCAAAAAGGCGAGTGGTGAATTTAGGTTGATTCACCATTTGTCTTTTCCAAAAGGGGAGTCAGTGAATGACTTCATTCCTGACGAGCTGTGTTCAGTCCGGTATGCATCCTTTGATGCAGCCGTGGCTATGGTTAGGAAGTGTGGGGTGGGAGCCCTTATGGGTAAATGCGACATTAAGTCGGCATTCCGGCTCCTCCCCATACACCCAGACGACTTTGAGCTGTTGGGCTTCCATTTCGAGGGGGGTTATTACGTGGACAGAGCCTTGCCCATGGGTTGCTCTGTCTCGTGCTCTCTTTTTGAGAGTTTTAGCACCTTTTTGGAGTGGGCACTCAGGGGGCAAAGTGGTCTGGGTACGGTCGTTCACTACCTTGATGATTTCCTGTTGGCGGGGCCTGCGCATGCGGAGCAATGTTTTGCCCTGATGCGGGACTTCGAAGCCCTTTGTGCTCAATTGGGGGTGCCTTTAGCCTCTGAGAAGACCGAAGGCCCCGCCACCAGGATTACCTTTCTGGGTATTGAACTGGACTCAGAGGAGCAATCTTCTCGGTTGCCCCTAGAGAAGTTGGTCAAGATTAAAAGGAAGCTGGATGAGGTGCTGGGCTGCCGGAAGGTGACCCTACGGCAGCTTCAGGAATTGGCAGGCATTCTTAATTTTGCCTGTCGGGTAGTTGTTCCTGGTAGGGCTTTTTTCAGGAGGTTGTATGATGCGATGAAGGGGCTCCGTTTGCCCCATCATCGTACCCGCCTCTGCGCTGGGGTCAGAGCTGACCTCGGCGTGTGGCGGGAATTTTTGGTCAGGTTTAATGGTTTGTCTTTCTGGAGGCACGAGCTTCTTTTGGAAGCTGAGTTGCAGCTCTGCTCTGATACCGCGGGGACTTGTGGTTTCGGGGTGGTGTTAGGTGACCAGTGGTGCTGGTCGGCATGGCCTCCGGAATGGAGTGCCTCTTCGTTGGTTAAGGACCTGACGTTCTTGGAGCTCTTCCCCTTAATAGTGGCCTTGGAGCTTTGGGGGGAGCAGTTTAGGGACAAGACTGTGCATTTTTGGTGTGACAACCTAGCGGTTTTCCATGTTGTGAATGCCCTGTCCTCTAAGAGTGACAGGGTAATGCGGCTTGTCCGCCATTTTGTGCACAGGTCCTTGTCTCTAAACGCATTGTTTTTGGCTAAGCATGTCCCCGGGTTGGATAATGGGGTCGCTGATGCCTTGTCCCGTGGTCAGTTGTCCAGGTTTCGGACCCTGGCCCCGTGGGCCCGAGAGTTGCCAGAAGCATTCCCCAGCCACCTCTGGAGTCTGGGAGGGATCCAGAGTGGTGGAGAGACGAGGCATCCCGGGCAATCTCCTTGTCTGTAGCGCCCGGCACCCTCAGGGCATACCAGCGTGCAGGTAAGGAGTTTGGGGAGTTCAGGCAGGGCAGGGGTTACCAGCTTAGTTGGCCTGTCCTTGTAGAGCACTTGGCCGAGTTTTGCGTCCAGCTTAGGCAGCGTGGCCTGTCAGTTAGGACGATCCGGTCCCGGTTAGCCGGCCTCGCCTTTCTGTCTAAGGCGGGGGGGTTTGCAGATCTTTCGGGTGACTTTCGCATCCGGAAGATGCTGGAAGGCTGGCTTAGGGAGCAAGCGGGGGCCCCAGGTGACACTCGTCAGGCTCTGACGGTGGAGCAGCTGTCTTTAATCAACGTGGTTTTTGGCAGTCTGTGTTCCTCATTGTACGAGGCCTGTCTTTTTAGGGCAGCGGCTTGTGTCATGTTTTTTGGGGCCCTTAGGGTCAGCGAGGCCATGGCTTCGTCTCAGGCTGACACTTCGCTCCGAGCCTTCCAGTTTGCTGATCTGGCCTTTAGACAAGGGGGGGTGTCCCTTGTAGTAAGGCGGTCCAAGACAGATCAGCTGCACAGAGGGGTTACTATCCAACTTAGTGCGGCCACTGACCAGTCGGTGTGTCCAGTGGCCGCCCTACAGCTTTACTGTGGTATGCGGGGGTCAGGTCCGGGGCACCTGTTTAGACATGGGGACGGGACCCCTCTGACCCGTTTCCAATTTTGGGCGCTGGTATCTAGGGCAATGGCCCAGGTGGGCATGGATCCCTCCGGTTACGGAACGCATTCGTTCCATATCGGAGCCGCCACTAGCGCGGCACTTTCTGGTTTCCCGGCCCATCGGATTCGGGAGATCGGCCACTGGCGGTCAGTGGCATATTTGGGTTATGTTAGGCCCGCTGAGGATCCTAGGCAGGGCTTAGGCTAGGTAACCTCTCTGTGTGTCTGTGTGTCCTCTTGCAGGTCCCCAGGCTAACACGAAACCGACGGCGCTGCTGTGTGGCCACAGCATGATTTTCTGGGCCGGCCGCTCGGCAGCCAGGAGCGCCATCGGGACCCAGCTGTCCCTGGGGCAGTGGGTCAAGGTTGCCTGGATGGGCCGGAGAGGTATGCGGTGGGAGGGTCTCCTACCGGCTTTGCTGGGCGGTCAGCATTCTGTGGCTGCGCCCGGCAATATGGGGGGCGGCTCCTGGAGTCGCGTCCAAGTGGGTCTGGGTGGGCAGCGTCCTGTGGCCGCACCCAGGTGGCTGGTATTGCACTTAGGTGGCAATGACCTGTGCATACTGGGAGGCCTGGCGCTGATCATCCAGGCACGCGAAGACCTGCGAAGGCTTCGCGAGGTATGGCCCACCACGCAAGTGGTGTGGTCAGAAATATTACCTAGGCTTGTGTGGAGGGACGCCTCTTCCCTTAGGGCCATTCACCGGGCTAGGCGACGGGTGAATAGGGCTAGGGGTAAAACAGTTAGGGAATTAGGGGGAGTGGTAGTGCCCCATCCCCTTATCACAATAGACCGGCCATGGCTTTACCGGGCCGATGGCGTTCACCTGTCTGAGCGGGGGAACGCCATCTTCTTACAGGACCTGCAGCGGTCTCTGCGTGAGCTGGCGCAGCTAGAGGGGGGAGTCGGGGGGCCAAGATAGAGATCTGACCCCCACTCCTGTGGCAGGTTAGGGGCGGAAAACTGGGGTGGTTTAGCAACCGCGCGTTCTCCCTTGGGCATCTTTGGGGATGATTGACAGGTTCTCCGCAAGCTCATGGAGGGAGTTTCTGCCTGAGCAGCTGGGGGGAACCTGTCTTTGGGTCCTGCACCTTTAATTCCCGGATTCCGGTTAGCCGGTGGGACCCCCCTCATGCACAGCATGGCAGGGTCGCAGGTGACGGCCTGGCCCTCACCTGGACTTGCATCGAGATACGCCCATGAGTTGCCCAGGAATGTTTTTGGCATAACGTCATTTCCGCCCCGGAAGTAGTTGTTTGACCCTGCAGGTCCATTTCCGGGTCATAGTTGATTATGCTAATTTATGCAAAGTATTGAATAAATTATGCAAATTTATGTTAATAAAAATGACCCAATTTAAATCCAGCTCTTGTGTCCGTGTCGTTACTCCGTCTCTCCAGCAAGGGCAGCGCCGGACTTACCCAGCAGGCAGGCTTTGCTGGAGGGACCGGGAGACACGGTCCCTCATGGCGGCCGCCATTTTGAATCCCGGGCGAAGTCTCGCGATGCGAGACTTCGCTCGGGAGATCAGGGCCTGATTGGCCAGGCTCCTGATTGGTCCGGGCGGGGCCTGCTTGCCCTATATAAGGGCGAGCAGGCCCGGGGCTCTCCCTTTTCGCCCGGACTGCAGAGCTGAGCAGACACCCGCCCGCCCTCCACTATTTTGCAGTGTGCTTAGGGGTCGCCCTTAGGGGGCCGAATGGGAATTTTTTGCAGTTCTGCCTCTTAGCAGAGCTGTTTTTTCGCCCATTCCACACTGAGGTGATGGATGTGCGGTTAGGGGGTGCTTGCATTTATTAGGTTAATTGGCTTACCTTTGGTCATTTGGGTAGGCAGGTTAGGGGCGGAAAACTGGGGTGGTTTAGCAACCGCGCGTTCTCCCTTGGGCATCTTTGGGGATGATTGACAGGTTCTCCGCAAGCTCATGGAGGGAGTTTCTGCCTGAGCAGCTGGGGGGAACCTGTCTTTGGGTCCTGCACCTTTAATTCCCGGATTCCGGTTAGCCGGTGGGACCCCCCTCATGCACAGCATGGCAGGGTCGCAGGTGACGGCCTGGCCCTCACCTGGACTTGCATCGAGATACGCCCATGAGTTGCCCAGGAATGTTTTTGGCATAACGTCATTTCCGCCCCGGAAGTAGTTGTTTGACCCTGCAGGTCCATTTCCGGGTCATAGTTGATTATGCTAATTTATGCAAAGTATTGAATAAATTATGCAAATTTATGTTAATAAAAATGACCCAATTTAAATCCAGCTCTTGTGTCCGTGTCGTTACTCCGTCTCTCCAGCAAAAGCATATTCTGCAGTAGCATTTGAAATTCTGAGAATGAACTGTGTGGGAGAGTGAAGCTGGTATTTTTGTCTTTCAACTACAAGAAGATAATTAACTTTCCCGTAGTTTTGATCTGCTTTTTTAAAAAAAGAGAATGTGAATTTAATTTCCTTATGAGATATTAGAATTCCAAATGTTCCCTGTCAGTGGCTGCCTTTTTAGTATTAAGTTTTACACTGAAAAGTTTAATTTTGTAGGATGTGAACAGAAATAAAACTAGGATCTTAACACTGAGACAAGACTTGAGAAAAGACACTTGGGTAGCTGACAGTAGTGCTGGTAGCAAAACACTTCTCTTCTAGTATTTAAAGCATGGCATTCAAAAGGTTAGGTCTTCTATTGTCCCATGAACATGACCTAATGGCCATCACCATTACTGTATTTGAAATCTCAGGGTGTGGATTCTCCCTTTGTTCTGATCCAAATAGGCCAGAGGAGAACAGTGACTGAGGAATTGGTTCGGGGTTGTGGTAAGCTGGCCATCACTACCGGTTTGGTGAACAGGGCCAAATTTACCCATGCAAACCAGCCCAAAACGGTAGCAACCCACCACTGATCCACACCATAAAGTCCAATTACTTCCAGATATCAAGTATAAGTTTACTCTGATACTTGTACATCTCCAATCACATCAGCCAAGTTTTATACACTGAGACTAAGTAAACTATGCAAATTGATCTATCAATGAGTTGATGAAAAATGAAGTTAAATAGATTGTTTTTAACAGGTTGAATTTGTAATAATAAAAGAAAATGTCAGTTGACTTATTTGATAAACGCAATGGTTGCAGATTAAAAATGTAGATATTTAAAATCATATTTTAATTAGTGTTCCCTTTCATGAGAGAGCTTTCACTTCTGATTAATAATTGTACACTTTAGATTTAGGATGTGTAATTAAATAGTTTTCTATGAGATGCTATACAGGCTCATGGGCTTTCTTTCTCCCAGTTTTAGGCATATCTTTATAACTAAAATTATACCTGATGCTATATTTGCTGAACATTTAGAGTTTATAGTAAATAAAATATAATATATAGGACTATTGAATAAAAGAATTATCACAGAATTACACATTGCTCTTTAAATATGAAAAAAATAATCACTAATTGATCAGTTAAGGAGTATTTTCTCTATCACATTTGTGTAGAAAATTCCCAAAGATTCTATCTTTTCATTTTAACAAATAACTCATACTGAGTAATTCAATGTAACAACATTATAGTATTTCTAAATAAAATATGTTACATGAATTACTCATCCTACCTCCTTGGGCAGAAATGTGCATCTAAGTGTTTTTCTATAATAATCCAAAGCTCAGTGGAGCTAAGGATGAAGTTTGAGAAGGAACCTAATATTTTTCAGATATTTTTCAGGCTACAATTTACATAACTCTCTGATGTACAGTATATCAGAGTAGTAGTAGGAAGCGTGAAATAAAAAATCTTAGGAGATGTTACTTGAATCATTGTGGGCCTTGGCTTTATCTAATTCTAGAACTGTGCAAAGAAAGGGAAGGATTCAAAACCATTTGTCTGAAATGGTATAGGGTTTCCTGCCTGGGTGATCTCACCCAGTTCACATAACCAGGATGATTTAGGATACTATCCCTGGCTGGTACATTATCTCATCTAGATTGTATAAACAGGATGTTCTTAAAGATTGACACAGAGAATTCACCAATAAAATGCTGTTGCTCTTTGTTACCTTTTGCTGCTTGGAAAACTGTATAAAAGCAATAAACACTGTGAAGGCAGTCAGGCATCTTAGCATCCTTCAATGACTTGTCTCTAGCTCCATCACCTGAGTAGGGGTTGTACTAGAAGACCTCCAAGGTTCCTTCCAACTATTCTATTCTATTCTATTCTATTCTATTCTGTTCTGTTCCGTTCCGTTCCGTTCCGTTCCACTCCACTCCACTCCACTCCACTCTACTTTACTCTACTCTAGATTCTGAAATGGCTTGAGCTATAATTGATATACTTGATCTTAAAGGAAGAAACCTTTAAAGTCCAACATTGGACTAGGTCTTTCATTATATGCGTAATTAGAAACACTATCAATTTTCAAACAAGAACCAAAAACTATTATTGATCTGCATGGAAGACCTCTTAATCTCTTCCTATTAATTGCAAAATCAATGCAATCTAAGTGAACCATCTAACCTGACTTATAAACCAGATATGCAATCACATTCATAGGACACATTAAGCAATGTCATAATTGTGCATAATATTTGCTTGGAGACCAATCCATTCCTTAATTATGGAAATGTAATCATTGTTTGCTTTGGGTCATTTTGGTTTGGGAACCCAGAGAAATAATTAGATTACAGTTAAGAACAAATTTGTGCCAGGAAATTGATGATGCAAGAATGACTGCAAAGGAAGGGTAACAGAAACAAGTAAAGGGTTATTCAGATTTTCCTATCCTCTATGTTTTGTATTCATGGATGAACCCACATTTTTTTGGTATATTTTTTCTTTTGTTTCAGCGAAAATATGCTAGCCAACCCTGCAAAGGTTAGCAATATTGATGGAAGAAAAAGAGGTTGGTAGTGGTTAACTATGTGGTCTGGCTAAGTATCATATCTGTTCTGTCGGGCTCTCTGATAGGAGCCGCCTGAAAATTCAAGGATACAAATTTCAGACACACGTTTGAAAATTCAAAACAATGTTCTTTATCACAAAAGTCCAAATAAACTAAGCACTCTTTTTGAATTGCAAAGAGCACTCTTCCCAAAACAACCGGGTAATCTGTACAATGTCCCTTAAGCAGTCATTAAGTACTTAGCCAGCAGCTGTGGAGAAACTTCACATCCCTTCTTCTTCCAACGAAGGGAGACACACACACACGCTGCTCTGCTTTGGTTTCAAAGGCGTGAAAAAGCAACAAAGTCCAACACACAAGATTCCTGACGAAACTGCAACAGATATTCTTCCACAATGGCCAAACCCACATGCTGCTATTTATAGCAGCAGCCCTAATTACTGGAGCCCCACCCAAACACAGGTGGCCTCCCTTATTTCCTGTAATATGTTCTTACTTGGTCTCTTCTATGCATAATTCTGCGCTTGCGTGGGTCCAAAATGTCATCATCTGAAGCTATAGAGGATAAGGAAGATTGAGTGCCTTGGCTGTGTGCCAAGCCCTCCTCTGCCAAGTCACTCCCACCTTCTTCTTCATCCGAGGAAACTAAACTCTGAACTGATTCTATCGGCAATAACACAGGCCTGTGACATGTTGAAGTTTCCCCTGCATCCACCTCCCCATTCCCTGGGGCAGGAGCTGGGCCAGAGCCAACCACAACACATATCCATTGACAAATTTGGGCTCAGAAAGTTGGCTCAAAGTAATTAAATCCAGTGTGTGTCACCAAAATCAGAAATGAGGAGGCAATAAGCTGTCTGGGAAAGCCAAAGATGGTCGTCAAAACCATTAAAAAGCAAAAGTTAGAATATTTTGGACATGTGATATGACACCAAGGGTGAAATGCTTCCAGTTTGCTCATGCCTGTCAGTCATCGGAGAGCTGGTCGTGAAGGCAGTGCGAAGCTCGACCCACCCACCCAGACACCGCCATTTGGGTTATTTTACCCTGTGTGCATGCACAAAGCATATTCTAGATGTGGTCTATCTAAGGCTTTATAGAGTGTGATTACAGTGATCCCTCGAGTATCGCGAGGGTTACGTTCCAAGACCCCTCGCGATAATCGATTTTTCGCGATATAGTGGTGCGGAAGTAAAACACCATCTGCGCATGCGCACCCTTTTTCCATGGCCGCGCATGCGCAGATGGTGGAGTTTGCGTGGGCGGCGGGGAAGACCCAGGGAAGGTTTCTTCGGCCGCCCAGCAGCTGATCTGCTCGGCAGCGCGGCAGCAGCGAGGAGCCGAAGATCGGGGTTTCCCCGCCGCCCACACAAAGGGGAAACCCCGATCTTTGGCTCCTCACTGCTGCCCGCCCGCCGCTCGCCCGCCCGCCCGCCGCCCGCCGCTCGAGAGCAAGAGGGGGAGAGATAGAGAAAGAGAGAGAAGGAAAGAAAGAGATGAGAGAGGGAGGAAGAGAGTATGAGAGAGGAAGAAGCAAGATAGAGAAAGAGAGAGAGAAAGAAAGATGAGAAAGGAAGAGAGTGACGTCATCGGGTGGGAAAAATCGCGATATAGCGTTTCGCGAAGATCGAGATCGCGAAAATTGAGGGATCACTGTAGTACGTCACTAGATCTAGATTGTATCCCTTTGTTAATATAATTTAGAATTGGATTAGCTTTTTTTGGCTACTGTTGCACACTACTAGCTCATATTTAGCTGGTTGTCCACTAGGACTTCATGTTCCCTCTCATAGTCACTGTTATTAAGTCTGGTTTCACCCAATTTATATGTACAGTGGTACCTCGAGATACGAGTTTAATTCGTTCCGGACCTGGGCTCTTAAGTCGAGCAGCTCTTATCTCGAACGACTTTTCCCCATAGGAATTAATGTAAATAATTTTAATTGGTTCCAGCCCTCAAAAAACTCACAAAGTTAGTCTAAATTATGCAGAAAGACATGTTTTTAATGAAGAAATGTACATGTACATATAAATGAATAATGAAGTTTCTTTCACTTAACTTGTAAACTTTCTTAAACTTTTAAATTTACATATGTTCAACTTCTCTGCCACCCAATCCTGTAGGACAGAGGTCCCCAACCCTTTTTGCACCAGGGACCGGCTTTAAGCGATCAAGAGAGGAATGGGTGAATGAATGGACGGAGGGTGGGAAGGAAGGAAGGAAAGAGGGAAGGGACAGGAACAGAGGAAGGAAGCAAGGAAACTTATGAAAGGGGAGAGTAAGAGAGGAATGAGTGAAGGGAGGGAGGGAGGGAAGAAGGTGGGAAGGAGAAAGAAAAGAAGAAATAGAGGAAGGGAAGGTAAAAGAGAGAAAGAAAAAGAGCAAGAAAGAAAGAAAGAAAGAAAGAAAGAAAGGGGGAAGGGACAGGAACAGAGGAAGGAAGCAAGGAAACTTATGAAAGGGGAGAGTAAGAGAGGAATGAGTGAAGGGAGGGAGGGAGGGAAGAAGGTGGGAAGGAGAAAGAAAAGAAGAAATAGAGGAAGGGAAGGTAAAAGAGAGAAAGAAAAAGAGCAAGAAAGAAAGCTGCAAGCACCCCCCCGAGCCCCCCAGGCCGGCTGCAACCTTTTAAAACGCGCGCCGCTTCGCAGCTGTCTCCTGAAGCCGAACGCGGAAGTTAGCGTTTGGCTTCAGGAGACAGCTCCTTGGCGCTTGTATCTCGAATTTGGGCTTGTAAGTAGAACAAAAATATCTCTCCCCTCCCAGCTCTTATGTCGAGTTGCTCTTAAGTAGAGCAGCTCTTATGTCGGGGTTCCACTGTATACTTTTAGTTTTTCTTACCTAAGTGTAGGACTTTACTTTTCTCTACATTGAAATGTAGAGTATAAGACTTTACTTTTCTCTACATACTTTAGCTATGTATTTAATTCCTGATTCCCAAGTTCTGTGCTCTTCCAACAGAGGGTTGATCAATCACACAGCACAACCAGGTAGTAAATAAATGTTTTTTAGCCGGTCCAAACTTGTGACTTGAATGCATTGCATGTAACATTCAATTGGTTTTTATTTTGAGTGAGTCATTTCACTTAACTAAAGAGATACTTGGAAATGTGTGATTCTTGGCGGTGAGAAATTCTTTTCAGACTGTTCTAGTTCTGAGAAAAATCTCTCCCATATTTGAACTCTCCCGGCATACGGGATACAATAAAAATAGAGAGAAGTGATGTGAAATTAAGTTCTCTTATATGTTTCTTTTAACTCTTTTGATATATTACTATAGCAACTCTGAAGTAGAATTTACTGCAAGTAAAGCATCAGTTTCTATAGAAACCAATTGCCCTACATGTGGAAAGAGAGTTTTTAACACACCATGTCTAATATTAGATTGTGTACGTGTGTGTGCAGGCGTGCACACATGCTTGTTTTTAAAGGGTGGAATTCACCTAATCTAGGAGTTCTATGTTGTTACAAATTATTCTTTATTTTTACAGTTATTAAGTCCTGGAAGATCCTTTAGATGACATATGCCACATGAATTACACGTATGGTTAATCAATTCAGGTTTCTTCCCGTGTAGGATTTGGAAATTTCTGGCGACGTTTCGATGAGGTCCCACTCATCATCTTCAGGCTGGTGTTTCTGTCCTTGTTCTAAGGCGAACACTGCGAGACCTAAGCTGCCTTCCTTCTATAAATACTGGTGGCTGGGTGTGGTTTGATGGCTCAGCAATTGCCTGCTGTGTAGAAACTTCCTGGTGAGTCAGTGGGGTAACATCTGGGGTCGTTGATATAGCTGAAGTATGCTGATTAGTTAATGGTTGTTGATTAGGCGTGATATCCTGAGTAGTTGGAGCTTGCAGGCTACTTGATTGTTTTGCAATATGTGTTCTGAGTCTAGTTTCTGTTTTTATGGCTGGGTTACGTTTGAGGGCTGGTTTCCAGATGTCTGGTAGGCGGGAAGTATCATCCCGCTTGTTCATATTTTGGGGATGTTTTTCTATCTCGATGGCTTCCATTATTATTCTTTTGCTGTAGTGTTCTGTTTTGGAAATTAATTTAGTACTGTCAAAATCAATTTCATGTCCTGTTGTTTTGAAGTGTTGGAAAAGGGAGGAGGTTTTTTCTTTTTTCCTTAATGCATTCTTATGTTCTGCAACACGTGCATTCACTCTCCTGTTAGTTTGTCCAATATATGTGGCTGGGCAGATTTTACACGGTATTTGATAAACTCCCTGGTTTTCTAGCTGGATATTGTCTTTCGGGTTTCTTAGGATGTTGGCTATTTTCTTATCTGTACCAAAGGATGTCCTGATGTTGTGTTTGCGGAGAATTTTACTGATTTTATCTGTGGTGCCTTTGATGTAAGGGAGGAGGGCGATGCCATTGTCCTGTTCTGTGTCTTGGTTCTTGGGGGGTGTCTCTTTTTGGATTAAGTTGTTGATTGCCTCTCTTTGGAATCCATTGGAAATTAACACATTTGTGAGACTCTGTAATTCAGGTTCCAGGTGGTCTTTGTCGGCTAGGCGTTTGGTTCTGGAAATGAGGGTCTTGGCTACGGAATTGATCTGTGCAGGGTGGTGGTGGGATTTTGCATTTAAGTAGCGGTTGGTGTGTGTCTTCTTTTGGTAGATGGTATGTCCTAGGGAGCCATTGGGTTTTTTGTAGATTAGGACATCTAGGAAGGGAAGTTTGTTGTTGGTTTCTATTTCCATGGTGAATTGTATTTTGGGGTGTAGGCTGTTGAGATGTGTGAGAAAGCTGTCCAGTTTTTCTTTCCCATGTGGCCAAATTATGAAGATATCATCACATATCTAAGCCAGAGTTTGTGTTTGTGTTCAGATTTGTCCAAAGTGTTGGTTTCAAAATATTCCATGTATAAGTTTGCGATGACGGGTGACAGGGGTGATCCCATGGGGGCTCCTTCTATCTGTTTGTATCTTTGTCCATTGTGGATGAAGTATGTATTCATCAGGCAGTGGTTGGTCAGATCTAAGATGTGCTTCGGGGGGTTGTATTTGTTTTGGATGGCTGTCAGGGCTTCTTTGATAGGCACTTGGGTGAAGAGAGATATGACATCGAAGCTTATGAGAAGGTCACTGGGTTGTAGGTTTTGTTCCTTTATGATTTCTATGAAGTGGAAGTATTTATAGAAGGAAGGCAGCTTAGGTCTCGCAGTGTTCGCCTTAGAACAAGGACAGAAACACCAGCCTGAAGATGACGAGTGGGACCTCATCGAAACGTCGCCAGAAATTTCCAAATCCCAAAACATATATATATGTTTTCGTAGATTTTCACGGGTACAGGTATGATGGTCTTGGTATATTCGGGTTTCTTCCCATGTAGGAGTTAGAAATTTCTGGCGACGTTTCGACGAGGTCCCACTTGTCATCTTCAGGCTGGTGCTTCTGTCCTTGGGTGAACACAGTGAGACCTGAGCTGCCTTCCTTCTATAAATACTGGTGGCTGGGTGTGATTTGATGGCTCAGCAATTGCCTGCTGTGTAGAAACTTCCTGGTGAGTCAGTGGGGTTGATTTAACTGAGGTATGCTGATTAATTGAGGTTTGTGGATTAGGGGTGATATCCTGAGTAGTTGGAGCTTGCAGGCTACTTGGTTGTTTTGCAATGTGTGTTCTGAGTCTGGTTTCAAACAAGGCCGAAATGGTGCCATCCTAGTCTCCCTTAATTTTAAAATTTCAGCAAAAAACATGTGATACATTTATAAAAGAGGCATATTGGTGTTAAGTAAAAGAAAGAAGAAAAAGGAAAAAGAAAGAAAGAAAAAGAAAGAAAAGAAAATAATAAAAGATCTGTCACTTCTGGAACACTGTTGGCAGCCAACTTTTTCTTGCCATTCTTTCATTTTTCATATTTAGCCTGCCATGTTCAGTTAAACTCTATGGGAGTGTAAGCTGTACTGACTTCTGGTGGCAATTCAGGATGCTAGTTATCTCCTATAAAGTCCTGCTTGACTTAGTACTGGTTAGTTGTGGGAAGGGAGAAGGGAGGGCACACTCAAGTTCCTAGCTTTGGGACCTTGTAGGATCTAGGACAGTGATGGCGAACTTATGGCACAGGAGCCATACCTGTTGGCATAGGAGCCACTGCCCTAGCTCAGCTCCAACATACATGTGTGTGCCGGCCAGCTGATTTTTGGCTCACACAGAGGCTCTGGGAAGGCGTTTTTGGCTTCCAGAGAGTCTGCAGGGCAATGGGGGAAGTCTTTTTTTCCCCTCCCCCAGATCCAGGGAAGCCTTTGGAACCTGGGAAGCGCAAAACACAAACCTACTGGGTCCACCAAAAGTTGGGAAACAGGCAGTTTCCGCTCTCCAGAGGCTTCTGGGGGGCAAAGGAAGCTGTTTTTGTCCTCCCCAGGCATTGAATTTTGGGTATGGGCACTTGCACATGCGCGATAGCATGGGTGCACGCTCTTTTGGCACCCAAGGAAAAAAAAGGTTCGCCATCACTGATCTGGAGGTATGCCTACTTTATGACAGGGCCTGGCATTTGGCCTTTTCCCAACAGTTGGTTGACCCCACATTTCACTGGCAATTGTTGGGAAAACTGTTCCTATTCTCCCAAAACCCCAGCATCAGGATTTCAAATAATATACCCATTGCAAACAGAACTCCAAGGCAGTTTTATTGAATATATTATATTGTCACAAACTGGTGAAAACTGACTCTGGAGCAGTGGTTCCCAACCTTTGTTGGCCATGCCCCACCTAAGCATTTCTAAAAACCTGATCCCCATCACCCCTGGTGACATATAATTCTTACTATTCCAAAAGTGAACTCCTACTCACACGGAGGAAGCCCAAAAGGCCATTAACTTGGTTTAAACAAGGTTCCAATTGCCCCCTCAGTCAGTCACATGGTTCAGTCAAGGTGATGCTTGGAAACTTCACTCCTCCTTTTCAGAGTTGACACCAAAAACACAAGAAGACTCTCAAAAAGTTGAACTATATATCTTATTTTAAAATTATGCCTGCCAGATGAAGGACATGGGGATGAAAAGAAGAACATGTTTGTTTATTTTATTTATTTATTTATTTATTGTTAGAGTTGAAAGGGACCATGTAGGCCATCGAGTTCAACCCCCTGCCCAAGCATGAACCCTATAGTACATCAGTCAAGTGGCAGTTCAATCTTCTCTTAAAAATGTCCAGAGTGTTGGAGTTCACAACGTCCGCTGGTAGGTTGTTCCATTGGTTGATAGCTCTGACCGTCAGGAAGTTCCTCCTTATCTCCATGTTGAATCTCTCCTTGGTCAGTTTCCAGCCGTTGTTCCTTGTCCGGCCCTCTGGTGCCCTGAAGAATAAGGTGATCCCCTCCTCTCTGTGACATCCCCTCGTATACTTGTAGACTGCTATCATGTCCGCTCTGGCCCTCCTTTTCTCTAGGCTATCCATGCCCAGTTCCCTCAGTCTCTCTTTGTAAGTCTTGGTTTCCAATCCCTTAATCATCTGATAACCTTAACTGAGAAAGTCCCAGTCTGCTATCTTTTAAGACCTAGGACTTTCTCCAAGTTGAGGGCACTCTCCAAACAAAATACTCAGCTATATACTTGGAGGTAAACCTATCAAGGGATAAACTGAGTCTCAAAATGTGCATGTTTTAATTTTTATAATTGGTTTATTTGTAGATGACACATATTTCATACTAGTTTGGTTACAAATTACCATATATGCTCATGGGTATATATAACTCACTTTGGATAAGCTGAATTTGGGGGGGGGGGATATTTTGGAAGCCAAAATAATTAGCTTATCCATGAATATATCTACATTTTAAAAATGAGAATGAAGTAGAAAGCCAACAAATATAACAGTACTGTTTTGCCTTAGGGTACCATATGTCCAGGGGTTTTTTTTTTTTTTTGTAATATGACATTGTATAAATAACTGAATATTAGATTGTATATGTGTGAATAAAGGGGAAATAATCTGTTATGATGGACCTGGTTCTAAGCTAAATATGGACATTGCTCTGAAATTAAGGGAGATCGTTAAAATCACACCTGTTTGATCTGAATAACACCAATATTTCAGCTTACAAATTTCCAGAGAGATAGTTTCCCAAGCAATCTGTTGTCATTATTCTCCTGATGTTTATAAAGCACGCAGTGTGAAGTGATTGGATACCTTAGCAACACTCTAAATATGTATCACTGCTAATAAAGTAGATGTGTTGGGTAAGATAAAGCCATACGCTGCTACAAAAAAAAGACGAGTGGATATTCTGCAGGAAAGTAATATTTACAAGGTAAAATAGATGCTCAATGAATTGTAACTCTTGTTTTTGACTCCTACGGAGAGTCATTTAAAAGAGATGGCTTTAATGCTTTAATGCTGCTTTTCCATTACACCTAGGAAACGTTTATTCCATGTGTAAATCCAGACTCTAACAGATCATTAACTCAGAGCTAAGCAAAGAATGCTCAGCTCTGAGTTAATGGTCTGTTAGAGTCTGGTTTTGTAATATATTCAAAGGTTTCCCTGGATCTGTGGGAGGATAAAAACGTCCTCTGCCATCCTCCTGGAGACTCTGTGGAATCCAAAAACGCCCTCCCAGAGCTTTTGTGTGAGCCAAAAATCAGCTGGATGGCACACACATGCAGTTTGGAGCTGAGCTAGGGCAACACCTTGCGTGCCAGCAGATATGGCTCTGCGTGCCGCCCTTGGCACCTGAGCCATAGGTTTGCCCTCACTCTGATATGCTATTGAAACACCAAACATCAAAACCCAAACCTCAAAAAAGTTGTGTACAGTGATACCTTGTCTTTCAAACTTAATTGATTCCGGGACGAGGTTCTTAAGGTGAAAAGTTTGTAAGACAAAACAATGTTTCCCATAGGAATCAATAGAAAAGCGATTCATGCGTGCAAGCCCAAAATTCACCCCTTTTGCCAGCCAAAGCGCCCGTTTTTGCGCTGCTGGGATTCCCCTGAGGTTCCCCTCCATGGGAAACCCCACCTCTGGACTTCTGTGTTTTTGTGATGCTGCAGGGGAATCCCAGCAGCACAAAAACGGTTGCTTCGCTGGCAACGGAAGTCCGGAGGTGGGGTTTCCCAGGGAAGGGAGCATCAGTGAAATCGCAGCATCGCAAAAACACCAAAGTCCTCAAAACCCCACCTCTGGACCTCTGTGTTTTTGCAATGCTGGGATTTCACTGAGGCTCCCCTCTCTAAGAAACCCCACCTCCAGACTTCCATTGCCAGCAAAGCGCCCGTTTTTGCACTGCTGGGATTCCCCTCCCGGGATTCCCCTGCAGCATCACAAAAACACGGAAATCCAGAGGTTGGGTTTCCCATGGAGGGGAGCCTCAGGGGAATCCCAGCAGTACAAAAATGGGTGCTTCGCTGGCAACGGAAGTCCAGAGGTGGGGCATCCCAGAGGCGGAGGTGGGTTTGTAAGGTGAAAATAGTTTGTAAGAAGAGGCAAAAAAAAATCTTAAAGCCCAGGTTTGTATCTCGAAAAGTTTGTATGACGAGGTATCACTGTAGTTTGAAAGAGGGGATATTTTTGAACGTAAGATGGTCCTCTGCATAATCGATACTACGCCACCAAACCTTATATTTGAGCATGAGAACTTGGCAGAGGTTCCTTATGTAGAAAAAAATGTAATCACAGCTATCCTCCTTGAGCTTATTGTTATGAAAGTTCAACTAATGTGTGAAAAAGGATGGAGAACATTCTGCAAATGTTCTGTATCAAATTTAGATACTAAATATGTCCACTGAAGAACTTTCAGGCCATTCTGTTCTGTTGGGGTTTGAGTTATGGTAATGCTGCCTTACATGGTTTTTCCACTGTGACCTGTTGTGCAAAATGTTTTTATAATAATTATGGCATTCCGTTATGAGTTTTGAGCAACCGGCTGCAGCTAGGGCAATAAAATCACCAAATAATTGAAAATAATTTTGGAGAGAACCTTCTTTGGAGAACCCTTGAGAAGTCCATAATGCTGGGAATTGTTTAAAAGAAAAGATGATGACCAACAGGGAGGTCATTTTATAGGCAGTCCTTGACCTATGACCACAATTGAGCCCAACATTTCTGTTGCTAAGTGAAAGAGTTGCTAAGTGAGTTTTGCCCCAGGATCATCCACAATAAACGAAAATCCGTGAAGTAGGATTTCCACTTTTAATCCCTCACACATTGTCCCTCACTTCCCATAGTGGTCACCGCCTGCACCCAGAATACCTGTAGCCGCTCTCCTCCACGCCTATCAGCCCCGTCAAGGTCAGTGCCCAAGTCCGAGCCTCCTTTTGTCTGCCTAGTGGGGCCTTTTTTTTGCCTCTTGGTCACGCACACTTCCAACTCCTTGCCTGGCTACCACGGTGCTTTGGCTGGCTGGCTTGTTGATGGCAGGGATGTGGGGGGAAAGAAAGATGCTTCGAGCTCTTCGGTGCCTTCTTCTCCAACTTTGAACTTTGCACTGCAGTTTAATTCTGCTGTGTCTTTCTTTTGTCTTCAGCAACCTGTGATGCAACGAAGCCGGGGAAAGTGAACCGCAAAGTGGCGTGGGATCACTATACAGACCTTTTGCCAAGCATCCACATTTTAATCACATGACCATGGAAATGCTGCAACAATCATAAGTGTGAAAATCAGTGATAAGTTACTTTCTACCTTCAGGAGGCACTATATGAATGATTGTAAGTTGAGGGCTACCTATATGACAGTGATGGATGCATTGATGGAAATCTGAAGAACTTCTAAAAGTCCAAACCAAACTTATTGTATAATATCAATCCATCCTCCTTTTGTCTTTCAGAATTCGGCAATGCAGTTCATAAACCTTACGGATATAAGAAACATCTGTCATCTGTAACAGTATTTTTTTTGTTTATTGCACAAAATCTACCTTAAGAATGTAGGAATAGCAATAGCAAAAGCATTTAGGCTCGCTCTGGGCAATTTACAATGCTGAAGCATTACACAGGTTTACAAAAATATATTTTTTGTAATCATCACAGTTGACCTTGTACTTTTCTGAATCATTTTTTTGTTCTGATTTCAAAAATGTATACAGTTTTTCTGTAGCAAATATAGTTTCCATGGAGCAGCATCATTATATACTGGTGACATTAAGAAAACAGTAACATCAATACAATACAATAACGTAATAACAAAAATGCTTCTATATCAGAAACTTTATGTGATAGAGCAAAACTAAGCATATTTTTGGAATCAGCACATCAAACTCCATAAAATAGACATATTACCTTTGCTAATGATTTTTTTGTGTTGACCAGTGTTATTTGCATATTGCCCCCAACAATCTGCATTCTTAGTTTACTGACCTCAGGGAAGACTGAATCAACCTGTTCAACAATGTTGAGACCTAACAGAATAGAACAAATAAATTTGGTTAAGAATTAGTCTTAGTTCAGCATTTTATATTTATAGTAACCAATCAGATTGCTTAGAATACTCACAAGCAAGAGATGGAAACAGTTTTCTTTCATTATTGTTCTGGAAGTTGGAAGCATGATGGTCCCAACCTAGAGATAAATTAAACCTTGAAGACTATGATTCTTGAATAAATGAGTCTTCAATGATTTTTTTCTCATTCGTTTTATAAGATATCCAAGTTGTAATCCAGTATTCCGTCAGTTCCTTTAGATGATTCTAGTACAGTGGTACTTTTACCTACAAACGCCTCTACTTACGAACTTTTCTAGATAAGAACTGGGCGTTCAAGATCTTTTTTGCCTCTTCTCAAGAATCATTTCCACTTATAAACCCGAGCCTCTAAAACTGTAACCGGAAAAGGCAGGGAGAAGCCTCCATGGGGCCTCTCTAGGAATCTCCTGGGAGGAAACAGGGCCTCCACCCTCCCTGTGGCTTCCCTAATTGCACACATTATTTGCTTTTACATTGATTCCTATGGGAAAAATTGCTTCTTCTTACAAACTTTTCTACTTAAGAACCTGGTCACGGAACGAATTAAGTTTGTAAGTGGAGGTACCACTGTACTGGTATTTTGAGAGAGGGAGAACATTTTCTCTTTATCTTTGTTGATGCAAAGGTTCAGGTGAAAAATAACCACTAGTGTTTTTGCTGGACTATAATTGCACAGATGTCTACAGGAGGGTTGGGTGACAAAATATGTGCCATAACTTCTTAATACAAGTTATGCAACTTGCATATTTATGTTTGATGTCAGGACACATGTACCAAATGACAGCACTTTCATTGTAATATCATTATTAGCCGCCCCGAGTCTTTGGAGAAGGGTGGCATACAAGTCTAATTAATAATAATAATAATAATAATAATAATAATAATAATAATAATAAAGAAAGTATGGATCATTGACATCGCAATCCCAGGATACAGCAGAATTGAGGAGAAGCAGCTAGAGAAATTAGTGAAATACGAAGATCTAAAAATCGAACTGCAACGACTCTGGCATAAGCCAGTGAAAGTGGTCCCAGTGGTCCTTGGCACACTGGGCGCAGTGCCAATGGATCTCAGTGGGAATTTGAAAAATATTGGAATTGACAAAATCTCCATCTGTCAATTGCAAAAGGCTGCTTTACTGGGATCGGCAACCATAATTCGCCACTACATCACGCAATCCTAGGTGCTTGGGAAGCGCCCGACTGGTGATGAAATACGAAATCCAGCATAGTGATCTTGTTTGCTGAGTTGTATTGACATAATAATAATAATAATAATAATAATAATAATAATAATAATGTAGGTGTTGTCATTTCTTTGTCCTGAATACCTGCAGATGCCTATGATAGGAAGCTATGATTTCTTCCAGCCAATTTACATAAACAAATCAACAAACCTCAGCTATTGGAAAAACATGAAAAGCAAAATTGGAACACCAATTTTGAAAAAAACCACACTGGCTAATTATTCTCCTTTGTCCTTTCTTGTCAGAAGGTCAAAAAATGGGATTATAGGACTCCAGGACACTATAACCATCATAAATATGAGTCAGTTGCCAAGTTTCTGTAGCGTTGGAGATTTATACGTTTGAAGCTTTTGTTATTTTTCCTTCTTTCCACCCCCTGTAATTTTATTGTTTTATTTTAGGTAGTCATTTACTATCTTATTATACTTATTTTGATCACACGGCTTTTTAGGGAATAATAAAAATATTATATTAATGCTATCAATTGCCTGCTTTTGTCTGCCTTAACTTGCTTTTCTTAATACATGATAAATCATGGTATTGAAAAATGATATATAAGACAAAACAAATCATATAATATATTATAATTATTCCCTTGTTAACAGAATCCGGTGAGTTTTTGCTTTAATGGCTGATACACACAGATACTGACTCAAATTCAATCTGGTCTCAATTACCAGCTTCAGATACTGTTGTATGTTTCAGGTTCAAACATTATTAGACTTTTAAATGCTATCACACACATCACTTCACACATCTATCTATGTAGTGTGTAGTTTAACAAAAATTAAAATAAACATTATATCCTACAATCCAACTACTTTTTAAACTATTTATTTTAAAATAAACAGCTTTATTTTATTGTTCTAAAGTGCCAAAACAATTAAACACTAACATTAAACTTAAAACGAATGCCGCACGAATCCCAGCGACCAGTTAGGTCCCACAGAGTGGGTCTTCTCCGGGTCCCATCAACTAAACAATGTCGCTTGGTGGGACGCAGGGGAAGAGCCTTCTCTGTGGCGGCCCCGGCCCTCTGGAACCAACTCCCCCCAGAGATTAGAATTGCCCCCACCCTCCTTGCCTTTTGTAAACTTCTTAAAACCCACTTCTGCTGCCAGGCATGGGGGAACTGAGATACTCTTTCCCCCTAGGCCTTTACAATTTTATGCATGGTATGTCTGTATGTATGTTTGGTTTTATAATAAGGGTTTTTTAACTGTTTTAATATTGGATTGTTATATGCTGTTTTTATTACTGTTGTTAGCCGCCCCGAGTCTACGGATAGGGGCGGCATACAAATCCAATAAATAAATAAATAAAATAAATAAATAAAACACTAAAAAAATTGTATTTCTAAATCCTTCTTTAAAAATTAACCCTACCACCATCTTTGGAGGATATTCATAAGTCATAAGTCCAGTACCATCACTTACAAGCGCATGCTAAATAGCTTAGTGCTGCTACTACTACTAATATAAAGAAATTAAATTAAAAATGTAATTAAAAATTTCAAAATAGGCCCTGATTCCTCAACCTGGTACTCTTCAGATATAGTAGGCTACAAATTTTATTATTGCCAGAAATACTGTAATTCATTATGTGGAAGAAAGCTGATAGAAATGGAATAGTATTAAATAAAGCCTATCTACCTTATCTTTTTAGAACTCATGTATCTTCCATCTTTTGAATTCTTCAGATCCATTTTTTTGTCTATCTACATTCATCAGTTGTCATAGGAACTGTCCTTCCTGAATCAAAGACATGTTCAAATTGTTATGCTAAGTAACTGGCAGAGAACATTTGCAATTAATTCTTGAAGGTCACTAAGATAACTTAACCAGTTCTGTGTATGGAAAAAAATTATATTATTGTGCAACTTATTTTTGGATGAAAACAAACATACTTAAGAAACTGTTGATATAGCAACGCCTCTTGCCTGCAAATTTCATATCTTTTTATTTAGTTTTAAACTGCTACATAGCTTTAGATCAGAAGTGAGAGGGAGAAAGTTGGGGACAACACACACAAAAATTACAAAAGAAATTGGTAACCCATTAAAGCAAAAAGATGAAAAATATTTCCAGTTTATTTCTGAGCTCCATATAAATATTGCTACTATAGGTGTAACAAACAATCAAGCCACAACCAACATATTAAAAGGATACATTACTGCCCAAATAGATAGCTCTGAGGAAGATTGGTGTTTAAGAAATGTGAAATATATAAATAATAAATAATGTATCACGTATATTGTACAGGGCAGGGAAAAGGCCTACTAAGGTGGAAATTAGTTATGAGGACGTATATGTGTATTTTAGAAATGAAATATAATAATTCCTGCTATTAGCTCCCTTTTGAAAAAGGCACACAATGTCCCAAGCACTCTTTTGAATTTTTGGGTCTTGATTTTGGTATGCAAAATTAGAATTCCTTCTTCTGATAAAGGAATGTATATGGTCTAGGGATGTATATGGTCTAGGGATCCATGATTTTTACTCACACACGTGCTCAGGGAAATAGGAAATCATCTTAATGCAGGGGTCCCCAAACTTGGCAACTTTAAAACATGTGGACTTCAACTCCCAGAATTCTCCAGCCAGCATAGCTGGAGTCTTAAGTCCACACGTCTTAAAGTTGTGAAGTTTGAAGGCCTCTGAGGTAATTGATATGAGAGGATCATGGCTGGCTGAGGAATTCTGGGAGTTGAAGTCCACACGTCTTAAAGTTGCCAAGTGTGAAGACCTCTGAGGTAAATGATACGAGAGGATCATGGCTGGCTGAGGAATTCTGGGAGTTGAAGTCCACACGTCTTAAAGTTGCCAAGTTTGAAGACCAAGAAATACTTATTATTGTATATACTGATATGGCTATAATTAGAGAATCTTGAAAGCTTGATGTTACCTCTCATTCTCATACCAGACAGAATCAGTAACAGTTAACAGAGTTGGAAAGACAAAGGTCACTCCTTTGAAGATAGAAAAGTCCACATTCTGTCAATGTACACTAAAACTGAACAGCCCTCTTTCAACAGAGGAGGAGGGATACAACAGCTCATCTGTTAATAGCTCATCTGGATATAACAGGAGGAGGAATATACAGCTCATCTATCTGGAACCCATACTGCATTTCAGACATAAACATTTTAGAAAATGTCCAGAGGTACTTTCACTCGCAACAGAATACCCTACGCAGCTACACTTACAATCCTAGGTTTAGAAAGCTTAGAACTAAGTCGCCTTAAACATGACCTAAGCATAGCCCATAAAATCATCTGCTACAACATCCTTCCTGTCCATGACTACTTCAGCTTCAACCACAACAACACACAAGCACACAACAGATACAAACTTAAAGTAAACTCGACTGCAGGAAATACGACTTTAGTAACCGAGTAGTTGATGCATGGAACTCACTACCTGGCTCTGTGGTATTATCACCTAACTCCCAAAACGTTACCCTTAGACTATCCACTATTGACCTCTCCCGATTCCTAAGAGGCCAGTAAAGGGAGTGCATATGTGCACCAGCGTGCCTATCGTCCCCTGTTCTAATGTTTCTCTTTTACTAGTATCATGTATATAAATATTATTATATCTTTGTATACCACCAATACGTACTTGACAACACAAATACATAAAATAAAAATATCTCCTGTTTAGAACACAGTCTTTTCGATATTTCTAAGATGGTTCTGCACCCATTTACACTATTCAGGTTAGCCTGAGTGCACAGTTAAACCTCCAAGTGGCCTCAGTGACTATCAGAAGGAGTGATAATGACCAGATGACTGCAAGGATTTAAATCCTTCCATTCTCCACTGCTACGTCCCCTTAGGACACTAGAGTCTCTTTAGAAACGTCCCTGATTGGCCAAAATGGGAGCTGCAGGAAATTAGAAGCTCCTTATTGGCTGGCGTGTTTGACAGCCGGTGGGAAAAGAGCTGTCCAACATGGCTTGGGTTTGCTTGCTACTCAAGCAAATGTATGGCTTGGTCATGTCTTTGGAACACATTTTGTTCAATTTCCTGTACCAGTGCTTCAGGTGACCTGGTCACCTCCTCTCACATTTTGTGATCAGTCAGTCAATCAGAAATCCATTCCCATACAATGCTCGACTTGTCTAATAATGAACCATGTAATGTTTTTGTTGGGTTCAACCACTCTACTACATGCTTGCACTGTCTTGTAAACATATCTCTATGGTCAGGTCGCAATTAACTGACCAGTGTGTCACATTTTGATGACCAAAAGGGGCAGGTACTCTGCAGACTATATAAACCTCTGCAGAGTAGATGCTCCCCCCCTTCTGATCCTCTTTTCACCTTGATGGTCCTTCCTTGTCCACCTCCTGTGTGCTCCATTGTCCTCGGCTGAGGACACATGTGTGAGATGAAATCCAAAGCCATCCTCACACATGGGACCATCCAGAAGTTATTAATATGGACGGGACTATAAGCTTATCTGCCTGCATTGTGTAATTGCATGAATCAACAAAATTGTAAGTAAAGATTGCATTTTTCATCTTTATGAAGGAGTGATCATTTATTGCTAACAAATGGGATTCTGAACCACGTGTTATTTCTTGCCATGCTAAATCCGCTGCAAATTAAGCCAGCTGAACTCTGCTAATACAAATAATTTTAATAGTAATCAAAATGCCCAACAGTTTTTGCTGTTGTTCATTGTCAATGTTTCAAGGAGCCACTATATCTGCCTCCACACTTTAAAAATGGTGTGGGCTCATGGAGGAAGTGTTTTGTTTTTGATTGCTCTGCAAAAAACAGATTATTATAGAATATAAAGATGTTAAACTAGATTTTCCCCAGTGTGGAATCTCAGTGTGGAAAGGGAACTGTTGGGTAAGTCTACCTTTCGGTGTGAAAGCATATCATCTGTACTGTTGAATTGTGAAAAGAATTTTTTTTAAAGTAAATATATAGTAATTAACTAACATGCTATACCTATTAATTAGTAGTCTAGTCTCTTAGGCATACTTCTTCATCTTTTCTCCCCCATTTTTATCATTGGTTAAAAGAATAATTTGGAACAAATGATGAATTAATTAGGCTTCCAAGTGCTAGTAATAAAAATGCTAATTGTGTAAAGGGTGCTTCCTTCTTGGGTTTGCAGTACCAATTATAACTTAAGTTCAGTTACAAAACAAAAGAACAAATGAGTAAAAACATCAATCAGCAAATTCCTTTCCACACGGTCCATGTTATTACAAAAAAGTGGAGGCTTAAGTGTGGGAGGGTAAGCACATTTCCTAGCATGCTCCTTCCTGATCTCAGTGCATTCATACAATTACCATACCTTTTGGAGTATAAGATACACCGGAGTATAAGACACACCTTAGTTTTGAGGGAAGAAAACAAGGGGAAAAAAAATCTGCTTCTGCCTTCCAGCAATTTGCCTCCCAGTAACAAGCAAACAGTACAGATGATATACACTGTTTGCTGTGTATTTCTGTGCATGTGTGCCTGACCCATAGAAATAGCAAAGAATCAGAGAAATGTACATTATGGCAGTATATTAATGCCAGAAAGTTTTCTTTAATGTAATCACATTAATTCCTCCTAATTATTTAAATAGATCTACTCCAAACATGACTAAATCAGGGTTTAACTCAACTGCCTTATCTTAATATTAAACAGGACACTGCTACATTTCAGATTATGCTTGTACAGATCCTGTTTATTTTTTTGATTTTATTTGTTTTGTCAAGTATTTATTGGTAGTATACCGAAATATAATAATATTTATATACATGATACTAGTAAAAGAGAAACAGTGGGACAGGGGACAGAAGGAACTTTGGTGCACTTATGCATGCCCCTTACTGACCTCTTAGGAATCGGTAGAGATCAAAAGTGGATAATCTGGGCCTCTTCAGATCAAGCATTTATTTTAAAAATCTTCTTCATTTGTTTAGAACAACAATAAAGCAGTCCTTTGAACAAAGTCTAAGAATTTGAACATTTTATAGGCATTTATAGTTATTGACTTACCTCCTTGCAGCAAACATCAGCCAGTTTCAGCACAGTCTGGTTAGCACAAGAAAGTAAAATTCTGCCTTTGTCTCTCCCTGCCAGCAATTTGCCTCATTTGCAGCTTTAATTCCACTTTCATTTTAGCATGTGGGCTTGCCTTCAGCTTCAATCAATCAGCTGATGGTCAGGAGGCTGATAATCAGTTGCTTGTGCTAATCAGGCTCTGCACTGTTTGCTGCAAGGAGGAAAATTGTTCGAAGGCAGAGGTCAAAGGAGACCCAGAGGGTGTCTGAGTGGGGCTACATTCACTATGTACCCAAGTTTTCCCCTTCTTTTGGGGGGTAAAAAGGTGCATCTTATACTCGATGTGTGTCTCTTCTCTACACATGTGCCCAAAACTTCCACATCAACGTGGAAGTTGAACATCAGTACTAAATATTATAATGCAGTCTCTTTTTTCTTATCTCAATATGGAATAATGTAATAATGTCTGAAAGGACATTTTGAGGGAAGAGGCTTTTACTGAGTACAGATGGTTTGATTACAGATAGTTTAATTAAACAGGATTTTGTTTGTCTGTTTTGATATTTGTCCAGGAAACACAATCTGTTCTCACAAAAAGTTTGCAGAATCAACTAAACTTTCCAACAATATTGTAACTAAGAGCCTGTTACGACTTACTAAAATCTTGTGAAGCTTTATGGCCAAGACTTACTAAGAACTATGTCAGTGGCCAGCCCTTTGATCACTGGGATTCTGTCCAAATGCTGGAAAAAGGAGAGATTACCCAAAGTAAATAAATCTAAAACACAGTAAATGTGTATATTCTGTTCCATCAAAAACTTCATGGAACAACTCCCAAAAGTTGTGGCTGGTGAGGCGTGGGTTGGGGGGAGATGAATCCTTGTTAAATAGAAATTTTGAGACAAGTTAAAGGACTTCTTGATGAAATAAAATAATTTTTCCCCTCAGAACAGTGGTTCTCAAACTTTCTAATGCCATGAACCCTTAATACAGTTCCTATTATTGTGGTGCCCCCAACCCTAAGTCTAGTGCCAATTCTCCCAACAGAGATTTAAGCTGATTGGCTGGAAAGTCAAATGGACATGCCCACTGTAAATGCCTGATTGGTCAGATTGTAAAAATATGTTCCAAGGTGCCAGAATAGAAGGAAATTTGTCTTCTGCCATGGTCTTAGGCGACCCCTGTGTAATGGTCATTTGACCCTCAAGGAGTCCTGACCCCTAGGTTGATAAGTATCCAAAGATACTTCACCAGAAGAGCCCTTCACTCCTCCACTCGAAACAGAATACCCTACGAGACTAGACTTTCAATCCTGGGCCTAGAAAGCCTAGAACTAAGACACCTTAAACAAGATCTAAGTATTGCCCATAAGATCATATGCTGCAACGTCCTGCCTGTCGGCGACTACTTCAGCTTCAACCACAACAACACAAGAGCACACAACAGATTTAAACTTAATATTAACTGCTCCAAACTTGACTGTAAAAAATATGACTTTAGTAACCGAGTTGTCGAAGCGTGGAACTCATTACCGGACTCCATAGTGTCATCCCCAAACCCCCAACATTTTACCCTTAGATTATCCACGGTTGACCTCTCCAGATTCCTAAGAGGTCAGTAAGGGGCGAGTACAAGTGCACTAGAGTGCCTTCCGTCCCCTGTCCTATTGCTCTCCTAGATCTCCTATTCCTTTCTTCTATTCCTATATCTCTTCTTCTATTATTTTATTGATATGTTCTATTACTATATCTTCTTTTCTATTCTTTCTTAGATATATTTTACTATGAGTATCTCCTCTATAACCTTCATCATGTATTTTACTATGTGTATGTGTGTGTATATATATATATATATATATATTTGTTTTCGTAGATTTTCACAGGTACAGGTATGACAGTCTTGGTATATTCGGGTTTCTTCCCGTGTAGGATTTGGAAATTTCTGGCGACGTTTCGACGAGGTCCCACTCGTCATCTTCAGGCTGGTGTTTCTGTCCTTGTTCTCAGGCGAACACTGCGAGACCTGAGCTGCCTTCCTTCTATAAATACTGGTGGCTGGGTGTGGTTTGATGGCTCAGCAATTGCCTGCTGTGTAGAAACTTCCTGGTGAGTCAGTGGGGTAACAATTGGGGTCGTTGATGTAGCTGAGGTATGCTGATTAGTTAATGGTTGTAGATTAGAGCATTAAAGAAAAAAGAAAAAACCTCCTCCCTTTTCCAACACTTCAAAACTACAGGACATGAAATTGATTTTGACAGTACCAAATTAATTTCCAAAACAGAACACTACAGCAAAAGAATAATCATGGAAGCCATCGAGATAGAAAAACATCCCCAAAATATGAACAAGCGGGATGATACCTCTCACTTACCAGACATCTGGAAACCAGCCCTCAAACATATCCCAGCCATAGAAACCAGACTCAGAACACACATTGTAAAGCAATCAAGTAGCCTGCAAGTTCCAACTACTCAGGATATCACGCCTAATCTACAACCATTAACTAATCAGCATACCTCAGCTACATCAACGACCCCAATTGTTACCCCACTGACTCACCAGGAAGTTTCTACACAGCAGGCAATTGCTGAGCCATCAAACCACACCCAGCCACCAGTATTTATAGAAGGAAGGCAGCTCAGGTCTCGCAGTGTTCGCCTGAGAACAAGGACAGAAACACCAGCCTGAAGATGACGAGTGGGACCTCGTCGAAACGTCGCCAGAAATTAATAAATGAATAAATGAATGAATGAATGAATGAATAAATGAATGAATAAATAAATAAACTACTGCCTCAAAAGGACATTTAGGCGTCTCTATTCCTTCTCTATGCTTAGTTGGGTTCGAATGAGGCAGTGGCACCCACAGGAAGTCTCAGAAAGCAAGACATCAGTAAAGGACATAAAACTTCAATTGTGCAGTGCATAGCTATTATCTTGATTTTTTTTTAAAAAAACCCTCTTCCTTATTTTTCATATCCCAGAAGCATCATGAATCGTTACTATCTCAGAAGCTTTCAACGGCATCTCTTATCAGTGGTAGATATTTTTAAGCTAGTGGTTTAAGGCTGAGAACGTTTTACTTAATGCATCCAGTCATTCCATGTTTGCTTTTGCAGTGAGTGCTTTATTTAAGGTATCCTTGCTATTTTTAATTATATAAATTACCTGGAAAATCACAGTGTTGATGTTGACTATAGCTCAGTGCCAGATTAATGAGGATTTGTTTTTCCTCTGCCTAAAACCAGAAAAAGGTTTAAAAATGAGTAAATGATGTAGATTTGCAAGAAGAACATCTAGCTCACTTAAAAAAATTTTTTTTTCTTTCAGTGTGCTTAACAATCTCAATAAACAATCCCCCTTTAACCTTGGACTTTTGACAGCTAACATGAGTCAAAGTGGCTCTTGGTTTTTTTGGAGTTGGATATTCTCATCTTTGCTCTTTCTGCTGTTTTGTCTATCTAGTGATGATAAGGTAACAACAACAATACAGGCAGTTCTCATTTAGCTACCACAATTGGTATCAACAACCAGTTGTTCAATGAAGCACTCACTAAATTAAAATGCAACTGAGTTTATGATGTTACTTTGGATTTCCTTCTCTTTACAGACCTTTGAAGGTTGTAAATGAGCCGGGGTGGCACAGCAGGTAGAATGCTGTACTTCAGGCCACTAAAACTGACTGTAGATCTGTAGGTCAGCGGTTCAAATCTCATCACCAGGTCAAGGTTGACTCAGCCTTCCATCCTTTCGAGGTGGGTAAAACGAGGACCCGGATTGTGGTGGCAATATGCTGGCTCTGTTAAAAAAGTGCTATTGCAAACATGTTGTAAGCCACCCTGGGACATGATTGAAACATTTAAATATGTTAAAGGGTTAAATAAGGCTCAGGAGGGAAGTGTTTTTAATAGGAAAGTGAACACAAGAACAAGGGGACACAATCTGAAGTTAGTTGGGGGAAAGATCAAAAGCAACGTGAGAAAATAATATTTCACTGAAAAAGTAGTAGATCCTTGGAACAAACTTCCAGCAGACGTGGTTGGTAAATCCACAGTAACTGAATTTAAACATGCCTGGGATAAACATATATCCATTGTAAGATAAAATACAGGAAATAGTATAAGGGCAGACTAGATGGACCATGAGGTCTTTTTCTGCCGTCAGTCTTCTATGTTTCTATGTTTCTGTGAGTCTAAGGAGAAGGGCAGCATAAAAATTGAATGAATGAATGAATGAATGAATGAATGAATGAATGAATGAATAAATAAATAAATAAATATGAGGAGACATTACAAAATTACTTTTTCATTACTATCATAAGTGTCCAAGGCAGTCACTACATGAAGACTATCTATAATATCAAGAATCCACACTATATGGATGATTCTTAGATGTCTCAGCTGCTGAAATTTTTAATTTTATACCTATATTTCTTATATTTTTATTATTATTCAGCACCCAGTGCTGCTTTTGAGAGGTTGGCTCTATAAATATAAATATAAATATAAATAGATTGCATAAATAAAATAAGTACAGTATAATATAAATGAGTTTGTTTGAGGGTTCAGCCCTTTTTTTCCTTTATTAAAGAGATAGATGAGAGATGAGGTCAAATGTTTACATGGTTTAAAGTTAAATTGTAACACCCCCTTTTAACATCAAAAATTAAAGCGCAAATGTTGAGTGCTGAAGGAGGTAAATTACAGAGCTGGCCAGCTTGTGGGAAACCCAGCTGGTAAATTAGCTAACAAAAAGAAAAAAAGAAGAAGAAAACTTTGAAAAGAGTTGAGATGTACAGTTCCAAGTGTAGATTGCCAATTACAAAAAGATTCTACAGAAAATACTGTACAGTATTTTCTGGAACCCAGCCTGAAATGTGGAATGTAGGCTGTAAACTGAAAAGTCAATTTCTTATGTTCTACAGAGATACGATTAAAAAAAAAATCATTAGATTTAGCACAACACAATAGATGAGCCTGAAGCATGCTATCCATTTCTGCATATATACAGCTTTGTGAAAAAGATGTTTTCTCGTCTTTACTTCTTTGGGTTTCTTCCACCTGTCTGTGGAAATTCCACTGAATTGGAGGCTCCTGAAACGAAACCCTACTATGAAGGTCACCCAGAACGTAATGCACCCCCTTTTTTTCTTCAACAATTATTTATTGAACACAATGAAACTTACACACAAGAAAGAATGATATTTCTTCTACACTCCCTATTTTTCCACATAATCTCCATCCCTTTCTATGGCCTTTCTCCAGCGAGACACAAGGGCGTGTATGACCTGTTGGTACCACTCCTTGTTCTGGTCACGAAGCCTTGGAGCTCTGCCGAGCCATCTTCTAATGGCTTCATCCTCTGTGCCCTGCAACTAACCGTACTTCTGTCGACTGCAGATTCTCCATAAACTGTACACAAACATTTGTGAATGTTCCCAACAGTTTCTTTCTCCGCAGTGAGAAATTCAATGACGACACGCTGCTTGTAAAGTACATCATTTACAGACGTCATTTCGAAACACTGCTGCAGCTATGCTATCTATCTGAAGAAATGTAAAATTTACACACATACTCCTAACAATTCAGATAATGTATATGTAAAGTTTCACATTCATACCATTACTGTAGGCTGAGAAAAAAAATTGGTGCATTACTTTCTGGTCTAGAACATGGATGTCAAACTTGCAGCAACATATTGCCATCATGTCGTATTGCAATGTTTATTCCCTTCATGGAGCCAGGATGGGTGTGGTCTGCATGTGACGCATCTTGCTAATAGGTTGCTAGTTTGACACCCCTGTTCAAGAAGCCACTGTCTTTTGTTTAAGGCAGGGATCTCCAAACCTGGCAACTTTAGGATTTGTGGACTTGGCTAGCTGAGGAATTTTTGAAGTCCATTAATCTTAAAGTCGCCAAATTTGGACATAGAAACATAGAAACATAGAAACATAGAAGTCTGACGGCAGAAAAAGACCTCATGGTCCATCTAGTCTGCCCTTATACTATTTTCTGTATTTTATCTTAGGATGGATATATGTTTATCCCAGGCATGTTTAAATTCAGTTACTGTGGATTTACCAACCACGTCTGCTGGAAGTTTGTTCCAAGGATCTACTACTCTTTCAGTAAAATAATATTTTCTCATGTTGCTTTTGATCTTTCCCCCAATTATGATCTTTCTCCCAACTGGACATCCCCAGTTTAAAGGAATGGACCTCTTTTTTTCTTTTTTTCCAACGAAATGAGGTAGGTAGATGTTCACTGTAGATGTGGGTGTTGCTACAGGTGCCAAATTAATCCCTCCCTCACGGGGATGTATTTGTGGTTATTTTTCTATGTATGTATGTATGTATGTATGTATGTATGTATGTATGTATGTATGTATGTATGTATCCATCCATCCATCCATCCATCCATCCATCCATCCATCCATCCATCCATCCATCTATGATATTTATTGTATTATATGCCGGTCCTCTCTGAAGACTCAGGGTGGCTTGCAACATATAAAAGAACAGTAAAACATCCTAAATATAAAAATACTGGCATAAAAGTCCAATAAATAAATAATAATAAATAAATCCAAATTTAATTTAAACTAACTAATCTAAAACCCCAATTCATTCAAAAGCAATCACTCTCATTCAAACAGTCAAACATACATTCCATTCATCAGCTGGGGGGACTAATAATAATAATAATAATAATAATAATAATAATAATAATAATTTAATAATAATTTATTAGATTTTTATGCTGCCCCTCTCCGAAGACTCGGGGCCTGCCCAATGTCTAGTGGTCCCAGGTCTGTCGGCATAGGTGGGCCTTTAGGCTCTTGCGGAATGCGGGGAGGATGGGAGCAGTACAAATCTCTAGGGGGAGCTGGTTCCAGAGGGTTAGGGCCCCAACAGAAAAGGCTCTTCTTCTAGGTCCTGCTAGGCGGCATTGTTTAGTTGACGGGACCTGGAGAAAACTGACTCTGTGGCACCTGACCAGTTGCTGGGACCTATGCGGCAGAAGGCGGTCCCATAGGTAATGTGGTCCAATGCCATATAGGCCTTTATATGTTTATGCCTATCCTAAAAGGTGACTGTGGACTGGTAGTTATGCCTAAAATCTGGCAGGCACTGGAAAGTAAATTACATTCACAATAGGCCAGAGAGCAATTTGGAATTGTTCTGCTGGGCTCTATGGTATGAGTCTCCCGAAAATTCAAGGGTACAAATTTCAGACACACTCACACACTTGAAAGTTCAAAAACAATGTTCTTTATCACAAAAATTCAAAAGAAACAAAGCACCCTTTTTGTATTGCAAAGAGCACTCGTCCCAAACAACCTTGTAGGCTGTACAATCCCCTTAATCAGTCCTTAAGTACTTAGCTAGCAGCTGTGAAGAAACGTCACAGCCCTCCTTCTTCCACGAAGTGAGACACACACACTTTGCTCTTCTTTGGTTTCAAACTCGTGAAAAATCAACAAACAAAGTCTGGAAACAGCAAGGCACAGTCCTGAAGAAACAACGATCAGATAATCTTCCATAACGGCCAAACTAGCACGCTGCTATTTATATCAGCAGCTCTAATTACTGGAGCCCCACCCAAGCACAGGTGGCCTCTCTTATCTCCTGTAATATTTCCTCAATTGGTCTCTTCTATGCATAATTCTGTGCCTGCGTGGGTCTAACACTTCCTCATCCGAGTAGACCGAAGACAATGGAGATTGGCTTCCTGGGCTGTGTGCCAAGCCCTCCTCTTCCAAGTCACCCCCACCTTCTTCTTCGTCCGAGGAAACTGCACTACCTGACTCTGTCGGCAATAAAACAGGCCTATGACATGTTGATGTTTCCCCTGCATCCACCTCCACATTCCTTGTGGCAGGAACTGGGCCAGAGCCAACCACAACAGGAATTAAGTCCATATTGCTTCTCCTCAAATAGAATTGTCATCATGGCTGGCTTGGTGGTATAGACCAGTGTTTTTCAACCAGTGTGCCGTGGCACACTAGTGTGCCGCGAGACATGGTCAGGTGTGCCGCGAAGCTCAGAGAGAAAGAAAGCAAGAGAGGAAGAAAGCAAGAGAGAGAAAGAGAGAGAGATAGAGAAAGAGAACAAGAGAGAAATAAAGCGAGAGAGAGAGAGAGAACAAGAGAAAGAAAGAGACCGAGCAAGAGAGAAAAAGAAAGCAAGAGAGAGAGAAAACAAGAGAAAGAAAGAGAGAGAGCAAGAGAGAGAAAGAAAGCAAGAGAGAGAGAGAAAACAAGAGAAAGAAAGAGAGAGAGCAGGAGAGAGAGAGAAAGCAAGAGAGAGAAAGAAAGCAAGAGAGAGAGAGAAAGAGAGGGAGGGAAGGAGAGAGAGAGAAAGACATAGAGGGAGGTAGGGAGGAAGAGAGAAAGAGAGCAAAAAAGAGAGGAAGGAAGGAAGAGAAAGAGGGAGGGAGGGAGAAAGAAATAGAGTGAAGGGGAGGAAGAGAAAAAGAGAGATAATTTTTTTGTCCAAACTTTTTTTAGCCGCGCCCCCTTCCCACTCAATGTGCCCCAGGGTTACGTAAATGTAAAAAATGTGCCGCGACTCAAAAAAGGTTGAAAATCACTGGTATAGACAGTAGCAAAACACCCATTGATGAGATGGCAAACTGGTGAAGTGGCTCCCAGCTGACATTGGATCTTTCTACCGTCTTTTCCCTGGATATTTCCTAAATGGAGTACTTGGTTGCAGGAGTCCATCATTTTTATCTTTCTAAAAAAGTCTCTGAGACTGAGAGAAAATAAATGATGCTGGAAATGGCTATTTGGCATAATAGCATTCCAGCTCCTCATTTAATATAATTGAAAAAGATTCTTTAAAAAAAATTAGGGTTGGGTAGAGAGCCAAGTAAAGTACCAAGAGAAAAGTGCATGAGCATTTTGATGTCCCAGGCACCAAGTCACTTCTTGTAACAGAACTTGGACTGTCATTTGGCTGGGGAAGTGTAGGTTTTCCTGCAGACGTGGTTGGTAAATGCACAGTAACTGAATTTAAACATGCCTGGGATAAACATATATCCATCCTAAGATAAAATACTAGAAATAGTATAAGGGCAGACTAGATGGACCATGAGGTCTTTTTCTGCCGTTAATCTTCTATGTTTCTATTGCTATTGCTATCTTACCAAGGCTTTATAAAGTGACAACAACATTTCAGGTGATCTTGATTCTTTCCCTCTGTTAATGCAGCCTAGGATTGCTTTGGCTTTTTGGCAGCTGCAGCACACCACTGGCTTATATTTAAGTGATTGTCCACTAGGACTCCAAGATCCCTCTTTTATGGATGATTCTTTAAAAGTATATCCTCCTGCCTTTTCTGTCATACCTCTTACTCATAACATATCATGTTTATCCACCCCAGGAGAATTACTCTCTGTGCAAACAAAAAATTTAAAATTAGCATATAACAGCTGTTATTTCATCAGTTACAAAGCCATAGAAGATGACGGAAAAACAAATCCTTTAAGTACATGAGTTGGTTCTTCACTCTTCCTGCATAATAATGATTTTCTTGAAAGATTGGATGATGCATCATTAACATCCTCACTGCCTGCGTTGCTTGTCTGATTCCCCCCCCAAAAGAAGTCCTCCCCTCCTTTTTCTTTCCTCCTAGCTGACAACAAATGACTCCTGCAGTGAATGGGCGGCCCTGGACCACAAAACGGGACCTCAGAAAAAAAATAATCAACTGCCATGAAGGGAAATTGCTGTGAAGAAAAGAACAGATTTTCAAAAGGTCAGCTGAACCCACAGAGCACTTACATGGTGGAAATTATAGCTCCAGTCTGTCTTACATGTGCAGGGCTAAAAGACTCCCTGAAGAAAAGACACAAAGCAATAGCATAATACAGCTTTTAAAACATTACAAAAAAAAAGTCCTTTTTTTAAAAAAAAAACCCCAACCTTTTTTTTCTTCTTGGTCCTACAGTAGCTTTCCCCAATCTTCAGTTGTATTTGCTTGAAACTGGAGCAGGCAAACGTCTTCCAAACAAGAAATGGGGTTGCCGTTGAGAGGCGGGGGTCACACTGTTTTCCAAGGCACCAGAGGACCAGACGAGGAACAACGGTTGGAAGTTGACCAAGGAGTGATTCAACCTGGAAATAAGGAAGAACCTCCTGACGGTCAGAGTGATCAACCAGTGGAACGGCCTGCCGGCGGAAGTCGTGAATTCTCCAACTCTGGACATTTTCAAGAGGAGATTGGACTGTCATTTGGCTGGGGAGGTGTAGGATTTCCTGCTTAGGCAGGGGGTTGGACTTGATGACGTGCAGGGTCCCTTTCAACTCTAATAATAAATAAATAAACATACTTTTAAAAACTTGGATTTCTCCAACAGCTGCAGACACGGAGCTGTGGACCATAATTCCATTTGGTGGCATTTGGCATGGGAGGTGGGACGTTAGGGATAATGGGAATTGTTATTTAATTTCCTTCAAGGCAGATTATACTTTTTCAGTAAAGTGTAGTGTGCATAAAATATTGATGGAGTTAGATACAAGTCATTGCAGGATGCTAAGATGTCTGACTGCCTTTCCGGTGTTTATTGCTTTTTTTATAGTTTTCCAAGCAGCAAAAGGTAGAAAAGAGCAACAGCATTTTCATTGGTAAATTCTCCCTGCAAATCCTGAAGAACATCTTATTGATATAACCTAGATGAGATCACGTACCAGCCAAGGATAATGATCTAAATCATCCTGGCTATGTGAACTGGGTGAGACCATGTAGGCATGAGAGGCTTGTGAGAGGTAGGCAGTTTGCTGCACACAACCTCCATGTGGCCTCCATCTCTACAAAATATTAATGGACATTTCACAGAATATGTACCCTAAAACTTATTTATTTATTTATTCTGTGGGGGCTCTGAATCTATGGAACCAATTGCCTCCATAGATTCACACCCTTCCCACCTTACTGGCCTTCTGTAAAACTGTGAAGGCCTGGCTCTTCCGGTAGGCCTGGAGCCGTTGAGCGAATGAAACCTTGATCCGGCTAGGAATATGAGTGAAAGTATATGTATGTGGGGCTTTTTATTAATGCTTTTAATGCTGTTTTTATGAACAGAGAAGCCGCCCAGAGTCTTTCCGGAGTTAGGCAGCATATAACCACAATGAATGAATGAATGAATGAATGAATGAATGAATGAATGAATGAATGAATAAAAAAAGTGGACCAGTGGCCACAAGGGGTCCTGCTGGATGGGATTGCTGGAGCCATGGCCATGAGGTGAGGCAGGTGTAGGGCATGGGTGGCCTGGCTGCAGAGGCTCTAAGGTAAACTGGTGAAGGGCATGTGGGTCAGCTCCATTCCCCCCTGCCTTGTGACAGTGGTGCTAATGTGCCACACAGCCTTCAACCCTGCTGTGAGCAAGCAGAAGAAATCGGCCTCTCGTACATGGAAACGAATAAGATACCCCCCAAAATAAGCCTTAGTGCTTATTTTGAGACCCCCCCCAAAAGACCTAGTCTTATTTTCGGGGAAACATGGTAAATGTCATTCTCCTCCTTGATTGAATTTTCAATGTTTTTTTTAAAAAAATAACTCTTTTTTGTGAGCAGGCATAGACGGAAGGCACTCTAGTGCACTTGTACTCGCCCCTTACTGACCTCTTAGGAATCTGGATAGGTCAACCGTGGATAATCTAAGGGTAAAGTGTTGGGGGTTTGGGGATGAATTCCATGCTTCAACAACTCAGTTACTGAAGTCATATTTTTTACAGTCAAGTTTGGAGCTGTTAATATTAAGTTTAAATCTGTTGTGTAACCATACATTCAGTGGAATCAACAGGAAGGAAATAAGGTAAATGTGAGTAGCCCAGGTATGTAGTCCTAGTACATCTTGTGCTGAACTTCTTATTCATATAGATGGGATACAGTCGATTGCTCTGCTATAAAATAATTAACAGAATTTATATATAGAGAAGACTGTAGTTGGGTAAGGACAATACCCAGAAATAATTACACTATCAGAAATAATATCTGGAGAAAGCAGCACATTTCTGGAATGAACTAGTCAGATTAAGATAGTCTTTACTACACTATCTTTACTAGACTTTATTTACTAAATTAAGATAGTACCTTGATTTAGATAACAGAGAAGCCCTGAAAAAGCAGTATTAAAAATATTAACAGCTTCCCTTGTTATTCAAGGCAAGCATAGCATTGCTTCGCTGAATTTATGTGCGCCTTGTTCTGTGCTTATATATACGTGTTTATGCAGCCTACTTGTCAAGGGAAAAATATTATATGGAATTGAAGAAGTTTCATCAAATTTAAGAATGGGGAGAAAATGAAGAAAGGCTTATTATTCAAAAAGATCAATACCTTAGGCAGTAAATTGCCCGCCTAGCTTATTTTTCAGCTTTGCTTGAAATACTGTTGAAACTCATTTAGACCGACTGAAAAATTCCATTTACAAACTGTTTCTAGTCTTGTTGCTGTCTCTGCCCTTTGCTGCCCTCCAACATTTTCTCCTATTTAATGTGTCTCCTTGGTGATAGGCAGAAATACCAGGTGAATAAAGGATCAAGGAACAAGAACTCATTGGTAACCTTAACTGAATATAAGGTTTCATGGAAAGTCTTCTCCGTTTTCAAGTTTATTTTTATTTATTTATTTATTGTTAGAGTTGAAAGGGACCATGCAGGTCATCAAGTCCAACCCCCCTGCATGAGCAGGAATCCTAAAGCACCCCAGCCAGGTGGCAGTCCAATCTCCTCTTGAAAGTGTCCAGAGTTGGGGAGTTTACCATCTCCGCAGGCAGGTTGTTCCACTGGTGGATTGCTCTGACCGTCAGGAAGTTCTTCCTTACTTCTAGGTTGAATCTCTCCTTGGTCAGCTTCCAGCCGTTGTTCCTCGTCCGACCCTCTGGTGCTCTGGAGAATAGAGTGGCCCCCTCCTCTCTATGGCAACCCCTCATATACCTGTATACAGCTATCATGTCCCCTCTGACCCTCCTTTTCTCTAGGCTATCCATGCCCAGTTCCCGCAATCTCTCTTCGTAAGTCTTGGTTTCAAGTCCCCTAATCATTTTGGTTGCTCTTTTCTGCACCTTCTCCAGAGTTTCAGTGTCTCTTTTGAAGTGTGGTGACCAGAATTGGATGCAGTACTCCAGATGTGGTCTGACCAGGGCGTAGTAGAGTGGTATTAATACTTCCCTGGTATTGGAGTGTATCCCCCTGTTGTTCTTCAGAAAGCTATTGGTTGATTTGAGTTGTTGAAGTACAGTATTTGAGTTATGTACATTTGGAATTTACATTTTCTTTGAAAACTGGGGAAACGGGTGTTGCTTGAAAATTCCATTCTTACTCAATTCAGACCATACTGCATTGAATTTCATTAAGAATTCAGGAATCCAATGTAATTTTCAGGGTAGTGATTTAAGAGCTGACCAGCTGCTACAACGATGCAATGATGCACTGTAATGATGGGAATGAGTCAGCAAAGTTTTTGGCTGTTATCATTTTAAGAGCCTATGTAATAATAAGAAGCCCTGTTAGGGCATCTCCCTCTCTCTCTCACCATGTGTTTTTCCTTGCTGTAAGTTACTGATTGTTTCACCCCTGCCTATAGTATGTGTATATATAGTATATATTCTTTTGTAGATAAACCCCACACCCCACTATTTCTTACAAACCTCTGTTTGCTGTTATTGCTCCTGGGTTGTCTCACTTGTAAAGCTGTGAGTATTCTGATAGTAATACAGGTAGTCCTCGACTTATAACAGTTCATTTACTGACCATTCAAAATTACAATGGCACAGAGAAAGTGACTCCTGACCATTTTTCACAGCATCCCCTTATTATGTCATCAAAATTCAGATGCTTGGCAATTGGTTCGTATTTATGACATTGCTATGTCTCAAGATCATGCGATCCCCTTTCTGACCAGCAAAATCAATAGGAAAGCCAAATTCACTTAATAACCATTTTATTAACTTAACAACTGTGGTCATAAAGTGGGGCAAAACTTACTTAACAAATGTCTCATTTAACAACATAAATTTTTGGCTCAATTGTGGTAATAATTGTATTTATAAGTGTACAAGCAGAATGCATATTTCATAATAAAACAATAGGGAATTAATTGCAAGACATTGGTTTCAATCAAATTCACAGGTTGCTTTAAAACTGTTTCTCCCTCACATAATACAAACTGAAAAACCCCATATAGAATAGAATAGAATAGAATAGAATAGAATGGAATGGAATAGAATAGAATAGAATCGAATAGAATAGCAGCGTTGGAAGGGACCCTGGGGTTTTTTTTGTCCAACCTCCTGCTTAGGCAGGAAACTTACACCACTTCAAACTTCCTGTGTTGGAGCATTCACAACTTCTGGGACACAGCAAAAGCTTTGTGTTTATGGTTCATGGCTCTCACCCTCCCTGATCCCACAGTTGTCCATACTGCCTTTCTCCTGCAGGATCTTTGTGTTGGAGGGGGCAGATAGCACGGCATCTCAATAGAGTGGAATGGCTGAATTGGGTACCTAATTTCTGCTTGGCGAGTACAGATGAGAGATTCTAGATAGGTACTCTGTCCATGTAGAGTAGCAATTTGTTTACAAAGAAGACAGTATCCAAATTTGAAGAGAGTACTTTGAAACACAACTGAAAAACAAGTATTACACCGAACTAAGCCAGTCATTTTATTTTATTTATTTATTTTATTTATTTATTTTGTCCAATACACAATGAGGGTTTTAGTGGGTATATATCTATATACACATAGTAAAATACATGATGAAGGTTATAGAGGAGATACTCATAGTAAAATATATTTAAGAAATAATAGAGAAGAAGGTATAGTAATAGAACATACCAATGAAAAAATAGAAGAAGAGATATAGGAGTAGAAGAAAGGTATAGGAGATATAGGAGAGCAATAGGACAGGGGACGGAAGGCACTCTAGTGCACTTGCACTCCCCCCTTACTGACCTCTTAGGAATCTGGATAGGTCAACCGTAGATAACCTAAGGGTAAATTGTTGGGGGTTTGGGGATGACACTATGGAGTCCGGTAATGAGTTCCATGCTTTGACAACTCGGTTACTGAAGTCATATTTTTTACAGTCAAGTTTGGAGCAGTTAATATTAAGTTTAAATCTGTTGTGTGCTCTTGTGTTGTTGTGGTTGAAGCTGAAGTAGTCGCCGACAGGCAGGACGTTGCAGCATATGATCTTGTGGGCAATACTTAGATCTTGTTTATTCTGAAATAAAATAAAGTCATAATCTCAAGTACACTAACCCTGAATGTATTATTGCTATTTTTGGTTTGTAGTTCTATAATTTGCACGCCGTTAGGCATGCGGGCACTATGTTCTGCTTTGGGCCTACTGGATCGGAACAAAAAAGCCTCCACAAACAAAGGATTCCGTTCAAACACTGTTTATATAGTTAAAGATGCTTTGTACAGACAGGAGCAGATTTATCAGTTCATGTTGGCAGAGGCCCCGCTCAAATTGGCCAAGAGATAACAAACGGCCGGCACAGCGAGAGGCAGAGCTAATTAGCACATTCTTCCTTCAGATAAGGTCCATAAATCACATACACATACCCTGACAGATCTCCAGGTTTCTTTTCTTTCTCACTCATCGGCATCTCTGCAGGACTCTTAAATGAGCCACAGCAGTTTCTCGACAGTTCTGGATTCCTCCATCATGACGAACGTTGAAACTCTACACCTCTTTACCCAGAAACCCTCCTTTATATACAGATTGGGTGTGGTCAACTGTTTCCTAGAGCTTGCCTTCCGTCCCCTGTCCTAATGTTTCTTTATTTTTTACTAGTTTCATGTATATGGATATTATTATACCTTCACATACTTGACAAAACAAATGAATAAATATAAATACTGACTAGATTTTCTTTCATAGACTCACTTTCTGAACTTTTTCCCTTAAAGTCTGCTTCTTGGCCTTCTGACTTGGGCATCTAATAGGAACTCTTGTTCTCTCATGTCCTCCTCTGACTCAGATATTATCACCATTGGGAGTTTTACAGTCTCCGGAGGTTCCTTAGGTTCCTCCAGTTCCAACTCTCCCTCACTCTCACTCTTTGATTCAGCCAGCAAAAATGCTGGTGTAGCGTACCAAGACAGGCCTGGTTCATCCTCCAATGTCGTCTGGCGGGCCCCAGGGGAAGAGCCTTCTCTGTGGCGGCCCCGGCCCTCTGGAATAAACTCCCCCCGGAGATTGGAATTGCTCCCACCCTCCTTGTCTTCCGTAAACTACTTAAGACCCACCTATACCGCCAGGCATGGGGGATTTGAGACACCTTTCCCCCAGGCTTATTATAATTTATGTTTGGTATGTATGTGCTGTTTGGTTTTTAATTATGATAGGGTTTTTAGTTTTTTTTAATATTAGATTTGTGCCTGTATAATACTGTTTTTATTGTATTGTGAGCCGCCCCGAGTCTTCGGAGAGGGGCGGCATACAAATCTAATAAATTATTATTATTATTATTATTATTATTATTATTATTATTATTATTATTATTATAGTCTGTCAATAACTGACACGGTTGTGCACCACTCACAACACTTTTATCCTCTGTACTCCCACTCAGTCTCTTCTCAGAGGCAGCGGCTCCTCCCCTCCAGCCTCTGGTGAGTTAAAATGTAATGTGGGTAGTCTGAATCTACCTTTTCCCTCTCAGTCTCTTCCACTCACAGGCAGCAGCTCCTCCCACAAGACTCTGGCAGACTTCTGCAAACTTCCTGCAGACTTCTTGCAGACATGTAGGGAATTCTAGCACATACAATCCCAGCTCCTCTATGTGTTATTATTATTTATTAGACTTGTATGCCGCCCCTCTCCGGAGACTCGGAGCGGCTCACAACAACAAAATACAGTACAAATCTAATGATTAAAAACAGTTTAAAACCCATTAATATAAAAAAACAGTCATACATCCCAAACAAACCATACATAAAATGGAACGGCCCGGGGGAATCAATTTTCCCATGCCTGACGGCAGAGGTGGATTTTAAGGAGTTTGCGAAAGGTAAGGAGGGTGGGGGCAGTCCTGACCTCCGGGGGGAGTTGATTCCAGAGGGTTGGGTCCACCACAGAGAAGGCTCTTCCCCTGGGGCCCGCCAGGCGACATTGTTTTGTCGACGGGACCCAGAGAAGGCCAACTCTGTGGGACTTAATCAGTCGCTGGGATTCGTGTGGCAGAAGGCGGTCCCGGAGATATTCTGGTCCGATGCCATGAAGGGCTTTATATGTTGCTATTTTTTGTTCAAGCATCATGTCTGCAGAAGGGTGACACTGTAAGAATGCCTATCTTAAAAAGCACAGGATGATTTGTAAAGATTTTTTAACGTCTTTTTTGATTTGTGAGACTTGTAAAAACATTGCAGCGAATTCATCCCAGCTATTCTCGTGGAATTACGCTCATAAAGTTTAGCACAGTAATGCGATGCATCAAATATCTTGTCAGTTTGAAAGGAAGAGCAACAACTAGCTATGAGAACTTCAAAGAAGTTGTTTCTACAGCAGGCTGAGAAGTCCATTTATGGAGATACTGGAGATCATAATTCCTTAAGAATAAAAATGTATTAGTGTTATTTTTTTTCCTTTGCAAGCAATAACATTCCTGTGTTTTTCTTTTTCTTTGCAAGCTGTACATTCTCAGTTTCCTTTGAGTGTTTAATAAGAAGATAATTTTGTAGTCCAAAGATCAAAGCCAGAAACAAGCAACTTCAACATGAAGAAAAAGAGAAAAAGAGGAGAGAGAAGGAATAGAATGAAATGGAATGGAATGGAACGGAACGGAAAGGTACAGAACAGAACAGAATTTTGTTGGCCAAGTGTGATTGGAGACATAAGGCATTTGTCTTGGTGCATATGCTCTCAGTATACATGAAAAAAAAGATACACTTGTCAAGAATCATAAGGTACAACACTTATCCGGGTATAAATAAGCAGTTAAATCATATTAGCAACCAGTCAATATAAATCGTAAGGATACAAGCAACAAAGTTACAATCATACCGTCATTAGTGGGTGGAGAGGAGTGATGGGAACGATGAGAAAATTAAGAGTAGTGCAGACTTAGTATATAGCTTGACAGTGTTGAGGGAATTATTTGTTTAGCAGAGTGATGGTGTTTGGGGAAAAAACTGTTCTTGTGTTTAGATGTTCTGGTGTGCAGTGCTCTATAGCATCATTTTGAGGGTAGGAGTTGAAACAGTTTGTGTTCAGGGGTCTGTAAATATTTTCACAGCCCTCTTTTTGACTTGTGCAGTATACAGATCCTTGGTGGAAGGCAGGTTGGTAGCAGTTGTTTTTTCTGCAGTTCTAATTATCCTCTGAAGTGTGTCTGTCTTGTTGGATTGCAGAACCAAACCAGGCAGTTATAGAAGTGCAGATGATAGACTCAATAATTCCTCTGTAGACCTGTATCAGCAGCTCCTTGGGCAGTTTGAGCTTTTTGCAGAAAGAACATTTTTTGTTGTGCTTTTTTGATGACGCTTTTGATGTTAGATGTCCATTTTACCATTGCAATATGGTAGAACCTAGAAATGTGACACTCTCTCCTGTTAATATTGTGTTGTTTAGTATTGTAAGAGGTGGTAGTCTGGGATGGTTTCTCCTAAAGTCTACCACCATTTCTACGGTTTTGAGTGTGTCCAGTTCCAGATTGTTCCGATTGCACCACAAAGTTAGTTGTTCAACCTCCTGTCTGTATGTGGATTCATCATTGTCTTGAATGAGGCTGATGAATCTTGTGTCATCTGCGAACTTCAGTAGTTCAACAGATGGATTGTTACAGATGCATCATTGGTATACAGAGAGGACCTCCTGTGCTAATTGTATCTGATGTGATTCTGTTTAGCTTCACCTGCTGCTTCTTGTTTGTTAGGAAGCTTATGACCCATTTAGGTATTTAGGTACCCCTAGCTGGTTTAGCATAGTTAGAAGAGCATCTGGAATGATCACATTGAATTGTGAAACACAAGTCTACAAAGAGGACCTTTGTGTAGGTCTTTGGAGATTCAAGATGTTGTAGGATGCAATGCAGAGCCATATTAACAGCATCATCTGCTGAACTGTTTGCTTGGTATGTAAATTGCAGGAGGTCTAACAGTGGGTCCGTGGTGATTTTCAAATAGCACTGGCCTTTTGAAGATTTCCATAACTACAGATGTTAGAGGAACTGGTCCGTAGTCATTCAGTTCCTTGATGGAGGGCTTCTTTGGCACTGGGAGTGTTTGATGCAAGAAGGAACATAGCACATCTCTAGCGATTTATTGATGATTTGGGTGAAGATGGGGGCCAATTGGTCAGCACAGACTTTTAAGCAAAAAGGAGTTATCTTGTCTGGGCCTGGAGCTTCTCATGGCTTTTGTTTGTGAAATAGTTCTTGCACTTCCTTTCTGTTATCAGTAGGGTTTGTGAACCCAATGGTATGGGATCAGTTGTAGGAGGCTTGGCTGTTGTTGGTTTGTCTGAGATAGGGGTTGTGGAGTGTAGGTGGCTGTAGTATCCTTTCAAACCTGCAGTAAAACACAACAAAAAAGGGAGGGAGAGAGAAAGAAAGAAGAGAGAGAGACAGAGAGAGATAGAGACAGAGACAGACAGAAAGACAGAGACTTTTTAAAGCATTTTGAGATATCAATCTTGGAAAAAACAGATTTTGCAAATTCCAAAGGTGCTTTTCAAAGGGCAATGCAGCTTAAGTCTTGTAGTCTTTGATGCCGCAAATCCAGAATCCAACATACTGATGATTTTATTATAGTTTAGGAGTACAAGATTAGCTTTTACTTATTAAGCATTTAGAATCTTTGTAGATGTAAATGGGAAAATAAATATTCAGTTGTTGGAGTACTAAGAACCATTAGCCCAGCTTTAATCAAAAGACTAATCCCAGGAAAAATAGAACCATCTTCCAAGAAGTCTATTTTAATAATGGAAAAAGCCAAATGAAATTCTGCACTTGGTTTGTTCTCATTAGAAAAACCAAAACACGTTCTTGGGAACATGCATTAAAATGTTAATCATATGGTAAACAACAAAATATTTTTTTTAAAAATTGTAGTATTCTCTCCTGTTGCCAGTTCCTTTTCCCAAGTAAGTAAGTAAGTAAGTAAGTAAGTAAGTAAGTAAGTAAGTAAGTAAGTAAGTAAGTAAGTAAGTAAGTAAGTAAGTAAGTAAGAAAGAAAGAAAGAAAGAAAGAAAGAAAGAAAGAAAGAAAGAAATTCCTCTTACTTCTTTGTCACTTAGACATACAATCAATTTATCTATTTCTTCTACACTTCTTCTAGCATCTGACCTCCTGGCTTTTTTGCCTCCCACCTCTATAAAACAAATATAAAAAATACAGTATACAATCTTCCACCCGCCTTGTTGAATCTCCTCCTTTGCTTTAACTCTTGACTTTTCTTCTTACTTCAAAAAGAACATGAAAAATGAAAACCCCAGTCCTTCCTTATCAACAACAACTCCTACTCAGTTTATTTTCAATAAAATGCTTGCTCCACTTTGTCTCCTCAAACATTGATTTACAGTAAAAAGGCTTCTTGTAATGGACTATATACAGTAAATGCCTTTGTTAAACAAGGGGGAAGAGATGGAGCCTAGGAAGCAATCAGACAACAGAAGAAGGGGACAACAAGTGTTTAACAGTCAGAAGGGAAAAAAAGTTAGGAAACACCCACCTTAAAGTATCAAGCAGTTGCAAGTGATAGCAGGAAGTTTGTACATTTATACAGTGATACCTCATCTTACGAACCCCTCGTCATACAAACTTTTTGAGATACAAACCGGGGTTTAAGATTTTTTTGCCTCTTCTTCCAAACTATTTTTACCTTACGAACCCAAGCCTCCTCCACTGGGATGCCCCGCCTCCGGACTTCCATTGCCAGTGAAGTGCCCATTTTTGTGCTGCTGGGATTCCTCTGAGGCTCCCCTCCAAGGGAAACCCCACCTCTGGACTTCCGTGTTTTTGTGATGCTGCAGGGGAATCCCAGCAGTGCAAAAATGGGTGCTTCGGTTGGCAAAAGGGGTGAGTTTTGGGCTTGCATGCATTAATCGCTTTTCCATTGATTCCTATGGGAAACATTGTTTTGACTTACGATCTTTTCACCTTCTGAATCTTGTCCCGGAACCAATTAAGTTCGTAAGGCAAGGTATCACTGCACAGTGATCCCTCGAGTATCGCGAGGGTTACGTTCCAAGACCCCTCGCGATACTCGATTTTTCGCGATATAGTGGTGCGGAAGTAAAAACACCATCCGCGCATGCGCGCCCTTTTTCCATGGCCGCGCATGCACAGATGGTGGAGTTTGCGTGGGTGGCGGGGAAGACCCAGGGAAGGTTTCTTCGGCCGCCCAGCAGCTGATCTGCTCGGCAGTGCCGCAGCAGCGAGGAGCCGAAGATCGGGGTTTCCCCGCTGCCCACGCAAAGGGGAAACCCCGATCTTCGGCTCCTCGCTGCTGCCCGCCCGCTGCTCACCCGCCCGCCCGCCCGCCGCCCGCCGCTTGAGAGCAAGAGGGGGAGAGATAGAGAAAGAGAGAGAAGGAAAGAAAGAGATGAGAGAGGGAGGAAGAGAGTGTGAGAGAGGAAGAAGCAAGATAGAGAAAGAGAGAGAGAAAGAAAGATGAGAAAGGAAGAGAGTGACGTCATCGGGTGGGAAAAATCGCGATATAGCGTTTCGCGAAGATCGAGATCGCGAAAATCGAGGGATCACTGTATTTGCAATATCCTGTTAATGTAGCCTTTTAATAAAGCAGGATTGGCTCATCTACTTTTGTTTCCTACTGGGCTACCTGAATGGGCTGATACCTTTACCAGTGCCTTGCTTCCTGGCTTTTATGCCTCCCCAATCTGAAAGATAAATATTTTTATTTTACTTTCCCCCTTCTTTGTTTTCCCTGCATCCAAAAATAAGGAATAACTTCCCAATTTCCCTAACAAAACAGACAACCCCCCCCCCAAATATCCTAACAGCTTCAAGAAGAAACAAGGTTAACAAACTGAGTAACCTGCCCTGCTCCAGACCAAAATCCTGTCTCAAAACAGAACCAAGAATCACCCACCTCCAAGCAAATCAAAAACTTTTCTGGAGTAGGACCCAATCAGGGTCAGCTGCTGTCTAACCAATCAGAACCCAGGTGAACAAAGAACAAATCAGAAATCAGTAATCTGAATATGATCAGTCAGAAGCCAGCATGGAAGAATGGACCAATCGGGATCCAAGATCACCAAAACCTCCAATCAAGATCAGAAAGAACCAATCAGAGACTAACACTTATCAATTGGAAACTAGTATGCTCACCTGGCTATAAAGGTAGGAGCCCAGGCAGTATAATTGAATTGCTTCAATTATAAGATCCAAACTGGATTGAGCTTGGTGGTGCAATGGTCAGAATGCAGTACCGCAGGCTACTTCTGCTGACTGTGGCTGTCTTCAATTTGGCAGTTCAAATCCCACTAGGCTCAAGGTTGACTCAGCCTTCCATCCTTCTGAGGTGGGTAAAATGAGGACTCAGATTGTTTGGGGCAATATGTTGACTCTGTAAACCCCTTAGAGAGGGCAGTAAAGCACTGTGAAGTGCTATATAAGTCTAAATGCTATTGCTATTGGTCACTGGGACCAGACATTTGTTTTGGGACTCATGCTGGAGCCCATTTTAAGGGAATTCATAATTGCCAGTGAAATGTCAGGAAATGTGTTCTCTAGATCAGGGGTCCCCAATCCCTGGTGTGACGACTGGCACCGGTCTGTGGCATTTATTTATTTATTAGAGTTGGAAGGGTCCTTGGAGGTCATCAAGTCCAACCCCCTGCTCAAGCAAGAAACCCTACACCACCCCAGCCAGATGGCAGTCCAATTTCCTTTTGAATGTGTCGAGTGATTGGGGGGTTCACAACCTCTGCTGGCAGCCGTTCCACTGGTTGATCGCTCTCACCCTTAGAAAGTACTTCTTTAGTTCCAGGTTGGATCTCTCCTTGGTCAGTTTCCAACTGTTGCTCCTAGTCTGGCCCTCTGGTGCCCTGAAAAATAGTGTGACCTGCCTCCTCTCTGTGACTACTCCTCAAATATCTGTATACATTTTGCCAGACCCATCCTCGAATACAGTTTATCTGTTTGGAACCCATATCGCATCTCAGACATTAACACCCTTGAAAATGTCCAAAGATACTTCACCAGAAGAGCCCTTCACTCCTCCACTCGAAATAGAATACCCTACGAGACTAGACTTTCAATCCTGGGCCTAGAAAGTTTAGAACTAAGACGCCTTAAACAAGATCTAAGTATTGCCCACATGATCATATGCTGCAATGTCCTGCCTGTCAGCGACTACTTCAGCTTCAACCACAACAACACAAGAGCACACAACAGATTTAAACTTAATATTAACCGCTCCAAACTTGACTGTAAAAAATATGACTTCAGTAACCGAGTTGTCAAAGCGTGGAACTCATTACCGGACTCCGTAGTGTCATCCCCAAACCCCCAACACTTTACCCTTAGATTATCTACGGTTGACCTATCCAGATTCCTAAGAGGTCAGTAAGGGGCGAGTGCCTTCCGTCCCCTGTCCTATTGCTCTCCTATATCTCCTATACCTTTCTTCTATTCCTATATCTCTTCTTCTTTTCTTTCATTGATATGTTCTATTACTATATCTTCTTTTCTATTCTTTCATATATATATATTACTATGAGTATCTCCTCTATAACCTTCATCATGTATTTTACTATGTGTATATAGATATATACCCACTAAAACCCTCATTGTGCATTGGACAAAATAAATAAATAAATAAAAAACTTCCCCCCTGGCCCGCCTCTTTGCTAGATTATCCATGCCCAGTTCCTGCAACCTCTCTTCATATGTCTTGGTTTTCAGTCCTTTTATCATTCTGGTTGCTCTCTTCTGTATGCTCTCTAGAGTTTCAATGTCCTTTTTATACTGTGGTTAGAGCACGCCAGTGAAGCACATCCATGAGATGCAGGTGGCCCACAAAATCAGGCCCCCTCCAATCCATGGAAAACCCTTTCTCAATGGAGAGAGAGAGCACCTCCATTGGAAGAATACCAAGAAAAAGAAAAGTTTTATATATGTTTGATTATAAGCATTATTGTAGTGTTTGTAATTATGTGTTGTTTTATTCCATGATGGAGAAAAATAAAAAAAATATACCAAAAAAACCCTTTCTCCATAGAGTTGGTCTCTGGTTGGGGAACCACGATCACTGAATTCTATAAGATAATACTACTAAAGAAATACTGGCCATGAGAGCCTGTGACTTTAAAATGCCTCACTTAGAGTAGGGCTCTTCTTGGGTTCCTGTTTCTTCAACCCTGGTGGTGCAGAGACCATCCTTTAAAACAGTGAAAATATAATACATGGAACAATCAGGGGACTTATTAAGCAGTGGTTCTCAACCTTTCTAATGTCATGACGCCTTAATACATGTTGTGGTGACCCCCAACCACAAGTCTAGTACCAATTCTCCCAACAGAGCTTTAAGCTGATTGGCAGGAAGGTAAGAGGGACACCCACACTGTAAACACCTGATTGGTTGGATTGTAAAAATATGTTCCAAGGCGCCAGAATAGAAGCTTTGGTTCCTAACACCATGGGAAATTTGTCTTTTAGGTGACCCCTGTGAAATGGTCATTTGGCCCCCAAAGGGGTCCCGACCCCCAGATTGAAAACCACTGCTCTATCTCTTCCTACCTTCCTACTTCCTCTTCTTCTTTCTTTGCCCTTCCCTGAGTGAAATATCTCTAATTCTAACAATTGTTTATTAAAACAGACTGGCCGTTTCTTTTTGTAATTTTATAATCTTGCCAAGGCTTTTATTATTGTGTTGTTATTCTCAATCTAACATTAGAATTTATTTTGGAGGTATAACTTTTATCAGTGCTGCCTCCCTGCTCCCAGCTATTCTCGTCTCCTGGGTTAATAATAATAATAATACTTCTACCCCCCCCTTTCCTTTTAATATTTACTCAATCTCTTTCCTAATTACATTTATTTTCTCTTTCCTAAAACCACACATAAAATTTCACCCATATTTTATAATATTAAGAATCTCCTTTGTCTTTAATCTTTATTTATTTATTTTATTTTATTTTATTTATTTATTAGATTTGTATGCCGCCCCTCTCCGTAGACTCGGGGCAGCTAATAACAGTAAAAAGACAATATGAACAAATCTAATATTAAAAGTAATGTAAAAAACCCCAATTTAAGAAACCAATCATACATACAGACATACCATGCATAAATTTTATAAGCCTAGGGGGAAGGGAATATCTCAGTTCCCCCATGTCTGACAACAGAGGTGGGTTTTAAGGAGCTTACGAAAGGCAAGGGGGGTGGGGGGCAACTCTTATATCTGGGGGGAGTTGGTTTCAGAGCTTCGGGGCCACCACAGAGAAGGCTCTTCCCCTGGGTCCCGCCAAACGGCATTGTTTAGTCAATGGGACCCAGAGAAGGCCAACTCTGTGGGACCTAACTGGTTGCTGGGATTCGTGCGGCAGAAGATGGTCCCAGAGATATTCTGGTCCGATGCCATGAAGGGCTTTATAGGTCATAACCAACACTTTGAATTGTGACTGGAAACCGATTGGCAACCAGTGCAGACTGCGGAGTGTTGGTGTGACATGGGCATATTTAGGAAGGCCCATGATAGCTCTCACAGCTGCATTCTGCACGAATCTTCATTGTCAATCTATTCATTTCTGCACACTGTAGTATCTTCTTTAGCACTTCTCCTTCCATCGGAACTGCCTTTAATTTCCACTTTTGGGGTATTTATGTATTCTCATTTGCATGCTTTTGAACTGTTGGGCAGGCAGGAGCTAGGTGAAGATGGGTGCTCACCCTGTCACACAATGCTTACGTCTCAAACATGGGCTATTAGCTTTCCAGCTGATGAGCCCAGCGTCTTAAGCACTGAGCCATTGTGCCACCTCTATAAGCATGCCATCTAAAAATTCTGGCAGAGCAAGGATGATGCTGATTATTCTAAATGCACCATTATTTGTCTTTGTGGAATCCCTACCTCCCTCTTTTAAAGAGTTTACAGGAAAAAGACTGTATCTTAGAGAGTGATGCTTAATTGAAACTTAAAAGGGTTCACTGCTCTTACAAAATTGCCTATTTTGGTGTATATTTAATTTACATCCCTTGAGAAGCATTGGAGAGACTGAATTTATCTCCTGCAAAACCTTTTCCAGCAACGATGTTACAGAACATAATCTTTTTTTCTTTCTTCTTTCGTTCTTTCAGCTTTTAATTGAAAATTGGAAATCTATATAGATAGTAAATATCTGGCACGGCTTGGTCCATGGAGTCTCTTAAGTAATATTACCTTGTATTCATACTATTTATCATTGAGAGATGACTTCTAATACTACAGGACTTGATGTTTATTTGCTAAATATTACAGTATCACTCCTTGTTTTGACAGAAATTGTTAGTACTACGTACATAACTAGTTGGGTTTGGCAATACAGTGATCCCCCGAGTTTCGCGATCTTGATCTTTGCGAAACGCTATATCGCGATTTTTCCACCCGATGACGTCACTCCCTTCCTTTCTCATCTTTCTTTCTCTCTCTCTTTCTCTATCTTGCTTCTTCCTCTCTCACACTCTCTTCCTCCCTCTCTCATCTCTTTCTTTCCTTCTCTCTCTTTCTCTATCTCTCCCCCTCTTGCTCTCGAGCGGCAAGCGAGCAGCCGGGCGGGCGGGTGAACGGGCAAGCGAAGCGGCCGGCCGGCCGGGCGAACGGGCAAGCGGAGCGGCCGGCCGGGCGGGTGAACGGGCAAGCGAAGCGGCCGGGCGGGCGGGCGAACGGGCAAGCGAGCAGCCAGGCGGGCGGGTGAACGGGCAAGCGGCAAGCGATCTTGGGGTTTCCCCTTTGCCTGGGCGGCGGGAAGACCCAGGGAAGGTTCCTTCGGCCGCCCAACAGCTGATCTGCTCCGCAGCATGGCAGCAGCGAGGAGCCGAAGATGGGGTTTCCCCGTTGCCTGGGCAACGGGGAAACCCCATCTTCGGCTCCTCGCTGCTGCCGCGCTGCGGAGCAGATCAGCTGTTGGGCGGCCGAAGGAACCTTCCCTGGGTCTTCCCCGCCGCCCACACGCAAACTCCACCATCTGCGCATGTGCGGCCATGGAAAAAGGGGTGTGCATGCGCAGATGGTGTTTTTACTTCCGCACCACTACATCCCAAAAAATCGATTATTGCGAGGGGTCTTGGAACGGAACCCTCACGATAATCGGGGGATCACTGTATATAAAATAGACCAACAATGTATGTTTACATGTATTAGAACACTATTGCTTTAAAAGCTAGTAAGAGGGAGCCAGAGGTGTGATTCACTCTCTCAACTACTCTCTGCTATTTCTGTTTTGTCTATGTGACTATGCTGTAGTAAGAACTGTGTCTTCAAATGATTGTTTATGTATTTATAAGCTGGAACTATAAGCTTATAGTATTGTAAAGGTATTGAGAGTTATTGGCTAATTTAACTGTGTATGACTAGGACTATTCTTGACTAAAATATTCGCCAAAGTAAATAATATTTTATACACTTAATGTATTTGGATGATATTACTGAATTATTACATGTATCTCTGGGCTAATTCCCTCAACACTGTCAGACTTTTTACTAAATCTGCACTTCTATTTCTACTAGTTTTTTTTCTCATCATTCCTATCATCCTTTTCCTCCACTTAGGACTATATGACTGTAACTTGTTGCTTGTATCCTAAGATTTTTATTAATATTGTTTCTTCATTGCTTATTTGACCCCTATGACAATCGTTAAGTGTTGTACCACATGGTTCTTGACAAATGTATATTTTATTTTATGTACGCTGAGTGCATATACACCAAGACAAATTCCTTGTGTGTCCAATCACACTTGGCCAATAAAATTCTATTCTATTCTATTCTAAAAAAAAAATAAATCAGATGGATATCTGCTAGAGCTCCATGTTTCTTCTGTGTACTTATATCTTTGACCACCCATAGATGACTCTGCACACTGCTTAACAGAAATGTTTCTTGCCTTCACAATTACTCTGTATGAAATGCCTGGCTTTTTATGAGTATGAATATTCAGTTTTTAATGTTTGCACTATTTGGCTTTAAAAGAAAACCTCTTGGAAATTTTATGTGTTCAATAGATGTCCCTAATGACAGGTAGACTTTGTCAGTGGCCAGTGGTTTATACTTTAAACCTTTAACACACCAAAATTCTTCCTTTTGTGTTTTTTTCTGATGAGCTGACATCATAGCATGTCAAATAATTTAATCTCTGCAGTGAATCTCAAAGTCAATTTAATATAGAACTGAATGAGAGAGAGATAAAAATAAGGAAGCTCTGGTTTAGATCTAATGCTCTCTACATGGAGCTACCTTTGAAAAGTGTTCGGAAACTTCAGATCGTGCAGAATGCAGCTGCGAGAGCAGTCATGGGCTTCCCAAGGTATGCCCATGTTTCGCCATCACTCCGCAGTCTGCATTGGTTGCCTTCTGCTGCACGAATTCCAGTGACCGATTAGGTCCCACAGAATTGGCCTTCTCCGCGTCTCGTCAACTAAACAATGTCGTTTGGCGGGCCCCAGGGGAAGAGCCTTCTCTGTGGCGGCCCCAACTCTCTGGAACCAGCTCCCCCCAGAGATTAGAACTGCCCCCACCCTCCTTGCCTTTCGTAAACTCCTCAAAACCCACCTTTGTCGTCAGGCATGGGGGAACTGAGATATCTCCCCCGGGCCTATACAATTTATGTATGGTATGTTTGTATGTATGTTTGGTTAATAATGGGGTTTTAAAAATATTTTAAATTGTATTTGTTATGAACTGTTTTATTGTGTTGTGAGCTGCCCCGAGTCTACAGAGAGGGGTGGCATACAAATCTAATAAATAATAATAATAATAATAATAATAATAATAATAATAATAATAATAATAATTTCTGCCACAAACTTAGTTGTCGACTTATATGTAAGTCTCATGTTCTCCATGCTTATTAGGAGGAAATGGGAGTTGGTGGTAGAGAGATATGGGGAGAGATTGAGGTTTGTTATAATGATCGTCAATATCACAGCTTTTAATATTTCATTCACAGCGCATGAAATAGATGTGTTTCCACTCAATTCAGTTCCCAGAAACTGCCAGTGACTTTCTCAGTAAGATTTTTCAGAGGTGGCTTGCCATTGTCTCCTTCCTAGGGCTGAGAGCAAGTGACTGGCTCAAGGTCACCAAGCTCCAGGGTAGGATTAGAATTCATAATCTTTTGGTTTGTAGCTTTAACCAGAACATCAATTGGCTCTCATATAAAGTATAACAACTTAACAAAAACCAATCAATTTTCAATCGCTGAATAGCAAAATCAGTTAAATATTCAAACTCATACCATAGATTGCCAATAAAATAATTCAGCTAAACAAGAATCTACAAACAATACAATTTAAATATCAAAATTTTGCCTGCCTGGCTTCAATTGAGGTTTTACAGTATTGCACTCCTGTAGTCAGTTCTCTCCGATATATCCTGGCCTGAAAGAAATATATTTTATTTTTTTTCTCTTGAATGTGTTTTAAATCAGTTTTATATTAGTGAATATTACTGATCTCATTCCAAAGCCAAGGAACCATTTTCAGAAAATTTCTATGAAGAAAATGAGGAAGAAGAGACAGCCAGAAGTTCTTGGCAGGTTGAATTAGACACCTGAAGAGGACTGGGCTAAACAGAGAAGAAAAATTGGATGGAGGATTGTACGACTGGATCTGAGGCTAATTACAAATGCATACTGTATATTAAGCCGTTGATCTCATAAAGAGACTATGAAGCATCATGTGGTGAATAGGAAAATTGTGCAAACAACATCATAGCAGGACACAAAGACCAAAATAATTTATTCATTCCTGAACTACAATATTCAATAAATCACTGGGTATCTTTGGCATACAAACAGACATACATACAGACAGTGGCATACAAAAGATAAACATTTATTTAAAGGATCACATCTGATTTTGCAGAGATGAGGAGAAATGTAGAAATCTTGATAATTTAAAAATGAAAGTTATAGATTATGAGTGAAGGAAAGTGTTTATGAGCTGATTGTGCATATTAATAATAATTTTGTTAAAAGTAAGTTGCTATTTGTGGTGGAGTCGGCTCATTTCTTCCATCTTCTATTCCTTTTCTCCTCTAAACGTGTTTGGTTTACCAAATAAATTCTACCAGTTGATAGAGCATTATGAAGACTTGGTTAAAAAACCTCCTTACTGTTCTGTCTGGGTCACTCCAGAAGCCAATACCAACCCAAAAAGAGAAGCCAGACACACTGGTAAAAGGCAAAGGCAGTTTATATAATTCAAGGAAAACACAGGTAACAGAAAATGTCCTTACAAACAGGAAAAACGCTGGAACTTCAAATATATACACGAAGTCCATGAAGCAATACCAGATTCTTGCTGCCAAGACGAAGCTGTAGATAGCAAACAGACGCCTCCCATGAGTCTTCGAGACTGCTAGGCCACAAGCCAAGATCAGAGACGCTGAGAATCAAAACAGGTCACCGCAACTCCAATTGATAACACTCCACATGGCTTCAAGGCCTTGCCTGCCTTTTAAACCCTGCTGATGAGGACCACACCCAAACCCAGCTGTTTCTAATTCAATGGTGATAATATTTCTTGAACTGCTCCTTTTGTTGCTCTGAATGTCTCTGTCTCATGTCAATGACAGCTTGTGCGTCATCACCTAATGACTCCAAGCTACTGCTGTTCTCCTTCATCCCATTCCTGACTCTCCTCTCCCCCGTCCGACTGTTCAGCCCCCTCCTCTGCGCTGTCATCCTCCTACGGGCATGGAGCCAGCAGAGACGCAGCCGGTCCCTGAGCAGCCTCAGGCTGAACCACAACACTTACTCTTGAAGAATTTTTCTTAGTTGTTCTTGAAATGAAATCTAGTTTGAGTTTTAAAGATTCTGTTTTTTGTCCCGAAACTCAATTGGTCCTTCTTCTCACACATATTCAAACAATGTTCTGTCACAAGATGGAGACCAGCAGAATAAGACAAGAAGACCATTACAAAAGTTAGAAACTTGTGGCCTTCTTGTGACCAAACAGTGAGTGCTAGCATGAAAAGATCCACAGCTAAACTTTGAAAAATCTTTTCTGAGAACCTACATGGAAGCTCTTAATAAAGCAACAGAAATATGAACTTTCCATTTGTCACCTCATAAAGTCCTATGATTCATCACCATGAAATTTCTGAAAGGGACTGATCAAATCATCAGACAAATGTAATAAAAAGTGTGTGTTTGAGTGAAATGTCAGGCTGGCCTGACACATTATTTTATCACATATACACACTTTCAGCAACCCATGTTGGAAATATATTTGATTAAACAGTTTAAACATATTTAAAAGCTTTGATAAGGATTTTCAAAAGCAGTCTAGCCTGCTGTCTCTAATCTCGGTATTAAAAAAAGAGAAAAGGAAAAAAGAAAACACAGTTCTAAAGTAATGGAAACTTTGTTTATTCTTTTGATAATGTTATCACTTGCTTTGTTTATGTTTTGCTTTTTAGCAAGGAACTTTAAAACATTGCAAAACCATTTGCACAGAATATAAACTAGTAAAGAGCAATGATATAAAGCAGAACTGTTCTAAAAGCACTTTTTAACAGATGAAGGAGGTTATTAACATAACGGCAAAAATCTTACAATTTAAAATTAGCACTGAAATGTACCACCAACGAACCTGTAATATGGAGAGAAAAATCTCAACTATTCAGTCTGACATAAAACAAGCCATAGTTAAAAATCCTTCCTACAACATTACATTCAAGTAAAGCTGTTTCTGTCCTTATTTGTCTATGAAGATTCTTTGGAGTTTTGTCTATGGAATCCTTATTTCCAGTTAATTAGTTTAGTACTACAGTGATCCCCCGAGTTTTGCGATCTCGATCTTTGCGAAACGCTATATCGCGATTTTTCCACCCGATGACGTCACTCCCTTCCTTTCTCATCTTTCTTTCTCTCTCTCTTTCTCTATCTTGCTTCTTCCTCTCTCACACTCTCTTCCTCCCTCTCTCATCTCTTTCTTTCCTTCTCTCTCTTTCTCTATCTCTCCCCCTCTTGCTCTCGAGCGGCGGGCGGCACCCAGGGAAGGTTCCTTCGGCCGCCCACCAGCTGATCTGCTCGGCAGCGCAGTAGCAGCGAGGAGCCGAAGATGGGGTTTCCCCTTTGCGTGGGCAACGGGGAAACCCCATCTTCGGCTCCTCGCTGCTACTGCGCTGCTGAGCAGATCAGCTGGTGGGCGGCCGAAGGAACCTTCCCTGGGTCTTCAACTCCCAGAGCGGCGGACAAGCGGCGGCAAGACAAGCGGCGGACAAGCGGCGGGCGGACAAGAAAAGCGGCGGCCGGACAAGCAGAAAAGCGGCCAGACAAGCGTAAAAGCGGCGGACAAGCGGCGGCCGGAAAAGCGGTGGCCGGACAAGCGGACAAGCGGCGGACAAGCGGAAAAGCGGCGGACAAGCGGGCAGGCAGGCAGCTCCTCAGCTGCTGGGTCTTCCCAGGTGCGGAAGTAAAAACACCATCTGCGCATACGCGGCCATGGAAAAAGGGGCGCGCATGCGCAGATGGTGTTTTTACTTCCGCACCACTACATCCTGAAAAATCGATTATCGCGAGAGGTCTTGGAACCCTCGCGATAATCGGGGGATCACTGTATATCCAATTTTGAAAAGTCCGATATAAAAGGAAAGTGTGGGCCAGTCTGCCCACCCAAAACCATTCTTCTGCCAGACTTAAATCACAATTTTGTTCACACTTCTCTAGAAGACAATCAAATGGAAGTCTATGGGAATTACTTTTTAGCACATATCTGCAAAACTGAGCTGCTAATTTATATTCAGTCACTGAGTGCTGACGGAATGGAAGAGCTATCAGTTATCCATTTGTTCTTTGGCTTTGTAATACTTTTGAGTCCCTATTTTTAACTGACTAATTTTATTGGCTAACTTTGTTGGCCTTTTCCAGGTCCCATTAACTAAGCAATGAGGGTTGGTGGGACTGTAGAGGAGGGCCTTCTCTGTGGCTGCCCCAGCTCTATGGAACGAACTCCTCCCCAATATCCATATTGCTTCCACCGTACTGGACTTCCGAAAGGCTGTGAAGACCTGACTTTGCCGGCAGGCCTGGAGGCCATGCATATCACAGCTGTAACACCCGAATTGTATTTGAGTGGTTGATTGGACTGCTTGTTTTGTGGGTTTTATAATCGTTTTTTTTTATTGTTTTAATATTTAATATTTGACTTCTTTTATTATTGTAGTGTATTTTTTTATATTGTTGTAAGCCGCCCTGAGTCCCATTGGGATTGAGGGGTATAGAAGTCAAATTAAAGTAAAATAAATAAAAAATAAATAAAAAATATTTGCTATGTCTTATAAGTTTCTCCTTTTTCTAAGAGCAATCACATTTGGAAGGGGCCATTTTGATTACAGAGTTCAACCTCTGACTCAGTAAAGGAATCCATATTAAAGCATGTTTCTGCTTGAAATACATCTAATAAAGGATCTGCATTGAGCAGGGGGTTGGACCCAATGACCCTGGAGGTCCTTTCCAACTCTATGATTCTATGAAAGGGGAGTCTATTATCTCTCTGGACAACTATTTGAAGGACTATATTTACCCCACTATATCCACCCAGCCCAGCAGGACAGGATGCCAGGGTATGTTGTAATTCCCATTTATTAACAATATACCTCTAGTAGTGGGACCACAAAAAAGGGCCTTCTTGGTGTTGGCCTTTCACTAAGGAACATCATTCCTTTGGAGTATAGTTGGCCCCCATCTTGTTGCTTTTTCAAAAGGTCCTGAAGATGTGGATTTGCCAATGGACCTGGGAACCATGATAAAGATCAGCCTAGTCAAGTGGTTGATTTGATTGTGTTGCTCCTGCTACCATGAGATGGAGTTTATATATTGTGGATTTTTAATATTAAGCTTCCTGGAGTCATCTGTGTATGAGTTGAGCAGTCATATTAATTTGTTTAATAAATAAAATAACATAAAACTAAACTGATTCCATCAGCAAAATGATGTTACTTATTTGTTCTAAACTTTAAACCCCAGTTTGGCTTCTTGGAGCTTATGAGAATTGCTCCAGCTGCTGCATTCTGAGAGGATGAAGAATACAACTTTGATTTATTTTGCATGATATCTTAGCAGGAACTGGAAACTGCTTCTGTATTCTACAGGTGAAAGTTTTCTGAGTTTCTGCTGGGTGTGAAATTCTGTTCCTTCAATCTATTCTTCTCCATTGTCTGGTAGAACTCATTTCTTCTTATCAGAGAAATATAAATTTAATTAATAAATGCTTTTCATAAATAAATTTGATGTCAGAATAGGAGCTGAGTAGTTCTGTGGTTTACTGGTCATTTGGTATTCTTTGCCATCTCCATTGGAGTAATTGGTATTCTGTTCCATTTCTCTTGCTTTTATTTATTTATTTATTTTTATTTATTTATTTTGTCCAATACATAATACACATTGAAGAGAAAGATATGTAATAATATAAGTAAAGAAAAGAATAGAAGAAAAGATATAAAAGTATAGGTGAACATATTTGAAAGGAAGGAGAGACAATTGGACAGGGGACGGAAGGCACACTGGTGCACTTATGCACGCCCCTTACTGACCTCTAAGGAACCTGGAGAGGTCAATCGTGGATAGTCTAAGGGAAAAATGTTTGGGGTTAGGGGTTGACACTACTGAGTCAGGTAATGAGTTCCACGCTTCGAAGTCATATTTTTTACAGTTAAGTTTGGAGCGGTTAATATTAAGTTTGAATTTGTTGCGTGCTCTTGTGTTGTTGCGGTTGAAGCTGAAATAGTCATTGACAGGTATAACATTGCAGCATATGATCTTGTGGGCAATACTTAGATCGTGTTTTAGGCGACGTAGTTCTAAGCTTTCTAGACCTAGGATTGATAGTCTGCTTTCATAGGGCATTCTGTTTCGAGTGGAGGAGTGAAGGGCTCTTCTGGTGAAGTATCTTTGGACATTTTCAAGGGTGTTGATGTCCGAGATGTGGTATGGGTTCCAGACAGATGAGCTGTATTCAAGGATGGGTCTGGCAAAAGTTTTGTAGGCTCTGGTGAGTAGCGGGAGTTTGCCAGAGCAGAAGCTGCGTAGGATCAGGTTAACAACTCTAGAAGCCTTTTTGGCGATATTGTTGCAGTGGGCTTTAGCACTTAGGTCATTTGATATTAGTATTCCAAGTTCTTTTACTGAGTGGGGGTTGGCTGTGAGATTTTGTTTATTCAGTTTATATATGAGGTTCGGATTCTTTTTGCCGATGTGGATATTTGAGGATATCTGAAGCAGTCCTCTTGTTTTTGGTTCATTGCAACCTTGGTTAAACCGCAGCTCACTTTAAACTTTACTTTTTGGTACTTTGGGATGCTTTTGGCACAGGAAAGTGTTTTTTTTTCTTCAAAAAAAAAATCAAATAAATGAATATGCCCCATCCTTCACTTGCTGAGTCTTCAGATCAAGTACATGGCAAGTTAGGTAGAATATCTGAAACCAGGGGTGTAAGTAGGGATGGATTCAAAACAGTCTCTCTCTTCTTTAACTCTCCCTTATACATGGGGAGAGGGAGGGAGGAGGGAAAGGAGGGAGGAAGGGAAGGAGAGAGAGAGAGAGAGAGAGAGAGAGAGAGAGAGAGAGAGAGAGAGAGAGAGATTGGCTAGGGAATTCTGGGAGTTGAAGTCTAAATAAAATAAAATTGTTGAACCTGAGAAACAGTGATACAGTTAATCCCTGGTGTATTTGCATCAGAGCAAATACACCACTCAGTTTATCAATTTTTAAAATAAAATGAAATAACTTGAGGACAGGTAGCAGCTGCTTTGGTGAATTGAGGAGAAGCATGTTTGAAGGGTTTGAATGACAATGAGAAATGTTTTTTTCAGGACCAACAAGAAACTAAATCAAAGCCATTGTCCTTGGCAGCAGGCATAATACAGTTCAGATGAAGGGACTCAGCGATGAGTACATTTCAAAGGAATAATTGTGTCAAAGAATTGAGCTTCTCCTTCTGATCACAGTAATTTCAATGTCTTGGCTATTGTTCTGCCCTTCTCCCATTGACTTCTAGATGCAGATTTTATAAGAGTGACACCAAAAGAATTGTTGAATAGCCTAATCTCATTGTGTATTCTCCGAAAGTGTTTTGCAGCGTATTGTATTCTCCCGGCTTGTGTTCTGGAAATAAATGAAGGGAAGCAACGTTAATGGATTGTTGTCTATGTAATAAAGTATTTTGTAAATCAAGCTCATTTCTCAGCAACTTTATGGAGGCATGGCTTATTGTGAACCATTCAGAATCACTTAAGTGGGATGAGGAAATACGAGGAAAAACACAAACAAGCAAACAAATGTTTTTCTTGTCTAAAGCACAGACATAGGTTGTCATGTCTTCACTTTCTCTTGCCAAGTGCAGCCTCTGAGCCCGCACAGGTTTGAGATTGATTAAGACTGGCTACGATTGTAAGTTTGTAAGACTGTAAAATTGTAAAATTGCCAAAAAGACTTCAAGAATTGTTAACCTAATCCTATGTAGCTTCTGCTCCAGTTATCTTACACTACTAACCTGAGCATACAAAACTTTCGCCAGACCAATCCTTGAATACAGCTTATCTGTCTGGAATCTGCACTATATGAGCCAGGGTGGCGCAGCAGGTAGAGTGCTGTACTGCAGGCCACTGAAGCTGACTTGTAGATCTGAAGGTCAGCGATTCAAATCTCATCTCAACCAGCTCAAGGTTGACTCAGCCTTCCATCCTTCCGAGGTGGGTAAAATGAGGACCTGGACTGTGGGGGCAATAGCCTAGCTCTGTTAAAAAAGTGCTATTGCTAATATGTTGTAAGCTGCCCTGAGTCTAAGGAGAAGGGTGGCATAAAAATCAATCAATCAATCAATCAGTCAATCAATCAATCAAATGAATGAATGAATGAATGAATGAATAAATAATAAACAAGCAAGCAAGCAAACAAACAAACAAACAAACAAACAAACAAATATTTTGGACATAAAACTCTAGAAAATGTCCAGAGATACTTTACTAGAAGAGCCCTCCACTCGTAACAGAATACCCTACGCAACTAGGCTTACAATCCTAGGTTTAGAAAGGTTAGAACTACGTCGCCTTCAACACGACTTAAGCATAGCCCATAAAATCATCTGCTACAATGTCCTTCCTGTTAATGGCTACTTCAGCTTCATTGTACTTTGGAGGAAAAAAGTTTAGGAGACGGCTTAAAACATTTTAATTTACCTACTTTAAAACAAGATTTTGTTTTTGTATATGGAGCTGCCTAGAATCATTAATGGGAGAGTGTGGCAAAGAATTGCCTTAAATACAGTAAAGTAAAAATACAGCTCAGTAGCAATGATGGTAGGGGCCTTGACAATCTCCCAAAACATTGACTTACAACCATTCATTTAGCCAGTATTCAAAGCCACAATGGCACTGAAAAAAGTGATCACTTTCCACACTTATCTGTAATGATTGTACCATTGTACCATTATGTTTTAGGCTTAAGATCTTCCACCATTCTTGTAGCCCAAAGACGGGCTACAAGAATGGTGGAAGGTCTTAAGCATAAAACGTATCAGGAAAGACTTAATGAACTCAATCTGTATAGTCTGGAGGACAGAAGGAAAAGGGGGGACATGATCGAAACATTTAAATATGTTAAAGGGTTAAATAAGGCTCAGGAGGGAAGTGTTTTTAATAGGAAAGTGAACACAAGAACAAGGGGATACAATCTGAAGTTAGTTGGGGGAAAGATCAAAAGCAACATGAGAAATATTATTTTACTGAAAGAGTAGTAGATCCTTGGAACAAACTTCCAGCAGACAAGGTTGGTAAATCCACAGTAACTGAATTTAAACATGCCTGGGATAAACATAGATCCACCCTAAGATAAAATACAGAAAATAGTATAAGGGCAGACTAGATGGATCGTGAGGTCTTTTTCTGCCGTCAGTCTTCTATGTTTCTATCCTAGGATCATCATTTACAATTTCCCCAGCTGGCTTCCAACAAACAAATTCAATGGGAGAGATTGGATTCACTCAACAACTATGTCATTCACTTCACAACTGCAGCAACTTGCTTAACAATCACAACAGATTAACAACAGAGTAGGAAGGGGCCTTGCTGGTCATCTAGTCCAACCCCTTGTACAAGCAGGAGACCCTTACAACTGCCTCCACCTAGGATCAAGCTCACAACCTCCTGATTGTGAGGCCAGAACTCCATCTCTAAACCACAGCAGCTCATAAGATGGGACACAACTGCCTTAATGTCCCCCTTGCTTAGCAGTGGGAAAATCCAGCCCCAATTGTGCTTGTAAGTTGAGGTCCACTTGTATTTTCTTCCTCCTCCTCCTCCTCCTCTTCTTCTTCTTCTTCTTCTTCTTCTTCTTCTTCTTCTTCTTCTTCTTCTTCTTCTTCTTCTTCTCTCTCTCTCTCTCTCTCTCTCTCTGTGTGTGTGTGTGTGTGTGTGTGTGTGTGTGTGTGAGAGAGAGAGAGAGAGTGAATGAGAAAGGGAGAAAATCTATGTTTATGCAAACTAATATAAACACACAATCTGCATATGACATTTTTGCATAGTTGTTGGCAATCATGGATGTCTGTTGGCCTCTTTGCAACCACAGAGTAAGGTCCCCCCTCCCCACTTAAGCCAGCTGAGTACGGCTGTCACCTACTACAGATGGGACTCAGCAAAGAGTTCTAATAGAGATCTGGGATGCAGTACTGTATTATGACTGCCTATTTAGGTGACACTGTAATTAACAATCATGGGAAAATAAATAAATAAATTACAGATGGCATGCTTTGGGGGACCCTGGAGGGAGATCTAAAATACTGGCATGCTTTGGCCTCTTAAAGAGTTGGCAAACGAAGCAAGCCTTCTGTTGCACTAGTATTAAATACAAGCATATAAACTAAAACTATTAGAGACCAAGATGATCCTGCCCCGACTATATTCTTCTTTAATGTACCAGCTGTCTGTCCATGAAACTACAGACTCAAAATGAAACGAAGGGTTTCCAATGTTCAAAATAAGGCTTTGGTTGTAAGTGCCGTGAAGGGCTACCAAAATTTTTACTACCACACTGTGGCCGTGGCTTATGCATCTTCTTTCCACATCTTTCAGTGCAAATTGGGTGCTATGGGGTGGCGCTCCGTTACCCCACTGCGTTCCCCCCCTCCCCATCCGGGCAGTAGCCCACCCCTCTGCAAGTGGCAGGGAAAAGTCAAGGTATGATCTTTCCTCCTACAGTGACAAGGAATCCTTGGAGAAAATGGGTGATCCCTTCTTGGTAATGATTCCTCTTTCTCTCTCTGTGTGTGTAACACTACAAAATCTACCTGGGAAAAGGGGTTTAGATAACTAGGTCCTAACCCAGTGATGGCAAACCTCAGAGAGGGTTCGCAACTTGGGCGTCTGACTCGATCCACAGCTGACATTGGAACATCTTCTTTCGGCTGTGGCGAGGAGGACGTTTGCCCAGGTTCGCCTGGTGCACCAGTTGCAGCCCTATTTGGACAGGGAGTCATTGTTCACAGTCGCTCATGCCCTCATCACCTCGAGGTTCGATTACTGCAACGCTCTCTACATGTGGCTACCTTTGAAAAGTGTTCGGAAACTTCAGATCGTGCAGAACGCAGCCGCGAAAGCCATCGTGGGGCTTCCAAGATTCGCCCACGTTTCTTCAACACTCCGTGGCTTGCATTGGCTGCTGATCACTTTCTGGTCACAATTCAAAGTGTTGGTCATGACCTTTAAAGCCCTAGATGGCATTGGACCAGATTACCTCCGGAACCGCCTGCTACCGCATGAATCCCAGTGACCGATAAGGTCCCAAAGAGTTGGCCTTCTCCAGGTCCCATCGACTAAACAATGTCGTTTGCCGGGCCCCAGGGGAAGAGCCTTCTTTGTGGCGGCCCCGCCCCTCTGGAACCAACTCCCCCCGGAGATTAGAACTGCCCCCACCCTCCCTGTCTTTCGTAAACTACTCAAGACTCACTTATACCGCCAGGCCTGGGGGAGTTGAGACACCTTTCCCCCAGGCTTTTTAAAAATACTTTGTTTTATGTTTGGTATGAATGTGCTGTTTGGTTTTTTTTTAATAATGATAGGGTTTTATATGTTTTTAAATATTAGATTTGTTCCACTGCTATATTGTTTTTATTACTGTTGTGAGCCGCCCCGAGTCTTCGGAGAGGGGCGGCATACAAATCTAATAAATAAAGAAAATAAAGAAATAAACCTATGGCATTGGTGCCACAGGTGCCACGCGGAGCCATATCTGAGGGCACTCAAGGTGCTGCTCTATGTCAGTTCCAGTGCACTTAGCTGATTTTTGGCCTTTTCGGCTGTTTTACTCTCCCCAGGCTTCAGGAAAGCCTCCTGAACCCTGGGAATGGCAGAAAACTTCTCAACGGGCCTACTGGAATTCCGGAGGCTTCAGGAGGCCTGTGCACATGCAACGGGGGGGGGGATGTATTATAGGTATGGGCACACACGCGCACACTATAATGTGCGTGCGCATCCTTTAGGCACCTGAGTCAAAAAAGGTTCGTCATCACTGCCCTAACCCACATAATGTTTCCCAACTTCAGCAACTTTAATTTATGTGAATAACAACCACTTCCTCCTCTTCTTCCTCTGTTGGTGCTGCTGCAGTGTGTCTTTCATTCAATTCAATTCAATTCAATTCAATTTATTAGATTTGTATGCCGCCTCCCTCCGAAGACTTGGGGCGGCTCACAACAACGATAAAAACAATATTATAATGGCACAAATCTAATATTAAAAATAACTAAAAACCCTATCATAATTAAAAAAACCAAACAGCACATACATACCAAACATAAATTATAAGGAGCTTGGGGGAAAGATGTCTCAAATCCCCCATGCCTGGCGGTATAGGTGGGTCTTAAGTAGTTTACGGAAGACTAGGAGGGTGGGAACAGTTCTAATCTCTGGGGGGAGTTGATTCCAGAGGACCGGGGCTGCCACAGAGAAGGCTCTTCCCCTGGGGCCTGCAAGATGACATTGTTTAGTCAACGGGACCCGGAGAAGACCATCTCTGTGGGACGTTATCGGCCACTGGGATTCGTGTGGTAGCAGGCGGTTCCGGAGATTGATGTTGCCTTTCCGTCTTCTTCTAGGTCTGCCTCATGTTCTGTGGCCTTCTCTTTTTGTATATGCCTTGCATGGTGGTATAGAATTCCAAGATGCTCAGAACTTCAACCTGCAGAATTCCCCAGAGAGCCATGATCCAGACTGAGTGCTACAATGTCCATGGATGGATTTTTTGTTTTTTAAAGTAAGATGTGACTATGTGACAGAAGCGCCATCCATTTGTACATAGGACAATGGCATACACTACAAAAATGACTACAAAAATGGTGGAAGGTCTTAAGCATAAAACTTATCAGATAAGACTTCATGAACTCAATCTGTATAGTCTGGAGGACAGAAGCGAAAGGGGCCCCATGATTGAAACATTTAAATATGTTAAAGGGTTAAATAAGGTCCAGGAGAGAAGTCTTTTTAATAGGAAAGTGAACACAAGAACAAGGGGACACAATCTGAGGTTAGTTGGGGGAAGGATCAGAAGCAACGAGAGAAAATATTACTTTAGTGAAAGAGTAGTAGATGCTTGGAACAAATTTCCAGCAGACGTGGTTGGTAAATCCACAGTAACTGAATTGAAACATGCCTGGGATAAACATCTATCCATCCTAAGATAAAATGCAGGAAATAGTCAAAGGGCAGACTAGATGGACCATGAGGTCCTTTCCTGCCGTCAATCTTCTATATTTCTATGTTTCTACCCCTCCTACAAAGGGTGGGATTGATTGATTGTGTGCCATCCAATCATTTTTGATCCCATCTCCTTGCAGGCTGTTGGCTGATTATGTGGATTGGGCTTGAAATTCTGTATGTGTCATCGCTGCTTTCCCTTGGTTTTCTTTTCTATAATGTTCAACATTGACAAGAGCAAAGTCCTTTACCTAGGTAAAAAAAAAACTGGACACACACACAGCCTGGGAGAAATCCCTCTCAGCAGTAGCGACGGCGAAAGAGATCTTGGAGTCTTGGTGGATGATCAACTAAACAGGAGCCAACAATGTGCAGCAGCAGCCAAAAAAGCCAATACAATCCAAAGCTGCATCAACAGGGGGATACACTCCAAGACCAGGGAAGTCTTAATACCACTCTACTACGCCCTGGTCAGACCACACCTGGAGTACTGTGTTCAGTTCTGGTCACCACACTTCAAAAAAGACATTGAAACTCTGGAGAAGGTGCAGAAAAGAGCAACCAAAATGATTAGGGGTATAGAAACCAAGACTTATGAAGAGAGACTGCGGGAACTGGGCATGGATAGCCTAGAGAAAAGGAGGGCCAGAGCGGACATGATAGCAGTCTACAGGTATACGAGGGGTTGCCACAGAGAGGAGGGGATCACTTTATTCTCCAGGACACCGGAGGGCCGGATTTATTTATTTATTTATTTATTTATTTATTTATTTATTTATTTATTTATTTATTTATTTATTTATTTATTTATTTATTTATTTATTTATTTATTTATTTATTTATTTATTTATTTATTTATTTATTTATTTATTTATTTATTTATTTATTTATTTATTTATTTATTTATTTATTTATTTATTTATTACTTAGATTTGTATGCCGCCCCTCTCCGAAGACTCGGGGCGGCTCACAACATGTAGAAATAAATCATAAGCAATCAGACAAATTTAAAATATTTAAATATTTAAAAACCCCATATGCTAACAGACACACACACAGACATACCATGCATAAATTAAACGTGCCCAGGGGGAGATGTTTCAGTTCCCCCATGCCTGACGGCAAAGGTGGGTTTTAAGGAGTTTACGGATGAGGAACAACGGCTGGAAGCTGACCAAGGAGAGATTCAACCTGGAAATAAGGAAGAACTTCCTGATGGTCAGAACAATCAACCAGTGGAACAACCTACCAGCGGACATTGTGAACTCCAATACACTGGACATTTTTAAGAGGAAATTGGACTGCCATTTGGCTGGGATGCTATAGGGTTCCTGCTTAGGCAGGGGGTTGGACTTGATGACCCGCATGGTCCCTTCCAACTCTAACAATAAAATAAAATAAAATAAAATAAAATAAAATAAAATAAAATAAAATAAAATAAAATAAAATAAAATAAAATAAAATAAAATAAAATAAAATAAAATAAAATATCAATGAATTACTTTTTTATATCTAGAGATTTGGTTTCTTTGGTTTGATAAGAGAATTTCTGATTAATAACTTCACTACTTCCAAGATTGCACTGTTGCATGTGTTCCATTAGTTATTTCTAGGCTTTGAGTAGGAAGATCCAAACCACTTATTCCCTACTTTCTTTAGAATTATTATGAAGAGAGAAGTTCTTGCTGTAATTGCTAATACCTGCTTAAACTAGAATACATCAGGAAGAGCTTATTATATATTGGTAAAGAACCCTCAGAAACATAGAAACATAGAAGACTGACGGCAGAAAAAGACCCCATGGTCCATCTAGTCTGCCCTTTTACTATTTCCTGTATTTTATCTTACAATGGATATATGTTTATCCCAGGCATGTTTAAATTCGGTTACTGTGGATTTACCAACCACGTCTGCTGGAAGTTTGTTCCAAGGATCTACTACTCTTTCAGTAAAATAATACTTTCTCATGTTGCCTTTGATCTTTCCCCCAACTAACTTCAGATTGTGTCCCCTTGTTCTTGTGTTCACTTTCCTGTTAAAAACACTTCCCTCCTGAACCCTATTTAACCCTTTAACATATTTAAATGTTTCGATCATGTCCCCCCTTTTCCTTCTGTCTTCCAGACTATACAGATTGAGTTCATTAAGTCTTTCCTGATACGTTTTATACTTCAGACCTTCCACCATTCTTGTAGCCCGTCTTTGGACCCGTTCAATTTTGTCAATATCTTTTTGTAGGTGAGGTCTCCAGAACTGAACACAGTACTCCAAATGTGGTCTCACCAGCGCTCTATATAAGGGGATCACAATCTCCCTCTTCCTGCTTGTTATACCTCTAGCTATGCAGCCAAGCATCCTACTTGCCTTTCCTACTGCCCGACCACACTGCTCACCCATTTTGAGACTGTCAGTTCAGTCAAACTTTTTAAAACTACCCTGTCTTCTATCTTGTAATACCATAAATATAAATGGTAAAAAACTTCATATCAAATTACCAACAAATGGTGATATGTTCAGAGTTCATGCATATCAAGAAGGTTTTTACAATATTAGTTGGAATATTTGAGAATTGCTTCTGACATTTCCCTATCATTTAAGCAATGTCGTCCCTAAGGAAAATAGTAACAGTTTATATTATGATGCTGTTAATTTCCCCCCTGACATATTTTGTTCAGAAAAGATATAACATTATAGGGATGATGTGGCAGTTTATAACACTAAGCATGATAAAAGCTATGTGCAAAGTAGAGTATTTTTCTCCCCTTAACAACTGTGGGAGAGTCTATTAGAAAAAAAACCCCTCTTCTGTTCACAGTAGTTAGATGGTTCACCAATATATTCAGGTTGTTTCAGGAGTGAAATCCGGCATGTTTTTGAGTAATTTGGAGAACTGGTAGTGGAAATTTTGAGTACGGTGGTACCTCGGTTCTCGAACGCCTTGGTTTTCGTACATTTTGTATACCGAACAAAATTGTCGGCAAAAATTTGCTTCAGTATCTGAACAAAAATTCGGATACCGAACAGCCACAGAAAATTTTGTTTGTTATCCGAAATGTTACCACCCGCTTAAGAGTCTCCCAGTCTCTATAGTCTAACCTCTCCAAGCTGCAGGAAGGGTGGGGTAGGCTGCAATACCGGCAGCTTTGGGGGGTTCCTTTCCTCAGTGCTTCGCCTTGTGCACCAACTTTCTCCTTCCCGGCGGCAGCGGTGGTGACGGCAGTGGCTTCTCTTCGAGAAGCAGCAGCGCCGGGAACCTCACGTGATGAAGGGAAGCCACCAGAGCCATCTCAGCAGTTGCCGCCGCTCCACCGGCTTGCCTTCATTATGTGACGTTCCCGACACTGCTGCTCCTCGAAGGGAAGCCGTTGCCGTCACCACCGCTGCCGCCGGGAAGGACAAAGTTGGTGCACAAGACAAAGCACTGAGGAAAGGAGCCCCCCGAAGCTGCCGGTATTGCAGCCGCCCCCACCTTTCCTGCAGCTTGGAGAGGTTAGACTATAGAGCTCCTCAGATTTTTATCCCATAGGAAGTAAAGAAAATAGATTTAATTGGTTCCCAGCGAGTCAACAGGGGCTGGGAACCAATTAAATCCATTTCCATTATTTCCTATGGGATAAATTAATTCGGTACTCGACCAAATCGGTTCTCGACCACACTTCTGGAACGAATTGTGGTTGAGAACCAAGGTACCACTGTAGTTTGGAAAATCAGTAGTGGAAATTTTGAGTAGTTTGGAAAATCAGTAGGGGAAATTTTGAGTAGTTTGGAGAACCGGTAGACATCCTGTACAGTGGCACCTCTACTTAAGAACTTAATTCATTCCGTGACCAGGTAGTCAAGTAGAAAAGATTGTAAGTAGAAGCATTTTTTCCCATAGGAATCAATGTAAAAGCAAATAATGCATGCAAACCCATTAGGAAAGAAATAAAAGCTCGGAATTTGGGTGGGAGGAGGAGGATGAAGAAGAGGAGGAGGACAGTCACTGCTGAAAGAAGGTGAGGTGAGGGGGATCAAAAAAATCCCAAACTTTAAGGCTTTAAAAAAAAGAAGAGGGACTTTGAGGTGACGAGGAGCATGCGCCTCCCATACACCCACCACAAGTCTGCCTCCCATACACTGCGCCAGAGAGAAAAACCCAGGTGGGTGAGAGGGGATAATCTCCCACTCCTTTGACCGAAAGGCGGCTGCTGCTGCTGCTACCTGCTTCCTCTTCCTTCCCATGCTGATGGGCTCCCCTGTCCTCTCGCTTGCTTGCTTTATAGCCGGTGCCTTTCCTTCCCTGTGGTGACTCCTCGGTTTGGCTGAAGCCAAGTTGATCCGGCCAGGGTGAAGTGTCCCCTTTTGCCTTTCTGCGCCCAGACACTCCAGGAGGCAACCTCACGCCAGGTGTATGGGAGGCAGCATGAGGGAGTCACCACAGTGGTTTATTCCCTCTCCAAGTGCCCAGAGAAAGGAAAACGCTCCATTCGCTCTGGGCTGCCCAGAGCGAAGGGAGCGTTTCTTTTCTCTGGGCGCTGGCAGAGGTTTATTCCCTCTCCAAGCACCCAGAGAAAGGAAAATGCTTTGTTTGTTCTGGACTGCCAAAGCCTCCTTAAGCCCCACTGAAAGGCTCCTCTGGCAGCCCAGAAAAGCCCAAGATGGCCGGGATTAAAGGGGGAATGGCAGGAAACTGGCCGGGCCTTCGTGCCGCACTCAAATTTCCTGGGATATTTTTCAGGGCTCGGGTTCTCAAGTAGAAAACGGTTCTTAAGAAGTGGCAAAAAAATCTTGAACACCCAGTTCTTATCTAGAAAAGTTCTTAAGCTGAGGCATTCGTAGGTAGAGGTACCACTGTACTCCCTATAACCTGGAATTTTTTTTTTTTGAAAATTACATCTTAAATTTTCTGGATAATTGACAACACTTTCCTTGTTTCCTGAGAGCTAAAACTCTAGACTGATTAAAAACAAACAAACACTTTAATACTTTTTTCCTTGTTAACATATGATCACTCTTTCTGAGTGTTGCTCTTTTTGTGACATTATGTCAATCAATATAGCTGGCTTGGATTTATTCTCATTGTTTTTACATTAAACAAATTAACTAATCAGTCAAGTCTGATGGAAAGCATGTAACGTGGGTTGGTTTGCTTTTCTACAAATAATTATATACCATGCACTTTCATCCTCACTTCGGTGCTTCCGATATGAGGTGGGGGAATCCTCACATTTATTGAGTTATGGGAAAAAAATTCATTCTGCTTTTAGATAACAAAGCACATATAATTGTGTTATAATAAAGAATTGAGTGATAAAAAAGACAATCTTCAGAAAAAAAGTTTATTTCAAGTGCAGCTCATTACAAGGAAAACTGCATAAACATCATTTCATTTATTGCTAATTAAAATGAAATACAGTGTTTATCTTGTTCTGTCGGGCTCTCCGGTAGAATCCTCCCAAAAATTCACAGGTACAAATTTCAGACACACACACACGTTTGAAAATTCAAAACAATGTTCTTTATATTGAAAATTCACTTAAACCAAGCCCTCTTTTGGTATAGCAAAGAGCACTCGTCTCCAAACAAACTGGTAATTTGTACAAGTCCCTTATCAGTTCTGTGATACTTAGCTTGCAGCTGTGAGGTAATTCACAGTCCTTTTTCTTTCACAAAGTGACACACACTTTGCTCTGGTTTAGTTTCAAAGCGGGGAAAAATCAGCACACAAAAAGTCAAAGTCAGTAAAGCAGTCACGAAACACAACGATCAGATAATCCTCCACAATGGCCAAACCCACAGGCTGCTATTTATAGCAGCCTCACTAATTACCACAGCCCCACCCAACCACAGGTGGCCTCATTTTCTTTGATAATAATCTCCCAGTTGTTGTTGCCTATGCATCGCTCTCCGCGTGCGTGGCTGTATCATTAACTCTTGTTCTGAATCCAAGGAGGAGCTAGATAATTGATCTCCTTCTGAGCTGTCTGCCCCACTCTCCTCCTCCCTGTCACTCATGTCTTCTTGGTCAGAGGAGCCTTCATCAGCAGATTCCACCGGGGGCAAAACAGGCCTGCAGCATGTGGATGTCTCCCCCACATCCACAGTCCCTGGGGCAGGAGCAGGGCCAGAGCTAACCAGAACATATCTTTAGTTACATATTCATATATTTAAGAATTTTCTTTGTCATTTTCAAGGCAGGAAATGAGTTAGGGAGACTTGCACATATAATATATAACTTTAGCATTTTAGAATTAAACTCTTAAACTGCTTTCTTTTATTCTCTCTCTCCCAGGGAGTTTGTAATCTATTTGCATCCTCTATAATCCTTATTTCAAAATCTTTAAATAAATATTTAATAAATAAGCTGTGATGTTTGTAAGCCACCCAGAGTCACCTTTAACTGTGATGTGCAGCATACAGATCTAATAAATAAACCAACAAAACATAGTCTAATTACTGTTCATGTCAAAGAGAAAGTGTCAGACAAAATTTGTTATGCAAATGCAGCTTCTGACCATTGTTACAAGTCTCATTTGCATCGCAAACCTTGAACAGCAAAGACCGCCAAACACATTTTAGCCTCAGTTCCTTGGTTTCTCCAATAATCAGCTTTTCAAAATGGACTTCACCCAAAAACAAGAATCTGACTGTCACTCAATAAATCTATCCACTTGTCTTTGTTTCACCCAAAAGGTACCTGTCAGCAGCTTCTTAAAAATGACACACAAGCACACTGAAGAGGAAAGAGCTTTGGGGTTTACCAGTCTTCAGATCATCTGACAGCTCAGTGTTGATATAGGGGTTTAAAGCTTCCCAGGAAAGCATCCAATCTGTTTGTCTGATCAAGGGTTTAGTGAGGCTGCTTGGCTCAGCCTTTTCTCTAAACCTCCTCCACCACTGGATTACTGCATTCCTGTCAAACAGGCAACAAATTGTCAAAATTGGAAGTGCCATTTCCACCCCATCCCTGTCATAAGCGGCGTTCCCCAGGGAAGCGTACTAGGTCCTACTCTCTTCATTCTCTACATCAATGACCTCTGTGACCATATCGAAAGCAACTGTGTACTTTTTGCTGACGATGTGAAACTTTTCAACACCACTGACAACACACTCACTCTCCAAAAAGACCTGGACTTTGTCTCAGACTGGTCTAACACCTGGCAACTTCAAATATCAACCAACAAATGCTCTACCCTCCACATCGGCAAAAAGAATCCAAACCGCATATACGAACTGAATAAACAATCTCTTACTGCCAACCCACACTCAGTAAAAGACCTTGGAATACTAATATCGAATGACCTAAGTGCTTAAGCCCACTGCAACAATATCGCCAAAAAAGCTTCTAGAGTTGTTAAACTGATCCTACGCAGCTTCTGCTCTGGCAATCTCACACTACTCACAAGAGCCTACAAAACTTTTGCCAGACCCATCCTAGACTACTGCTCATCTGTCTGGAACCCATACCACATCTCAGACATTAACACCCTTGAAAACGTCCTAAGATATTTCACCAGAAGAGCCCTTCACTCCTCCACTCGAAACAGAATATCCTACGAAAATAGACTAACAATCCTGGGCCTAGAAAGCCTAGAACTAAGGCGCCTAAAACACGATTTAAGTATTGCCCACAAGATCATATGCTGCAACGTCCTACCGGTCAATGACTACTTCAGCTTCAACCGCAACAACACAAGAGCACGCAACAGATTCAAACTTAATATGAACCACTTAAAACTTGACTGTAAAAAATATGACTTTAACAATCGAGTTGTCGAAGTGTGGAACTCATTACCGGACTCAATAGTATCAACCACTAACCCCCAACATTTCTCCCTTAGACTATCTACGATTGACCTCTCCAGGTTCCTAAGAGGCCAGTAAGGGGCGTACATAAGTGCACTAGTGTGCCTTTCGTCCCCTGTCCAATTGTCTTTCCTTTCTCTCACATATCATATATACAGCGATCCCTCGATTTTTGCGATCTCGTTCTTCGCGAAACGCTATATCGCGATTTTCCCACCCGATGACGTCACTCTCTTCCTTCCTTTATCATCTTTCTTTCTCTCTCTCTTTCTCTATCTTGCTTCTTCCTCTCTCACACTCTCTTCCTCCCTCTCTCATCTCTTTCTTTCCTTCTCTCTCTTTCTCTATCTCTCCCCCTCTTGCTGGCGGGCGGCGGGCGGTGGGCGGGCGGCAGGCGGTGGGCGGGCGAGCGGGGGCATCAGCGAGGAAGACCCAGGGAAGGTTCCTTCGGCCGCCCAGCAGCTGATCTGCTCGGCAGCGCAGCGAGGAGCCGAATCGGGGTTTCCCCTTTGCGTGGGCGGCGGGGAAACCCCGATCTTCGTCTGCTCGCTGCTGCTGCGCTGCCAAGCAGATCAGCTGCTGGGCGGCCGAAGGAACCTTCCCTGGGTCTTCCCCGCCGCCCACGCAAACTCCACCATCTGCGCATGCGCGGCCATGAAAAAAGGGCGCGCATGCGCAGATGGTGTTTTTACTTCCGCAACCCTACATCGCGAAAAATCGATTATCGCGAGGGGTCTTGGAAAGGAACCCTCGTGATAATCGAGAGATCACTGTATTTTCTTCCTCTCATATATCTTCTCCTCTAAGTTCACTTTTACCCTTATATATATTCCTACATGTCTATTTTTCTTCCTATGTATTTGTGTATTGGACAAATGAATGAATGAATGAATGAATGAATGAATGAATAAATAAATAAATAAATAAATAAATAAATAAATTAAACAGCCTCTTCTTGCAAGAATGTGAAAATTATTATACTACCTACTCAATAAAGGTTTAATCCAGCTATCAGTGAATGCGAACCAAGATTCATTATTTTTGAATAGATTTAGAGAAAATAAATCTTGGAAAGTTATAAATGGACTAAAAGTCCAGATGGATTTGAAATAAGGTTTTAGAATTAATGATAAGAATCCCTGTGGGAAAAAAAAACATGATAGGATGAGACTTTGAAGGTTTGACACTAGAGGGAATTAGAAAGATCTAAAGATTACAATTAAAGGAAAAGAATAACCTTCTTAAATCTGATGACTATCACCTACAGCAGTGATTTTCAACCTTTTTTGAGCCGCGGCACATTTTTTACATTTACAAAACCATTGGGCACATTGAGGGGGGGGGGCGCTAAAAAAAGTTTGGACAAAAAAATTATCTCTCTCTCTCTCTCTTCCTCCCTTTTGCTCTATTTCTCTCTCCCTCCCTCTTTCTCTCCCTTCATCTTTTTTCCCTCTCTCTCCATCCTTCTTTCTTTCTTTCCTCTTTTTTGCTCTCTTTCTCTCCCTCCCTCCCTCCCTCCCTCCCTCTATGTCTTTCTCTCTCCCACCTTCCCCCCTCTCTCTCTTTCTCTCTCTCTCTCTCTTGCTTTCTTTCTCTCTTGTTCTCTCTCTCTCTCTCTCTTTCTTTCTCTCATTCTCTTTCTTTTTCTCTCTTTTTTTTCTCTCTCTCTTGCTTTCTTTCTCTCTCTCTTGTTTTCTTTCTCTGTCTCTTGCTTGCTTTCTTTCTCTCCCTCTTGCTCTTTCTTTCTCTCCCTCTTGCTCTTTCTTTCTCTCTCTCTTGTTTTTTCTCTCTCTCTTGCTTGCTTGCTTTCTCTCCCTCTTGCTCTTTCTTTCTCTCTCTCTCTCTCTTTCTTTCTCTCTCTCTCTTGCTTTCTTTCTCTCTCTCTTGTTTTCTTTCTCTCTCTCTTGCTTGCTTGCTTTCTCTCCCTCTTGCTCTTTCTTTCTCTCCCTTTTGCTCTTTCTTTCTCTCTCTCTTGTTTTTTCTCTCTCTCTTGCTTGCTTGCTTTCTCTCCCTCTTGCTCTTTCTTTCTTTCTCTCTCTCTCTTTCTTTCTCTCTCTCTTTCTTTCTCTCTCTCTCTCTTGCTTTCTTTCTCTCTCTCTTGTTTTTTCTCTCTCTCTTGCTTGCTTTCTCTCCCTCTTGCTCTTTCTTTCTCTCCCTCTTGCTCTTTCTTTCTCTCCCTCTTGCTCTTTCTTTCTCTCTCTCTTGTTTTTTCTCTCTCTCTTGCTTGCTTGCTTTCTCTCCCTCTTGCTCTTTCTTTCTTTCTCTCTCTCTCTTTCTTTCTCTCTCTCTTTCTTTCTCTCTCTCTCTCTTGCTTTCTTTCTCTCTCTCTTGTTTTTTCTCTCTCTCTTGCTTGCTTTCTCTCCCTCTTGCTCTTTCTTTCTCTCCCTCTTGCTCTTTCTTTCTCTCCCTCTTGCTCTTTCTTTCTCTCTCTCTTGTTTTTTCTCTCTCTCTTGCTTGCTTGCTTTCTCTCCCTCTTGCTCTTTCTTTCTTTCTCTCTCTCTCTTTCTTTCTCTCTCTGAGCTTCGCGGCACACCTGACCATGTCTCACAGCACACTAGTGTGCCGCGGCACACTGGTTGAAAAACATTGACCTACAGTATGTTGAATGTCAGTATTCCAGCCAATTTGAATTTCCACTTTAAAACTTGTTTTTCTGAACTATGCAAAGAGAAAAAAACCCAAAACAAATTCAGACAACTTTATTCATAGTATGGATATGTTTGAGAGATATATTAAGCTATGGAATTTATACATAACCAGAGGAGCAATACTTATCAAGGGTGCAAACACACCCCTCCCCTGTAGTTCAACTGATGGCCCAGTGGTTAAGTGCAGTATTGCAGGCAAACTCCTACACTCACAGCCTGGAATTCAATCTTGACTGGAATCTATGGGGCACTATATAAATAGCTATTGCTATTCATAATTGGCTTCTTTTGCCACAAACTGTTGTTTACTCCCTAGGTAGCTAGATAGGGCTGTTTTAATCATTTCCCCACTTCTTGTGCTTGTTGCTACTTCTATTGGACCAAGGGAAGTCTCATGAACATTTGCAGAATTTTAAGTAGATGAGAGGATACTATTGCAAATCTGCAATTTGAGCAGATTTGAACCACATTGCCAGACTAGTCAGAATTATTATTATTATTATTATTATTATTATTATTATTATTATTATTAATTATCATCATCATCATCATCATCATTTTCATCATCATCATCATCATCATTATTTATTTTTATTTATTTATTTATTTATTTTGTCCAATACACAATAATACACAATGAGGGTTATAGAGGATATAGTAGAGAAGATATAGGAGATATAGGAGAGACTATAGGACAGGGGATGGAAGGCACTCTAGTGCGCTTATGTACGCCCCTTACTGACCTCTTAGGAATCTGGAGAAGTCAACCGTGGACAGTCTAAGGGTAAAATGTTGGGGGTCTTTTCTAAGAGGTCTGTAAGGGGCGTGCATAAGTACACTTATGTGCCTAATATCCCTGTCCTACTGTCTTATTAGCCTTTCTATTACTACGTTCTACTTATGTCATGTTATGTTAATATGTACTATAATACTATATATGTTTGACAAATTAAAAAAAAAATGATACTAGAGTTCGGTAATGAGTTCCACGCTTCGACAACCTGATTACTAAAGTCGTATTTTTTACAGTCAAGTTTGGAGCGGTTAATATTAAGCTTGAATCTGTGGTGTGCTCTTGTGTTGTTGTGGTTGAAGCTGAAGTAGTCTTTGACAGGCAGGACATTGCAGCATATGATCTTGTGGGCAATACTTAGATCATGTTTAAGGCGTTGTAGTTCTAAGCTTTCAAGACCCAGGATTGTAAGTCTAGTTTCGTAGGGTATTCTGTTTCGGGTAGAGGAGTGAAGGGCTTGCTAGTGTTTTCTTGAGTAAATGCCTTGCTAGTGTTTTCTGCTAGGGATATGCTGAAGACAGAAAGCAGCAAAACTAGAAGCTTGCAAATCTAGTTGCTTTGCAAATCACCTATGGCCCAGCACATTCAGGCAATGCCATTTGGCAGTAAATCAGAACAGATGCAACGGGGGCAGGATAGGGACAGCCAATTCCATGCCAAATTTCCGATGGTTTTTTTTTCTTCCTCACTTGGATATGAATTTTTTTTGGGGGGGGGGAAGCCCATTATGCTAGGTTACTGAGTTTGGAACTGAGCTGACAGAAGGTAGTGACAGTTTGTGACTGTTTTAGCAGGGTTGAAAATGATGCCTCTTTCAATGTTATGTTTTTAAAAAGCTGGAGGGATATTGATTAAGCCCTTTCCATATGGTCACACTTTTTTAACTATCCAAACCTTCGGAAACAGTTTGAGAGTGAATTATGCCTATTTGAAAATGCTTGGAATAGGTTCCAAATATAATTACCCTGTTGCTGTAGATTTTGCCTCAATAAAATAATTTTGCATCCTTTCCATTTCTTTCTTTCTTTCTTTCTTTCTTTCTTTCTTTCTTTCTTTCTTTCTTTCTTTCTTTCCTTCCTCCCTCCCTCCCTCCTTTCTTTCTTTCTACATGGAATAATGTGTCCAGTTCTGGAGACCTCACCAGAAAAAGAGATTGATAAAATTGAACGGGTCCAAAGACGGGCTACAAGAATGGTGGAAGGTCTTAAGCATAAAACGTACCAGGAAAGACTTCATGAACTCAATCTGTATAGTCTGAAGGACAGAAGGGAAAGGGGGGACATGATCAAAACATTTAAATATGTTAAAGGGTTAAATAAGGTTCAGGAGGGAAGTGTTTTTAATAGGAAAGTGAACACAAGAACAAGGGGCACTATTTTAGGTTAGTTGGGGGAAAGATCAGAAGCAACGTGAGAAAATATTATTTTACTGAAAGAGTAGTAGATGCTTGGAACAAACTACCAGCAGACGTGGTTGGTGAATCCACAGTAACTGAATTTAAACATGCGTGGGATAAACGTCTATCCATCCTAAGATAAAGTACAGGAAATAGTATAAGAGCAGACTAGATGGACCATGAAGTCTTTTTCTACTGTCAATCTTCTATGTTTCTATATGCCGCCCAATTCCAAATTGGACACTGGGCAACTTACAATTATAACAATAATTTAAAAACAGTGTAAAAATATGGGTTACAATAATGACAATAGTAATAAATATATAAAAATGCATCAATAGCCCTTAAAACCATACATACTCTCAATCATTCATGGCCCCAGGCTTGCTGGAAAAGCCAGATTTTAAAGGCTTTCTGGAAGACTGGTAGGGTGTGGGATAACACAGATCTCCAGAGGCGGTTTGTTCCAAAGCATTGGAGCCTCCACAGAGAAGGCCCTTCCTCCCAGCCCTACCAACCGGCATTGTTTGTGGATGGGATCTGGAGAATGCCAACTCTGTGGGACCTTATTGGCCGCAGGGAGGTACTAAAGAAACAAGAGGGAGGGGGTGCAATGGGCGCTCCAAGTGGCCTAAGACTTGGTAACTCTTGAACTCCTGAATTTGGGGTCTTGGTTATGCAGTTAATGTTACAATAGAATAGAAGTAGAATAAAATGCCAGACTTGGAAGGAACCATAGAGGTCTTCTAGCCCAAACCGCTACTCAGACAGGAAAACCTTTCTGTTAGCCTAATCTTCCTGACAGGTTGCTGTTGTGTAGAAACAACACAAGGCAGGAAGGCACAATTTATATGATACATCGAGCTGCTGTACAAGGTAGAAATCTAACAAGAAAAATGGCAATCAAATAACAGATGGGAAATACTAGTGAGGAATTCCTTGTAAAAATGGGGTACTTTCTTGTGAACTGAAATATCAGTATTGAACGTTATATTGTGTGTTATAAATAAATAGTTTGAACGTCCTTCTTGTTATATTGTGTGTTATAAATAAATAGTTTGAATCAGAATTTTGGTAAAAAAACAACAAGTGGGATGGTCGGCTCCTGCAGCTGCAAACTTCATGGTGTCCTAATTATCTATGCTCCAGATGTTAGAGATGAACATCTGGAACCTATCATCCATCCAAAGTTGAATAAATTGTGAAGAATAAGTCATTAAAAATGAAAGCAAACATATTTATGCTCTGCAAGGAACCTGAATACAAAGAGGCACAGATTAAAACAGACAAAGCAAAGCAAAACAAACAAACAAACAAAAAGCCAATGACAGCAGTGATTGCAGGAGATGTCAAGATTTATTTAACAAATCTATATGACTGCCTATCTCATATATAATACTCTGGATGCTTAACTGTTAGCTACAGAATAAAAGCAACCAAAACTGAATCAACACGAATAACATAAAATTACAGCAGTGGAGAATACTCCTGATGTTCCATATTTAACGTAACCATGACCAAGAAATGGGCTCACCCATAGTATCAAGGCCCCAGCTTGATGGCAAACCTACATTTTTAATAAAAGGCTCACAGGGCTGGGACAATTTTGAGGGCTGTGTAAACACAACAGCAAAAATGACCACTTCATCTCGGTCCTGCAAGATGGCACTTTCTCATCATGGATGGGATCCAACAGGATGGGTAGACACTTAGAGACAGTCTAGGTAATAATAATAATAATAGTAATAATAGTAATAATAATAATAATAGTAATAATAATAATAATAATAATAATAATAATAATAATAATAATAAATAACGAAGATCTAAAAATCGAGCTGTAACGTCTCTGGCATAAGCCAGTGAAAGTGGTCCCAGTGGTACTTGGCACGCTGGGTGCAGTGCCAAAGGATCTCAGCGGACATTTGAAAACCATCAGAATTGACAAAATCTCCATCTGTCAATTGCAAAAGGCCGCTTTACTGGGATCGGCAAACATAATTTGCCTCTACATCATTTAGTCCTAGGTACTTGGCATGCGGAGCCATATTTGTTGACACACGAGCCATTGCCCTAGCTCAGGGGTAGGCAAAGTTGGCTCTTCTATGACTTGTGGACTTCAACCCCCAGAATTCCTGAGCTCAGGAATTCTGGGAGTTGAAGTCCACATGTTGTAGAAGAGCCACCTTTGCTTACCCCTGCCCTAGCTCAGCTCCAACACGCATGTGTGTGCTGGCCAGCTAATTTTTGGCTCTCACAGAGGCTCTGGGAGGGTGTTTTTGACTTCCAGAAAGCCTCCGGGGTGGTGGGGTGGGGAGGGCGTTCTTACCTTTCCCTGGCTCCAGGGAAGCATTTGGAGCATGGGGAGGGCAAAACATGAACATACTGGGCCCACCAGAAGTTGGGAAACACCTTTTCCAGCCTCCAGAGGGCCTCAGGGAGCAATGGAAGCTGTTTTCACCCTCCCCAGGCATTGAATTATGGATGTGGGCATTTGTGCATGTGCAATAGTGCATATGCAGGCTCTTTTGGCACCCGAGGGAAAAAAGGTTCACCATCACTGCTATAGGCCAGTGTTTCCCAACCTTGGCAACTTGAAGATATTTGGACTTCAACTCCCAGAATTCCCCAGCCAGCGAATGCTGGCTGGGGAATTCTGGGAGTTGAAGTCCAAATATCTTCAAGTTGCCAAGGTTGGGAAACACTGCTATAGGCTACGAGATGTCATTTTAATGTAAATGGAAGATAGCTTCTTTTATCATTATGCTTTTCAAAGAATATATAAAAATAGAGTATATCTAAGAGTCATTGAAACCATTCATAACTATCCTCTTTGGAGATAATTATAATCGGTACAGAAGTGAATGCAACCTGAAGTCTTAATTTATAACTAGCACTTCATGTCCTCCACTTAAGGAGCAAAGATAAGCCTGTTTTGATAAGATGGCTCCAGCTCCAGTGATGTTTGCTAAAAATAATCCTGGCACTTTCAATGATGGGACATGAATTCTAAAAAGTCCATTTTTTCTTGCTATATTTTTTAGTCTTACAATGTTGGATTTCACTTGGGGAAAGAATGAATTTTAATTTGGAACAAATTCATATTTTCTCTGCTGCCACATACGTTGCCTTACTTTAAATAGGAAGGTCTTGTATTTTCAGCTTTGTGGTGTGCAATGAAAAATGAAATTCTTCTAATAGAGTTGCCATTGTAATAGAAAATTACATGACTTAAGAAACAAGTCATGTTTCCTAATAAAAGAGAAGTATAAAAGATAAACAGTGCCTCATTACCAAGTGAAAGGCACTGCAGCTGAAAAAAAATCCTTTTTAAAATGTGGTTTCTGTTTTACTTCTATTTTTTTCTTGAAGAGAAGAGAGACCTTGAATAATTATCCCCCCTCCCCTTTATTTAGCTGTGAGAAATCTATGTGGCTTTCCTGGCTGATGCTGAAAAAGATAAGAAGCTCAGACTTGGCTACTACTTGGGAAGGAGACCACCAGAAGATTCCAGGACACAGACTACATCCAGAAATTAAGTGGATTTTTTGAAGCTACTAAATCCTGCTTTGGCAAGATTTTGAAGAGCCGGTTGTAATAGACAGAAACAATAATCTTTTTTTTATTTTTTATTTTTTATTTATTGTATTTATTTATTTTGTCAAGTACAGTGATACCTCGTCTTACGAACTTAATTGGTTCCGGGATGAGGTTCTTAAGGTGAAAAGTTTGTAAGACGAAACAATGTTTCCCATAGGAATCAATGGAAAAGCGATTAATGCGTGCAAGCCCAAAACTCACCCCTTTTGCCAGCCGAAGCGCCCGTTTTTGCGCTGCTGGGATTACCCTGAGGCTCCCCTCCATGGGAAACCCCACCTCTGGACCTCTGTGTTTTTGCGATGCTGCGATTTCACTGAGGCTCCCCTTGCTGGGAAACCCCACCTCCAAAATTCCGTTGCCAGCGAAGTGCCCGTTTTTGCACTGCTGGGATTCTCCTGCTGGGATTCCCCTGCAGCATCACAAAAACATGGAAGTCTGGAGGCGGGGTTTCCCATGGAGGGGAGTCTCAGGGGAATCCCAGCAGCGCAAAAACGGGTGCTTCGCTGCCAATAGAAGTCCGGAGGTGGGGCATCCCAGTGGCAGCGGCGGGTTTGTAAGGTGAAAATAGTTTGTAAGAAGAGGCAAAAAAAATCTTAAATCCCGGGTTTGTATCTCGAAAAGTTTGTATGATGAGGTGTTTGTAACACGAGGTATCACTGTATGTGAGATTGCAGAAAAAGTATAAACATGATTGTGAATGCATAAAATGTATAAACGTGGTTATTGTTGTGAGTGCTCCTAGTCCACCTCAGATCCTGTCAGATTCTGGAGAGGTTGAGCCAGGCCCGTCTGGATACCCTGGGCCAGCGGGATTGCCAGCTGATGCAGAGAGCGAGAGTGAGGGAGAAAATGATCTAAGTGAACCTGAGGAACTACTAGAGGGGGCTGATATAACAATGGAGGAGTGGTCCCAGTCAGAGGATGAGGAAGACATTAGAGTGGATAGTCCGTGGATAGATCCTCGATATAGGAGATTGCTGAGAAGGCAAGAGGAATTGCATAGTAAAAGATATTAGCTTACAGCCTTACCTCTTTGGGGTGTGAGGTCACTTACAGGCAGTACAAAAGCAAAGGATTGGGGTAATTGGGTGTGGGGTTTCAATACCGTTCAATGGAAGAAGTTGTAGAGTAGGGGTGTGCTTGAAAAAGGCTTCAAAACCATGATTTCTGCCTCAATGAAAGACATTCTCTGCTGGAGGATATTTGCTCAGGATTTTGGTGAGCTAAATTCATATTTATTTATTTGTTTGTTTGTTTGTTTGTTTATTTGTTTATTTGTTTATTTGCTTATTTGCTTATTTGCTTATTTGTTTACTTGTTTACTTATTTACTTATTTACTTATTTACTTATTCATGCATTCATTCATTTATTTATTTGGATTTGAATGCTGCCCCTCTCCGAGGACTCATATAATTGAATGATATCATATGATTGAATGATAAATGGACTTGTCATCTATGGAATGCAAATTAGACCGAGTTTGGTGTCTTTCCCAGACTTTGTTGATGCTTTAATCCAGAAAGAGAATTAACTCCCTTTTCCTTGTCGTTCAACTCTGCGTTTTGCTGTGTGTGCTTTCATCAATAAAGAGTTTGATTTTGCCAAGAAATAAGGGATTTTTGATTTGGTGGGTTCGCTCTGAGGGCAGTGCACAGAAAGGCCGTGCTTCACTGTTTGGCTAGAAAATGAATCTATATATCATGTACATCTGATCGTACAGAACGCGGCCGCGAGAGCCATTGTGGGGCTTCCCAGATTCGCCCATGTATCTACAACACTCCGTAGCCTGCATTGGCTGCCGATCAGTTTCCGGTCACAATTCAAAGTGTTGGTCATGACCTTTAAAGCCCTACATGGCATTGGACCAGTGTACTTCTGGAACCGCCTGCTACCGTATGAATCCCAGCGGCCGATAAGGTCCCACAGAGTTGGCCTTCTCCGGGTCCCATCGACTACACAATGTCGTCTGGCGGGCCCCAGGGGAAGAGCCTTCTCTGTGGAAGCCCCGGCCCTCTGGAATCAACTCCCCCCGGAGATTAGAACTGCTCCCACCCTCCTTATCTTCCGTAAACTACTTAAGACCCACCTATACCACCAGGCATGGGGGATTTGAGACATCTTTCCCCCAGGCTTATTATAATTTATGTTTGGTATGAATGTGTTGTTTGGTTTTTAATTATGATAGGGTTTTTAGGGTTTTTTTAAAATATTAGATTTGTGCCAGTATAATATTGTTTTTATCGTTGTTGTGAGCCGCCCCGAGCCTTCAAAAAGGGGTGGCATACAAATCTAATAAATTATTATTATTATTATTATTATTATTATTATTATTATTATTATTATTATTATCATCTTTCTATCTGTCTGTCTGTATCTATCATGTCTGTATCCAATAATTATGATTCTTTTCTGTCCCAGTTATGATACTATAAATAAAAAAATGAACCTTACCTGGACATCCCATCACTGATCAAAGAAAGAGTGATCAATTGATTTAATTTACTGAGCTCATTCAACGATCAACTCATTTTATTTAATCCGTATTTTTTTATTAGGTTGTGTCCCTAACATACTTCAAAGTAAGCAAAGCCATTGAACTTAGTGAAACGTCTGACAAACATTTGGCTGTGCCGTTATATATGATGTAAACATTTCAAACATATTCTGGAGGAGTGTCAAAAATTAGGTGATGCATGATTTTCTATTGGTATTTAGTTAGTTGTAAATCTTTCCGGCTCTGGTGGGCTGCAAAGACTGTCAACTATAATTTGGCATTTCGTCTTTTCATACAAAATGAAGTGCTGCCTTCTGAAATGAAGACAACTGCTAACAACATCCACTTTCCGGAGAAGTTGTCAACATATTTTATTTGGCTCAGATTGTAGACAATGTGCTTTGTTCTTTGTACACTCTTTCAACCTGTCAAATCCTGTTCTGAAACATAAAGGCTTTGGTTGGTTTCTCCTCCTACTTCACTCTGGTTTCACTCCTCCTCCACTTTTCCATTGCAAATCCTCACATCTGGTATCCTAAGATTTCCTCCTTAAATCCTCCTTTACTTGGGAAACCACAAATCATCTGGTCTTCTATAACCACTAATTAAATAACAGCTGCCTGCCTGTAAGTCACTCAGAAATAACAATGTGCCCTTCGGTTATCATTCTAACTTCATCTGAAAACTAGAGCTTGAGTTGTAGAAGTTCTTTGAAAAGTGTTCGGAAACTTCAGATCGTGCAGAATGCAGCTGTGAGAGCAATTATGGGCTTCTCTAAGTATGCCCATATTACTCCAACACTCCGCAGTCTGCATTGGTTGCCGATCAGTTTCCGGTCACAATTCAAAGTGTTGGTTATGACCTATAAAGCCCTTCATGGCACCGGACCAGAATATCTTCGGGACCACCTCCTGCCGCACGAATCACAGCGACCGGTTAGGTCCCACAGAGTTGGCCTTCTTTGGGTCCCATCGACTAAACAATACCGTCTGGCGGGACCCAGGGGAAGAGCCTTCTCTGTGGGGGCCCCGACCCTCTGGAACCAGCTCCCCCCTGAGATTAGGATTGCCCCCACCCTCCCTGCCTTTCGTAAACTCCTTAAGACCCACCTCTGCCGTCAGGCATGGGGGAACTAAAACATCTCCCCCTTGCCCATGTTGTTTTGCCATTTGACTGATTGTGTGCCTGTTTTATATATATATTAGGACTGTTTTATGAATTTATGAATTTTAAATTGTAATTAGATTGGTGGGCATTGGATTTGTTATTATGTACTGTTTTTTATTATTGTTGTGAGCAGTCCCGAGTTTGCGGAGAGGGGCGGCATATAAATCCAATAAATCTAATCTAATCTAATCTAATCTTGGAAGTTGGAAAATGGTGCCACAAAATAGCGGAAGCCAGTTTTTATGTGCTCCTGTTCCAGAAATAGTCAATATTTTCTATACTACTGCTATTACATTATCGACCAAGGGGCTTCCAGGTTGAAAGGATTAGCCAGACATCACCACTGCCAGGGTGGGTTCCCCTCACTTTTGCCAGCAGTTCACATTGCAATGTTTTGCACATGTGTGTTGGGTCAGTTCACGCCTCCACATATCCAGGCGTGGGCTACTGCCCGGATGGGGGAGTACACAGCGGGGTAGCAAAACTGGAGCTTCACCCCAGAGCACCCAATTTGCACTGAAAGATGTTGAAAGAAAATGCAGGGCATCCTGCATAAGCCATGCCCACAGTGTGGTAGTACAAAATTTGGTAGCCCTTCACTGTGCATATCCCTTAGTGCAGGGGTCTCAAACCTTGGGAACTTTAAGCCTGAAGGACTTCAACTCCCAGAATTCCCAGATATCTGGGAATTGAGGTCCTCCAGGCTTAAAGTTCCCAAAGTTGGAGACACCTGCCCTAGTGCAGTGATGGCGAACCTTTTTTCCCTTGGGTGCCAAAAGCATGTGCGCACACACTATCATGCCTACATGAGTGCCAACACCCATAATTCATTCTCTGGGGAGGTGGAAAATTGCTTGCCCTGCCCCCCAAAGGCCCTCTGTAGTCCAGAAACAACCTGTCAACCTTCGCTATGCTGCTGCATTTTTTCGCTTGGTTGTCATAGAGACGGGGAGAGGTAGAGATCATGGGGGGGTTGTTGGGAAGTGCGCAGGAGGAGAGTTAAGTTTCGATTTCCCAGGTGCCAGGAGGAGACCGTTAGATGGAAAATTCCTGAATAGTACGGGAGGAGCAACATGTGCCACCTGATGTATCTGGACAATGGAGATTGGGCGGATGCCCAACAGGGGGGTGAAAAGGGGGTTTGGATATGTGTGTAACGCGCCATTTTTCCCTCAGACTTTTCTTTTCTTTCGGTGCTTCAAGTTCTGATTTTGATAAATTCACTTTTGAACCTTTATAAAAGGACTCTGAGTTTTACTTGTCTGAATTCTGACTGGCAGCTTGACACAACCCATTTCCCAATTTCTGGTGGGTCCGGTAGGCCCATTTTTCATCTCACCCAGGCTCCAGAGCCTTCTCTGGAGCCTGGGGAGGGCAAAAACGTCCCTCCAACCCTCAGAGGGCCTCCAGAAGCTGAAAATTCCTTCCAAGAGCCTCCGTGAGAGCCGATAATCAGCTGGCCGGTGCATACATATGTACTGGAGCAGAGTTAGGGCAACAGCTCAGGTGCCAGCAGATATGGCTCCGTGTGCCACCTGTGGCACCCATGCCATAGGTTCACCACCACTGCCTTAGTGCAATTTTGTGTCTGTGCCAATAGTGGGTTCCTACCGGAATGATAAAGATGACGTACCAGTAGCAAAAGTTGAACTGTGCACACAGCTTTGGGTGTCTTGCAGGTGCGCATACATGACCCAGCATGTTTTTGCTTCTGTGCATGTGCAGGAAGCAAAATCTTGTGATAGGATGCATACACGCATGAGATTTCAGCATTTGTTTGCTTCTGTGCATGCACAGAAGCAAAAGCACGCTGGGACACTTGCCCACGCGCACACGCAAGCAAGACACCTGAAGCTGCGTGCGCAATGCACCAGTAGCAGCATTAGGAGAAATCTGTGCATGCTCAGTAGCAGGATTCAGCCTGAAACACAGCTGAGATAGCTGATCAGCTGTGCTTCGGGGGAAGAAATAAAGGTCAGTATTAACCTGGGGGCGGGTGGAAATAATGATAATGATAATGATAATAAGAACAACAACAATAATAACAATCACAACAAGAACAAGAACAGAATAGAATTGAATAGAATGGAATTTTTATTGGCCAAGTGTGATTGAACACACAAGGAATTTGTCTTGGTGCATATGCTCTCAGTGTACATAAAAGAAAAAGATAAATTTGTCAAGAATCATGTGGTACAACACTTAATGATTGTCATAGGGGTCAAATAAGCAATGAAGAAACCAATATTAATATTAATAAAAATCTTAGGATACAAGCAACAAATAATAATAATAATAATAATAATAATAATAATAATAATAATAATAATAATTTATTAGACTTGTATGCCGCCCCTCTCCGAAGACTCGGGGCAGCTCACAACAACAATGAAACAATACAAATACAAATGTAATAATTAAAAACTGTAACTAAAACCCATTACCCTAAAAAACAATCGATACTACACAATCATAACCACACATAACTTTCAAGATCAGGGGGGGATACACTAGTTATCCCATGCCTGGCAACATAGATAGGTCTTGAGGCTCTTGCAGAAAATGAGGAGGCTGGGGGCAGTTCGAATCTCTGGAATTGATTCCAGAGGGCCGGGGCCGCCACAGAGAAGGCTCTTCTCCTAGGTCCCGCCAGATGACATTGTCTGGTCGACGGGACCTGGAGAAGGCCAACTCTGTGGGACCTAATCGGCCGCTGGGATTTATGTGGCAGAAGGCGGTCCCATAAGTATTCTGGTCCGAGGAAGAGGAGAAGCCACATGGCAAAATTCACCAAAAATTCCCCTCCAAAAGATGGCGATACCCATGGACCAGCACCAACCGAACCAGATCTGTGACGCCTTCCTCATGTCACCAGCGGGTCACTACCAGTTAAGGTGATCTGCTCCAAACCAGGAGGAACCGACCCCTGACCATGGCCCAGGGGACATGGAGGGGATTCCTTTTCATGTCCCTGTTATTTTTCCCACCATGCCCTCTTTAGTATTTTGTATTAGAGTCTAACTCCTTGCTCAGTGCAGAAACTAAATTAGTTGAGCCACTAAACATGCTCAGTTTATATCATTTGTTTAAGGCATTGTTCAAAGATGGTCCTCATGTTAGAGTTTTCCATTTTTGGTTTTATTTCTGCAAACTACGTGCCTCTGGTGTCTCGTGGAAGGTGCCTCTTCAGTTGCAGAAAAATATACATTTAGTGATTGTATTTGTAATCAGTGCCTGCCTGTGTAGGCAAGTGTTTGTGCCTGTTTCATCTTACAACTCTATTCTTTTCAGGCTGCAGCAGATTAAAATACAAACCCTTGAGGATGATCTATCTGTACTATGCCGCATAATACAGTGTGGTGCTATTCATCTTGAGCGGTGTTGTGTTTGGCTCGTCCAGAGCAGACAAATGCTGGCGAAGCTTTGGCCATGATTGGTTCAAAATTGTTTATAGAAAGTTATGCTCTCTGTTTGAAGATTATTTCTCCTGCTATTTGAAGTAAGACTGTGACTTCAACAGCTAGCAATTTACGAAGTCCTCTACCGAAAGAAGATGAAAGCTATAGTTTCCTCCTCCCTACTCTAGGCTCCATCTCTGCTGTAAACATAACACAACTCTTCTATAATCAGATTAGTCTGGCTAGGCAGAAGAGAAGAGTCCTTAGCATTTATAGTTGATTGCCCAAAAGAATGGAAAGAAAAGGAATAAAAACATTCTTTAGAAAAGCAAAAGAGTGCTTTCCATCCAGCATGGTGAATTACTTCAGGAGAAAAAAAAAGAGAAGGGTGCAGGAAGGTCAGTATAAGGGCAAGTCTATCATTGTTTGTTAAGATTTATTGGAATGTATGTAATAGTTATTTGTTAAGTACAGTGATGCCTTGTCTTTCGAACCCCTCATCATACAAACTTTTTGAGATACGAACCCAGGGTTTAAGCTTTTTTTGCCTCTTCTTCTGAACTATTTTCACCTTATGAACCTGCTGCCGCCGCCGGGATGCCCTGCCTCCGGACTTCCGTTGCCAGCAAAACGCCCATTTTTGTGCTGGTGGGATTCCCCTGAGGTTCCCCTCCATGGGAAACACCAGCTCCGGACTTCTGCGTTTTTGCGATGCTGCAGGGGAATCCTAAATGGGCGCTTCACTGGCAACGGAAGTTCGGAGGTGGGGTTTCCCAGCGAGGGAAGCCTCAGTGAAATCTCTGCATCACAAATGCTCAACGACCACATACATACCCACTCAACGACCACATACATGCCATTTGTCGGCCAGGGAGCTGGAGTCTAATGGCCCCAAGCCTGGTGGCATAAGTGAGTCTTTAGACTCTTACAGAAGGCGAGGAGGGTGGGCGCAGTACGAATCTCTGGGGAAAGCTGATTCCAGAGGGCTGGAGCCGCCACAGTGAAGGCTCTTCCCTTAGGTCCCGCCAAATGACACTGTCTAGTTGACGGGACTTGGAGAAGGCTGCCTCTGTGAGACCTAACTGGTCGCTGGGACTCATGTGGCAGTAGGCGCTCCCATAAATAATCTGGTCCAATGCCATGTAGGGCTTTATAAGTCATAACCAACACTTTGAATTGTGTCCAGAAACCAGTTGGCAGCCAATGCAGTCTGCGGAGTGTTGGAAAGACATGGGCATGCCTAGGAAGGCCCATGATCGCTCGCGCGGCTGCATTTTGCACAATTGGTTGGAGTTACTTGATTGTTTTCAGGTTGATGCAAGCATGTGGACATCGCAAAGGTGTCTTTTTTGGATACATTTTTTTTTATTTTTGTCCACCTGTGCTTTAAGTTTCTTTACTTTCCACCTTCTCCCTCCCCTCCCATAACTCCATCTCTCCAACATTATAAGTAGTGCTAAATTTTAAAAACAGAAACAAAGAAAGAAAAATCCCCCCCCAATATATCTTCAATATTTAACATTGTATAAATCCCATATTCGTCATTATTTACGAAGAAAGGGAAATAGAAAAGAAAAATTAAAAAATCCCCCTCACGCCAACATTTAGCTAATTCCCTAATAGAAATAGTTTTCTCATGTAAAATAATATAAAAACTTGAACTATCTTAGATTTGTGTTACATTAGCAACTAGTGCTGCCACCATTTTTTTTCTTTTTTCATCTGGGTGTCTACCCGCTATTTTTCAATCTGTTACCTTTTTTGAAAAAAAAAATGCATATACTTAAATATCTTTAACTTCCATCCATTCATAAAATTTTCCCCAGATTCTATAATATTCTGAATCTTCTTTATCTTAAAGTCTTAAAGTACATTTCAGCACAGTCTGTAATCTTCCTTATTATTTCTCTTTCTGTTGGTATCCTATTCAATTTCCAATTTTGTGCGTAAATAATTCTAGCCGCCATTACTATTTGCACAATTAAGTAAATTTCTTCTCTATTGAAATTATCTGGTAAACTTCCCAAACAAAAATGTCTCTGGTTTTAATTCAATAGCCCTTTTCAGTATCTTCTCGATCCAGTGCTGAATTTCTTTTCAAAATCTTTGTGCTTCCGTACAAGTCCACCACATGTGGTAAATGTTCTGTCTGGGTTCCCCCAGACCTCAACACCAACTGGAAAAAACAGCCAGATATGCTGGTAAAAGCAAAAGTACTTTATAGCTTGAGAAATAAACACAGAGAAAAACCTGTTCTTCCCAACAGGCAGGCTAGGAGACTTTACAGCAGAGTCCTGATGTCCAGACAATACAGCAAACTTCTTGCTGGCACACCCACCACTGTAGAGCATAAGACCCCCACCTTTCCCCCCCAAGGTTTCAGTATTCAAAGTCACAAACCAGAATTCCAAGACGCCAAAGATCACAGCCAGGTCCCAAGACTCCCAAAGATAATACTCCACAAGCCAGGAAGGGTGGGTCTGCCTTTTAGCCTTTCCAGAGAGCACCACACCCAAACCCAGCTGTTGCCTCTTTAGTGCTGAAAGTACCTAACTAATTGCTCCCTTCTTTGTGTTGCTCTTCTCTGTCGCAGATCTATTATTGCTTGTGCATTTTCCTCTAAGGAATCCAGGCTGCTTGCTGGGGAGAGCTCCCTCTCGGGGGCCTCTGGCTGTTCCCCCTCTTCCTCAGCCTGGGATTCCTCCTCCTCGTCTGCCTGCACCTCCTGTTCCTCATCCTCCCCCTCTGAGCAGGAAACCGACAGAAGATCAGCCGTTCCCTGAGGGGCCTCGGACAGAATCACAACAGTAAAGGTGTCTTTTTCAAGAGGCAACTGGACTTTCTTGTTTTTCTTTTGAAGATATTTCATTTCTCATCTAAGAAGCTCCTTCAGCTTTGAGCTGAAAAAGCTTCTTGGATGAGGAGCAAAACGCCTTCAAAACAAAAACAAGAAAGTCCAGTTGCCTCTTGAAAAAGACACATTTGGGACAACCATGACTCTCCATAGACATTGAGTGTGTGGGCACTTTCTCTTCAGTCTGTCTTGCCTACTTCTGTTATGCAATTGCTTCTTAAAGAGCTGGACCCAGCAGCATTATAACAGAGGCCTTTCAGATTGAAACAAAAGTAATTTAGTGCAAGGGTTCCTTTTATAGCCTTCGGCGATTCAGCTGCATATAAACAGTTCCCAGCCACTGACACCTGTCTCCCATATAGCATATGGTGACAAGATACAGTAGATAGTGCCATTTTTCCATCCTCCTGGAATGGTGCAAAATTGGCAGCCAAAATTTTTAAACAGGAATGGATCTGAATGGCTCAATTGAACAAGAGTGCTCACTTAGCAATAATGCCAATGCTGTAACCCTACAGCCCGTTTTGATTTTAGGGCAAGGCTGAATAAGAGAAACAATGAAATGATGGGATCAGTTCCTTGCCTCATTGCTTAATCTACAGTACAGATAGTCCCAGACTTACAACTATAATTGAGCCCAGAAGTTATTGGAGTAGCAAATCTGTTGCGGCAAAAAAACAGTTACCAGTCAAGGGAATGGAGACCACAAGGTTTATTGCATGCAAGGTTCAGAGGTAAGACAAGAAACTCTGAAAAACCATTAGCACTTTTAGTTACATTCTTATACCTTACTTAAAATATATGGAATTCTTGTTAGAACACTCTTAGGGTATAGAGAAAAATGCATATCTTGGGGCCTTCTTCCTGGTTACAGAAAGAAATGGGAAGAAAATTCCAAATATACATTTTGCAATTCACTTATAATTTATCTCAATTCATAAATCCACTCAGTTCTTTATATATACTATATACATTGCCAGCTTGGATTATGATTGAATGGGGTATATGTGGAATAGCAAAGGAAGAAAACTGGCAAAGTTCGGCAGAAACTTGTATCTTATTCCTGTTGCAAGACTGGTGGGATTAGTACCTTGTCCTGTGCTAAATGGCAGGTTTGGGGAAAGTACGAGGGTCACCCAGAAAGTAATGCACCACCTTTTTCTTCCTTCAACAATTATTTATTGAACTTATACACAAAAAAGAATGATGTTTCTTCTACACTCCCTATTTTTCTGCATAATCTCTGTCCCATTCTATGTCCTGTCGGTACCACTCCTTGTTGTGGTCATGAAGCCATTTCTGCACTGTGCGAATCACCTCTTCGTCATCCTCAAAATATCTAACCGCCTAACCAGCAACTAATTGTACTTCTGTCAACTGTAGATTCTCCACAAATTGTATATAAACGTTTGTGAATGTTCCCAACAGTTTCTTTCTCTGCAGTGAGAAATTCAATGATGACACGTACATCACTTACAGACACCATTTCGAAACACTGCTGCAGCTACCCTCTTTGTCTGAAGAAATGCAAAATTTACACACACACTCCTGACAATTCAAATAATGTATATCTAAAGTTTTGCATTCATAGCATTACTGTAGGCTGAGAAAAAAAATGTGGTGCATTACTATCTGGGCGACCAACATAGCAAATCTGGAAGGAAGACCTATTACTTCACTACTCACATGCTGTACAGTATACTGTATAATAATATAACCAATGATGGGCTGCCAAAAAATTTATTGCCACACTGTGGGCGTGGCTTATTTTGTGGGTGTGGCCTGCTGGCCATGTGACCAGGTAGGTGTGGCTTAAAAGTCATGTGACTGGGTGGGAGTGGCTTACCAACCAAGATCAGTTTTTAAATAGGTGCTTGGGCTCTTTTTCAGTTGATTTAGTCACATTATTGGACAAATGATAGACAGCATTATTTGTTGAGGAGCACAGTAACATTTTACGGTTTTGTACTGAACCCACAAGGTTCAGTATGATAATAGATTAGGCAAGTAGCTCAATTTTCTTTAATTGCTATGAAAGTTCAGTTCTAGATAATGATTAAAATGATTAAAACATTTATGGGTAAAAACATGCTATTTAACTATTTCCTATTTTAAAAGTAATTAAGGATCATACTAAGGCACAAGAGAAGGAAGGACAATAAAAAAACTATTAAGTATTCAATAAATACTGCATAAACCTACCACCTGCACTGCATTCCCCCCCCTCCCTGGAGACAGCAGCCCATTACTGCGTATAACCAAGTCAGCAGTGACTCAGGACAATACTGTAAAGGCAGGATAGGGACCAACAGTCAATATATCAAGTTTTACACTGGTACAATTTTCTGCTGATTCAAAGATGAGTGGAGAATATTTTCTATCAGTGCAAATTGTCTCCATAGTTGATAAGACCAGAGCACACCAGACAGTTCACTGACTTTGGTCCTTCATCTAATGATTCATCTAATTTCTATGTCTTTGAAGACAAAGTCACATTTTTGGGATCTAAAATTTAGTGGCACATTGGAAATAAGAATAAGAATAAATGTATTTTAGATAAAGATGAATGAGTTTCTTTGAATAGTGAAACAGGTATAATGTAAATTTAAAATATAAGTATGTGTAATTTCTGTTGTAATAAGGGTCTTTCTGTTAAACTTCCAAATGTTTCAGAAAAGGAAATTTGAATTTTATTCCCTTGTCCTCCTCGATAATGTCAACAATGTTTCCTACATTGCCTCGATAATGTCAACAATGTTTCCTTCAATGCCTCCCAAGTCCCAACCCCCCCTTTTAACAAAGCGCTAGTAATTCACTGATAGATTTCATGATCAGGACTGAATTAGAAACTTAGCATAAACTTTAAGCAGCAATTAAACTCTATACTTTGCAATTTAAAAAATGTTCATTGAACTTGTTTGGTTATGACAGATGTTGCTTCACAGCTTGATTTAAAAAAAGAACCCCTACCCTTTTTGATTTTGCCTTTTCTGTTTCCGCTAGGAGACTGCAAGTATAGGAATCTTGAAAGTTTCATGAACAAACATCAACAAACTAACCATGGCTATAAACTGGCTTAGAGATATAACTATGTCAAATATTGGTATGTTCAAATAAAGTTGCAGAGCAATGAATAACATAAAATTGCATTAAATCTTTATGACTCTTTTGTTAATATCCAGAACTGTAAGCCCAAAGGAGATGACTAATGCTCCAATTATTTACTGCTGTTAAGGTTCAAACTAAGCACAATTATTTATAATACTGTCCAAGATGAAGAATATCCATGAAAGACTGCAGTTCTGCATAGAGGCAATTGCTTAGCTTGCAAAATGAATAATAAGAAAAAATTAAAAGCAACAAGTTTGGGTTTTTTAAGACAAATTTCATTTTAAAGACAAACAGTACCACACTTACAATAAAGTCTCACAAAAATGCTAAATTGTTACGTTATGTTGTGGTTAGCTCTGGCCCAGCTCCTGCCCCAAGGAATGTGCAGGTGGATGTGGGGGAGACATCCACATGCTGCAGGCCTGTTTTGCTCCCGATGGAATCTGCCGATGAAGCCTCCTCTGACCAGGCAGCATGAGTGACAGGGAAGAGGGGAGTTTGGCAGACAGCCCAGGAGGAGATCAATCATCTGTATCATCTTTGGATTCTGAACAAGAATTAATGGCACATCCACGCATGCGTAGAGTGATGCATAGGAGACAACAACTAAAGGATTATTACAAGAGAAAATGAGGCCACCTTTGGTTGGGTGGGGCTCCAGTAATTAGGGTTGCTGCTATAAATAGCAGCATGTGTGTTTGGCTGTTGTGAAAGAGTATCTGATCGCAGTTCTTCAGGAATCCTGTGTTGCTGTTTTCTGGACTTTGTTTGTTGATTTTTTTCATGCCTTTGAAACCAAAGCAGAGCAACGTGTGTGTGTGTGTGAGTCACTTCGTTGGAAGAAGAAGGAGTGTGAAGTTTCTTTACAGCTGCTAGCTAAGTACTTAATGACTGCTTAAGGGAAATTGTACAGACTACCCGGTTGTTTTGGGACGAGTGCTCTTTGCAATACAAAAAGAGTGCTTAGTTTACTTTGAATTTTGTGATAAAGAACATTGTTTTGAATTTTCAAACGTGTGTGTGTCTGCAATTGGTACCCTTGAATTTTCGGGAGGCTCCTACCAGAGAGCCTGGCAGAACATGTTAAAGTTAGTATGTACTGGGACTAGGAGAAATAAGATTGAATCCCATTCCACCATAAACCTTATTGACATGTTCCCTTCTATCATGGTTTTTTTTCCTGTTTATCTAACAAGGTTATTTAAAAGATAAGTAGTGATTCTGCGCCCTTAGAGAAAATGTGGGAATATAAATGCAATTAGTAAACTTCTTTTTTTAAAAAAAGAAATAATGGTCCAGTTCACACCGATCAACCATCAACATTCATCACATCTAATAAAAATAACTCAATCTGGCAGACTCCCAGTTCTTGCTTCTTAAAGCTTCAGCAACAGCAGCGCGTATTTGTGGGGCCAGAGTTAAAAGTTATGTAGTAACACTCATTCTTTTTTCTGACACTTCTCTCTTGCTTTCTATTCCCCGGAGCAGTAAAGGACCGATTGCTTTTATAAAAGGCCTTTGAGGGTAGATTGAGGATATACATTGCGAATTGCCTTAACCTAAGATAATTATCAATCCATTTGAACAGGAACGAGTGAGAACCTATATGAAACTGTAGCATGGACAATATGAAAACCATGCTATCTTTTGTTATTGACTTAGGCAGGTTGTAGTAGCAAGCAATATTGTAAACTTGTTCTATTTATGGGTCACCCTTTGGGTTGTCATAGCAACCAGATGCCATTCGCAGGATTCACATGTGGGCCTTTGACAGGAACAGTAGGTTTTAGTGCTGCATCTGGTGATTCCTGGTGGCTCTGACAACTTCTAGCACAGGGATCAATGGCAGCTATGGTACTAAGCACTGGAATGTGGTATGCCAGAACAACAGTGCATTGGGGGAATAGCACAGAATTGTAGGCGTTGTTAAGTACATGGAATTTATGCAGGAAAGGGAGAAGTTCCATTATGGGACATTATGGGAGATGATAATAACCCCTTGTGTTCTTTTGTTCTCTCCTTTTGCAGGACACAAATCTATCTATCTATCTATCTATCTATCTATCTATCTATCTATCTATCTATCTATCTATCTATCCATCTATCTATCCATCTACTTATTGGACTTCTATGCTGCCCCTCTGTGAGGACCCAGGCCGGCTCACAACACATAATAAAACAATACATAACATTTCGGGTCCAATTAATTAAATATAAAATATAAAAACTAAAAACCATAAAAACCCAGTCATTCCCATTCAATTAGGTTTCTCCCAGCTCATTCATCAGCCAGGGGGCAAGAATCTAATGACCCCAAGCCTGGGGTCATAAATGAATCTTAAGACTCTTGCGGAAGGCAAAGAGGATGGGGGAAGTACGAATCTCTGGGGGGAGTTGATTCCAGAGGGCCAGGGCCCCCACAGAAAAGGCTCTTCCCCTAGGCCCCGCCAACCAACATTGTCTAGTTCAGTAATTTTCAACCTTTTTTGAGCCGTGGCACATTTTTTACATTTACAAAATCCTGGGGCACACCACCAACCAAAATGACACAAAATGACACTCTAACACAGTTCATATTATACATATAGTTAATAATATAGTTTCTAAATGTATTTATACTCACTTAGTGTGCAACCTGGGCCTGTTTTGAGGAACACAAATGGGATATCCTGGCAGGAATGGTAATTTGGGGACCCATGTTTAATTTCCCCATGGCACACTTGACTATGTCTCACGGCACACTAGTGTGCCGCGGCACGCTGGTTGAAAAACACTGGTCTAGTTGACAGGACCTGGAGAAGGCCAACCCTGTGGGACCTAACCAGTCACTGGAATTCATGAGACAGAAGGCGGTCCCTTCTGATGACAGCACAGAACTGGTTCAGTCAGTACCGGTCTGTGGGCACCGCCATTACCTTTCTTTGATATTTTTTTAAAAAAATTAAAAACAAATTCCAGTTTTTTTCCCCTTTTGCGCATGTGCAGAGACTAAGGTTATGGCACTGTGCATGCATCACCATCTTGTTTTCAGCTTTTAAATTGTTTTAAATTTTTTTTGGCATTGGGCATGTGCAAAAATGCTTGCGCCCACTCATGCAGCCCACCCACATGGCATGTGAGGAAGTGAACCAGCAGCAAGGTAAGTTAGAACTCACCTCTGGTGCAATTGTTGTGGCACCTTTTTGGATTCTGCATGCACGGAAGCAAAAAAATCAGCAAAAATCATGTAAACCACTTGCTCACGTATGCTTCCTCACACGAGATTTGGCTTCCGGTGCATGCTCAGAAGCTGAATCTTGCACCACACGCGCACCCATCCACCAGTCAGCGGGACGCCATATTGGACTGTACCGTTGCAAACCAATACTGGTGGTGTCTTATTCCTCTCTCTAAGTTGAGGGAGTGTTGCTCAATTCTAACATGGTGGATTCTTTTACCGCTCTTTCGAACCAATGATTCTTTCTATCATAAATGAGCAAACTACAGTGGTACCTCTACTTACAAACTTAATTCGTTCCATGACCAGGTTCTTAAGTAGAAAAGTTTGTAAGAAGAAGCAATTTTTCACATAGGAATCAATGTAAAGGCAAATAATGCGTGCGATTGGGGAAACCACAGGGAGGGTGGAGGCCCTGTTTTCTCCCAGGAGATTCCTAGAGAGGCCCCACAGAGGCTTCTCCCCGCCTTTTCTGGCCCTGTTTCCTCCTAGGAGATTCCTAGAAAGGCCCCACAGTGGCTTCTCCCTGCCTTTTCTGGTCCTGTTTCCTCCCAGGAGATTCCTAGAAAGGCGCCACAGAGGCTTCTCCCTGCCTTTTCTGGTCCTGTTTCCTCCCAGGAGATTCCTGGAAAGGTCCCACAGAGGCTTCTCCCCGCCTTTTCCGGCCCTGTTTCCTCCCAGGAGATTCCTAGAAAGGCGCCACAGTGGCTTCTCCCTGCCTTTTCTGGTCCTGTTTCCTCCCAGGAGATTCCTAGAAAGGCCCCACAGAGGCTTCTCCCCGCCTTTTCCGGCCCTGTTTCCTCCCAGGAGATTCCTAGAAAGGCCCCACAGAGGCTTCTCCCTCACCTTTTCCAGTCCTGTTTCCTCCCAGGAGATTCCTAGAGAGACCCCTGCCTTTTCCGGTTACAGTTTCAGAGGCTCAGATTTGTAAGTGGAAAATGGTTCTCGAGAAGAATTTTTTTTTTTTGAACATCATGTTCTTATCTAGAAAAGTTCGTAAGTAGAGGCGTTCTTAGGTAGAGGTACCACTGTATATATTCATGTATGGGAACATCTGCTGTGGAAACTCCCTTTTCTCTGTGCCATTGTTGCCTTGAGTGGGAGAGAGATTTGGTGTTTTCTGTTTATCTTGGCATATCCAATTTCAAGGAACTCAATTGATCTGTCCAGCAGGTATACTTCTCTTTGGTGTGTATTTTATGCACGTATGTGTGCATTGGGGAGATTGTAAAATAGCAACATACATCACACATCACATGCACAAAGGGAGGTGGAATGGGACTAGGAGAAAGAAAAGGCTTGCTGCCTGCCCTAAGCAAAAATAATTTGCAGGGAAAATTGACTTTAGGAAGGAGAGAGGGGAAAAAAACACTGGAGGCACAACAAGCACAAGCAAACACTCTCTGCTTTGTATTTTAAATCTCCTCCCTGAGCAGGGGAGTGGTGGGTGGATAATTAAGTCTATCTATTTCCTTGACAGGACTGTTTATCTCCCAGGACACTGATAATCCATCTAGAAGTCTGTGGAGAATGGAGTCCAACTTTGCAATAAACAAGATGACCTCTAGATGGCAGCATTTAGGAAATCACTTCATGTAACTCTCTCTCTCTAGCAATTATTATTATTATTATTATTATTATTATTATTATCATCATCATCATTATTATAATTATGATTATTATGATTATTACTTATTAGATTTGTATGCCGCTCCTCTCCATAGACTCGGGGCGGCTCACAACAACAATAAAACAATATACAACAAATCTAATAATTTAAAAGTCACTAAAAAACCCTTATTAAAAAGCAAAAACATACACACAAACATACCATGCATAAACTGTATAGGCCTGGAGGAGATGTCTCAATTCCCCCATGCCTGACGGCAGAGGTGGGTTTTAAAGAGTTTGCGAAAGGCGAGGAGGGTGGGGGCAATTCTAATCTCCAGGGGAAGCTGGTTCCAGAGGGTTGGGGCTGCCACAGAGAAGGCTCTTCCCCTGGGTCCTGCCAAACGACATTGCTTAGTCAATGGGACCCGGAGAAGGCCAACTCTGTGGGACCTAACAGTTTGCTGGAATTCGTGCGGCAGAAGGCGGTCCCGGAGTTATAAATAATAATTAATTAATAATCCAGTAACCAGAAATGGACACAAATATTTGGCCAGCTGGCTTACTGCATCCCCAGCTCTTAAAGCAACAATGTACTAAACCTTTTAAACATACATTGCTGGTTTGCTTTACCTATTGTAACACCCAACTAGTTATGCACGTAGCATTAACTCTCTGAAGGCCTATAATTCACAGCATCTTTTCTTCTTTGAGGTGTGGAGAATGGACTGAAAAAAATCATTAACAAATGTAGTTCAATTCATGAGGGACTGGACACTGTGTCTCAGTGGCTAAGACACTGAGCTTGTCAATTGAAAGGTTGGCAGTTTAGCGGTTCGAATCCCTAGCGCAAAGTAACGGGGTGAGCTCCTGTTACTTGCTCCAGCTTCTGCTAACTAAGCAGTTTGAAAGCACGTAAAAAATGAAAGTAGAAAAATAGGGACCATTTTGGTGGTAAGGTAACGATATCTCGTGTGCCTTTGGCATTTAGTCATGCTGGCCACATGACCACAGAGACATTTTTGGACAGTGCTGGCTCTTTGGCTTTGAAATGGAGATAGCACCATCCCCTAGAATCGGGAATGACTAACATTATAATGATGATGATGATGATGATGATAATAATAACAGTAGCAGTAACAGTAACAGTAACAACAACAACAAAACAACAACATCATCATCATCAACAACAACAACAACAATAATAATTTATTAGATTTATATGCCGCCCTTCTCTGAGGAAAAATGTGTGAGGCGAACCTTTACCCAAAGTTTTTCCCATCTACTCCAGCAATCTCAATGGTAAATGGGGAAATGTACGGCTGGAATTTTAAAACACCAACCGAAATTGCATTGGAGCCGGAGAGAAGCGGCTCTGCGCATGTGCACTCTCCGGCTCTGTCGGGGCTGACGCGCGCTACCTCCTGGGCTGAGGAGGTCCCGGATGCGCCCTATTTAAGGGCGGCATGTCAGGACCTCCTCCTTTTGCCCTCGGCATCCTGAACGCGAACACCCGCCCGCCCTCCTCTATCATACAGTGTGCCTGGACAGGGTCGCCTTGGGGCCGAATAGGAATTTTTGGTGGCCTCTCCTACGGGTGCGGCTGTTTTTTCGCCTATTCCACACTGACGTTAAGGATGGATTGGTTAGGGGGTGTGGCATGATGTAGTTATACATTTGGTTGATTTGGCTTCCCTCTGGTCACTGGGGTTTGGTAGGTTAGGGGCGGAAATGGGCAGTAGGATCAACTGCGCATTCTCCTTTTGGGCATCTTTTCAAAGATGATGGGCCACCTCTCCCCATGAACTATAGGTTTGTACAACTTTGGGGATTGGAGGGGGGATGCCCATGGGACTCACCTTATCCAATTTCCCAAGGGGATTGGATAGTGAGCTCCTCCCACACACTTTAAGGGTGTGGCTCGGATCCAGGTAAAGGTGGCTACCTTCACCTGGTTCAGCAAGGAGTTATGCCTCATTGTTGCCTATGTATGTTTTCGATAGGTAATTCCGCCCCATTAGTTGGTTTGGCCTCTGCAGGTCCTTTGGTTACATCTGTTTATAACATTTATATTTATGTTATTTAAATTTATGTCAATTTAAATAACGTGACCCAATTTTAATTCCAGCTCTTGTCTCCACGTCGTTATTCCGCTTCCAACGCAAATGATAGAACAGTGGACCTCAATCTATCTAATGCCGCGCCCCCTTAATATAGCTCCTCATGTTGTGGTGACCCTCAACCATAAGTCTAGCGCCAATTCCCCCAACAGAGCTTTAAGCTGACTGGCAGGCAAGTCAGAGAGACACCCCCACCTGATTGGTCAGATTGTAAAAATCTGTTCCAAAGCGCCAGAATAGAAGTTTTAGTTTCTAACACTATGGGAAATTTGTCTTTTCCCATGGTCTTAGGAGACCCCAGGCTTCATATTCTGGGGAATCCAGAGCATGATACCATGGTCTTTCGAGACTGAAGGATGCCAATGCAAGGTGACCCCTGTGAAACAGTCATTCGGCCCCCAAAGGGGTCCTGACCCCCAGGTTGAGAACCACTGTGATAGAGGAATAACATATAACTAACCACTTAATTCAGAAAGGAAATAAGGAAATGAGTGAAGGAATACAGAGGGAGAATGTAAGAGGTTATTTATTTATGTATTATTTATTTATTGAATTTGTATGCCGCCCCTCTCCGTAGACTCGGGGCGGCTAACAACAGTAATAAAAAACAGCATGTAAATCCAATAACATACATACAAACAAACATACCATGCATAAATTGTAAAGGCCTGGGGGAAAGAATATCTCAGTTCCCCCATGTCTGATGACAGAGGTGGATTTTAAGGAGCTTATGAAAGACGAGGAGGGTGGGGGCAATTCTAATCTCCAGGGGGTGCTGGTTCCAGAGGGCCAGGGCCGCCACAGAGAAGGCTCTTCCCCTGCGCCCCGCCAAACGACATTGTTTAGTTGACGGGACCCGTAGAAGGCCAACTCTGTGGGATCTAACTGGTCGCTGGGATTCGTGCAGCAGAAGGCGATCCCGGAGATAATATAGCTCATAACCAACACTTTGAATTGTGACCGGAAACTGATCGGCAACCAATGCAGACTGCGGACTGTTGGTGTTACATGGGCATTTTTGGGTTCATTATGATTTCAATGAACCTTCAAAGGCCACAGTCTGACCCTGTGGAGATGTATTTTTCTACTTGGCTTTATTGTTTCATCTCTCTTTTCCTGAGAAACAGCTTGGCTGAAGCGAAGCCTTTTAAATGCTGGGATATTCCCTCTAGGTGATTGTTAAGCTTAACAAGCTGTTTAAGAAGAGGCAACCCATGTTATCATTAGATTTTTGTCTCCAGGGGAGATGAGAACCAGGAAGTATTTTGAGTGGTTAATGTTCAGCATGTAAGCCTGATAGTTACTGCAGAGAAGCTATAACATCAAGATAAAACATACATCTGTTTGACCTTTTCGAAATGACAAAGAGCCAAGGGGCGGGGAGGAAAATCAAAGGAAAGTACTTCATCTGTTCAACTTTCTTTTATATAGGCTCCCTGTTCTATTTTTTTTTTGTGTGTGTGTGTGTCTCCATATCTGTTAAGCTTCAGTTCACTTAGTCATAAAAGTAGCACTTATTTTCCTGCAGATAATGGTTTTTTTTCCTATCTTGTGTCATTCATATCCCACTGACTTCTGAGTTCATTTGTCACTTGCACAACGAGCTGTTCCTGACTGCTAAGTTAAGCTATTACTTATCAGTCCTTGAACTTACACAAAACTATACTGCCGCAGTGCTGCCCCACTGGAGATCTCTATCTCCCCATAGGCACAGTACTGCCAAATAATGCTTCATTATTTTAGAACATATTTAGAAAAAGGGTTTGTTTCCTTGGTTTCCTTCCCCTTCCATCAAATGTCACCAGTTACTGTGTAGTAAGAAACCATCCAGAAACCATCCACATCTACACCTGTCTGGTTTTTCTTTTCTTTGAAACCTGAGAGTTAGGGCAAAACATTAATAATAATAATAATAATAATAATAATAATAATAATAATAATTTATTAGATTTGTATGCCGCCCCTCTCCGAAGCTGTTGATTAACTGGAAAAATATAGTAAGCAAACAATGATTGATTGATAGTTTATTTATTTATTTATTGGACTTGTATGCCACCCCTCTCTGTGGACTCGGGGCGGCTCACAATATATCAGTGACCAAAACACTATGCAATAACGTAGCTTAATCCAATTAATATAAGCAGCTAATTAAAGCAATATAAAAAGTCTAAACATTAAAAATCATTCATACAATTACAATCACAGGGATACTAAACATTCAATGGCCAGAGGCTGGGCTCTAATGCCCTCGTGCCTGATGGCATAAATAGGTTTTCAGGTTCTTAGGAAAGGCAAGGAGGGTGGGGGCAGTACTACTCTGTGGGGCCCCCACAGAGAAGGCTCTTCTCGTAGGCCCCACTAAATGACATTGTTTAGTTGACGGGATCTGGGGAAGGCTGATTCTGTGGGACCTAACTGGATGCTGGGATTCATGCGTCAGAAGGCGGTCCCATAAGTAATCTGGTCCAATGCCATGTAGGGCTTTATATGTCATGACCAATTGCTTGTTCCCTCTGCTTCAGAAGTGAGATAATGATAATGACAATGACAATGACAATGACAATGACAATGACAATGACAATGACAATGATAATGATATATTAAATTTGTATGCCACCCCTCTCCGAAGACTCTGGGCGGCTCACAACATAGCAATAATACAACACAGTACAAATGTAATATTAAACATTTTAAAAAGTTAATTTTTTAACTTTTTCATATTTAACTTTTTAACAGTTCAGACAAGTTCATTAAGTCCAGGGTCAATGCAGCTGTCTACCGGGAGTTTTGGGAGCACTCCAAGCTTCTATCCGCATACGAGCTTTATGGGGATGGTGACTTAAATTTTCCAGCAGGACTTGTCACCTGCCCACACTGCCCAAAGCATCAAAAACTGCTTCAATGACCATGGGATTACTGTGTTTTATTGGCCAGCAAACATGCCTGATCTGAACCCTATAGAGAATCTATGGTGCATTGCCAAGAAAAAGATAAGAGACATGACATGGAACAATGCAGAAGAGCTGAAGGCCACTATTGAAGGATCCTGCCCTTCCATAACACCTCAGCAGTGCCACAGCATCCGTGTCACGCATCCATGCCAGGCAGCATTGAGGCAGTAATTTCTGCAAAAGGGGCCCAAATGAAGTACTGAGTACATATGCATGCTTATACTTTTCAGAAGTCCGATATTGATCTATGTACAAACCTTTTTAAAAATTGATTGCATGTAATATTCTAATTTTCTGAGATGGGGGATTTGCGGTTTCCTTGGCTGTACTCCATAATCATCACAATTATGACAAATCATGGCTTGAACTATCTTGCCTTGCATGTTATGAATATCTCTCATGTATTAAGTTTCACCTTTTAAGTTACATTACTGAAATAAATGAACGTTTGCACAATATTCTAATTTTTTGAGTTTTACCTTTACACTGATAGCATATGCACCAAGACAAATTCTTTGTGTTTCTATTCTATTCTATTCTGTTCTGTTCTGTCCTGTCCTGTCCTGTTGTATCCTATCCTATCCTATCCTATCCTATCGCCTTCAATGTATCTGATTTTCATTTTCAAAATTATGGGATGAAAGAGGAATGCAGGTTCACAAATGAATCCTTCAAAAATGCTTTAAAAATAATGTTTTACTGTCTCTATTGCTGAGAGGGAAGGGTTATTTAGCCCAATTCCTTTGTGTGCACAACCTAGTCTGATTGTTTTTTTTAAAGGAAAACAAACTATTTTGAATATATCTCATCTAGTTTGGCCCTGTTTAAAGAGTTTCAAAGTGCATCTGCAGTTGGATTCAGTCAACATAGACACTTCTCCAATGCTGCTGTTAATCATCATTTTGGTGACATGGTGAATGCATCACTCTGAAGAAAAAACAAAAACAAAACAAAACAAATTTGCCGTCAGCCTCATAGCGTTCTTTTGCTTTAAATTTTCAGCAATATATACTCACTCTGCAAGAAACAATAAACTCCTAATTATGCACAGGAATGCCCTACAGACCCAATCAACATGTAGCTGTAGACAATATTGTAGTATTTCCTAGATGAGCTAGAAGATAAGTACTCTACCTGAAACTAATCCAACCTGCTTTCATCTCTCTTGTTGCAAGATTGATGCTAGCCCTCCAGGTACATCAGACAGGAAGCATGGCCAGAGAAATGAAGTCTACTTTATTGTAAGTCTTTATTAACAGAATTTTGCATGTCTGAAGGTACAAATCTCCTACTTTCAGTCTTAACAGCCTGATCAATTATTTTGGATCCTTCCTGAGTTTCTTTCTCTGACCATTAAGCAACTGTGGGCTTCTTCCCCTCTTGTCTGATTACTGTATTCCCCCTTATCCCCCAAAGTCATTTCCACATACCATTACACCCAGTATGCATAGGAATGTCCTACAGACCCAATCAGCCACAGTCAAGGACAGTAATTATTGAGGCACTTAATCTTAATAAACCTTGAGAAATATACATGGGAGGAAATTCAAGCAATGCATGTGATCAGCTAAGGGGCAATCATAATTGAGTTCCATCTGAGAGACTTACTCTCTCCAGCTTCTCTTAAGTGACAGGGGCTGAGGGGGCAGGGAAGATCCAATAAGGTTGAAGATGCATTAAAATATCAAAGGAAAAACAGGAAGGGAAATCCAAGATGATCAGCAATAAGACAAAAGATAATGAGAAAAGGGGTTTCTTCTTAAAGCTACAGTAGGAAGAATAAAAGAAATAGAAATATAAAATCTTCCTTTAAAATAGTACTTATACTTAGACCTATATACCACTTCACAGTGTTTTACAGCCCTCTCTAAGCATTTTAAAGAATCAGCATATTATTATTATTATTATTATTATTATTATTATTATTATTATTATTATTATTATGTCAATACAAAACAGCAAACGAGATCACTATGCTGGGTTTCGTATTTCATCACCAGTCGGGCACTTCCCAAGCACCTAGGACTGCGTGATGTAGCGGCGAATTATGTTTGCTGATCCCAGTAAAGCGGCCTTTTGCAATTGACAGATGGAGATTTTGTCAATTCCGATGATTTTCAAATGTCCGCTGAGATCCTTTGGTACTGCGCCCAGCATGCCAAGTACCACTGGGACCACTTTCACTGGCTTATGCCAGAGTCGTTGCAGCTCGATTTTTAGATCTTCGTATTTCACTAATTTCTCTAGCTGCTTCTCCTCAATTCTGCTATCCCCTGGGATGGCGATGTCGATGATCCATGCTTTCTTTTTCTCCACAATCAGGATGTCTGGTGTGTTATGCTTCAGAATTCGGTGAGTCGGAAGTCGGAAGTCCCACAGTAGTTTTGCTTGCTCATTTTCGACCACTTTTTCGGGCTTATGATCTCACCAGTTCTTTGCCACTGGTAAATGGTAGTTCCAGCACAAGTTCCAGTGGATCATCTGTGCCACAGCATAATGTCTATGCTTGTAGTCAGTCTGTGCAATATTTTTGCAGCAGCTGAGTATGTGATCGATTGTTTCATCTGTTTCTTTACAGAGTCTGCACTTTGGATCGTCTGTTGATTTTTCAATTCTGGCTTTGACAGCATTTGTTCTAATGGCCTGTTCTTGTGCCGCCAGTATTCTGTCCTTCTGTCTCCTTTTTGAGTGTTCTACCTGTAAGCCATGACCAGGTCTTTTCTTTATCCACTTTGCCTTCAATCTTCTCCAAGAACTTGCTGAAAAGGGATCAATCCAGCAGTGGTATTTAGCTGGCTCTGATGAGTTCTGTTAAGCCCACAGCAGAAATTTTGTGTAGTTTGGAGAACTGACAAATACCACCTCTGACTGGCCTGGCCCCCAACTATTCGCTGCCTCCCGAATCCCAGCTGATCAACTGAGTCTTTTTGTTGTTGTCCTGCACAGGAGAATGGAGCTGGTAAGCAGATTAGTCGGGTGGGGTGGGAATAAGGATTTTACAATATCCTCCTGGAGTGGGGTAGGAATGGGGATTTTTCAGTATCCTTCCTCTGCCACAGCCACCAAGCCATGCCCACCAAGCCTTGCCTACAGAACCGGTGGTAAAAAATTGAATCCCACCATTGGATCGATCATTGCTGAATAACACACCTTTCTGCTTTGTTCTCCTATGAAAACTTTCTCAAGTAATCAAACAACAGTTATTGCCAATTGTGTTGCTGATATTAAACCAGGCTAGCTTCTTGGTCCATAAAGCACTCAAAGTCAGCATAGGGAGCAGCCCATCAATACTATTGCCAGGCATAACTATCAAGGGATGCTGGAGGAGCTAATAGAAAGAACACAAGAAACAAGATGAAACATTGCAATGTGGGGAAGTAGTTTGTCAGTTCAAGTGCCAACTTGGGATGCTTCTCTAAAACAATTCCATTTCAACAAAAGTGCATTTGTGACTCATTACTGTGCGTAGAGACAGTGTCTTCCCTCAAGGCACTTTTTGCAATGGGGACGTCTCCCTTTCTGGCTGCACAGGATCATAGATATTGGAAGAAATTGCAAAGCCAACTTCCTGATAAGGAATCCACAAAGTGTTTTGTGGATGGTTTTAAATAACAGGCTTCTGGTTTAATCCTTTTATTTAATGGCAAAGTTTTACATTTTTATTGATCTTCATGTCCTTAGGGTAGTGCTAAATTATCTGCCTTAGACATTTAGTGAGACAGAGCAGAGAAAAATGTAAGTAAGTATGATAATTACAAAATCTGTTCTCAGAATGTGGAGGTTGTTTGCTGTGATTTTGTAAGCAATGAGCAGTTTATTATAACAAATAACTTTCCTTATTGCCATTGGAGGTGATGGGTTCTCTTTCATTAGAATCTGGATGGTGATCTATTAGCTGCTCTCCTATTTTCAGACCATTCAACAAAATGCACACAGCTTCTTGAGTGTCGTGCCCAACCAAACCCCCCCCAACACTTTACACTTGGATTGTCCATGGTTGACCTATCCAGATTCCTGGAAGGTCAGTAAGGGGCAAGTATGGGTGCACTAGAGTACCTTCCGTCCCCTGTCCTATTGCTCTCCTATATCTCCTATACCTTTCTTCTATTCCTATATCTCTTCTTCTATTCTTTCATTGATATGTTCTATTCCTATATCTTCTCTTCTATTCTTTCTTAGATATATTTTACTATGAGTATATCCTCTATAACCTTCATTATGTATTTTACTATGTGTACACCCATTAAAACCCTCATTGTGTATTGGACAAAATCAATCAATCGATCGATCGATCAATCAATCAAAAGATCTTTAAATATATGTGGGCTTCACTGTCCTAGTCCTTGGTACAGTCCCTAGATGGATTATGTAAAGAGCAAGGTAAGTGATTCTGTTAATATCAAATTCCAACATACCTCCAAATAAGTTGGAAATTTTTTGCCTAGAAATGGAAAGGGGGCAAATGTCTACTTTTTCTTGTTTTTAAGTTGTAGAAATCTAGGGCGTCTGCTTGGAGACTCTGATTACAATATAAATAGGGCTATTTTCTTTTTTTAAAAAAATCTTTTTATTGAATATTTACATTTAAAACAACAGAAACAAAGACAAAAAACACAAACAAAAACGTAACATACAAAAGCATACAACTTTATAATATATAGGTTAATTTGGTATCAGAACTTAAGCATCTAACAATTAACATATATGCTAGCTATTCTGCTGAACCTTGTTCCTTACAGCCTATCTATATTTTATTCTATTTGGTTTTCCAACTTCATTGTAAAGTACGCTTTATAAATTACATGGTTTATATCTCTTTGTGTGTCTTTTTCTGGGTTACACTGTTTCTCATTACTGTGAATTGGTATTTCGATAGGAGTCAATGGGTGAGTTTAGCAACAGTTTGTCTGCTTACTTAAAAGGATTTATAAGATTATTCTTTGCTTTTATTGGTTTTCTTTTTGAAGGGTATACAATGTTAAAGTTTCAAATATATTTTTTTGGCTTAAGCAGTCATAGCATCTGTCCCAAGTGTTGTAAAATTCTGTACTGTCTTTTTCCTGGAGTTCCAATGTTATCTCTGCTACCTCATGTATTTTAATTATCAAATTTAATCTCGGGGGAGGGGGGGGGGTTCCTGCTTACAATTTTGAGTGCATGTCATTCTAGCTGCTGTTGTTAAATGTAGTGTCAGGTATCTGCCTTCTTTAGTAATTTTGTGAATATGGCTATTTTCTTGTATTGCTTTTTTGTAATTGTTTCACTACCAGTGCTCTAAATCAGTCTCTCTCTCAATTCAGCAACTTTAGATTGAATTCTAGGGATTGAATTCTAAGAATTGCTCTAAATCAGGGGTGTCAAACTTGTGGCACCATGTTGTCATCATGTGACATATCATGACTCCTCCCCACTTTGCTAAAATAGGAGTGGACATGACCAGTGTGTGACACATCTGGCCCACAGGTCACGAGTTTGACACCCCTGCTCTAAATCTTTCTGTTTCCCATAGTTTGAACCAAGAAAGGCTATGTATGTGTGTGTGAGAGAGAGAGAGAGAGAGGAAGGAAGGAAGGAAGAATAAAAGAAAGAAAGAAAGAAAGAAAGAATATTATTTGCTCAGATTGTTGTCAATCTTCAGAATCTATTCCTTCCTCCTGGGTATGTCCCATCTCTCAACTTGACAGGTCTCTAATCCACATGCATGGAAATGTATATCAACCTGCCTTCATGCAGCTCATACAGTTTTTCATTTGATATGCTTCAGCATCTCAAATGGGATTTTATTTTTTCATTGTGTTTTATCTGGAGATTCTTCTTTAATTGAGTGTTATGGCTTTGTTCTTTGTTCTTTATCTTATTTTAATGTGACCTCTGTAAGTTCATAGCACTACAAGAGGATTTGCAAAGCTACTTAAAATTCTATTTTGCACTTTCAAAAGCCAAAAAACATTTAGTCATCAGATTTCTCTTCAGTCTAAAAAGCCCTTCTGTCCATATAATCTCAAAACAGAATAGAAAAGAATATGTCTGTATTCTTCTCGTTTCAAAAGGAGGGTTGCTCTGAAATTTCATATGGTTCATCACCCTAAAACCAAAGTGTGAAACAATGTCCCAAAGGTGTTTTTTCAAGAGATGATTGGTCTTTCTTTGTTTTTCCTTGAAGGTGTTTCATGTTTCATCAGTTTTCCTTCAGCTCCCCTTCAGAATTGAAAGAGTTTCTTGGATGAGAAGCGAAAAGTCTTCAAGGAAAAACAAAGAAAGTCCAGTTGCCTGTTGAAAAAGCACCTTTGGGATAACCATGACCTGGATAACTGAGAATCTCCATAGATGTTCGCATAACAAACATTTCCTATGAAATAAAATATATTCACAATTTACATAATTTACAATTCAAGCAAGGGATTGAAAGTTTAATACATGTATATGGCTTGACTTCAGCAGAATTGTCTCTTACTATATCTTTTTACTGAATTTTATTGGGGAATGAATTTTGGCTACACAATTGAATTAGAAAAATGGGAAAAATTATTGACTAATAATTGGCAGATGACAAAATAATCAAAAATGTTTTACAGGTGGCACCTATCGCCAGAAAGACTATCAAAAATGTTCCCAAAACTTCTCCATTATGCTGGAAGTGCAAAAAAGAAAGAGGCACGTTCTACCACCAATGGTGGACAGGTGTACAGGCAAAAAAATTCTGGAATAAAATAACAAATTGGTTAAAAGAAATAGTAAATGAAGAAACTGAAAAAAACCCAGAATTATATTTATTGGGTATTTTTAATAAAAAAATAGAAAAAGAGGTAAGATATTTAGTTATACACATACTAACAGCTGCCAGGATAGTATATGCCCAACAATGTAAAATAGACAAACTACCGGAAGAAAATATAATAATTAAAAAAATATTAGACTGTGCGGAGATGGACAGGCTATCTAAAAGATTAGAGGGAAAAGAACAATCAGATTACTATAAAATGTGGGCAAAATTTTATGATTGGCTAAAGAAAATAGCAACAAAGAAATAAATAAAAATTTACGCAAAGCAACACATCGAATAAAAAAAAAATTGAAAAATTAATACTATGTGAAAGAAGCAAAATTCTCTAATCAAACACCTAAAAAGTGGGAAAACTTTCATTTCCCAAATGTTGTATGTGTATTTTTCTGTATATGTTTTTTCTTTTTTATGTTATATTTGAAAAAACAAACAAATAAATAAATAAATAAATATCTTGTTCTCTCCATAAACATTGGCCTAAAAACATTCTCTCCTCAAACATTAGTCCATGGGAGTAATTAGCTATCTTGGAGTGTTTTTTTTTTCCAGGGCAAAATACAAATTGAATTGAATTCAGATACTGAAGAGGCAGGAGACTGGCATTAAGACTTCAGCTCTTCATTGGTTATAGTGAGCAAACATCTGCCCCTGCCTGCTTTTGGCAGGCGTTTAAATAGAGAGCCTTTTTGGGAAGGAGCCAATCAGAATTGCCTTGCTCTACTTCCTTGTCAGACTGGAGTGAAAACTTTCCAGCTTCTCAGGACATAACATCCCTTCCCCTTTAGTTCAGTGCATAAATTAGCATACATGAATGGGCCAGGGTGGTGCAGCAGGTAGAGTTCTGTACTGCAGGCCACTGAAGCTGACTGTAGATCTGAAGGTCAGCGGTTCAAATCTCATCACCGGCTCAAGGTTGACTCAGCCTTCCATCCTTCTGAGGTGGGTAAAATGAGGACCCGGATTGTGGGGGCAATAGCCTAGCTCTGTTAAAAAGTGCTATTGTTAACATGTTGTAAACCGCCCTGAGTCTAAGGAGAAAGGCGGCATAAAAATTGAATAAATAAATAAATAAATAAATAAATAAATAAATAAATAATCATCTAAATATATAGGACCTTTAACTGCTCTAGTTGACCTCTGCAGTTCAGTCAGGGCATTGGCTGAGGCAGGAGCGGACATGTTTTCTCTCTCTGGCTCCCTCTCTGGAACCTTCTGGAACAACTCACCCAAAGTCTCAGATTTGGCCGAGCTGGACTCCTCATTGTCACTGGTGTCCAGATCAAAAATAACTGCACCAGCTCTCAGGAATTAGTTTTAGCTGTAGGGAGAACATTGTTAGGGGGTGGGTCTGTTTCCCAGTCAGCGCTTAATGGCTGGCTATCCCGTAGTTGGTCCACATTGTGCCACCAGATTCTGCCACCCCCCAGGCCTATTATGTATGATTTTGGGCCTGTTATTTCCAGGATTTTCCCAGGTAGCCACAGGGAACCCATGGTGAAATTTCTTGCATATACTGGGTTATTTATTTCAAATGTTTTTATTTTCTCCAACAATATAAAAAGACAATGTAAACAAATCTAATATTAAAAACAATCTAAAAAAACCCAATTTAAAGAACCACTCATACATTCAAGCATACCATGTATAAATTCTATAAGCCTAGGGGGAAGGGAAATTTCAATTCTCCTATGCCTGACGACAGAGGTGGGTTTTAAGGAGCTTGCAAAAGGCAAGGAGGGTGGGGGCAACTCTGATATCTGGGGGGAGCTGGTTCCAGAGGGTCGGGGCCACCACAGAGAAGGCTCTTCTCCTGGGTCCCGCCAAACGACATTGCTTAGTCGACGGGACCTGGAGAAGGCCAACTCTGTGGGACCTAACCGGTCGCTGGGATTCGTGCGATATTGAAACTTTCTTTCTCATTTGAGTGACTTGGGTGTAACCTGTCAGGGACAGACTAGAGTTTCCGGCCCATTAGAAATTTTTCAGGGCTTTTCCCTGTGACTGTACTAAGGGTTATGCGTTGTGTTCATTTATATGTGTGCTGGTCAGACGTGCTACAAACTCTGAGAACTCAAGATGAAAAATACTTTACCTTGACTCTCGAAGTTCAAGACGGCCCATCCTGAACTCATCCTCCAGTTGCATTCTCATAACGACAATAAGTTGTGTTGAGAGATTGCTATCCAAAAGTAATTGTGTGGATGGTCCTGAATGTGAAATACCTCATCCTCTTACAATATCTACCACAGTGCTTTTAAATAAATATAGCATAAATTAGATGTTTTGCTACTTTTCAACTATGTGAGGATTTAACAAGAGAGTGTTAAAAGCAAATTGATACTTTCCTTGGAAAATGCTACAGTACAGAGAGAAAATAGAATCTGGCCCAATTTTATGATTACGTCCCTTTGCTCAGTCTTGGCAGGTGGAGGTGAAGCATCACAAAAATGCCCCCAATGAACCCTTTTCAAAAATAGCAATACTACTGAGACCTCTGGGTGAGATCATCCAAGGGCATGGGGTGAGGTTTCATCAGTATGCTGATGATACCCAGTTATACATCTCCACCCCATGTCCAGTCAGTGAAGCAGTGGAAGTGATGTGCCAGTGCCTGGAGGCTGTTGGGGTCTGGATGGGTGTCAACAAGCTCAAACTCAACCCGGACAAGACGGAGTGGCTGTGGGTTTTGCCTCCCAAGGACAATTCCATCTGTCCGTCCATTACCCTGGGGGGGGGATTACTGCCCCCCTCGGAAAGGGTCTGCAACTTGGGTGTCCTTGATCCACAGCTGACATTGGAACATCATCTTTCGGCTGTGGCGAGGAGGGTGTTTGTACAGGTTCGCCTGGTGCACCAGTTGCGGCCCTATTTGGACAGGGAGTCACTGCTCACAGTCGCTCACGCCCTCATCACCTCGAGATTCGATTACTGCAACGCTGTCTACATGGGGCTACCTCTGAAAAGTGTTCGGAAATTTCAGATCGTGCAGAATGCGGCTGCGAGAGCCATTGTGGGGTTACCCAGGTTCGCCCACGTTTCTTCAACACTCCGTGGCTTGCATTGGCTGCCAATCAGTTTCTGGTCACAATTCAAAGTGTTGGTAATGACCTATAAAGCCCTACATGGCATCGGACCAGAATATCTCCAGGATCATCTTCTGCCACACGAATCCCAGCAGCTGATAAGGTCCCACAGAGTTGGCCTTCTCTGGGTTCCATCAACTAAACAATGTCGTCTGACAGGCCCCAGGGGAAGAGCCTTCTCTGTGGTGACCCCGGCCCTCTGGAACCAGCTCCCCCCAGAGATCAGAACTGCTTCCACCCTCCTTGCCTTTCGTAAGTTGCTCAAGACTCACCTATATCGCCAGGCATGGGGGAATTGAGACATCTCCCCCAGGCTTATATAGTTTATGTATGGTATGCTTGTGTTTTATGATTTTTAAATGATGGGTTTTTAGATAATTTTTAATATTAGATTTGTTACATTGTATACTGTTATTATTATTGTTGTGAATGCTTAACACTTAACACTCGCAGATCACAACAATAATAATAACAGTATACAATGTAACAAATCTATTATTAAAAATTATATATATAATTTTTATGTATAATAAATAAATAATTATATATGTATAATAATAAATAATTATGTATAATAAATAAAGGAGAATGAAACATAAGGAATGCTTAACACTATCTCTGCTCTCCCCTTCTGAACAGACACTAGGTGGCAGGAAAAATTGCAAGCAAATTGTCTGCATGGTTTTTTCTTCAACCCAGATAAAATATTTCCATGATTTGTTTGTGTTATATGTTTCTTCCTCATTGTTGACTCTTAGATTTTTAGATATCATGTTTTGGAAACAATTCCAAACATTAATTTTAAAAGAAAGCAGACTAGATTCCATTGTGTAGAAAATTTAGATAAATGTTTTTAAAACCATTGCAAAGAAATTAATTAAGTATTAATTAAAATCACTGTAACATCATCAGTTAATTAAGGCACTCATTTGAAGTCATTGGTAATAACTTGAATTTCTGGCTCATTAAACCAACAGTAGAAATCATGCATAGCATCAATTCCTTTGCTGAAGAGTATCAGATTCTATGATATGACTAGGAAAGAAGAAGTAAGTGAAGCATCAGAAGCATCCCCAAAATTCTAGAAACAATATTGTGATGGAAAATAGTTATCAGCTAGTTTTTATTCCTATTTGAAGCCTTAGAGCCATTTATGCTTCCTTTGTTTTATTGGCTAAGTGTGATTGGACACAAAAGGAATTTGTCATTGGTGCATATGCTCTCAGTGTACATAAAAAAAAAGTATACATGTGTCAAGAATCATGAGGTATAACACTTAATGATTGTCATAGGGTTCAAATAAGCAATCAGGAAACAATCAATATTAATATAAATCATAAGGATACAAGCAACAATTACAGTCATGCAAGCATAAGTGGGAGGAGATTCAAGAATGGTGGAAGGTCTTAAGCATAAAACGTATCAGGAAAGACTTAATGAACTCAATCTATATAGTCTGGAGGACAGAAGGAAAAGGGGGGACATGATCAAAACATTTAAATATGTTAAAGGGTTAAATAAGGTTCAGGAGGGAAGTGGTTTTAATAGGAAAGTGAACACAAGAACAAGGGGACACAATCTGAAGTTAGTTGGGGGAAAGATCAAAAGCAATATGAGAAAATATTATTTTATTGAAAGATTAGTAGATCCTTGGAACAAACTTCCAGCAGACGTAGTTGGTAAATCTACAGTAACTGAATTTAAACATGCCTGGGATAAACGTATATCCACCCTAAGATAAAATACAGAAAATAGTATAAGGGCAGACTAGATGGATCATGAGGTCTTTTTCTGCCGTCAGTCTTCTATGTTTCTATGTTCCTATGAGATGGGTGATAGGAATGTTGAGAAGACTAATAATAATAGTAATGCAGCCTTAGTAAATAGTTTGACAGTAGTGAGGGAATTATTTGTTTAGCAGAGTGATGGCATTTGGGGAAAAAAACTGTTCTTGTATTTAGTTGTTGTAGTGTACAGTGCTCTATAGCATCATTTTGGGGGTAGGAGTTGAAACAGTTTATGCCCAGGATGTGAGGGATCAGTAAATATTTTCAGGGCCCTCTTTTTGACTCATGCAGTGTACAGGTCCTCAATTGGAGGCAGGTTGGCAGTAATTGTTTTACTGTTCTAATTACCCTCTGAAGTCTGTGTCTGTCTTGTTGGGTTGCAGAACCGAACCAGACAGTTATAGAGGTGCAGATGACAGACTCAATAATTTGTTTCCACACTAATAGCGGTTCCACCCCAATCCTTTTTCAAGGTAATTAGTCATGGATGCATCAAAGATCTATGAAATATAATTATTGGTATTTACTCTCTGCCCTGATCCTCTCCTAATTACTGCTGATTGTTGAAGCATCAAGAGTGTTCCAGTCCATCAAGCAAAGAAACAATTAAGAAACAAACATGTGGCATCTGCTTATAATTTAAAATCCAAATCGGCAGAGTGGGACCGCCTTTGTTTTTGGAAAGGCAGGCTATGCTTTGCTGTTTATTATGCTGCAGAAGAATCTAAGCTGACTTGGAAAAAATAGTAATATTTTTTCTTTCTGTTTCCAAAAAGAACAAAGTCTTCTCCTATGCAGAATTTCAGAATCACTAGCATTGTTAATAACAGTCAGACAAATATTCTCTGAAAGGTGGCATTAAACATATTGGAGATGAGTAGAGTAGGATAGGATAGGATAGGATAGAGGAATAGGAGAGGAGAGGAATAGGATAGGATAGGATAGAGGAATAGGAGAGGAGAGGAATAGGATAGGATAGGATAGGAAAGGATAGGATAGGATAGTAGAATAGAAAGAGAAAGAGAAAGAGAAAGAGAAATAACAGAAATAATAGAAATGGAAATGGAAATAGAATAGAATAAAATAGCATTCTTTATTGGCCAAGTGTGATTGGACACACATGGAATTTGTCTTTGGTGAATAAGCTCTCAGTGTACATAAAAGATACAAATGATAAACCATGACCATAGTAATCATAAATACATTCATCATGAATCATAAGATACAACACAGTGATAGTCATAGGATACTAAATCATACTAAGAAACTAAACAAAACAATAGTAACTCATTATGATACAAGCAACTAAGTTATAGTCATAAGTAGAAAATGAAATAGGTAATAGGAAAGATGAAAAGAATAATTGCAATACAGTCTTAGTTATGAGTTTGAGAGTGTTGTGGGAATTAGCTGTTTAGCAGAGTGATGCATTGGGGGAATTACTTGGGTTCAATGCCCAAGTCTCAGAATTCCTAGCCATTCTTCTAGTTAAATGAGACTTCTAGAAACGTATTGTCAATCCATTTGAAAGATACCAGTTTGGATAAGGCCGATGTAAAATACATGGGAGGCAATATATTATTTCTGTATTCACAGGACCATGTTGATGATGGAACATACTTGAAGGTTAATTGAAATCCGTTCCCAATACACAGTCTGTTTTTCATGATATCACTTATCTTTCTGCATCAAGAAACTGCCTTAGAACAAAGACCATTCATCCATCTGCCACATATTGAACTCTGCTGCACCATTCTGCATTGGACTGGCAATATGTTACAATCTGTTGCCCATGGAAAGTTGACATAACTCATTGGATCTAATCCAAAGTTGTTTATGGACCCCTTTCTAGAGGCAGATGGGAATCAAGCCTATTCAATGGGGAAGCAAAGCACAGACAAAACATGCCCCAAATCACTGTCATCTGATGCAAAGACGATGGTAGGAAAAGGACGTATTTTCGACCGCTTGCAGAGCTCTGGCATTATTTGATTGCCTGCTCAAGTGATTATCTGATTGCAGGCATTTGTCCATGAGCAAAAAGAATGTGCAAACATAGAGCCAGGGATGATGATTAAAATCATAAAACTTATCAGGAAAGACTTAATGAACTTATCTGTATAGTCTGGAGGACAGAAGGGAAATGGAGGACATGATCAAAACATTTAAATATGTTAAAGGGTTAAATAAAGTTCAGGAGGGAACTTTAGGGGGCACAATCTGAGGTTAGCTGGGGGAAAGATCAGAAGCACCGTGAGAAAATATTATTTGACTGAAAGAGTAGTAGATGCTTGGAATAAACTTCCAGCAGACGTGGTTGGTAAATCCACAGTAACTGAATTTAAACATGCCTGGGATAAACATATATCCATTGTAAGATAAAATACAGGAAATAGTATAAGGGCAGACTAGAAGGACCATGAGGTCTTTTTCTGCCGTCGATCTTCTATGTTTCTATGTTTCTATGATCCTGTAGGAAGGAATTCCAGCAATAATTAAGGTGGATCTGGCAAGGCCTCAGGATACCCTGAGTGCACTTTCCGACGTGCCCACAGACTCTGATGTCCAGCCACCCAGACCTAACCAGAGCTGTGCTTTAAAGATACAGTGGCAGAGCACTGATGGATTAACCAGAAAACTGACCAGCGTGCATGAGATTTTGCCATTTTTGCCATTTTCTTGCTTTCTTGAGAGTTCTTGCATGAGATTTCGTTTCCAGCGCATGCACAAAAGCCAAATCACATGCTGATGCATGCGCATACACCTGCTGGATACATGTGACCCCGCGCCAGTCTCCGGGAACACATTGGTAATGCCAGAGATGAGGAACCCCCACCTGACTGTAACCACATACAAAATGCTTGTCTTGCCAATTAAATAAGATGTATTTTCCCCAGAAACATCAAGCGTAGAGGATACGGCTTGGACTGTGACTAAGAAGAATCTGGGGATATGGATTTGCTTCTGAAGGGCACCAAGTTGAGGTGGCGCAGTTTAGATATAATTGAGCCAGATGGCCCATTTGCCTGATGATAAGGCTATTACGCTGATCCATTCCTTCTTACTCAAGGGAATGCTATGATGCAGCATGTTCTTACCAGGGATTAAGCCCCCTGAATTTCGTACAAACTACCTTTGAGTTAATTATTCAGATGCTCAAAATGTATCTTGCGGTAAGGCTTGCCTCGTTAATCTCAGAACAAGTGTTGAAAATTGCTTCTAAATAAGATACCTTGCATAATTGGGCAAAGCATCGCAATGTTTGGATGAAGCCCTTTCATAAAGGTGGCTTTCGAGATGCAATGCTCAATTACTGCAAACAATTTAACAGTAACATTTCTCTGTGCCCGTCCACAGGGAAAGTAGCCAGCGATGGCAAGAGCATTTTTATTACCTTCAGATAATAAGTCTGTAAGGAAGAAGAGCCAAAAAACCCCCAGGACTAGCAATTTAAGTCCTGAGAAGCAGATATTGTCCCTTGTATAGACTTGTATTTACATGTTTATCAAGCTTCTACCCCAGTATGGCCCAACAACTCTCCACGATTTCCATACTATAAAACATAACAAACTAACTGAAGCAAATTTAAGACCTGCAGTCTTCAATTTTCAGAATTCTCCAGCCAGCATGGGAATTGAAGTCCACAAGTCTTAAAGTTGCCAAGATTGGACACTGTTGAATTTCCAGTGGTTCTCAACCTTTCTAATGCTGCGACCCCTTAATACAGTTCCTTATGTTGTGATGACTTCCAACCATAAGTCTAGCGCCGATTCTCCCAACAGAGCTTTAAGCTGATTGGCAGAAAGGTCAGAGGGATACCCCCACTGTAAATGCCTGATTGGTCGGATTGTAAAAATATGTTCCAAGGTGCCAGAATAGAAACTTTAGTTCCTAACACTATGGGAAATTTGTCTTTTCCCATGGTTTTAGGCGATCCCTGTGAAATGGTCGTTCGTCCCCCAAAGAGGTCCTGACCCCCAGGTTGAGAACCACTGAATTAAAGAGAGATGCCAGTTAAATGTTAAGAAATCTTCCTAAAAGTAAAAGCAATACTACCAAAGATCTAGAGAAGCAGTAGTTTCTCCTTCATTGGATAGGCGCCATACTTTAAATGGTAATTGATGGGAAATGACTCCAGAGAAGATCTGGGTCCACCATTTTCTGGTCTGGCTTTGAGTTACTTGACCATTGTGGAGCATAGAATGTTGGTGAGTCAGGTTTCTTCCCATGTAAGTTTCGGAGATTCCTGGCTGAACACAGCATGACCTGAGCTGCCTTCCCTCTATAAATACTGGTGGGTGAGTGTGGAGTGCTGGCTCAGCAGCTGCAAGCTGTGTTGAAACTTCCTGGTGAGTTAGCGCCCCCAACTGCTACACCCCCCTCTGACATGCACACAAAGCAAACACCATAAACACATGACCAAACCACAAACTCGCAGCCAAACCAAAACCCAGGATGTCATACCCAAGACACACATTACAAAAGAGCTAAGTAGTCTGCAAGCTCCAACTACTCAGGATATCCACAAACCTCAACTAATCAGCATACATCAATTACATCAATAACCCCAGGTGTTACCCCACTAACTCACCAGGAAGTTTCAACACAGCTTGCCGCTGCTGAGCCAGCACTCCACACCCACCCACCAGTATTTATAGAGAGAAGGCAGCTCAGGCCACACTGTGTTCACCCTAGCACAAGGCCAAAAGCACCAGCCTGAAGATGACGAGTGGGACCTGTTCGAAATGTCACCAAGAATCTCTGAAACTTACATGGGAAGAAATCTGAATATGCCAAGACCTTCATACAATTGAACTAAGCTAGTGACAATGTTACTCTGGAGCTTAATTAAACAGGCCCTTTACACAGAGTTCTTAGGTGTAGCAAAGCATACGTGATTCGTAGGTTCCCTGCAGTTCCATCTTTTGAAAATTAGAATTTCTACAAGAAGGCAGAAGGAATTGAGGAGTGGGGTAGGGGGAAGTCCCTGGCAAGCTTGCCTAATTTTTGTCAGTACTATGCAGAATTCCTGCTGTCCTTTCTGACACCCATGCCAGCCTCTCACCGTTATTAAGTTCGAAGCCCAGCAGGAATACAGCCTTTAAAATAACATATCGCACACAAAGTGGTGGGAAGGCAGAGATGTCATTAAAGCACATGGGAGATTTCTTTTTTTTAAAAAAAAAAATTACACTCCGCAGCTGTGTAATTGTAAGCTTTGGGATAGGAAGAATGGCTGTATTTCTCCTTAGTGCCATTAAAAAAAATACTTTGTTCAATAGGGACGGGTGGGGGAACCCATAAACATCCAGGCACTGTTCAGGGGCAAAAGGGACAGATTACCCATCAAAATAGTCTGTCTGTTTCTGTCTGCTGCAGTTTAATAAGAGGTTAAGCGGTAAGGAAAATGTTGGAGAAATGCATTGAAATGTATTGCATCTCTGACAACTGTTTTTAAAAAGCGACCTCTCAGCAATTTGCTTGTCAAATGTTAATAGAATTCAAGAGACTAAATAACCATTGGAGATCAATTTGTTGAGCTGTTTTCCTCTGAAAAGAGGTGGAGGAAAAATGAGGGAACATTCGTGGCCAAGGTAAGTATTGAAGTCAACATTTTATGCATCTGTTATTAGTTTTTGAATCTATCACAGTGTGGGATGAGGAGAATGTAATGGGCTTGTCAAGGGTCCAGGTAGCATCCAAACTAAATCAGAGTCCAAGACAGTCATAGTACTCCTCAAAGTTCCAATTTATTGCCAGAGCCATCCTGGTACCTGTTCTGTCGGGCTCTCTGGTAGAATCCTCCCAAAAATTCACAGGTACAAATTTCAGACACACACACGTTTGAAAATTCAAAACAATGTTCTTTATAATGAAAATTCACTTAAACCAAGCCCTCTTTTGGTATAGCAAAGAGCACTGGTCTCCAAACAAACTGGTAATTTGTACAAGTCCCTTATGAGTTCTGTGATACTTAGCTTGCAGCTGTGAGGCAATTCACAGTCCTTCTTTCACAAAGTGAAACACACTTTGCTCTGGTTTAGTTTCAAAGAGGGGAAAAATCAGCACACAAAAGGTCAAAGTCAGTAAAGCAGTCACGAAACACAACGATCAGATAATCCTCCACAATGGCCAAACCCACAGGCTGCTATTTATAGCAGCCTCACTAATTACCCCAGCCCACCCAACCACAGGTGGCCTCATTTTCTTTGATAATAATTTCTCAGTTGTGGTTGCCTATGCATCCCTCTCCGCATGCATGGCTGTATCATTAACTCTTGTTCTGAATCCAAGGAGGAGCTAGATAATTGATCTCCTTCTGAGCTGTCTGCCACACTCTCCTCCTCCCTGTCACTCATGTCTTCTTGGTCAGAGGAGCCTTCATCATCAGATTCCACCGGGAGCAAAACAGGCCCACAGTCCTTGGGGCAGGAGCTGAGCCAGAGCTAACCACAACAGTACCTACACTGGGAAACCTGAATCTGAGTTTCCCACCCAGTTGAAAGTTCACATCCCTTATCCCCAGTGATGGGATGCTTCCCCCCAGGGATAGAGGATGCAGTGGGGGAAGTAAGTTGATGCCCTATTTATTGAATACTTAATAGTTATTTTTATTGTCCTTCCTTCTGTAGTACCTTAATATGATCCTTAATTACTTTTAAAATAGGAAATAATTAAATTATAATTCAATTAAATAATATGTTTTTTACCCATAAACACTTTAACCATTTTAATCATTATCTAGAACTGAACTTTTATAGCAATTGAAGAAAATCGAACTACTTGCCTAATCTGTTATCATACAGAATCTTGTGGTTTCAGTACAAAACCTTAAAATGTTACTGTGCTCCTCAACAAATAACACTGTCTATCGTTTGTCCTGTTTGTGACTATTCAAATAACGTGACTTTACCAACTGAAAAAAGGGTCCAAACATTTATTTGAAAATTATCTTGGTCGGTAAGCCACTCCCACCCAGTCACATGACATTTAATCCACCCCATCAAATGATTGTCCAGCCACTGCTATCTAGTCACATGGCTGGCAAGCCACTCCTACCTGGTCACATGACCATCAAGCCACACCCACACAATAAACCATGCCTACAGTGTGGTAGTAAATTTTTTGGCAGCTCTTCACTGCTTGTCCCCTCTCCCCACAAACTTGTCACGTTGCCCACTCAGATTGTGCCAGCATGGCAGGTCCTTCCTCTGCTCCCGCCCAGGTGGGTGGGCATAGGATGGCCTTGAACCACTTGAAAGAATGCTTTGTGGCTGCATCTGTCCCCTCATGAAAATCACCCCATCCAAGTTTATTTATTTATTTTATTTATTTATTAGATTTGTATGCCGCCCCTCTCCGAAGACTCGGAGTTTATGGATGTTCCCATAAACATTAGACCTTCTATAGATAGTGTGGCAAAGCATTAATTTATCACCAACTTCTGCACCGGCTTGACAGGGCTATAGGAATAGGAAGAAGAGCCACAGCCAAAAGAAATAGATAGATAGATAGATAGATAGATAGATAGATAGATAGATAGATGATAGATAGATAGATAGATAGATAGATAGATAGATAGATGATAGATAGATAGATAGATTTTTTATTGTCCAAGTGTGATTGGACACACAAGGAATTTGTCTTGGTGCATATGCTCTCAGCGTACATAAAATAAAATATACATTTGTCAAGAATCATGTGGTACAACACTTAATGATTGTCATAGGGGTCAAATAAGCAATGAAGAAGCAATATTAATAAAAATCTTAGGATATAAGGAACAAGTTACAGTCATACAGTCAACATGGGAGGAAATGGGTGATAGGAATGATGAGGAAAAAAAGTAGAATAGAAGTGCAGATTTAGTAGAAAGTCTGACAGTGTTGAGGGAATTATTTGATTAGTAGAGTGATGGCGTTCGGAAAAAAACTGTTCTTGTGTCTAGTTGTCTTGCTGTGCAGTGCTCTGTAGCGACGTTTTGAGGGTAGGAGTTGAAACAATCTGTGTCCAGGATGTGAGGGTTCAGTAAATATTTTCCCCGCCCTCTTTTTGACTCGTGCAGTATACAGGTCCTCAATGGAAGGCAGATTGGCAGCAATTGTTTTTTCTGCAATTCTGTTTATCCTCTGAAGTCTGTGTCGGTCTTGTTGGGTTGCAGCACCAAACCAGACGGTTATAGAGGTGCAGATGACAGACTCAATGATTCCTCTGTGGTCATATAAAATGGTCATATAAAATAAATCTGGGTCCAAAACCGATTGCAATTGGAGAAAACATCCCAAACTTGACCCTCCCTAAATTGCTTCGAAGGCAGGGAGGCAGCTTCAGAGTCACAAGATTCTGTTACTATAATCCTGTAATAAAATTATTTTTTAATATTGATAGCTTTGGCATTCAAATCTAGTCTACCCCAAAGAACTGATGGAGAAGAAAAAGGAGGAGCAGGAGGAAGAGTACAAGGAAGAAAAGGAGGAGGAGCAGGAGGAAGAGAAGGAGAACAAGAAGGAGTAGGGAAAGGAGGAGCAGGAGGAAGAGGAGGAGGAGGAAAAAGAGAAGAAGGAGGAGCAGCAGGAGGACCAGAAGCCGGAACAGGAGGAGGAGCAGGAAGAGGGAAAGGAGGAGGAGTAAGAGGAGGAGGAGCAAGAGGAAGAGTTGCCCTGTTGTCCATCTCACTGAATAGATGTTTTTGCAAACTACTGGCGCCTTTTAACTTCCTCCCTCATCTTGTGGTTAGCTCTGGCCCAGCTGCTGCCCCAAGGAATGTGCAGGTGGATGTGGGGGAGACATCCACATGCTGCAGGCCTGTTTTGCTCCCGATGGAATCTGCCGATGAAGCCTCCTCTGACCAAGGAAGCATGAGTGACAGGGAAGAGGGGAGTTTGGCAGACAGCCCAGGAGGAGATCAATCATCTGTATCATCTTTGGATTCTGAACAAGAATTAATGACACATCCACGCATGCGTAGAGCAATGCATAGGAGACAACAACTGAAGGATTATTACAAGAGAAAATGAGGCCACCTGTGGTTGGGTGGGGCTCCAGTAATTAGGGCTTCTGCTATAAATAGCAGCGTGTGGGTTAGGCCGTTGTGAAAGAGTATCTGATCGCAGTTCTTCAGGAATCGTGTGTTGCTGTTTTCTGGACTTCGTTGATTTTTTTCACACCTTTGAAACCAAAGCAGAGCAACATGTGTATGTGTGTCTCACTTCGTTAGAAGAAGAAGGGGTGTGAAGTTTCTTCACAGCTACTAGCTAAGTACTTAATGACTGCTTAAGGGAAATTGTACAAACTACCGGGTTGTTTTGGGACGAGTGCTCTTTGCAATACAAAAAGAGTGCTTAGTTTATTTTGAATTTTGTGATAAAGAACATTGTTTTGAATGTTCAAACGTGTGTGTGTCTGCAATTGGTACCCTTGAATTTTTGGGAGGCTCCTACCAGAGAGCCCGGCAGAACACCTCATAGGAATTTTTAATTGTTTCAAAACCAACTTAATAAAAATTAAGAAGTTGACCTCAGAGATGCAAAACAGAACCATCTTTATTTCTTATAATCCCTTTAGACCCCTACCCGTTCCCCCCCACCCCAAGCTGTAAAAGGACCCCATGGAGCAAATGGAATATGTGGGTGGAAGGCTATGCCACCTATAATCATTTTGCTAGGAAAGCATTGAGACTTATGTGCAGCACCAAAGGCAGAAAATACGACGTTGGACGTTGATTCAGAAAAGCTATATCACAGGGAAGCCATACACTCAGTAAGAAATTCTCACCCAGTTCCCTGGACAAAGAAGATGGATTATTTCTTTTGATGCTTCCAGCCAGAGGGGAAATAATTCAATGTTTTCTTAAAGCTAAGACTGCTCCTCTAAGAGTAATGTCATCATAAAGGGCATATGGGAAAAGCTTTCTCAGTTCCCTGGGATTTAATTGAAGTGTGAAAAAAAACAGGGAAACTGAAGATTGCTGAAGAGAAATATTCTCCAGTGGCAATTTTCACTTGTCCAGTGAATTCCAGAAATATGTCCAGCCAAATATATTCCTTGACCATCTCATTATCATGCTCTACTCATGAAAATATCTCTAATGTTTTATTTTCTTTTGAAAGAATGTCACTAAATGGAATGAGAGCAGGTAGAAAAAAACACCACCGAAGTAGAGATTTGTCTTTATTTCTAGTAATAAAGGCAAATAAACTGTTAAGGCCTGATGGATGAGTGATGCTATTGCTATTCCAGTGATAGGGCTTTCATTGGCATCCTGGTGATCATTGAATGTTGGAGTAGATGGGCTTTTGGTCTGATTCAGAACAGCTGTTCTTAGACTGTTATGCTAAATCCTTTGTAATACGGACAAAATGTTCTAAGACTAAGCGAATTCCACTAAAGCTAATGAGAATGATTCCTAATAGGCATAACTGAAAAAGGTCTGTGGGAGGAGATCAGAACTGAATTTTGTATATTAATCCAGAATCAGAACTCAATATGACATTGTGGAGGTTGAGTTGGATCCTTTAGCAGCCATTATTCATAATAACATGGACGGGAATAATAGCACTGATTAATTAGAAAGATCTGCCCACCAGCTCTACATGTGCGCGTTTGTAGGGTTTAGTCCTATGCAAATTTCCCAACAAATGCTTTGTTTGTTAACTATTAGCAATTGCTCCCAGAATGTTTTCAAGTAAAATGACATCCTTCAGTGATTAAGGGGTTAGAGACATAGGTGGTAGAATCTGGGTTGAAAACAAAGGCACAAACTTCCACTAATCAAATATATCCAATTTTAGAGTTGAAGAGTATTAAGATATGATGGTCTACGGCTAATTCTTTCAGAGCGGCGAGGCTCCGAGATCCGAACTAAAACAGGTTCCGAGACCGGCGTCTCCAGGTTCAAATTAGGAAGCGGAACACACACAGCCTCCTGACAACCGTCTGCGGCTGGTGTCCCGGAGTTACTGGCTTGGCTAGAAGGTTCCCGGGCAAACTCACTGCGTGGTTCGACGGCCACCCGTCCTTCATAGTCACTGCTCTTATCTAGGCGTACCTGATCCAGGTGCCTACGCCAGATTCGTCCATCCTGTAACACCACCTCGTACGAGCGGGGCCCCAGTTCCCTGCTCACTATTCCTCTTTCCCATATTGCCTTTCCGGCATAAGCCCGCACGAACACCGTATCCCCCACGCTTACTCTTCTGCCCGCCAGGTCGGGCCACTGCACTGCTCTAGTATACCCTGGGTGCAATCTATCCAATATAATCCTTAATTTCCGGCCCATCAGAAGCTCGGCCGGGGTCCTACCAGTGGCTACACATGGGGTGGAATGCTGGGCCATTAATAGATCTGCCAACTTTTCCTTCCAAGAGCCCTGAGGCATTTTCTTTAACGCATCCTTCACCGACCGAACTGCCCGTTCAGCCTGGCCATTACTGGCGGGATGCCAAGGCGATGATAAGGCATGCCTAATGCCAGCTGAGGCCAAGAATGATTCAAAGAGAACGGAGGTGAACTGCGGCCCGTTGTTGGAAACCAACAGATCCGGGAAACTGTGCGTGGCGAAAAGGGCCATTAGCTCGTCTATTACCGCCTGAGCTTGGGTGGACCTTAACTGAGCTACCTCCACCCATTTAGAATAAGCGTCAACGGTTATCAAAAAGGTTTGACCCATGAACGGTCCGGCCAAATCGATATGCAAACGGGTCCATGGTCCTGACGGTGGTTCCCAAACCAGGGGTTCAGCTTGGGGCGGAAATGGTCTGCTCTCTTGGCAAGCAACACAGTCTGACACCCTCTGCTCTATCTCCTTGTCCATGCCCGGCCACCACACGTAATCCCGAGCCAGTCCCTTCATTCTTACAATGCCAGGGTGACCCTTGTGCAGAATAGCCAGCAGCTGGTTCCGTAACTTGTCTGGTATCACTACCCTCTCACCTCTTAATAAGGTGCCCTTCTCTACGGAGAACTCCGTTCTACAGCGCCAGAAAGGAACGAACAGCTCGGCTGGGGCAGAACTCGGCCACCCCCTCAGCACCCATTGTCTCACCTGGGCCAAAATATGATCCTTCCCAGTCTCCCTGGCCACCTCATAAGCAGACAGCACCAAGGGTCCCTCAGACAGAGCTAAGACAGGGCATGACGGAGCGGGGTCGGACAACAAGTCTTGCAGCGGGCATCTGCTGAGGGCGTCAGCATGCGATATATGGCGACCCAGTTTGTAAGTCAGAGTGTAGTTATAATTAGCCAGAAAGATGATCCAGCGTGGGACAATACAAGGGGACTCTGACGGTTACCTGCTAAAAGACCCAACAAGGGCTGGTGATCCGTGACCAGTTTGAACTTACGGCCATATAAATACTCATGAAATCTGCGGACTCCTGCAATCAGCGCCAAAGCCTCCTTGTCAATATGCCCGTAGTTCCTTTCGGCTTTGGCAAGGGTACGGGAAAAGAATGCAATGGGGGCTTCTGAGCCATTTGGCAACCTGTGGCTAAGGACGGCCCCCACCCCGTACTGTGAGGCGTCGCATGTGAGGATCAATGGCAAACTAGGGGAATACTGCGCTAACACATCATTTGAAACAAGGATCCTTTTAACTGCCCCAAATGCAGCTTCCTCCCTGTGACCCCAGTACCAGCTAGACCTGTTGTCTAGCAACCTGTGTAATGGTTCGGCCACCGATGCTTCATGCTGAATAAATACCGCATAAAAATTGAGCAGCCCCAAGAACGCCTGAAGCTCCGCCTTTGACTGGGGCCTGGGGGCCACCTGGATTGCCCTTGTTTTCTCGGGGGTGGGGTGGATACCTTTCCCATCTACCTTGAAACCCAGGAACTCCACCTCCGACACCCCAAAAATGCATTTCTGTGGTTTCAATTTTAACCCCGCCTCTTTAAATTTAGTTAAAACTTTTTTAACCCTAGATAACAATTCTTCTATGGAACTCCCTGACACCAGAACGTCATCGAAATAGGGTACAGTCCCATCCAGCCCATATAATAACCGTTCCATTAACCCTTGAAAGATACCGGGAGCAATGGAGACTCTGAATTGGAGACGATGGCATTTAACCCCCCCCCCCCATGGGTGATTATTGCCTGGGCCTCAGCTGTAAGGGGGTCCATGGGGAGTTGCTGGTAAGCTTGAGACAGGACTTACGAGGTATCTTGACGCGGAGAGCTGTAGACAGCATTACATTCCTCCCTCCGGGTTGAGGAAAATTTTCTTTGCCAACAGGCATTGAAGTTCTGAGACTCCCTCTGATCCCTAGGCGCTGCAGGTGGGGATCTGCGGAAACGGCAGACCCTCGCAATGTGGCCCCTGGCCCCGCACCGCCTGCACGCCACGTCCCTAAAAGGGCAATTTGACCTGAAGTGGCTTCCCCCGCAACCTCGGCACGGTGATAAAGGAGGACGGGGACGGGTAGCAGGCAGATCATGGCTGCGGTTGACCGCCAGCCGGCAAACCTCTTCTTCCTCCGTGTCACCAGAATCCTCCTTCTCCATAGGAACCTTCGGCTTCTCCAGGAGACTAGGCCCCTTATTTGTGACATTTACGGAGCTGTCCATGGCCGCAAGAGACTGGGTGGACAGCTCGAATGCTCGGGCTTCCGCAAGAGCTGCATGAAACATTAAATCTCGGGTGGCCAGGAGACTCCGCTTAAGGCATCCATCCCTCACCCCAAAAACTAATCTATCCAACAAATAGTCATTAAGATCCGAGAATTTGCAGTAGAGAGCCGCTCGGCGGAGAGCGGCCACAAAGTAATTGATGGATTCCCCTTCATTTTGATTCCTCTGATAAAATTTATATCTCCTCGCACAACGGGAAGGGGCAGGGGTGTAGTGGTCTTGCAAGGTAGAGAGGAATTGCTCCCACGGCACGTCATGTATGGTAACAGGGGTGAATAAAGCCCGTGCCGTCTCAAACATCTCGGGACCGCAGAACCCGAGAAAATAAGACCTCTTTCGGTCTCCAGAGATCTCTGTGTAGCCATTGGAGATTAGAAAACAATAGAACCGGGCGACATATGAGTCCCACGTCTCCCCTTGAGGGTCGAAAGGGGGAAAGGTAAGTTGAACCGACATCCTCACTTACTGTGCTATATTCAAACAGAATCCGCATACACAGGCTCGACCCTCATCGCCAGTATAATAGACGAGGCCTTCGTTTAATAACTGGTTTAATAACAACACATGCCAGCAGTGGCAGGTACAGGCTTAAGGCATAAAAACAATATACAGGCTTTTATATTCCTAGCTGCCTGAGGCAGCAGCCAATACACAAAGAGGAAACTTCCCGCTTACATTGTATCTGGGGCCGGCGCCACCAATCAGCACCCTGGATAGGTCTCAGCTCGCAGAGCTCATAGCGGCCGGCTGTTTCTATGCAGACACTTCAAGTGGGAACACGGAGGACTGGAAATGCTGACTGGTGAGAACGGTGGTCAATGGAGGGTGACCAAGGTAACCAGCAAGAGTATGGAAAGAAAAGGGGAATGTATGTGTTGTCTGGTTTTAATATGATAGGGTTTTAGTTATTTCTTTTAACATTAGATTTGTGCCATTATAATATTGTTTTTATCATTGTTGTGAGCCGCCCCGAGTCTTCGGAGAGGGGTGGCATACAAATCTAATAAATTGTATTGAATTGAATTGAAGGGGGGAACTGTTTCGTCTTGCCTTCTTATTAAGTCACGGAACCCCTGGCTGGCCCTTGGGGAACCCTTGGGTTCCATGGACCCCTGGCTGAAAAACACTGCTCTAAAGGGATGCAAATGACCAGCTGCCTGCAAGTAATATAAATTTATTTATTTTATTTATTTATTCAATTTTTTATGCCGCCCTTCTCCTTAGACTCAGGGCGGCTTACAACATGTTAGCAATAGCACTTTTTAACAGAGACAGCATATTGCCCCCACAATCGGGGTCTTCATTTTACCCACCTCAGAAGGATGGAAGGCTGAGTCAACCTTGAGCCGGTGATGAGATTTGAACTGCTGACCTGCAGATCTAGCAGTCAGCTTTAGTGGCCTGCAGTACTGCACTCTACCCACTGAGCTATGACCTATAAAGCCCTTCATGACATTGAACCAGAATACCTCCGGGACAGCCTTCTGCCGCACGAATCCCAGCGACCAGTTAGGTCCCACAGAGTTGGCCTTTCCCGGGTCCCGTTGACTAAACAATGCCATTTGGTGGGCGCCAGGGGAAGAGCCTGCTCTGTGGTGGCCCTGGCCCTCTGGAACCAACTCCCCCCAGAGATTAGAATAGCCCCCACCCTCCTTGCCTTTCGTAAGCTCCTTAAAACCCACCTCTGTCATCAGGCATGGGGAATTGAGATATTCCCTTCCCCCTAGGCTTATAAAAAAAAAATGCATGGTATGTCTGTATGTATGATTGGTTTCTTAAATTGGGGTTTCTTTTTAAATTAACTTAAATATTAGATTTGTTTATATTGTTTTGTTACTGTTGTTAGCCGCCCCGAGTCTGCGGAGAGGGGCGGTATACAAATTTAATAAATAAATAAATAAAATAAATAAATAAGTTATCTCTTAAAAATGCACCTTTGGGACAACCATGACCTGGATGACTAAGAATCTCTACAGACTTTCACAATCTAAATTGTGCAGAAAAAAACAGCAGCCATCTTGAGATCTGAAAATTCGTCCTTCAAGTGTTTAACATAACTGCTATCTTCTACATTTGATCAATAAGTCCATAAATAAATTCAGACTTCAAGAGCATGCCAAAAGTCCCCAGTAGTCTCTTTATCTAAGAAGAAACAAGCTCAGATGAGCCATGTGTCTCAGATTTTAACACTGCTGAAAGAAATGTGTGTACATAATTATTGACTTTTGAAGGCTGTTTCTTTATACAATTAAGATATGAATGTAATAGATTGTGTGCTACTTACAAGCCATTAAAGAAGACCATATGGCTAAATTATTTCAGAAGTTGACATGGAAGCTATTTTTATTTCTTAATAAATCTGTCCTGCCACCATTCATACTATGAGTTTATTATAAGTAATAAGATATTTTATATTCTTTTCTCCCTGTAAAATAATTTTAGTTGATATAGCCAAAAGGGGAAAACAATTGGCTATTTTAGTGTAAAGTGACCAGATTATAATTTAGCTAAAGCGGGACACCATTGTGGTGGTGATGGTGGAGGACAACAGATGTGCAGTGGGACACCATTGGGGGGAGGTAGGATGACGGATGTGCAGTGGACGGGTGGAAGCAGATCAGGATCCTCTTGGTGCCCAGGCCAAGCTCACTGGCCAGGAACTCGATGAAGCATGGGCTATGCATCCAGTTCTGCTTGTCCGAGCCTACCACGCCCACCGCCCAGACCAAAAACAGTGCGCCAGCTCACCCTTCACCGATGCCACCCCTTGCTGTGGGGAAGAGGAAAGCGGGTGGGTCAGTCGAGGCTGACCCATCCTTCCAAATTCCTTGGCCACCCTTTATGCCCCACACCCTTGCTCCCCCTCGCCTCTCGCCTCCCCACCCCGCCCCTTCACAGATGCCGCCACTTGTGGTGGGGAAGAGGGAAGTGGCAAGGGGGGGTCAGCCGAGGTTGGTGTGGGGAGGGACGGCCTCCCCCTTCCCCCATCCTCACCCCCTACAAACCTCCGCCCCCCTATTGTCCCCCTCCCTCTGTTTTATGTTTGCCACTTGCTTAAAACCTCACTTTTATGACAAAAGAAACTGGATCCTGATAGCCAATAATCTGGTTGACTGATTTGCAGAAAATTCAGTTCACTTCTAAAGCACGTATTAGCAATGCTGCAGTTTGTAAAAAGCTTATATGGAGATATTTCCCTATATTCCCCAATATCTTTTTTGTGTTCTTTCAGAATAATCTCCAGATCTATTTGAAAACAGTCAGAGGAAGAACCATGACAGTCTTGAAAATTCATAAAGATACATTGCTATCTTGAAATCTTATTTTGGCTATTTTTCATGCATTTTTTGTTTCTTTCTGTTCTTCGTGTGTTTTTCCTGCTGTTAGGAAATTAATCTCCTCCTCCTAACACAGCTTATATTTCATGCCTCTCCCATTTAAGTTGTGAGGAAATAAATATTACAAGCAGCAAGAAACCAGAACATATACAGAGTATTTTCCCTAAGGCATTTTATGAAAAATAAATTATACTGCAAAGCGGTTTCTTTAAAAGTAGCCATTCAAGCTGGCAACGAACTGAATCAAAATGCAAGCTTCATGTATGAAACCATTTTCTTTCATTGCTAAATATAGTGTGAGAGTGTAATGCAGTAGCAACATAAAGCAAAATTTAAATGATCTGAATGGTAAGAAGAACGACTTATAACTTTATAGTTCAGGGATGGCGAACCTTTTTCTCCTTGGGTGCTGAAAGCATGCACGCCCAGTAGCACGCACATATATGCCCCCACCCATAATTCAACACTCCCGCCATGGTACGCGCATGCACTGGAGCTGAGCTATGGTAACGGCTCATGTGCTCTCAGATATGTGCCCGAACAATTTTCTCTTCAGCAATCTTCAGATTCCCTGTCTTCTCACACTTCAATTAACATCTTTCAGCTGTGGCGAGGGGGGCGTTTGCCCAGGTTCACTTGGTGCACCAGTTGCAACCCTATTTGGACCGGGAGTCACTGCTCACAGTCACTCATGCCCTCATCACCTCGAGGCTCAACTACTGTAACGCTCTCTACATGGGGCTACCTTTGAAAAGTGTTTGGAAACTTCAGATCGTGTAAATTGCAGCTGCGAGAGCAATCATGGGCTTCCCCAAGTATGCCCATGTTACACCAACACTCCGCAGTCTGCATTGGTTGCCAATCAGTTTCCAGTTACAATTTAAAGTGTTGGTTATGACCTATAAAGCCCTTCATGGCATCGGACCAGAATATCTCCGGGACCGCCTTCTGCTGCACGAATCCCAGCGACCAGTTAGGTCCCACAGAGTTGGCCTTCTCTGGGTCTCGTCGACTAAACAATGTCGTTTGGCGGGACCCAGGAGAAGAGCCTTCTCTGTGGCGGCCCTGACCCTCTGGAACCAGCTCCCCCCAGAGATCAGAATTGCCCCCACCCTCCTTGCCTTTTGTAAGCTCCTTAAAACCCACCTCTGTCATCAGGCATGGGGAAATTGAGATATTCTTTTCCCCCCAGGCCTATACAAGTTATACATGTATATTTGTGTGTATGTTTGGTTTTTAATAAGGGTTTCTTAGTTATTTTAATATTAGATTTGTCATATGCTGTTTTATTATTGTTGTTAGCTGCCCCGAGTCTATGGAGAGGGGCGGCATACAAATCTAATAAGTAAGTAAGTAAGTAAGTAAGTAAGTAAGTAAGTAAGTAAGTAAGTAAGTAAGTAAGTAAGTAAGTAAGTCAATCAATCAATCAATCCCAGGGAACTGAGAAAGCTTTTCCCATATATTCTTTATGATAACCTTGCTATTGTGACTCGAAGAGGATCAGTCTTGGCCTTCAAATATGCCATAGGGACGCCATCACAGTTATAGGCTTTCAACCAGCATACTCACCTGCATCAAATGAATACATTTTGCTTCCTCTGGCCAAGTATGGATGTTTTTTAAATGACTAGTTTTAAGACAATTTTTAAAGTATTTATTCTAGTAATTGGCTTAGAAATGTTGTATATTGTATCTTTTTATCTGTTGTGAGGCACCCTGAGTCCACAGAGAGGAGTGGCATATAAGTCCAATGAATAAATAAATAAATAAATAAAACAATATGTCAATTTTTCTTTTTATAATCTTACCAATAATTATAATTTTTCCCTGATCCACAAGAGATGCTATATCCATAAAAGACATCATGTTTTTTTTGTTTTACCAGACAAAATTAGAAAAAAATTATTGCAAAGGAACATTTTGATAATACAATGGTACCTCTACTTAAGAACGTCTCTACTTAAGAACTTTTCTAGATTTTTTTTGCCTCTTCTTAAGAACCATTTTCTACTTAAGAACCCGAGCCCAGAAAAATTTCCCAGGAAATTTGAGAGTGGCACGAAGGCCTGGCCAGTTTTCTGCCATTCCCCCTTTAATCCTGGCCATCTCAGGCTTTTCTGGGCTGCCAGAGGAGCCTTTCAGTGGCGCTTAAAGAGGCTTTGGCAGTCCAGAGCGAACGAAGCATTTTCCTTTCTCTGGGTGCTTGGAGAAGGAATAAAGTTCGGCTAGCACCCAGCAGCAGCAGCCAGTGTATGGGAGGCAGTGTATGGGAGGCAGCCTCGTGCTGGGTGTATTGGAAGCGTGTGCTCCTCCGTGACTCCTCAGAGTTCCTTTTTTAAAAAAAAAACACCAAAAACTTAAAGTTTTGGATTTTTTAAATTCCCCTCACCTCACCTTCTTCCTTCGGCAGTGACTCTCCTCTTTATCCTCTGCCTCCTCCCACCCAAATTCTGAGCTTTTATTTCTTTCCTAATGGATTTGCACACATTATTTGCATTTACATTGATTCCTAGGGGAAAAATTGCTTCTTCTTAAGAATGTTTCTATTTAAGAATCTGATCACGGAATGAATTAAGTTCTTAAGTAGAGGTACCACTGTACTAGGAAATAAATCCACAATTTAAAGCACAATTTAACAATTTATTTATTAGCACAAAATGTCTTTCAACCTTACATCAGAGGTGGGATTCAGCAGGTTCCGACCAATTCTGGAGAATCAGTAGCAGAAAGTTTGAGTAATAATAATAATAATAATAATAATAATAATAATAATAATAATAATAATAATAATAAAAAAAAACTAGTACAGAAAAACTGTAACTCAATGTCATATGGACAGTTGGCAGAACAAAGCATTGCATGGCCAGTTCTTGGAGAAGATTGAAGGCAAAGTGGATAAGGAAAAGACCTGGTCATGGCTTACAAGTGGAACACTCAAAAAGGAGACAGAAGGACTAATACTAGCGGCACAAGAACAGGCCATCAGAACAAATGCTGTCAAAGCCAGAATTGAAAAATCAACAAACGATCCAAAGTGAAGACTCTGTAAAGAAACAGATGAAACAATCGATCACATACTCAGCTGCTGCAAAAAGATCACACAGACTGACTACAAGCATAGACATGATGTTGTGGCACAGATGATCCACTGGAACCTGTGCCGGAACTACCATTTACCAGTGGCAAAGAACTGGTGGGATCATAAGCCCGAAAAAGTGGTCAAAAATGAGCAAGCAAAACTACTGTGGGACTTCCGACTTCAGACTGACCGAATTCTGAAGTATAACACACCAGACATCCTGATTGTACAGAAAAAGAAAGTATGGATCATCGACATCGCAATCCCAGGAGACAGCAGAATTGAGGAGAAACAGCTAGAGAAATTAGTGAAATACGAAGATCTAAAATTCGAGCTGCAACGACTCTGTCATAAGCCAGTGAAAGTGGTCCCAGTGGTACTTGGCATGCTGGGCGCAGTGCCAAAGGATCTGAGCGGACATTTGAAAACCATCGGAATTGACAAAAATCTCCATTTGTCAATTGCAAAATGCCGCTTTACTAGGATCGGCAAACATAATTCGCCGCTACAACACTCAGTCCTAGGTGCTTGGGAAGTGCCCGACTGGTGATGAAATACGAAATCCAGCATAGTGATCTCGTTTGCTGTGTTGTACTGACATAATAATAATAATAATAATAATAATAATAATAATAATAATAATTTATTAGATTTGTATGCCTCTTAGATTTGTATTATCCTATTTTATCATTACTTTTTACTTATGTAAAAAGTAGTTTGGAGAACTGATAAATACCCCCTCTGATTGGCCTCACCTCCACCTATTCTCTCTGCCTCCTGAGTCCCAGCTGATGGTGAGGAAATGGGAATTTTGCAGTAACTTTCCCCTGGAGTGGGGTGGGAATGGAGATTTCACAGTATCCTTCCATGCCCACCAAGCCACACCAACAGAACTGGTAATAAAATAAAATGAATCCCATCACTGCCTTACATCTATACCAAAAGATAATAATTTTCTTGGCTGTAATTCCCTTTAAGCCCTTAGCACAAAGGGCAAGCTTAGACATGTTGAAATGTTCATTTATTTCTGCTTGTTGATCTGCTTTGGAGTATTAAGGGGAAAGAAGTAGGAAAACATTTTTAGCAAAAAAAACCACAACCTGATAAATTGCTTTTGCTTTGTTTATAAATGGTCTGCCACTTCCTGCTTCCATCTTTTGTTTTTCTTAAAAAAGACTATATTTTTCACTTCAGAGGTTATCTTTAAGAAGGAACATGTTAAAGAATGTCCCCAAATCCCCAAAACTTTAACCTTAGATTGTCTACAGACAACAACCTCCCCGTTTCTAAGAGGTGTGTAAGGGTCGTGTATATCATAAGCACACCCCACTGTGCCTACAATCCCTATCCTAATGTCCTATTGTCCTCTTTTATCATTACTTTTTACTTATGTTATGTTTATACAAACTACTACTATCCTAATTTATTCTCATCACTGCACTGAAAATACCACCAATCTATCAAGGAGTGAAATTTAAATCACCTTAATATTCTTGGGATTTCTTCTGGCTAACGTTGCTGTTTCCTTTAGGGTAAGCATCAATATTTTATGCAACAGACAAATATTTCTGATGTATCTTCACTTACACATTCTTCTTATTTTCATGAACTTAATCTTCTAAGTTACCTAGGGCAATCTTTGATTGTCTCCCCTACCAACTTGACAAGCTAAAGCAGTGGTTCTTAACCTTCCTAATGTTGTGACCCTTTAATACATTCCCTCATGTTGTGAAGTCCCCCAACCATTAAATAATAAAATTATTAGGAAACTCAGGGGTGGGTTCTAACTTACCTCACTGCTGGTTCATGTCCTCCTGTGTTGTGTGGCCGTGACTCACAGGTGCATATGCATTTGCGCAGACATGCATGTGGTAGTGTTGAATTTTTAAAAAACAAATTGCAAAAAACTCCCTACGATGGCAATGCATAAGATGGCAGTGCTGGAAGTGTGCATTTATTTATTTATTCATTCATTCATTCATTCATTCATTCATTCATTCATTCATTTATTATTATTTTATTTATTTATTTATTTATTTATTGGATTTGTATGCCGCCCCTCTCCAGAGACTCGGGGCGGCTAACAGCGACAATAAAACAGTGTACAATAGTAATTTGGTATTGATGATTAAAAATCAATTAATATAAAAACCAAACATACATACATACATACATACCATGCATAGAATTGTAAAGGCCTAGGGGGAAAGAGGATCTCAATTCCCCCATGCCTGGTGGCAGAGGTGGGTTTTAAGTTGTTTACGGAAGGCAAGGAGGGTGGGGGCCGTTCTAATCTCTGGGGGGAGTTGGTTCCAGAGGGCTGGGGCCGCCACAGAGAAGGCTCTTCCCCTGGGTCCCGCCAGGCGACATTGCTTAGTTGACGGGACCCGGAGAAGATCCACTCTGTGGGACCTAAGTGGTCGCTGGGATTCATGCAGCAGAAGGCGGTCCCTGAGGTAATCTGGTCCGGTGCCATGAAGGGCTTTATAGGTCATAACCAACACTTTGAATTGTGACCGGAAACTGATCGGCAACCAATGCAGACTGCGGAGTGTTGGTGTAACATGGGCATATTTGGGAAAGCCCATGATTGCTCTCGCAGCTGCATTCTGCACGATCTGAAGTTTCCGAACATTTTTCAAAGGTAGCCCCATGTAGAGAGCGTTACAGTAGTCAAGCCTCGAGGTGATGAGGGCATGAGTGACTGTGAGCAGTGACTCCCGGTCCAAGTAGGGTCGCAACTGGTGCACAAGGCGAACCTGGGCAAACGTCCCCCTCGCCACAGGGGGCAGGAGCTGGGCCAAAGCTAACCACAACACCCTGTGAATAAACTAAAGTAGAAATAAATATTTCTTACATTTATAAATGCAATATAATTATATTACATTATACTTATTTGATATTGATTAATATCAAATTAAGGAATATGTGTAAGGACTTTCAGCTTCAATATTTTATGTTGTGTGTTTGTGTTGGTGTACTTATAGTACCTTTGCTCTAATTTATTGCTCCAAATTACAAACACATACATATAGACATGTATCTAATGTTATACGGAATGTAGTTATACACAGTTATAATATTTTTGCAGTATTTTATTGCTCTGAATTTCTGACTACAGTATTAAATTACAGTATATACATTCTTGAAATGAAACCTAAGCCATGGACCAAAACTTAACTATAGGGAAAAACTTGTCCTTCTCACTACAGGTAATTTTAAAGAAATCGTGTTAAGAATTTATGAGTAGGACAAATAATGTGCAGCAGCCTCTTGCTTCCCGCTACATGTGGAAATAGTTACGTCTAATGAAATTGATGGAAGTTTTCATTTTGGCCTGTAAAAGAACCCCCTCTTGTTGAGTTTGATTTATGAGACCAATGAATTGCTACACTTGGAACATTTTATCACGGACCTAATGCATTGGTGCTGACAGAAAATCAATACATCTTAACACTCCGTGCTATATGGCATTGTGCAGTATGGGAGTTGGTTCCAGATGCTGCATACAGAGATAAATGTAAGGATAATATATAGAAGAGACCACACAAGCTGCTGCAAATTTTCAAGGCAGCAGAAATGCACTGGATTGGATATTAAACCAGGGTTCAACACTATTGTTTGCACAAGTTAAAGGGCTTCAGGATCAGATTCAACCCATCCCTCGCCCTCTCATCTGCTCTCATGTATAAGAGTTTTCTCTTATTGTGCATTATGGGAAAAATGGCTCTAATGTTCCCTTTCATACTGGTCGATTACTCATCTTCATTCTGGAAAGATGGAACTGTGACTGTGGATTTGGTTTGATGGAAAAAGCAAGCAGGAATCTGGATCAAAACCAAAGACGCCAACAATAAACAGCCCAACCAAAGAATCTCTAAAACCATCCCTATCAACTTTGACAGGGCAAGCCAATAGAATATTTATTTATTTATTTATTTGTCATACAAATATAGTATTGTATTGTAGTATGTTTAACATAATGTAAGTACAGTATAAAGTACAGATAGTAAAGATAAAAAAGACATTAGGACAGGAATGGTAGGCACAAAGGTGCACTTATGCACGCCCCCTACAGATCTCTTAGAAAAGGGAAGAGGTCTATTGTAGACAACCTAAGGATGAAGATTTTCGGATTGGGAGAAGAAACAACAGAGTCCGGTAGTGAATTCCAGGCGTTGACCACTCTATTGCTGAAATCGTATTTTCTGCAGTCTAGTTTGAAGCGATTTACATTTAGTTTGTATCTATTGCATACTCTTGTTGTTGCTAAAGGTGAAGTAGTCGCTAACAGGGAGTACATTGTGACGTATGATTTTATGAACAACAGTTAAATCAGTTCGGAGGTGGCGTAGCTGTAAATTTTCTAAACATAGTATTTGAAGTCTGGAGGAGTAAGGTAATTTGTTGTGTGAGGAGGAGTGGAAGACTCTTCTTGTGACGTATTTCTGGACTCCTTCAATTGTATTAATATCTGTTATGCAGTGTGGATTCCATACAGGTGAACTGTATTCAAGCTGTATTCAATATAAACTGCCAGCAACTCATACTCCTTACTAGCACGGATTATGTTACCTACTTAGGTTAATAAAAGGTTTGCAAGAAAACAAGCTCAAAGAGCATAAAGGAGCCCTCATTCCAACCCCGAGCTACAAATATTCTATTTTATCAGATAGGGAAAAGGAATCAAAAAGCAGAAGGAAGGGAGAAAAAAAAAAGGCCAGCATCACTCATGCCCTCATCACCTCGAGGTTCGACTACTGTAATGCTCTCTACATGGGGCTATCTTTGAAAAGTGTTCGGAAACTTCAGATCGTGCAGAATACAGCTGCGAGAGCATTCATGGGCTTCTCAATGTATGTCCATGTTACACCAACACTCCGCAGTCTGCATTGGTTGCCGATCAATTTCCAGTCACAATTCAAAGTGTTGGTTATAAAGCCCTTCATGGCATCGGACCAGAATATCTCCGGGACCACCTTCTGCTGCACGAATCCCAGCAACCGATTAGGTCCCACAGAGTTGGCCTTCTCCGGGTTCCGTCGACTAAACAATGTTGTTTTGTGGGATCCAGGAGAAAAGCCTTCTCTGTGGCGGCCCCGACCCTCTGGAACCAGCTCCCCCCAGATATCAGAGTTGTCCCCACTCTCCTTGCCTTTCGCAAGCTCCTTAAAACCCACCTCTGTCGTCAGGCATGGGGGAATTGAAATTTTCCCTTCCCCCTAGGCTTATAGAATTTATACATGGTATGTTTGTATGTATGATTGGTTCTTTAAATTGGGTTTTTTAAGATTATTTTTAATATTAGATTTGTTTACATTGTCTTTTTTATTGTTGTTAGCCGCCCCGAGTCTTCGGAGAGGGGCGGCATACAAATCTAATAAATACAAATACAATACTTTCAAGATTAAGTTTCTATTAAAACTATTATATATTTCTTTCCTTGACACCCCTAAACACTCTTGAATTAGAGTTCAGCTGTCAGTGTACATGTGGCCCAGGAAAAAAGTATACATTTTTTTTCTTAAATCAAGAAGGAATTAAGGCAAATGTGACGGTCTAATAAACCATTTTTCAAATTTATTAAGATTCCCTCTTTACTTGCCCACCAGTGAAGTTTCAGGTGCTCCAAGTCCATGCACACTCAGCATACTTGTCATTTTGTATGTGTAGCTAAAGACAAGGTTGCAGTTATCACATATATATTAGAAGTCCAATGTTTCCCATTTAACACCTTTCAGCATTGTACTGAACTCAAAATTAATGCCCTCATTAAACAGCAAGAGGTTACATGATTTAAAACTCTTGGTGTCATCACACTGAGGTTATCCATTACACTTTCAAATGCATTACTGATTAATGTTTTGTCTGAAGTCCTTAAAAACAGTTTTGTGTAAGTATTTCCTCTGATGCTGAAAAAGCTTCAGTAAAGAGTTCTGTTGGAATAAAGATCAGGGTTATGCTACTGGAAGATCAGTGAGGAGAAACTGAATCATGGGATGCACCTTCTTTCCTTCATATGCATGGTACATAAAATTGTAAGATTTTATAGCCCCAATGAATGGTTCATTATTCTAGGGCAGAATTAAGCACCTATTTCAATCACTAACACCATCTACTTGGGATACACAAGTGGACTCATACAAGCCTCCACTCACAACAGAATACCCTACGCAACTAGATTTACAATCCTAGGTTTAGAAAGTTTAGAACTACGTTGCCTTAAACACGACCTAAGCATAGCCCATAAAATCATCTGTTATAACGTCCTTCTTGTCAAATGACTATTTCAGCTTCAACCACAACAACACACTAGCACACCTCCAAACACGACTGCAGGAAATACGACTTTAGTAACCGAGTAGTTGATGCATGGAACTCACTCCCCGACTCTGTAGTATCATCTCCAAATCTCAAAAACCTTATCCTTAGACTACCCACTGTTGACCTCTCCCAAATCCTAAGAGGTCAGTAAGGGGCATGCCTTCCCTCCCCTGTCCTAATGTTTCTCTCTTACTAGTATCATGTATATAAGCATTGTTATATCTTTGTATGCCACCAATAACAAAACAAACAAACAAATTAATTAAATAAATAAATAAATGCCCGAATGTACACGAGAATTTGGATTCTCACAATCCTAGTTTACATTAGCTTGCAGATCACATCAATAATTACTAACACTGTACCTAATGGTTTAAGGTCATCATCATCATATTTGTTTGTTTGTTTGTTCGTTCGTTCACTCACTCACTCATTCACTCACTCATTCATTCATTCAATTTTTACACTGCCAACTCCCTAGGGACTCTGGGCCTCATCTTTTAATGACCTCACAATCCCTTGTGGGTTGGAGTCTGGGCAACTGAATGGAGCTAGCATAATGTTTCATGGCTGGATGCCCTTCCTGTCACCTATGCTGCTTCATCTTTTTTGTTTTGTTTTGACCAAAAACATACAATAAAGAAAAGCATTATTTGCTATGCTCCCTCAGTTGCTCACCAATCTGTGGAAGCATCCTTGATTGGCTGAGACCAGGTCTTTTCCTTCGCGGGAAATTTAGAGCCCTGCCATTGGCTGACGTATCAGATATCTGGCTCTGAAACAGCTGTCAGACAAAAAGTTGTTCGTTGCTGGCCGTGAGTGCCTCTTGTTAGCATTGCTGTTAGCGAATCCTGTTAAGCCAACAAAGGCTTTTCCGTTAAAACCTGTCTCGCCTCAGTTTCTGGAACCGTTGATCTCAGAACACTATTGTCTTTGGGAGAAATCATTATCAGTGATGTCTGAATAATGTTAAGCATGTGTAAAGCACTAATTATGTTTTATGCTGATTGTCATAAAATGTAACAGCAACTTTGATCCGTTGCTGATTAACGGCTGGGTGTTGAAAACTCTGAACAGGCTCTTCTGGAATATGAATGGTGATGCCATCTCAGTCTACAGGAGGAAAAAATAAAAGTTCCTTCAGAAATTGATCCCCATTTCCCCTGCTGAAGAAGATTTATTTTATTTATTTTATTTATTTATTTATTAGATTTGTATGCCGCCCCTCTCCGTAGACTCGGGGCGGCTCACAGCATACAATAAGACAATTCATAACAAATCTAATAAATTTTAAAAACATTTTTAAAAATCCATTATTAAACCAGACATACACACAGACAAACCATACATAAATTATATAGGCCCGGGGGAGGGAGGGAGAATGCCTCAATTCCCCCATGCCTGACGGTGAGTTTTAAAGATTTTATGGAAGGCGAGGAGGGTGGGGGCAGTTCTAATCTCTGGGGGGAGCTGGTTCCAGAGAGTCGGGGCCTCCACAGAGAAGGCTCTTCCCCTGGGACCCGCCAGACTACATTGTTTAGTCGACGGGACCCGGAGAAGGCCAACTCTGTGGGACCTAATCGGTCACTGGGATTTGTACGGCAGAAGGCGGTCCTGGAGATATTCTGGTCCGATGCCATGAAGGGCTTTATAGGTCATAACCAACACTTTGAATTGTGACCGGAAATTGATCGGCAACCAATGCAGACTGCATTGCTATTGTAGTCAGAGAATAGAATACTAAAACCCTTGTAGCAATTTTTGATACTTGGCTGAAAAGCCTAAAAAGTTCACATTAGCCAGCCCCCACCTAGAGTGGCAAACAAGTTGCTAGATGTCCAGTTTAAGAATTTGTCTGCTCTGCACTTGTAGTATTTCATCCAAGAAGTAGCTAAGGTGCAAGCAATTCAAACTTGTTTGTAACAAAGGATTAGGTAGAACATAATACAGTGATCCCTCGATTTGCGCGTTCTCGATTAGCGCGAAACGCTGCAACGCGGTTTTTCAAAAAATATTAATTAAAAAATAAGTCCGCGTTTTTTTTTTGCTATACCACGGTTTTTCCCACCCGATGACGTCATACGTCATCACCAAGAGTCACTTCTCTGTCTCTTTCTCTTTCTTTCCTGTCACTATGCTTCAATCATTTTCTCATTTCTCTTTTTTCTCCCCTTTTTTCTATCATTTCTCTCTCTCTTTCTTCCTCTCTCACACTCTCTTCCTCCCTTCTCTCTCCCCCCCTCCACTTGCCCACGAGAAGAAAAAAAGCAACCTCTGCCGGGCAGCTCCCCTTGTGCCCCCGCTTTGTGCCTGCCTCTTTTGGGGATTTTTTTTTCTTTTCTTTTTTGCGCTGGCGGCGGAAGCTGTTGGGGAGGGCTCTGCCGGGAAGGCCTCTCAGCTGCAGAGCCGAATGGGGGCGGAGGCAACAGCGGAGCCCGGCGCTGGGGCCATGCGAGGCTGTTCATCCAGGGGGGCGTGGACTGGCAAGTCGCCCTCCTTTCTCTCTCTTTCTCAAGATCGCTTGCCGCTTGCCTATTGCAGCGAAGGAGGCGAAGCAAGGCTCCAAGCTGCAAAGCGGCAAGCGGCAAGCGATCTTGGGGATTCCCCTTTGCCTGGGCGGCGGGAAGACCAAGGGAAGGTTCCTTCAGCCGCCCAACACCTGATCCGCTCCGCAGCGCGGCAGCAGCGAGGAGCCGAAGATGGGGTTTCCCCTTTGCCTTTACCCCATCTTCGGCTCCTCGCTGCTTCCGCGCTGCGGAGCAGATCAGCTGTTGGGCGGCTGAAGGAACTTTCCCTTGGTCTTCCCCGTCGCCCACACGCAAACTCCACCATCTGCGCATGTGCGGCCATGAAAAAAATGGCGCACATGCGCAGATGGTGGTTTTTACTTCCGCATCCAATATAACGCGGAAATCGGTTAGCGCGGGAGGTCTTGGAACGTAACCCCCACGCTAACCGAGAGATCACTGTATGTGTAATATTTTCAGTTAACTACTGTTCTGCTCTGGCCTACTCGGATCAGAACAAAGGGAGAATCCACGCACAGAGATTTCAAATGAAATACTTTTATATTTAAAACAGGATTTATACAAGCATGGTCAGGCATTTTCAATCCATGTTGGCAGCTTTCTTGGTTAAATTGTCTAAGAGAAGGCTGCAGCTGAGAATCAAACCATTCCTCAGTGAGATAATGTCCTCCAATCACACACACACACTCAAAGATCTCCAGGTTTTCCTCAAACAGCTCCATCTCTGCACGATGGATTTAAAAGAATAAGAACAGTTTGCCAGTGAAGCATTTCTGGAACCCCAAATCTAGGACTTCCACCATTAAAAATGTTGGAACTCCACACCCTTTTACCCAGAAATCCTCACTTATATACTGTCTGGGTGTGGTCAACTGTTTCCTAGAGATAAAGCTGCCTAGACTTTCTTTCATAGACTCACCTTCTGGAACTTTTCCCATAAAGATATTCCTGTCTGCCTTGTGACCTTCTGACTCTCACATCTAATAGGGGCTCCTGATCCCCTATGTCTCCCTCCACCTCCGACTTATACATTACCATAATCAGGGTTTCTACAATCTCTGGAGGTTCCTTAGGATTCTCAGGTTCCAATTCTCCCTCACTTTCACTTTCCGACTCAGTTTATTTATTTTATTTTATTTTATTTATTTATTAGACTTCTTTGCTGCCCTTCTCGAAGCGACACTGGCATAGGGTACGAAGATGGAACTGGTTCATCCTCCTCAGAATCTGTGACTAACTGAGCTGGTCATGGACCACACACAATAGCTACTCTTGTATTTTGGGGGGCAGCCTATTTTTTGGGGGGTTTTATTTATTCATTCATTCATTCATTCATTTATTAAATTTGTATGCCGCCCCTCTCCATAGACTCGGGGCGGCTCACAGCAGTGATAGAAACAATGTACAATACAAATCTAATAATACGAAGTTAGAAACCCATAATTTAAAAAACATGCACACAACACACCATACATAAATTATATAGGCCTGGGGAAGATATTTCAATTCCCCCATGCCTGATGGCAGAGGTGGGTTTTGAGAAGTTTACGAAAGGCAAGGAGGGTGGGGGCAATTCTGATCTCTGGGGGGAGTTGGTTCCAGAGGGCCAGGGCCGCCACAAAGAAGGCTCTTCCCCTGGGTCCTGCCAAATGATATTGTTTAGTCGACAGGACCCGGAGAGGGCCAACTCTGTGGGACCTAACTGGTCGCTGGGATTCGTGTGGCAGAAGGCGGTCCCGGGGATATTCTGGTCTGATGTCATGAAGGTTTATTAACTGACTGTAGCATGCTATTGTTGTTTCATTGTTTATCAGAAATAGTTTTGTACTGTTTACTTCTTTAATCTTCCTATAAAACATGATACAAAAATAAAAAAAATATCAAATTTTCAATTTGTCTTTGCCTTTAGGTATATAATGATTCTTGTGCCAAAAAATATCCATGAAACGTGCAGTATGGAATGAAAAAAAATTGGTGAAATTTCTTTTAAGATGGGGGACTACTCGGTTTTGTATTGATTAAAATATGAAGGATGGATGTAAAATAAATAGCAGATGCCAAATAAATGCCCTAAGGGACAAAGAAAGAAAACAACTTCAGGAAGTTTTATGATATGACTCAATGAATATATTTGCTCCCTTACCCCCCAACCCCTGCATTTTCCCTGGCATAATAAAAGCCAGAGGGCATTAAAACCAAGTTTCCTAAAAACCTGTCTCACCATTAATTAAGTACTCTGACAAGGAAGTAACCTTGTAAATTCTTTAACAGGCCTTGTGTAAAGTTCATTCATGCATTAGATTGAATGAAAGGGCAATCACACATTACTTAGACCTGTGCATCCCGTTTCCTTTAGAGAGCAAAAGATTTATAAAGGCAGGGAATTAGGTGGCCCTGTCAATCGAAAGATGGAGGATGAACCCCCCCACCAACCAGTCCCTAGTGAGTGTTGGGAGGCCAGCACCTGTACTATGAGCCAGGAATTGATATATATACATGGGTTGTTATTTAAGTCTGACTGTAAGAGATCCAGCCGATCAGTATAGAAACATAGAAACATAGAAGACTGACGGCAGAAAAAGACCTCTTGATCCATCTAGTCTATTATACTATTTTCTGTATTTTATCTTAGGATGGATATATGTTTATCCCAGGCATGCTTAAATTCAGTTCCTGTGGATTTATCAACCACGTCTGTTGGAAGTTTGTTCCAAGGATCTACTACTCTTTCAGTAAAATAATATTTTCTCATGTTGCTTTTGATCTTTCCCCCTACTAACTTCAGATTGTGTCCCCTTGTTCTTGTGTTCACTTTCCTATTAAAAACACTTCCCTCCTGGACCTTATTTAACCCTTTAACATATTTAAATGTTTCGATTGTGTCCCCCCTTTTCCTTTTGTCCTCCAGACTATACAGATTGAGTTAATTAAATCTTTCATGATAGGTTTTATGCTTAAGACCTTCCACCATTCTTGTAGCCCATCTTTGGACCCCCTCAATTTTGTCAATATCTTTTTGTAGGTGAGGTCTCCAGTATTCCAAATGTGGTCTCACCAGCACTCTATATAGTGGGATCATAATCTCCCTCTTCCTGCTTGTTATACCTCTAGCTATGCAGCCAAGCATCCTACTTGCTTTCCCTACCACCTGACTGCACTGTTCACCCATTTTGAGACTGTCAGAAATCACTACCCCTAAATCCTTCTCTTCTGCAGTTTTTGCTAACACAGAAATGCCAATACAATACTCAGATTGAGGATTCCTTTTCCCCAAGTGCATTATTTTACATTTGGAAACATTAAACTGCAGTTTCCATTGCTTTGACCATTTGTCTAGTAAAGCTAAATCATTTACCATATTACAGACGCCTCCAGGAATATCAACCCTATTGCACACTTTAGAGTCATCGGCAAATAGGCAAACCTTCCCTACCAAACCTTCCCCTATGTCACTCACAAACATATTAAAAAGAATATGACCCCGAACAGACCTTTGTGGCACACCGCTTGTAACCTGACTCTGCTCAGAATACTCACCATTAACAATAACTCTCTGATGTCTACGCTTCAGCGAGCTGCAAATCCATTCACTACTATAGGTAGTCCTCGACACAGAACTACAGAACTTTCATTGCTAAGCAAAGTGGTGGTCGGTTGCAGCCAGCTTTACAACTTTAAACTGTTTTATTTTAAACCACTGATGGGCTCCACCCAGTACGGGTGGGACCAGCGATCTGTTAGAAAAAATGGAGATGTGTGCACATCTCTGCGCCCCTGACATGTGTACACATGTTCATGCATGAAATTTTGCTTCTGCACATGAGCCCAAAGCAAAATCTCACACAATTTTGGTGATTTTTGCCAATTTTTCACTTCCATGCATGCGCAGAAGCAAAAATATTGGTGAAAATCAATCAAATCTTGCTCACGTTCAGAAGATTTTGGCAATTGCGCAGAAGCAAAAAGTCGGCAAAAATTTGCCAAAATCTCGCGAGCGCTCGTGAGGTTTCAGCAATTTTTGCCAACTTCTTGCTTCTGTACATGCAAAAATATTAGAGAAAATGGCCAAAAATCATATGGGATTTTGCTTTGGGCACATGCACAGAAACAAAATCTTGTGCAGGGGGGGGGGGGGCGTCCACACACCGACCACAGGAAGATCTGAGGAGTCCGGCGATGACAGCCATTCACTGCTTTAAACAAATTAAACAAATCACATACTTATTAAATATTTGGGTGGTTTGGTGGCCTAAAGGTGGGAACTCTTGCCTCACAATCAGGTGGCTGTGAGTTTCGATCCTAGGTAGAGGCAGATATTTCTCTCTCTGGGCACAATGATAAGATATCTGCTGAACAAAACTCTGCATTTTTGGCATCCGGGCATCCGGTCATTAAACACTGCTAGCTCTTTTCCATTGGCCAGACTTCACCTCACAAGGGATTATGGGGTCGCTAAAAGATGATTTTATTTATTTATTTATTGTTAGAGTTGAAAGGGACCATGACGGCCATCGAGTTCAACCCCCTGCCCAAGCAGGAACCCTATAGTACACCAGTCAAGTGGCAGTTCAATCTTCTCTTTAAAATGTCCAGAGTGTTGGAGTTCACAATGTCCGCTGGTAGGTTGTTCCATTGCTTGATCGCTCTGACCGTCAGGAAGTTCCTCCTTATCTCCATGTTGAATCTCTCCTTGGTCAGCTTCCAGCCGTTGTTCCTCATCCGGCCCTCTGGTGCCCTGAAGAATAAAGTGATCCCCTCCTCTCTGTGACATTCCCTTGTATACTTGTAGACTGCTATCATGTCCGCTCTGGCCCTCCTTTTCTCTAGGCTATCCATGCCCAGTTCCCTCAGTCTCTCTTCGTAAGTCTTGGTTTCCAATCCCTTAATCATCTTGGTTGCTCTTTTTTGCACCTTCTCCAGAGTTTCAATGTCTCTTTTGAAGTGTGGTGACCAGAACTGAATACAGTACTCCAAGTGTGGTCGGACCAGGGCGTAGTAGAGTGGTATTAAGACTTTCCTGGTCTTGGAGTGTATTCTCCTGTTGATGCAGCTTAGGATGGTGTTGGCTTTTTTAGCTGCTGCTGCACATTTGTTGGCTCATGTTTAGTTGATTGTCCACCAAGACTCCGAGGTCTCTTTCGCAGTCGCTACTGCTAAGAGGGGTTTCTCCCAGGTTGTATGATGATGACATACTTATTAAATATTGACTTTGCCTGTCAGAAGCTGGTTTAAGAACATCACAACCATCTTTAACACATGCCACGTGCCTGAATTTGTTCATGCGACTATGGACTGATCATGTGTGAGGACTGATTATAAGTTACTTTTTTCAGCACTGTTGTAACTGCAGTTATTATAAGTCAAGGACTACAATAGCAGATCTGGTTGATTAGATTAATTGGAGATATGGAAACTTCTCTTTGGCTGAAAATGAAGGGGAAGGCTAATCAATCCCAGCAGAAGTAGGATAAGGGTAGACACATCCCCATAGTGTTGAACTAAGAGAGGTTTTATGGGAAACATCAGGGGCCATTATATGAGAACAAAGACAGACAAAATGTGTTTTTCTCCAAACCGCTACTTGACTTTATAATAATAGTACGATAATAACAACAGAGATGGGAGGGACCTTGGAGGTCTTTTAGTCCAATCCCCTGCTTTCCTGATGTATCTTGAAAATGTTTCACTTCTCACCAAGAAGTTTCTTCAGTTCTAACTAACTGGTGGGGAAAAGAAAAGCTTTATACACTTATCAATCAGTCAGTCTTCAAAGGATACTTGATTCCTTATTCCATGCTTTTTACAGTCTTGAACTTCTAATTTAATGTATATTTAAAAATTATAAAAGCATAGTAGTAATTTTATTTGTTTGATTTATATTCCCATTCATTTTCTCCAGGAGCTCAAACCAGCTTATGTGGTGCAGTGGTGCCTTAGTACTCAAAAGCTTTGAAACTAGTATTCAATTCACCTCGATGCCAAATTTTGTCCTAGTACTCATCGTTTGTTTGGAAAATGCACAAGCTGAAACTGGTTTGTGTCGGCTGTCTTGTGGCTCACTATATTATTCCTTATAGGAAAAATGTGTAGTTGGTACTCACCTTTTTTGATACTCATCATGCCTCCCGGAACAAATTAATGATGACTACAAAGGTACCACTGTATTTTTCCCTTTAATAATAGGCTCATTTTTGTGTGTGAAAAGAATATTAAATCCTTTAACACTAGAAGGAAACTTGTCTATGTAAATGTGTAAATTCTCAAAGCAATTAACAGGAGGGGTCTAGGTAGCTGAAATCACTGTGGAACTTTTTCCGGAAAAAGTAGGAAGGCATCGTCTTTTAATTAGTTAATTACTTTCATCTTATTTAATTTAGTTTACTTATTTGACGCATATAAAAACTTATTCCTGAAATTTTACCTCTAGAACAATGAGGGCGAACCTTTTGGTTTGCTCAGGTGCCAAAAGGATTTCCGAACTTCTGATAGGCCTGTTGGGCCGTCTTTCATTCTCTCCAGGCTTCAGGAGGCGAAAAATGGGCCTACTAGAAGTACATTTCCAAGCCTGCAGAAGGCCTGTTGGGTCAATTTTTCAGAATCCACAGGCTCCGGAGGCTTTCCTGAAGTATGGGGAGGCCGAAAATGGCCTCCCCTGCCCCCGGAAGGCCGTATATTAGCCGTCCAGCATGCACATGCATGTTGGAGCTGACATAGGGCAATGCCTCGCATTGCCTCAAGTATGGCTGCATGCGCCATCTGTGGCACACATGCCATAGATTCACCATCATAGTTCTAGAGAGTCTTTGATTGCGTCCATGGGAAAAATTTACTTGTTAGATTTGTTTATTTATTTTATTTATTTTATTTATTTTATTTATTTTATTTATTTTATTTATTTTATTTATTTTATTTATTTTATTTATTTTATTTATTTTATTTATTTTATTTATTTTATTTATTTTATTTATTTTATTTATTTTATTTATTTTATTTATTTTATTTATTTTATTTATTTTATTTATTTTATTTATTGGACAAATGTCGCCCCTCTCCATGGACTTGGGTCAGCTTACAACATTTTAGTAAAAATACAATAAATAAAACATTTCTAGGCCAATTAATAGAATAATTAATTTTAAATTTTCTTAAAAACTAAACATTTAAAATCAAAGAAACACATACATTGGGCAGAGGTTGGGGTCTAATGACTCCAAGCCTGGTGACATAAATGTGTTTTCAAATTCTTAAGGGAGGCAAGGAGGGTGGGGGCAGGGCGAATCTCCGGGGGGAGTTGATTCCAGAGGGCCGGGGCTCCCATAGAGAAGGCTCTTCCCCTAGGCCCTGCCAGTTGGCATTGTCTGGCTGATGGAACCCTGAGGAGACCAACTCTATGGGACCTAACCGGATGCTGGGATTCATGCGGCAGAAGGCGATCTCAGAGATAATCTGATCCTATGCCATGTAGGGCTTTATAGGTCATAACCAACACTTTGAATTGTGTCCGGAAACCAATCGGCAGCCAATGCAGTCCGGGGAGTGATGGAGAGATGTGGGCATATTTTGGAATGCCCAAATCTGCTCGCACAGCCGCATTTTGGAAGATTTGAAGTTTCCGAATACTCTTCAAAGGTAGCCCCATGTAGAGAGCATTGCAGTAGTCAAGCCTCGAGGTGATAAGGGCCTGAGTGGCCATAAGCAAAGACTCCCTGTCCAAATAGGGCCACAATTGGTGTACCAGGTGGACCTGGGCAAACGCCCCCCTCGCCACAGCCGAAAGATGGTGTTCTAAAGTCAGCTGTGGATCAAGGAGGACACCCAAGTTGCAGACCCTCTCTGAGGGGGTCAATACTTCTCCCCCCAGGGTAATGGATGGACAGATGGACATGTCCTTGGGAGGCAGTACCCACAGTCGCTCCGTCTTGTCTGGATTGAGCTTGAGCCTTCCCAAATTTTTGACCAAATTTGGGAAGCCTGTTTCTTCCTATGGGAAGGAAGTTAAATTTAATTAAAATTAAATATTCATTAAAAAAAATTGAACTTAATGTCTGACTCTCACATAGCTAGATGCTTCATTAATCACCAGGTCACTCGCTATACAGCTGAATTCAAGGCAGTTATTCTGGTCATAATGACATCACTATAAAACTTAGAAGACCTTGGAGTGTTAAGTCATAAAAATGTCAACTAAAAATATGACCAAGGTTGTCCTCCCAGTACAGTTTTTCTCCAGTAATATTTCATATTCCTTTCTTACCTGATTTACAAGTCTTTTCACAACAACAATATTCCAGATATGGCTCTTCCCTAAAGATAGATAAGCAGTCTTCTAACTCTTTGCAAACGCTATCATGAATAAATTAGAAATTATAATCATTAATGGAGGATTGAAATGCTTTTGATTTATGTTTTTTTAATTATTGATTGTAAGCAACTCAAAGTATATGCAACTATTAAGAAAATAAGTTGCATGTACAGGCGGTTCTCAACTAACAACTACAACTGAGCCAAAATTCCTGCTGCCTAAACGAGATAATTGTTAAGTGAATTTTGCCCCTTTTTATGACCTTTTAATCGAATCACTGCAGTTGTGAAGTTAATAACCGAGTTCTTAGTCACCCTGAGTCCTTAAGCTGCCCTGTCTTCCTTCGGGATTGGGTGGCATAGAAGTTGAATAAATAAATAAATTCCTTTGCCTAGCAGTAGCTTTCGGAAGCAACTCGGACAACACACACATATATGGATCTCGCTATATGTTGTGGTTAGCTCTGGCCCAGCTCCTGCCCCAAGGACTGTGGATGTGAGGGAGACATCCACATGCTGCAGGCCTGTTTTGCCCCGGTGGAATCCGCTGATGAAGGCTCCTCTGACCAAGAAGACATGAGTGACAGGGAGGAGGAGAGTGAGGCAGACAGCTCAGAAGGAGATCAATTATCTAGCTCCTCCTTGGATTCAGAACAAGAGTTAATGATACAGCCATGCAGGCGGAGAGCGATGCATAGGCAGCAACAACTGAGAGATTATTATCAAAGAAAATGAGGCCACCTGTGGTTGGGTGGGGCTGTGGTAATTAGTGAGGCTGCTATAAAGAGCAGTGTGTGGGTTTGGCCATTGTGCAGGATTGTCTGATCGTTGTGTTTCGTGGCTGCTTTACTGACTTTGACCTTTTGTGTGCTGATTTTTCCCTGCTTTGAAACTAAACCAGGGCAAAGTGTGTTTCACTTTGTGAAAGAAGAAGGACGGTGAATTGCCTCACAGCTGCAAGCTAGGTATCACAGAACTGAAAAGGGACTTGTACAAATTACCAGTTTATTTGGAGACGAGTACTCTTTGCTATACCAAAAGAGGGCTTGGTTTAATTGAATTTTCATTATAAAGAACATTGTTTGAATTTTCAAACGTGGTGTGTGTCTGAAATTTGTACCTGTGAATTTTTGGGAGGATTCTACAAGAGAGCCCGACA